>NC_064243.1:97444375-98081562 GCF_003254725.2 Canis lupus dingo
AGTGTCGCAACTCATTTCCACCCTGAGAATGGGCCTGAGGCAACACCTTTTGGGATGAATGAGGAAAAATGTGAACTCAAAGCTTTTCAGGTTTTTTGGTAGGTAAGTAAACTATCCTGGTAGGCAAGGAGTCATTCTTTCTCATGAACGGTGCAGAATGGCCTCTTACGCAGGGTCCCCACCTTCGGTCAGAACTAATAAATCTAGCGGTTAATACCGTTTCATGTGCGAACCCTAGATATATATGTGAGTTTGCTCCTGCAGATCCCAGGTTCTCATTGTGAACCACAGCTAAATCATAGGATTACCTAAGAATTACCGTGTCCTGCCTGACACAGCGTGTTCTCAGTAACCTGGCAAGAGATCCACTCTGTCCAACACAAAATGGCAAGTCGCCTGTGTTCCCCGAGTCTTAGTCTCCTGGAGAAAGCTCTGAGGGGTGGATATCATCAAAAACAATCCAAAGAGCCAGCGGCAGTTCATGGAAGAAATGCAAAGAGATGACAGAGGATCAAGAGGGTGAATCAAAGCCATGGGGTCATTCTCCCTGAGCAGGTTGGCCAGGGCATAGGAGACGGCAATGCCCGGTGCTAACGAGGGAAGGAAGGGGCGTTAAGGGAAGCAACCCCTCATGGGGCAGCTTTGCAGTAACCTGACTCCAGGAACCCAAAATTCAGAAAGTTTGCACATGTTCTCAAGGCCATGGCCACAACGTTGTTCAGTGCTTATGAAGGCAAAGGTGTGGAGGCGACAAAGACGCCCGACTGGCAAGGCCCTAACAGGTCACAGTTCAGCTGCTCTGCGTGACTTAGATGTCCACACGGCAAGACCCTAACAGGCCATGACTCAGCTGCTCTGCGTGACTTAGATGCCCATCTGGCAGGACCCTAACAGGTCATGGCTCAGCCTCTCTGCATGACTTAGATGCCCACCCAGCGGGACCCTGACAGCTCACATCTCAGCCACTCTGCTTGAGTTAGATGCCCACCTGGTGGGACCCTAATGGCTCAGCTACTCTGTGCATTGTCACACAACTCTAAGAAAAATGAGAGGAATACACATACGGACCTGGAAGAATGTCCATATGGATGATTGGGGTTCTTTCTTTTAAAAATTAAAAAAAAGTGAGTTGAAAACCAATGCACGGGCAGCCCAGGTGGCTCAGCGGTTTAGCACCACCTTCATTCCAGGGTGTGATCCTGGGGTCCCAGGATCGAGTCCCATATCAGGCTCCCTGCATGGAGCCTGCTTCTCCCTCTGCCTGTGTCTCTGCCTCTCTCTCTCTCTCTCTCTCTCTCTCTATATATATATATATATATATATATATATACACACATAAATAAAATCTTTTAAAAAAAGGAAAAAAGTACAAAAACACTATGTGGTATCTGCTGAAAATTAAAAAAAAGAAAAAAAAAAGAAAACCAATGCACAAGAGCTTCCACTTTGTGAAATACACACAGGACACATGTTTGTGTACTCGTGAGGATGCATTTGAATATGCATGTGTGGCTGTAATTTGCATACACATAGACAAATTCTGGGCAGAACACGATGAACCGCCGGTAATGCTATGTGGGGTTCATACCCACATACCCAGAGAAAGGGACTCTGTACAGCAGCAGGTGCAGGGGCGCTGGCACCGCTGTGGTTCCCAGGCCCTCTGTCGGTGCACACGTGTACAGTCCCATCACCACCATGCACCACGGCTACCAGTACCCAGCAGCCCCTTGCACAACGACAGCACACCACCACAGTGCGCTACTGGCACTGATATAGCCCCTGTTCTCCTGGGTCTCCCCGGTCTTGCCCGCACACACTCGTGTGTGAGCGTGGTTATGTGCAGGCTCCTGGGTTCACCCCACGGTCGGGACAATGCTGCATATCCATCGCCACAAGGATCCATCCCGTCATAACCACGCCGCCTGTCCCCCACCATCCCTAAATTTCACAACTACCCTGTGGTCCCTTTCTATAATTTTGTCAGGCCGAGTATCTTATAAACGCAGAATCCTATACTATGTACCCTTTGGGAGTGGCTCTCTTTCACTCAGCCTGGTTCCCTTTGGGTTTGTCCTCGCTGCTGTGTGTGTCACTTGATGGCTCCTCCCTGTCGCTGACTGTTGTGCCGTGGCGTGGGCGCACCATTCCGTTCCAGCATTCCCGCTGGGAAGGGCTTCTGGGCTGTTCCCAGTTTCTGGTGATCACAAATAAAGTTGCCATGAACCTCGAAGCACAGGCATTTGTGAGAACATACAAAGTCCCTTGCCGGAGAGGAATGTCCAGTAGTGCGGTTGCTGGCCGTGTGGGAGTCTTACATCTTTACGGGAATTGGCCATGGTGGCCACAGGAGCTGTCCCAGCGGACGTCAGCCGGCAGGACATTGGTGTCCAGTCGCCCTGCTAGGCTTCAGTCTTCTTGTCGTTGCTTTTAGCTCAGCCACTCCGATAGACGTGCCCTGCTGTCTCATTGTGGCTTAGGTGTGCATTTCCGCGGTGGCGAAGGACACTGAGTGCTCTCGCGTGTTCGTTTGCCATCTGCACATCCTCCTACGGGAGGCATCTCTTCACGGCCCGCACCCACTTCCTACCTGGATTGGTTGACTCCTACTGCGTTTTCCAGGTCCTTGTGTTTCCTAGGTCCCAGAATGCTCCGGGCACAGTGTAATTTGCAAATCTTTTCTCCCAGTCTGTAGATTGTTCAATCTTTTAACAGCAAGGTGCTAAAATGTTGGTGACATCCAGTGTAACAATCTTCCTTTTATGGTTGCTGCTTCTGGCATCATAGGTTTGATAGAGCTTTCTGCCCAGCCCTACACCCTGAAGGTTTTCTCCTATCTTTTTCTAGGGTTTTCTAGTTTTACATTCTATATTGAGATCTGATGTCCCTCCCGACCTTATTTAAGACGTGAGGTTCTGATGGAGGCTCCCTTGGTTTTCATTACCACGGCCCTCCAGTTGCTCCAGCACCTTTGCCAAAAAGATTCTCTTCCCTCCATGGAATTGCTTTTGTACATTTGTCAAAACTCAATTCAGGATGCCTGTGGGGGCCTGTTTCCAGGCTCTGTTCTGCTCCACGGCTATTCTGCTAGGGCCACGCTGTGCCACTCACTGCTCTACTCACTGCAGTACACAGTGGCCTCAATGCTGGCCAGACTGAGCCCTTCAGCTATTTCACCTTACAAAGTGCATTAGCCCTATACATTTTGAATAAGTTTGTTTGCATTTAACAACAAAAAAAAAACCTTTCTGGGGGTTTTGATAGAAATTGCATTAAACTCACAGATCAGTCTGGGGAGGATGGGATGAAGGCTTTGGGTAACCCCGTGGGGCCCCGGCTGCTGGGGGCAGGACCACCCTTGGCACCTGTTCAGCATGGCCGTGCTTCAAGCCTCACCTGGTCCTCATTTCCCATCTTCACCCTGAGATAAGTCCTTGCTGCTGATTGTTACACCCACTCTCCTGGAACTTGGCAGGTTGGACTGTTTCTTAAATGGGATGTCGGTTCATTAGATGAAGCGCAAACCTTAACATGTTCTGCGAGGTTCTGACAATGAGATAGAAGTGGCTGAGTCCCTCCTGCAGCTCCTCACCTCCAGACGGAGAACCGCATACACGAGCATCCTTCTCTAGGTCCAGGGACTCTGGGAGCCATGCCAACAGCTCTAGCCAGAGTGCTCCACCCCCCAGAGAACCCCTGTGAAGGAAAGGTACCCACTGGGACGGGTAGGCTTCAGACTGTTTACTAATAATCATTAACTTCTTTACAGGGTCTGCCATATAGAATATTTCCCTGAAAACTCCATCACTTCTACATTAGCACAGTAATGAGAAAAGCAAATTAGTGAAAAGGGAATTGAAAGTGATTGACTTATCCTTTTTCTCAGGAACTGATAAGACAAACCAAAGCCATGCCTTAATCTAGAATTTAAAAAATCAAATAATTGCATGAACTGGAGAAGGCTGGCCTCTGGTTGCTCTACAGCCCACCTGAGAGGTTTCTTGTAATTCCCCAAACTGAAGTGCCTCCAGCAGGCCGCCCTCCTCATGTGTGGGTTTCTGTCCACATGAGGGTTTACGCAAGAAAGACACAGAGCCTTCTTCAGACTTACTCCGTTTTCCTTTGCTCCTCCCTTTCCAGGTTTAAATGGCATCCTTTCTGTGATTTTTAATTTTAAGTGTCAATTTGACCAGGCTATCGAGTGCCCAGATATTTAGCTAAATGTTATTCTAGGTGTTTCTTGACAGATTCTTTTGGATGACATTAACATTGCCCTCTCTACTGTGGGTGGGCCTCATCCAATCAGTTGAGGGCATTCATAAAATTAAAGAATTCCCCTAAGTTAGAGGAAATTCTCCAGCAGACAGATGGCCTTAAGATTTTTATCTTCACCGTTGGCCTCCCTGAGTCTCCAGCCTGCTGGGCCCCTATTAGAGATTTGGACTTAGTCTCCATAATCACACAAGTCAACTCTTTATAATAAATAAATGAAAGAAAGAAGAGAGGATATATTTCCTATCAGTTCTGCCTCTCTAGAGAATCCTAATATACTCCCCTTTGCTACAACTGAAAAAAAGCAAAGCGACTACTTTGAATCTATTTACATGGTTAACCTCCTGCCATATCCATGAAATGGAACCAAAAGAATCTAAACTCTTTTGACAAGAAATTCTCCTATTCAGTGAATGGGTACTGGGAGCCAGCAAGAAATTATTTTTTTTTAATTTGTGTGCTGTATTTTTGTCTTTGAAAACCCACATTTTTGGAAAAGTTAAGTTTCTGAAGGACATGGTCAGAGAGCTTATCATCTCCAGGCATTGGAAGTATTTCCAAGATCCCCCATGGACAAGTAGCTTCCGTGAAAACACAATATTTGGAAATGTAACTGGGCTTGTTCGTGCTCACCACAACGAGAATATTTGGTCCTTGTGGCACTAACATGGGGGCCAGGCTACCTTCACATTAATTTTAAAGGCATGCCAACCATGAAGGGCAACTGCTTCACGGAAAATGTTTCCAGACTCATCTGTCCACAGCCTTATCAGTTGCTTGGGTCCAGATGCAAACTGACAGACCCTGAGAGGTCAGTGCAGTGAGTAGCTCCACTGCAAGGACACATGCCTCTCACTGCTCAGGGCACGGAGGGCGGAGTGTTTCTTGGGCCCGTGGACATGAACCTTCGGGACTCGCCATGCACACACATTCCTTACAGCCCCAAGATCATGTGCGCTCTCCTATGTGGGGATCCCACACAATCCGATCAGTGTTTTCAATATTTGAAGAATGCTGTGTTGGGGGCAACGGTTTTCTGAGAAAGCCACAAAAGAATAGAAGCACTTTTTCTTGAGAAAAAAGAATGGATTTCTTTTCTGAAAAACCTTTCTTGTTTCTCTTAGCTGCTGCTTGTTGGTACCTGTACACAGCGAAGGTTTGGGTTTGTATTGAGCACTGAGTACGTCAGGTCTCCGTGAGTGGCGGCCCATGGAGAGAAGCGGGAACATGCAAGGTGCCAAGGCGTTGGCTTCTCTGGGCATTTGTACTGGTGCATCCCAGTTTCCAGGCTTATGACCAGTTCCCGCTGAGTACACTGAGCAGTCCACCTCCGGGCTGATGGAGACTTACCTCCAGGGGAGACACACACTGGGGCGTCCAGCACTGGGGAAGCGCCCATGGTACAGGGGGTGATACAGTTCCTGCCCTCACCCTCACCCCCCGTGAGAAGACAATGGAAGTTATAATGAATTATCATATTTTTCCACATCTGTTCCTTCATTTTGCTTATACTAATGACATGCCTGTCCTGTAACATCATGGGACACCTGGGTGGCTCAGTGTTTGAGTGTCTGCCTTCAGCTCAGGGCATGATCTCAGGATCCTGGGATCGAGTCCCTCATCAGGGTCCCCACAGGGGGCCTGCTTCTCCCTCTGCCTGTGTCTCTGCCTCTCTCTGTGTGTCTCTCATGAATAAATAAAATCTTTTAAAAAGAGAAAACTAAAACTTCTATATCCACCTTTCATTTAGCCCATAGAAATAAAAATACAAGGGTATCTATGATTTCAATGCTCTGGATTCTGGAAAAGGCAAAGCCCTGGAGCCAGTAGAGGGATCAGTGGTTGCCAGGAGCTGGGGAGAGGGAAGGGTGACCAGGAGTCACATGGGAAATTTTTAGGGCAACGAGTCTATGCTGTGGAACACTGTTGTGCCAAATACACAGCATCACACATGTGTCCCAACCCACAGAACACGCAGCACCCAGTGTTACCCGGACATGAGCCATGTACCCGGGTGAGGATGAAGCATCCATGCAGGTCCATCCAGTGTGAGAAATGCACCATCCTGTGGGGATGTTGATGGTGGGAGTTGGGGGTGGGCAGGGTGGACTCGGGAGGTCCCTGAACCTTCTTCTTAATTTTGCTGTAAACCTAAAATTGCTCTAGAAAATACAGCATTTTTTTTAAAATGTGAGAACACAAGTACCTACTGAAGCATTGTTCATAGTGGCCAAGAGGTGGAGCTCAATTAAATGCTTTTTATCAGAGGCCAAAAACATTCAGGTTCATGTCAAACCAAGCAGAACAGTGTTTTACTCTCTTGCCTTCAGAACAATGAGGAGCGGCCCCTCCTCTGTAACCTGCGCAGTGAGCACCACTGGAGCACACACACGTGTGCCCTGAGAGCCACAGGCCATGCTCTGTCCCCGCGCCTGTGCGGGACGCAGGGATGGAGCTCCTGAGGGACACGAGAAGATGAGCAAAAAACATAAAGAAAAAGTTTGAGGAACAGCATTATGACACAATCCGTTACGACGCTGATTTAAAACTCCGTGCGTGTGTGTCTGTGTACGAAGAGAAAACGTCGTCACATGTGGTAACGTTCCCTGTGTCTCCCATCGGGTTTATCCAACAACAGCAACCCTCTCCCCCCCACCCCCACCCCCACCCCCATGGTGCTGATTCTCCAGAAACCACCCTCTCTCCCCAGAGATTATGACTTCATAACTGGACGTCCAGGGATGGCTCTGGGTAAGACGACAGCTCTGCAGGGCGAGTCCCCCGCTGCCCCCCGGTGACCTCCTCCAACGACATTTTCATTGTTCTCTCCAGCGGGTGCTTCTCCTCGGAGAAACAACCCTGTAACCGTCTGAAACTGGCACCGCTTCACACGCTGAAGAAAATAGGGTTGCACAGAAAACCGACTCTGGGAAGTTAAAAATTGATGTACTTTGAGAATGAAGCAGGATGGCAAAGCGGCCTGGTCCACATGGAGATGCCTGCGGATGCAGAACAAAGGCAGCCACTGCCACGGAAAGAAGATCACGAGGGAGGCCATTCGCCAGACACACACGAGAAACGCAATTGTGCAAATGGGAATGATTAACCTTGCCTGTGTCTTATTCAAACGTGCATTTGGGGGAGATGTCGCACATGCAAGTCATTGCTCATTGCCTCCTTTGGAGCCTTCTTGGTGGCAAAATGTCTAGGGTGATCCTAGCCCAGGGACATGCTCTTCTCATCAAGGTCCTCACTGATCGTTCCGACTTTTACCTCATTTCAAAGTCACTTTACTTTTAAAGATTGATTCCAGATCTTTGTATCCAAAAGTGTTTAAATGTGCTTGTTTCTGTTATTAACTACCCAAACTTGGGGGAGTTTAAAACAGAGCTGATAATATGGCTTTAAAAACTTGTAAGGGGGAGCACCCAGCTCAAGATATGATCCCGGGGTCCTGGGATCGAGTCTCACGTGGGGCTCCCCGCAAGGAGCCTGCTTCTCCCTCCGCCTATGTCTCTGCCTCTCTCTGTGTCTCTCATGAATAAATAAATAATTTTAAAAATTAAGAAATAAATAAATAAAAATAAAAACTTGTAAGGGTACGGCTGCTTTTCTGGCTCCCATCTTCCAAAAAGGACAGGCCGGCCTCTGAAGGACGATTCGCCTGCCCCATGCAGGCCTGGGCCTCAGATCCGGGCTCCAGGGCTGGGAGCTGCTTGTCCAGGGCCGGGCAGGCGGGGCAGCAGGAGTCTGCTCTTCCTACGCCCCTCTCTAAGCGTCCCCCTCTGTCGGGACAGACACCAACCTTCTGCCCACAAGGAGGAGGAGCGCAGGCTAGCGGGGGGAGGCTGCCCCCTGGTGGCTCATCCCGAACGTCCTTCCCCACACTTCCACTTGGTGCTCAGAACAACCCGAGGGCATGTGATGACGATGACACGTGTCCTCACCTCTGTGAGGTGCCTGTTAGAGGGTGGGCATCTTTACTGTCTTGCTCAAGGAGATGTTCCGTGCACCGACACACTTCTGGCTCAGTGTGGGTGTTCAGCAAATGCTTGCTGGGTGAATGGCCCACGGGGATGCAAATGAACCACGGCCGGAGATGACCCTCCGAGGGACCACCCCCTGGCCAGGCATCAATGTCCAGAATGCCCCATGACCACCTGCTGTCCCGTGGGTGCTCGTTCTGCTGTCCTGTGCGTCCAGGGAGATGCTGGGTCAGGCCTCCCCCAGAAGGTCCCGTCTGCCGATCTGTCAGTGACCATGAACTCCCTTTATCTGTGCACATGACATGTTCACATCCTGGACTGCGGCATCCCGTAGGTGGCTCGTTACACGGAGACATGAGCAAACAACATGGAATTCCCAGGGGCTTCTCTTCTGGGCTTGAGATGAACTGTTGCTGGATGGACATCAGCTCAAACCCTAGAGAGCCGTTAGTTATGTCCAAGTCTTTGCCTTGGCTCAAATCAATGCAGGCTTTGGCTATATTTTGACCATAAGAAGAAAATATCCATTTTTTTCTGACCACTTGGGTACCTGCCATCTCCCCCAAGTGCACATGCTTTTGGCCTGGCCACACAGAGGTAACATTAGATCCTGGGAAACAAAGCGCAACAAGTCCCTGGCCTGAGCCCACCAGCCTTGGGCCCACCTGCCCGCCTCCACCCCCCATAGAAGCAAGGGCCCAGAAGACTCTAATTCAGAGACCTCATGTCCCCAGATGCAAGACCCATGACCCCTCCAGGCCGGAGCCATGTGGCACTTTAAAGACGCTACCAATGGGGCACCAGGGTGACTCAGTAGTTGTACATCTGCCTTCAGCTCAGGTTGTGATCCCAGGGTCCCGGGATCGAGTCCCACATCGGGCTCCCTACATGGAGCCTGCTTCTCCTTCTGCCTGTGTCTCTGCCTCTCTCTGTATCTCTTGTGAATAAATAAAATCTTAAGAAAAAAAAAAAGATGCTGCCGTTGTGTGTACTTGGCAAATGTTGAATATTCTATTGGGTGCTGAGGGTCACTCCAGAGAGGAGCTGTAATGTTTGCACATCACCCAGAGAGACACAAGGTCGAGTGTGTATTGACCCTGCCCCAGGCACAACCTCAGGGTCAAGGAGACCTCCTGATTATGGATCCCCCTTTCTGACCCACAGCCTGGGTTTCACTGTTCTTTGGGGCCTGGACTGACTCTGTCCTGTGTCCTCAGCCTGGATCTGACATGTGGATCCAGAAGAAGCTGGCTGGCCGTCTGGTCCCATCTTCCCTCCACTCCAAACCCTCAGTTACTCTGGGAAACAACTAGATCCCATGTGGAAGCTCTAGGTAAGAGCACTGACATCTTCATCTGTGCAAATCTCAGACGTGGAACATGTGGGTGAGCCACATACTGCTTATTGCTAAGGAATCCAGGGAGACCTGGTGCTTGGATGGCAGGGTCTCCCACAGGTTGTCTCCTCCCCACATCTCTTGACACATCATGACTGTCTCTGTGGTCAGCCCACTGCCGGCAGACACACAAATCCTTATGTGCAATTGTGCAAACTGGGGAAACTGTCAGAGCAGTCAGCAAGGAGCATGGGTGTGTGTCGGCACTCTGTGCCTCATGACCGCATGTCCCAGCATGCCACCCTGTCTGGGGCCAGGCACAGTGCCACCTCGGCAAGGAGCAGAGGGGCAGGCAGACAACTACCTAACGCACAGTCCTGCCAGGAATTCGCCAGAACTGAGGAGCTGGTGAAGCAGCAGAGCTGGAGGTCACGCTCAGGCTTCCACTGAGACTCCCGTTGTGAATCGGACTAGTTTTTCCAAGAGTGAACTGGGAGTCCAACCTGTCCCACTTCACACTGAGAATTGGGACACATTCCAGGAACGTGAGATGCACGTCGTCTCTCATAGAAATGTATCTACATTCACTGTGTGCTTGTCCTGGTGCTTCATGGACTTTCCTCATTCTGTGCTTCACCAAGACCCAGGTGAGGAGAGTGAGGCATGGCCAGGTGACGCTTGCCCAACTCACAGCCCTGGCATGGGTGTGTTCTGTGCCACTTCCATGAGGTTCGCCTCTTGGCTACACATCCTCCAACCCATGGTTCTCACACTGGGTCCCTGGGACTTGGCAAATGAGAAAGCTCGTGCTCCCCCTGCTCCACCCTACGTGTGCCAAATCAGAAACCCTGGGGGCTGGGCCCAGAAATGCGTGTTTGCACAGGGTCCTCAGGCAATTCTGATGCATGCTGATTCCAGAGCTGCTAGATGGAGCCCTGTGGTGAGGGTTCCCATTCTGGCATGTTTTAGGGGAATTCTTGGGAGGAGAGAGTGGCTGACATCCTTGCCAGGAACAAGTTAATGAACAGCCTCCCTTTCTAGGGCACTGTGTGCAATGCTCAGAATTCTGAGAAGAAACTATATTTATGAACACATCAGTGAGAAATGTATTCACTCTGTGAAAACAGTACTCCCCTGAGAGAGGGATGCACATGGACTTGGTGATTGGTCAAACAGGATGCAGAGTCCATGTGCATTGACTGACTCTTCCCCACCCTCTCCGACCGCAGCACAAACCAGACTCACCTCGCACTTGAGAAATGTACCCCAGTTTCCTGACTCCCCTTCTGATGTTTCACCAGGCTCTTCTCCACTGTGAAGCCAGAGTGATTTTTCTGAAAACCTGAATTGCTTAAACCATCCTTGCTTCAAGGATGACTATTTCTCACAGGATTAGGACCAAAATACTTAATAATTGTATGGAAGCACAAAAAGACCCCAAAGAGCCAAAGAAATCTTGAGAAAAGAAGAGCAAAGCTGAAGGCATCACACTTCCTGATTCCAAACTATATTATTCCAAAGCTGAAGTAAATCAAAACAGTTTAGTACTGACATGAAAATAGACACTTGGACCAATGGAACAGAATCAAGAGCCCAGAAATACCCCCATGCTCATATGGCCAATTAATCTATGACAAAGGAGCCAAAATATACAAGGGGGAAAGACCATCCCTTTGGTAAATGGTATTGGGAAAACTGGACAGCCACCTGCAAATGAATGAAACTAGACCCCTATTTATATCATACACAAAACATCAAGTAACATGGATGAAATATTTGACCATAAGACCTAACACCATAAACCTCCTAGAAGAAAATATAGGTGATAAGCCTCTTGACAATGATTTTTTTGGATTTGACACCAAACACAGAAGGAACAAAAACAAAAATAAGCAAATCTTAAAAGCTTCTGCACAGCAAAGGAAACCATCAACAGAATAAAAAGGGAACTTACTGAATGAGAGAAGATATTTGCAAATCATATATCTGATAAGGGGTTAATATCCAAAATATTTAAAGAACTCATATAACTCAATAGCAAAAAAAAAAAAAAAAGATTTAAAACAGAAGTACTGAATAGTCATTTCTTCCAAAGAAGATATGCAAATGGCCAACAGACACATAAAATGATGCTCAACATCACTCATCTTCACAGAAATGCAAATCAAAACTACAATGAGATACCACACTTGTCAGAACAGCCATCATCAAAAAGACAAGAAACAACAGGTATTGACAAGGATGCAGAGGGGAGCCCTCATGCACTGTTGGGAATGCAAGCTGGTGCAGTCGCTCTGGAGAACAATGTGGAGGCTCCTCAAAATGTGAAGAACAGAACTAGGATAGGATCCCGCAATCCCATTCTGGGTACATATCCACTGGAAATAAAGCAGGATCTAAAGAGACCTCTGCACTTCCATGTTCACGGCAGCATTATTCACAACCCAAGATGTGGAAACGACCAAAGTTTTTTGTCCACTGACCATTGAAAAGATAAAGGTGTGGCCAGTGGAGCTGACAAGTGGGGGGAGCCCCGGGAAGGAGTGTGGGTTTGATCCAGAGGCACAGAGAGCCTTGCAGACAGTCCAGTAGGGACTGTCCTCCTCAGCCTGTCTCCACTCAAGGCACCAGTCTGAGTAATGCTCCTTCTCATGGTGCTCCCCCTCTTCCTCCTCATGATGCTTCTCCTCCAGGTGATGCTCCTCCTCCTCATGATGCTCCTCCTCCATGTGGTACTCCTCCTCTGTATGATGCTTCTCCTCTGCATGGTGCTCCTCCTCTTTGTGGTGCTCCTCCTCTTTGTAGTGCTCCTCCTCCTTGTAGTGCTCCTCATCTCAATGGTGCTCCTCCTCCTCCTGAGGATGCTCCTTCTCCTTGTGATGCTCTTCCTCCAGGTGGTGCTCCTCCTCCTGGTGGTGTTCCCCATACCCCCACGTGGGATCAGGTGCCCTTATACCAGTTCTTTACCAGGACAGGGGGTGTGCAGGAGCAGCAGACCAGGACCAGCTCTGGACTCTGGGCTGATGGGTCTCACTCCTGGGGGGTGATGGCTGATCTTATGTGTCACCATATTGGACCACGGGTGCCCAGGTATGTGGTTAAACACGATTCTGGGAGATTCACACTTGAATCTGCACACAGAGTAAGGCAGAGGATGGGGCTTGGCCCATCCACCAAAGCTGCCCAGGACTGAATAGGGAGCACCCCCTCCATTTCCAGCCACTGAGCAGGGACGCAGTCTCCTCCTGGCCCTGGACCAGCACATGCACCTCCTGGGCCCAGGCTCCCAGGGCTTTGGGCTTGGACCTTCACCACCGGCTCCCATGAGGGGCTTTGGTGAAGGTGACTGCTGCAGGCCCAGCACTTTCCAGGCTGCGCAGTCAGAGGAGCCATTCCTGCAGTACACCCATACACACATCACATACACACTACACACACGCTACACTCTACACACACATGTGCACACATTCTCAGTTGCTCACTTGCTCTTTCTTCCCCCCTGCACTTCTCCTTCGGCCCCTCTAAGGGGAGTAGCTAGGGAGGGCGTGCAGGCTGCTCCCTCTGTCCGATGTCCTGCTGGCCTCCCTGCCCTCCGAGACCCACTGCTCTCTGAGGCTGAGTGCCCGGCCCTGCCATGCCTTCTGCGAACAGCAGAGGTGGGCATGGGTCTCTCCTCCCCTCGCTGAGAATCACTGCCGCCTGATGTCCCGCACCCCCCTCACCCCGAGCCCGTCACTGACTACAGGGATCATAGCTCTTTTGTGTGCAGGCATGTACTCCTCCCTATGGGAAGAGCAGGTGGGCACGGGAGATCTCAGCTCACTGCCATGCTCTGAATGGACACCCAAGGTGTATCAGGACCCTGAATTAACACTCCATTTTATTTAAAAGTCCTGCAAATGTAAGTGCATGCATGATACCATATGCACATAAAGACTTAGAAAAGGGACGGGGAGGACCTTTGCTACTAGGCTGTTTGGGTTGTAAGTTTACAGGTGGCTTTGTCGTATCCTGTATTACCCAGTTTGGGTACAAGACATAGGGAGCAGTTTTAGGATCACAAAAAGATATGATGCAGAAAGTGTTTATGGCTTTAGTATTTAAGGAAAATCACATTGCTTTTTAACACGTGGCTTTAAGAAAAGCTATCCGTGCCATCGTCCTCATTCACAAGGGTTCAGGGCAACGGCCACAACAATGTACCAATGACATCTGGCCAGTTGGTATCACAAGCTTGTACTTTCCAAAATGTTTCTAAAATCTGGGCTGGGGACCAGGTTGAAAAGAAAACGTGGATGTTTTAGGGAAGTTTTTTTTTTTTTTTCCAAATAAAGGTTTTGATTTATAAAAAGGATGTTCTAAGAATTTACATCCTCATTTCGAGCAGCAGTGAGCTTCCTGATAAATCCGGATGTTCACACTTCCCGGGAGAAGAGTTTTGCTTTATAACCAACTCAAAGAGAAATGGCACGTGAAGAAGGAGGAGCCACGTGGAACCTCAGCGATAACCAGGCGAATGGTGCAGTGATGTGGTTTTATGTCGTTCCAGCAAACGTGGCACAGGTGAGCCGGGGGTGTTGACCTGTGTAAATGCCAGCCACGAGGGCCCTTGTCCCACCTGGGATTCCTCTGGCCACGTGGACAACTTGGGGAATGTGTTGAAACCGGCCCTAAAACTCAGGAGGCTCCTTGTAGGGCTCCCTCCTGAGCTTCTGAGTCCACGCACATAGCTCCGGGGCCGGCTCCTGTCCCAGCAAACCACGGCAGCGTCGTGCACACAGCCTGCCCCTGCGGTGCCGCCTTCCAAGGGCTCTGTGAAATCAAAGCTCGTTTCATAATAACACAAAGAGACTACTTGCCTTTTTCGCTCTACTTCTCTTATGTGCACAATGGAACTCTCCAGAGGTTGCACGATGAGTGACATCACAACAGCCTGAAGGCAGAATGAGAATCTTCACTAATTGTCACTAAAGAATCTTACTAGGTAAGCATTAAAAGATATTTGAAAATGTAAAACAGTGTCCCTCTTCTCATCACATTTTTTTTAATTTTGGAAAATATAGTTATTTTTATTAAAAGATGTCATTTATATCAGCATGGAATAGTTTATTATTCTTGTTTATAAATAAATTAGTATTTTTCCATTTCTTTCATTAGGATGATGATAAATATCTATAGCCATAACACTCATAAACAAAAATCTGTGGGATCTTCAGTAATTTTTATGAACAGGAAGGAGGCCTGACACCAAACCATTGACTACTGCTCTTGTAGTACAAGTAACAACAAAGTGTTTTTGTCAGTGGGCTTGTTTAACTTGGTCCTGAGTGGTGATGTGTTTGGGGCCAGATGTTGTGGCCTTGTAGGGAGGTGATGACCAGGCCGGATGACCTTTCCCTAAACCCCCTCTCCAGCACATTGCTGGCCAGGGCTCCCCAGAGAGGACACCCCCCCGCCCCCACAGCAGCTCACACCCAGCCCTCACCTCTTGGGCACCAGCTACGCCCCTGCCTTCCCAGAGGTGTGTGTCGCTCCCTAATGATAGGCCCTGGCTCCCATGGACAGGCAGGCCAGCAAGGTCAAAGACAACAAGTATGGACTTGCATCTCCGTCTGCTCTTGTGGGCTCCCTGTGTGTCCACTTGCCATCCTTCATTTGTATCCACGTCCTCATCCCAGGGGCTGCAAGCTCCAGCCGCGACATAAAGCTGGGCCAGTGGCTACAGCTTCATGATTCCCTGTGACAACCACCTGTTCGTCAGCCCCTCGGGGTACAGCAGGGCAGTGCCTGGGCCGGCTGAAGGCGGGAAGAAGAGCGAACAGACTCAGGAAGGCGTGATGGAGGTTACAGGGGACCATTTCCTTTCACATCCGTGTTTCAAGTGTTGGTGAACTGAGTACCCTCCATTTGACCAGCACAAGTTCTATGGGCAAATACTTATATTTTTCCATCTGAGGACTATACTAGTTATCTATGACTGAATAACAAATTACCCCGGAACATAGCAGGAAACTAGCAAGCATTTATTAGCTCACAGGGTCATCTCTGAAAGTCAGGAGTCTTGGGACGGCTCCACTGGGTCTCTTTGGCTCACAGTCTCTCGAGATTCCAGCAAAGAGGTTGGCTGTCTGTCATCTGAGGGCTTGAAAGGCTGGAACATCTATGTTTGGGGAACAGCCACTTTGACGTCCGTCAGATGGCTACTGGCCAGAGGCCTCATCAGGTGGAATGTGCCCCGGGACGGCTGATGGCGACAAGGCAGCTCACTCAAGAGCAAGTGAGCAAGAGAGAAAGAGACAGAGCCACACTGGTGCCTTTTACAGCCTAATCTCAAGCAGTATGACATCACTCCTGCCACACTCTGCTGGACACACGATAACACAACTGTGAGAGGCTGACCACACAGGGTGTGAACCCCACAAGGTGGGGCCACTGGGACCACCACGGAGGCACCATCATGATTCCACCCAGGGAGAGACCCAATCATGAACACACAGTCCTCAAGCAAGACAATTAATTATTCTTTATGTTGATTCATTAGTTCACTGGATTCTCATGGGAAAAAAACCTGAGACATCAGCAAGGGAATGTTATCATTTCTATTTTGCAGACTAGGAAAATAAAGCAAAAGAAATCTTTGGTTCAGTGCACCAAATGGGTCTAGAACTCTTAGCTGACTGGTTTCCCCCCATTTCCTCATCATGGAGTGAGGCAATGAGAGGCCAGGATGCAGCTTCCCGGGGGAAAAGGAGGACTGGCACGCAGGCAGGGGATTAGGATTCCACCACTGGAGGAGGACTCTACACCATCCTCCCCAGGGACTCGTGGTGAGTGGTTCTCAAAGGATGCCCCCCCTCCCTGGCCTGAACAAGGTGTCCTACTGCTAAGACAAGATGCCAGTTTTTTACCACTTCGTACAAAGATTGGAGAGAAGTTTCCCAGTTTTGAGTTTTTATCCTAGATTCATCCTAAAATCTGCAATCTGGTACCAATTGTTCCAACAAGAGCTAACAGAAAATGAATGAATGAGAGCAAATGATGGTTAGAAAAACCAGACACAGCAGGATGTTCTGTTAAATGCCCTGTGGTATTCCGTAATGTATGTTCACATGTGCTTGAGATTACCTCACAGTACGCAAATATACATTCTTCACTCTTATGTTTCATTAAATCCCGTGGTTCACCAAGGAGTCCAAGACCATCTGGAGGCCCCGTTCCTGAACAAGATCATGCCACTGAAGATGAGACTCGTTCCAGCTCATTACCTCTCCCGCCTAATAAAACATTGATCTTTGGCCTCCATGAACAAATATGTTGGGAGAAATTTAAAACATTTTCCCCAGAAGGGTAAGATTGGGGCAATCTCACACAGTACTGAGATCATGACCTGAGCTGAAATGAAGAATTGGACACTTAACTGACCAAGCAACCCAGGTGCCCTGAGATAAGCTAATTTATTACATATGTTGGTTGCCTTAGGGCAGTGCACTTTATTCTAGCAGGCAACCTTGTTGAGAAGGGTCCACTGAGGTTTTCTAGCTAACCTGACTTGTAGTGGGAGCACACAAGGTGGGTGGGGGTCTCAGCTCTGCCTGAGAAGGAACATGGAGCCATGCTCGAGCTCCCTCGGTGAGCAAAAAGCCTGAAGTCCACGAGCACAGAAAGTGGACCCATGTTTGCCAGACACTAGGAGCAAGGGGTGGGTGGGATAGCACATGGCCACAAGGGACCCTTCCGAGGAGGTGAAATGTTCTAAAATGGATAACAGTGATGATAGTTGCACAACTCTATAAATACACTAAAAATCACTGGGGTGTACGCTTAAAACAAGTGAAATTTTATGGTATGTATATTTTTCTTCAAAAAATATTTACCCATAAATATCTCCTATAGGGACCCAAGCACCCAGATGTGAAAGGAAAAAGCTCAGGAGGAAGAGAACCACAGGCTGACTTAGGGCCAGAGTCACACCACTGCCAAGAACAAGGATGGTGAACACAGCCACGTAGCAAATAGGGATTTTGTAATGTTCCTACTCCAGTGGTTTCCTCCCCACATCCTATAAACATGTCCAATTAAAAAAAAAAAAAACCTCCCTCAAAACTGCCCACTCCCCAGGCACCACATACTTACTTCTGGCCATGGCCAAGCTTCTTAAATGTCTCTATTTTCAATTCCTACTGATCCATGCATTCATTTATGCAACAAGTATGTAGCAAACATCTATCCTGTGACCAAGAGTTTGTGCAGCACATAAATACATTACAGAACCTATTTACTCTTAAGAAACTCACTTCTGTGTGATGAGAGCAAAAATGTCAGAGTAAGGAAATCCAAAATCCACATCTGCATAAAAAAATCAATGGGACAAAAAAACAGGCAGAATAAAATCCTTTGGAACTCTGGACTCTACCCAAAATCGTGCAGTAACCTGGGAGAAGGAGTCACTTATTCCAGAAAAATACCTGAGTCTCTGTAAGCAGCATTTCAACTTCCTGTAGCCCATCCCCATGACCCCCCATGAGTGTTAGCCTTTAAAATAACAGTCTGTGTCCCTGGATCAGAGACACCAGAGGGGGTAGAATGGACATTATTTGCAAAGAATTGTCATTATTTGATCTGTCTGGAGGTTCCCTGGAAGACATGCTCAAAAGGGTTGGATTTCTGGACTAGTGATAAAACAGCTAGATGGGGGCCATTTGTCAAAAACCTTCCCAGGCAAATATTTTAGTCATTGGTGTATGAGACAGTGGATAACATATCACAATAGATTGGCCAGAAGGTGAGCTGAAAACATTAGGGAATGAGGAGCTCTGGGGAATAAGGGCGTTGAAAAGTCCCCACATATTTCTGGGAATCTAGAAGGTCACATGTGTGCCTAGGGCTGCATAAAGGCTCAGAAGAGACCACAAGTTCTCACCTGTGGCTGACCTTGAGGCTCTGTGAAAGCTAAGTTAAATTAAGGTACAGCTGTGAACTGTCTCCTTGATTGTTGAACCCATGCCCCAAGATAGAGCCCCCCAGCAAAGACTAGGAGGGTTTTTTGGTCCCAGTCATTTGAAGACTCTCTGCTGAATCATTAGCTGACCACTGAGCTAATGGAAGGGACTTCACCAGCTATACATGACAGAGAACACAGACTTTACAAAATTAGTTCAGAAAAGTCACCAAACAACCACTACTACAACAAGAAGCAAAAACAACAAACCCTGGGGTAGGGGAAGAATCTAATGCTGACACATTATAACACACAAAATGCAAAGTTTTCAACAGAAGTTAGGAGGCATGCCAAGGAACAAGAAAGTATAGCTCATACACAGAGGGACAAGAACCAATCAGTAAGAATTTATTGGAAAAGTTATTGAAAACTCATTGAAAAAGATGTTGAATTTACTATTTAATAGTATAAATCAACTATTTTAAATATGTGCTAGAGGAGATCAAGGAAACACTGTGAAAAAACTATAGAGTATGGGAAGGATGGCCCGTCAAATAGAGACTATAATAAAGAGAAAGAAATTATAAAAAGAAACCAACCAGAGGGACACCTTGGTGGCTCAGTGGTTGAGTGTCTTGCCTTGGGCTCAGGGAGTGATCTCAGTCTGGGAATGGAGTCCCGTATTAGGCTCCCCGCAGGAAGCCTGTTTCCCCCTCTGCCTATGCCTCTGCCTCCATGTGTCTCTCATGAATAAATAATTAAAATCTTAAAAAAGAAAGGAAAGAAAGAAAGAAAGAAAGAAAGAAAGAAAGAAAGAAAGAAAGAAAGAAAGAAAGAAAGAAAGCCGAAATTCTGGAGCTAAAAAGTACAATAACTAAAATGGTAGTTTCAATAAAAGAGTTCAATAGCAGATTTGGACAGGCAAAAGAAAGAATCCATGAAATTGAAAATAACAAAATTAAGGATATCCAATCTGAGGAACAGAAAAGACAAAAGAATGAATACAAATTAGCAAAATCTCAGATTTTGAGGGACACCATCAGGCGCACCAACATATATCCTAGAAGGAGAGGAAAGAGAAGTAGAATGTTCCTTTGGAGAAATAATGGCTGCAAATTTCCCAGATTTGATGAAAGACATTGATCTACCTACCAAGGAGCTCAACGGGATAAATTAAAAGACAGCCACACCAGATATATCATAATCTAACTACTGAAAGCCAGAGACTGAAAGTCCTGGAGCATGAGAGAACTGACTCACCATGTGTAAAGCATCCTCATCAACGTAAAGAACTGATTTATCATTAGAAAGCAGAAAGGCCAGGAGATAGTGAGACGATGTAGTCAAAGTACTGAAACTTAAAAACTGAAAAGCAAGAATTCTGTATCCAGCAGAACAGGAGAAGATTCCCAGTTTCTGATCCAGCATATAAGGAACCTGGAAGGCATCACCTCTATGCTCACAAGAAGAAACTGAAAATCAACAAGTATTCTTCAGCCCATCAGACAATTGAGGTCGGGGGCAAAGCACTGCTCAAAAAATTGGGGAGATGGGCAGGAGCCATGCCAGTTTCTCACAGTGAAGATAGAAAAATCACCTCATGTTATGACAGGGTGGAGGGAAAGTAGCAATTCTGAAATACACCCACAGCACCTGCTCTTTTTCTTAATGTTTTATTTAAGTTCAATTGTGTTAACATATAGTGTATTATTAGTTTCAGGGATAGAGTTTAGTGATTCATCAGTTGCATATAAACACCCAGTGCTCATTATATCACATGCCCTCCTTAATGCGCATCACTCAGCTACCTGTCCCCCTCCTGCTTCCCCTCCAGCGACCTCAGTTTCTTTCCCAGGGTTAAGAGTCTCTTATACTTTGTCTCCCTCTCTGTTTTCATCTTATTTTTCCTTCCCTTCCCCTTTATTCATCTATTTTGTTTCCTAAATTCCACATACAAGTGAAATCTATGGTATTTGTCTTTCTCTTACTGGTTTATTCCACTCAGCATAATATCCTCTAGTTCTATCCGTGTCATTGCAAATGACAAGATTTCATTCTTTCCGATGGCTAATATTCCATTGTGTATATAGACCAAACATTCTTTATCTATTTATCTGTCGATGGACATCTAGGCTCTTTCCATACTTTGGATACTGTGGACATCAGACAAACTATTTCAGAGCAAGTATTTCATCAGAGCCTAACTGATGGGATTTTCCAAAGCCTATTACCTGGGAGAATGAAAACACACTACCACAGACACCTCTAGCCTTCCACAGAGAAAGGGAAATACCCTAATCCACCTCCTTCTAGTCTGTCTCATCTAAGGGGGTAAAAACCCAAGGGACACTTATAGAGGTCACAGCTTGGAGGGTATAGGCTCACTAAAAGACTGAGGTCTAATCATAGGAGTATAAAATGTTTCTCTTATATAATAACTGAGGAATACAAGGGAAAGAACTGCATCTTTCAGGTTTTATTTTAAAAGAGTCTCTAGGGAAATCCAAACACACAGAAGAGACAACAATAGAGACATCGGGGGAACGATCAGCCTCTGACATCTACAGCCAATGCAGCCAGTAAGCATAGCTGGACTGGCCATCAGATAAACATAAAACTGCTCACTAAACACCCATTTACCTCAGTTCCTTTCACTCAGTACAACATTTCCAGCTTTTAGCAAAAAAAAATATATATATATATCACAAGGCATACTAAGGGACAAAACACAGTTTGAGGAAACAGAGCAGCCATCAGAACCAGAATTAGATATGGAAGAGATGTTGGAATTATCAGACTGAGAGTTTAAAACCATGATTAATATGTGCAAAAGTCTCACAGAAAAGGTGAAAGACTCTCAAGAACAGATGGCAATGAAAGTAGAGAGATGAAAAAAAAAGAAAGAAAGAAAGTAGAGAGATGAAAACTGTAAGAAAGAATTATCTTAAATAGCAGAAATCAAAATAACACAGTAACAAAAGTTAATGTCTTTGATTAGTGATGATGAATAGACCAGAGTGGCTAACAAAGGAAGAGACAATAATAAACTTGAAGAAATGCCCATGGAAAATTACAAAACTGAAATGCAAAGAGAAAAAAATAATAATAACAAGGATAGAACAGGCTATCCAGGATCAGTGAGATAATTACAAAAGGTATACCATGCTGATGATGGGAATGCCAGAAGTGAAGAAACAGAGAAAGGAATGGAAGAAGAGAACAAATACAGAAGCCATGGTGACAGAATTTTCTAAAATTAAAGATAGTCACCAAACCACAAATCCAGAAAGCTAAGAGAGCATCAAACAGGTTAATATACTTTTAAAAATCTATACCTAGCCATATCACATTCAAACTGCAGAAAATCAAAGACAAAGAAAATATTTGGAAAATGCCAGGGGAGGAAGTGGGGGGATCTCTTTACACATAGGAAAGCAAGAGAAAGAATTATACAGGACCATGCAAGCAAGAGAGTGGAGTAAAATATTTAAGAGGTTAAAAAAAAAACAAAAACACTAAGCTAGAATTCTGTATTCAGAAAAATTATCCTTCAATAGCAAAGGAGAAATAAGAATCTCCTCAGACAAAAAAAAAAAAAAAAAAACTTGATGGAATTTAGCACCAACAGATTTCCCTTGCGAGAGGCATTGAAAGATGATCATCAGAAAAAAAAAAGGAAAATATAGGTCAGAAGCTCAGGTCCACATAAATCAAAGAAGAGTGTTAGAGAAAGAATAAGTGAAGGTAAAAATGAAATTTTTTATTCTTCTTATTCTTAATTGATATAAGAAAGAACAGTTTGTTCAAAATAATAATAGCAATAAACTTGGTGACTGTAGTTTACTTTCAGTGAAATGAGGGGCAGCAATGTTATAAAGGATGGGAGGGGAAGGGGGAGTGCTCTGTGTAAAGTATTTGCAGTACTCAGGAAGTGGCACAATGTTATTCAAGAGTCGGCTTGGATTGGTTATAAATGCACATTGCGAACTCAAGGGCAACCACTAAGAAAAGTAAAAAAAGAAGTACAACTGATATGCTAAGAGAGAAGGAAAATTAATATCAGTGAATGTTCAGTTAAAGTCAGAGCATGCAGGGGTGCCGGGGCAGCTCAGTCTGTGGAGTGGCAAGCTCTTAATTTCAACTCAGGTCATGATCTCAAGGTCTTGGGATTGAGCCCATGTCAGGCTCCATCCTTAGCAAGGAGTCTGCTCGAGGATTCTTTTATTCTCTCTCCCTCTGCCTCTACCCCTGCTTGATTGCTTCTTCTCTCTCTCTCTCTAGAATAAATAAATTAATCTTTTTATAAAAAGAACAGAGAATGCAGAAAAAAGAGTGGAAGACAAAGAACAAGAGCAACAAATGTGAAAAAGAGACATGATCAATATTACTCAAACTAAGTTACCCCCTTAAACATCAATAATCAAAATATACCAAATAAAATACTGTCAGGACAGATTTTTAAAATAAGACCAAACTACATGTTGTGTATAAGAAATCAATTCTAAATACAAAGATCAAATAAAAGTGAGGGGTCTGGGGCACCTGAGTGGCTGAGTCCATTAAGTGCAAGACTCCTGATTTTGGTTTAGGTCATGATCTCAGGGTTGACACAAAGACCCATGGCTGGCTCTGCCCGGGTCATGGAGCCTGCTTAAGATTCTCTCCCTCCCTCTTCCTCTGCCTCTCCCCTTCCCTGCTCAAGGTCTCTCTTTTTCTCAAAAAAAAAAAAATTTTTTTAATAAAATAAAAGTGAGGGGGTGGATAAAGATAAACCATGCTAACATTCATCAAAAGAAAGTTGGAGTAGGGGATATTAATTTCAGACAAAGCAGATGTCAGAGTAAGTAAAATTATCAAGATAAAGAAGGGCATTCATTACATGATGATAAAGTGGTCAATTCTCCAAGAAGACACAATAATCTTTAATGTGAGTGTACCGAAAAACAGAGAGTCAAAATACATCAAACAAAAACTAATAGAACTAAAAGGAGAAATGAATGAGTCCACTATCGCTGTTGGAGACGCCAGCACGCTGCTGTCACTAATGAATAGATCCAACATGCAGAAAATCAATAAGGACATGGTTCAACTGAACAACACCATCAATCAACTGGATCTAATTGACCTTTAAAGAATACTTTACCAACAAAGCAGAATATATATCCTTCTCAGGCTCACACAGAACTTGCACCAAGATAGACCACATTCTGAGTCATAAAACACATCACACATTTTGCTCTCTGACCACAGTGGGCTAAATCAGAAATCGGTAATAGAAGGGTAGCTGGAAAATCCCCAAATGCTTGGTGATTTAAAAATGCACTACTTGGGATCCCTGGGTGGTGCAGCGGTTTGGCGCCTGCCTTTGGCCCAGGGCGTGATCCTAGAGACCCGGGATCGAATCCCACGTCGGGCTTCCGGTGCATGGAGCCTGCTTCTCCCTCTGCCTGTGTCTCTGCCTCTCTCTCTCTCTCTGTTACTATCATAAATAAATAAAAAAATTTAAAAAATGCACTACTAAATGACACATGGGTCAGAGAAGGCCAAAGAGAAAATTTTTATTATTTTCAACTAAATTTTATACAGCTTATCACAATTTGCAGGATGCAGGGAAAACAATGTTTGGAGGAAATTTTATATTATTGAAAACATATACTAGAAAAAAATAAAGATCTAAATCAATCATCTAAGTGTCCATTTTAGAAAACCGGAAAGAAGGACACCTGGGTGGCTCAGTGGTTGAGAGTCTGCCTTTGGCCCGTGGCGGGATCTTGGGGTACTGGGATCGAGTTCCAGCATCCGGCTTCCTGCATGGAGCCTGCTTCTCCCTCTGCCTGTGTCTCTGTCTCTCTCTCTTTCTCTCTCTCTCTCTCTCTCTCTCTCTGTGTGCCTCTCACGAATAAATAAATAAAATCTTTTTTAAAAAAAATCCAAAGTAATAAGAAGGAAAGGAATTACAAATTTAGAGCAGAAATTTTAAAAATCGGACAGAAGAAATCAATAAAGAAAATCAATAACATCAAAAGCTGTTTCCTTGAAACGATCAATAAAATTGATAAACCTTTAGCCAAGTTACTTAAAAAAATAAGAAGAAGCAAAGACACAAATTACTATTACCAGAAATAAAAGAAAGGCCATCAATACAGATCCCATGGATATGAAAAGGATAATAAAAGAATACCATGAACAACTCTCCAGCCCTAAATTGAATATCTTATATAAATAGAACAAATTCCTTTAAAAATGCAATTCACAAAATTCACATAAGAAAGAGGCAGGCACTTCAGCCCAACCGAGCTGCCCCTATGTGCCTCTCATGTATGCTCATCTTGGCAAATCTGCCAGGATGTCTCACCAAGGGCTATGGATCGGCCTTAATAAAATAGATTTGAAAACAAAATCTGAGAATGAACTAGAGTTTACCAGTTCAGGCTCAGCCAACCCTGAGTCCACCAAAGTGATGGGCAATGTGGAAACCAATCTGTACCATGTTACAGAGAAATGGAATGTGACCACATGCCCCAGCACCAAAATTACTGTGGGAGATCAGCTCACACATGGACTGAAGCTGATTTTTGACTCCTCTGACTCCCCTAACCCTGAAGCCAGAAGGGGGCAGGAGGGGAGATGCTAAATTTGAGGCAGGATACAGGCAGAAGCACATCGACCTAGATTTCCACATCACTAGGCTTTCAATCCAGGGTGCCGTGTGCGGAGTCACCAGGGCCAGCTGGCTGGCCACCAGATGGATTTTGAGACCACAAAGTCCCAAGTGACTCAGCAACTTTGCAGTTGGCTACAAGACTGATGAATTCCAGCCTCACATCAATGTCAATGGCAGGACAGAGTTTGAAGGCCCCATTTGCCAGAAGATGAACAAGAAGTTGGAAACTTCTGTCAATGTCAACTGGACAGCAGAAACAATAACCCTTAACTTTGGAATAGCAGCCAAGTATTAGATTGACCCTGATACCAGCTTCTTGGCCAAAGGGAGTGATTCCAGCCTGGTAGGTCCAGGGTATATTAAGATCCTAAAGCCAAGTATCAAAATGATACTGTCAGTTCCGCCAGACAGAAAGAATGTCAATGCCAGTGGCCACCAGCCTGGTCTGGGACTGGAATTTCAAGCATTAATAAATATCATACGACTGTTCAGTTTAAAACTATTCATAGCTAACTTTGGAACTTAGTGTATCTTTTAATATTGTGTGTCTGGGATGCAATTTTGCTAAACATCATGGTAGACCTCCAGGTTAAAGATGATTTAGCCTGAAGGTTACCAAGGTACGTAAGAAATCCAATTCCAAAATCATCCCTTCATCTGTAGGCTTGGGGGGAACTTGGTGGCCGCGCTAAAGAGCTCAGGGTTCTTTTTTTTTTTTTTTTTTTTGGTATTTTTTTTATTGGAGTTCGATTTGCCAACATATAGCATAACACCCAGTGCTCATCCCGTCAAGTGCCTCCCTCAGTGCCCGTCACCCAGTCACCCCAATCCCCCACCCACCTTTCCACTACCCCTTGTTTGTTTCCCAGAGTTAGGGGTCTCCCATGTTCTTCACCCTCACTGATATTTTCACTCATTTTCTCTCCTTTCCCCTTTATTCCCTTTCACTATTTTTTATATTCCCCAAATGAATGAGTTCATATAATGTTTGTCCTTCTCCGATTGACTTATTTCACTCAGCATAATACCCTCCAGTTC
Organism: Canis lupus dingo; assembly: GCF_003254725.2. Classification (NCBI taxonomy): domain Eukaryota; kingdom Metazoa; phylum Chordata; class Mammalia; order Carnivora; family Canidae; genus Canis; species Canis lupus. The sequence goes on from NC_064243.1 coordinate 97,470,610, forward strand.
CATCCACGTCGAAGCAAATGGTGGGTATTTGTCATTTCTAATGGCTGAGGAATATTCCATTGTATACATAGACCACATCTTCTTTATCCATTCATCTTTCGATGGACACCGAGGCTCCTTCCACAGTTTGGCTATTGTGGACATTGCTGCTATAAACATGGGGGTGTAGGTGTTCTGGCATTTCACTGCATCTGTATCTTTGGGGTAAATCCCCAGTAGTGCAATTGCTGGGTCGTAGGGCAGGTCTATTTTTAACTCTTTGAGGAACCTCCACATAGTTTTCCAGAGTGGCTGTACCAGTTCACATTCCCACCAACAGTGCAAGGGGTTCCCCCTTCTCCACATCCTCTCCAACATTTGTTGATTCTGTCTTGTTAATTTTCCCCATTCTCACTGGTGTGAGGTGGGATCTCATTGTGGTTTTGATTTGTATTTCCCTGATGACAAGTGATGTGGAGCATTTTCTCGTGTGCTTCTTGGCCATGTCTGTGTCTTCTTTGGTGAAATTTCTGTTCATATCTTTTGCCCATTTCATGATTGGATTGTTTGTTTCTTTGCTGTTGAGTTTAATAAGTTCTTTATAGATCTTGGATACTAGCCCTTTATCTGATATGTCAATTGCAAATATCTTCTCCCATTCTGTAGGATGACTTTTAGTTTTGTTGACTGTTTCTCATTGCTGTGCAGAAGCTTTTTATCTTGATTACAAAGCTGTGATCATCAAGACAGTATGGTACCAGGCACAAAAACAGACCCATAGATCAATGGAACGGAATAGAGAACCCAGAAATTGGCCCTTAACTCTATGGTCAACTACTATTTGACAAAGCAGGAAAGACTATCCACTGGAAAAAGGACAGTCTCTTCAATAAATGGTGCTGAGGAAAATTGGACAGCCACTTGCAGAAGAATGAAACTAGACCATTCTCTTACACCATACACAAAGATAAACTCAAAATGGATGAAGGATCTAAATGTGAGACAGGAATACATCAAAATCCTAGAGGAGAACACAGACAACACCCTTTTTTGAACTTGGCCATAGCAACTTCTTGCAAGATACATCTATAAAGGCAAGGGAAACAAAAGCAAAAATGAATTATTGGGACTTAAGATAAAAAGCTTCAGGTTTCTTTTTTTATGCAGAAATGGCTGCCAGTGGAAGCTTACAATGCATAGGTACTTTGTAAAATCCATTTTGAGTAAATGAATGAAATTGTGGCTTTCTGAGAATCAAGTCTAGGTTTCCTGCCCTGAATGAGGAGAGGCTCATTGTTTGACGCTGTGCACAAACTCATCTATAAGGGTTTTTTAGACAGAATCTGCATGACCTCTTTCTACCCTGCTCCATCACTTCCTTTACAACAAAGCGATCTGCAGGGTACACTACCTGTTTCTTCCGTGCTGTTTTGAGGCAGAGAGAATGGATGTGATGATGCCAATGACTCAAGACTTAATTCTCTCTCTTGTTGGTCTGTTGCCCTTGCACCAGAGTCTGACATAGCTGCCAAGAGCTCCAGCTGCAAGGTGGAAAAAGCGTCCATCACTATAGTCACATGGCGAAAACCCTTGGATCTAAATCAGACTTCTGTTGCATGATCACCTCTCAATTGGCTTTTTAAAAGTTTAATGGGTTCATTTTAGTCTTCCCTTTTGTTTGGAATTAGACCCTCCCCTTCAAATGCCTTAATTACTTAAAATAAAACTTGAATAAAATATTGAAACCAGAGGAGAGCCTCAGGATGGTCACTCTCATCACTCCTATTCAACATGGTACTGTAAGTCCCTTCTAGAGCAATCAGGCAAGACAAAGAAATAAAAGGCATTCCGATCAGAAAGAAAGAAGTAAACACGTCATTATTTGCAAATGATGTGACTTTATATATTGAAAATCCCAAAGACTCAACTAAAAATCTATTGGATCTAATCAATGAATTCAATGATGCTGCAGGATATAAAATCATTATGCAGAAACAAGTTGCATTTCTATGCACTAACAATGAAATATCTGGAAAAAAAGTAAAGAAAACTATCCCATTTACAATAGCATTAAAAACACTAAAATACCTAGGAATAAATTTAACCAAGGAAGTGAAAGATCAATACAATGAAAACTACAAGACTTGGTTGAAAGAAATCAAAGAAAACACAAACAAATGGCTCATGGATTGGAAGAGTTAATATTACTGAAAGTTCCTGGTACTCAAAGCTTGCTATAAATTCAATGCCATCCCTATCAAAATTACAATGGCATTTTTCACAGAAATAGAATAAACAACCCTAAAATTTGTATAGAACCATAAAAGACCCCCGAATAGCCAAAGCCATCACGAGAAAGAACAAAGGTGGAAGCATCACACTTCCAGATTTCACGCTACACTACAAAGCTATAGTAATTAAGACAGAGTGGTACTGGCACAAAACAACATGTAGATCAGTGGAGCAGAATAGAGAACCTAGAATTGAATCCTCACATGTCTGGTTAGCTGGTTTTTAAGGGAGCCAAGAACATCCAATGGGAAAAGAACAAATGGTGTTCGGAAAACGAGTTAACTACATGAAGAAAAATGAATTGGACCCCTGTCTTACAATGCTCACAAACATTAACTCACAATGGACCAGAAACTTAAACAGAAGACCTAATACTATAAAACTCCTAGACCAGCCCCTCAACATTAGTCTTGGGAATGACTTTTTTGATATGACTCCGAAAGCACAATCAACAAGGGATTAAATCAACAAGTGGGTCTACATCAAACTTAAAAGCTTCTGCACTAGGAAAGAACCAATCAACAAAATAAAGAGGTAACCCAAGCAATGGGATAGAATATTTGCAAGCCATATGCATGTGATCAAGATCCAAAGTTTACAAAGAACTCATACAATTCAATAGTAAGAAAACCTAACAATTGGATTAAATAATGAGCAGAGGAGCTAAATAGACATTTTTCTAAAGAAGACACCCAGAGGGCCAATAGGTTCATGAAAAGATGTTCAACATCCCTCATCATCAGGAAATGCAAATCAAAGCCACAGTGAGATATCATCTCACACCTATCAGAATGGTTCTCAAAAAAACAAGAGATAGCAAGTGTCAGTGAGGATGTGGAGAAAGGGGAACCCTTATTCACTGTTGCTTGGATTGTACTGGTCCAGCTACTTTAGAGAACAGTATGGAGGTTCCTCAAGAAATTAAAAATAGAATTACCGTATAGCTCAGCAATTCCACTGGTGGGTATGTACCCAAAGGAAATGATAACAGGTCACGAAGGAGACATCTGCACCCCCATGTTGACCGCACCATTATTCACAATAGCCAAGATACAGGAACAACGCAAGCGTCCCTCAGTGGGTAAATAGATAAAGAACACACACATAAAGTAGAATACTGCTCAGCCATGAGAAAAATCACATCATGCCATTTGTGACAACACGGATGAGCCCTGAGGACATTATGTTAAGTGAGATAAGTCCTACAGAGAAAACCAAATCCTATGATATTCCTTGTATGTGGAATCTAAAAAACCTTGAATTTGAAAAGACAGAGAGTGGAAGAGTGGTTACAAAGACCAGAGGTGAGGAATGTTTGGAATGTTGGACGTTGTTCAAAGATGCACACTTGCAGTGTCTAGATAAATAAGCCCTGAAGATGTAATTAATACACAGTACAGGGATTACAGGCTCCCCTCCCCCCCCCCAAAAAAAAACTATAAAAATTAAACTTGAGATGCTTGGTGGCTCAGTGGTTGAAGATCTGCCTTGGGCTCAGGGCATGATCCCAGGGGTCCTGGGATCAAGTCCCAGATTGGGGTCCCCGCAGTGAGCCTGCATCTCCCTCTGCCTGTGTCTCTGCCTCTGTGTGTGTGTGTCTCTCATGAATAAATAAATAAATCTTAAAAAAAATTAAGCTTGCTAAGAAACTAGTTCTTAATTGATCCCATCACTAGAAAAAATGGAAACTAGGTGACACAGTAGACATGCTGGCTGACGCCACGATGGCAGCCATATTGTGGTCATATTGCAGCATGACAGCATCAAGTCAGTGTGCTGCACACCTCAGACTCACACAATGTTGTATGGCAATTATATCTCAGTGTAAACAAACAGGGAGAAAGATCTTCTTCCCTCTCCCCATCCCAATCCCTCCCCACCCCCTCTCTCCCCCCTCTCTGCCCTCCTCTATCCATCTATCTCCTCCTTATCCTCTTCTCCCCCTTTCCCTCCCTCTGGTCCTCTCTGGTTCTTCTTCTGCCTGTCCAGGTATTTCTCCTCCATCTCCTCCACGAGTCCCTTTGCCCACCCTTGGAGAAGTGTCCTGTTCTCATCCCCTTAGACCCAGTTGGCCACTCCTTGGTTCCATTCCGCCCCCCATACTTCTATCTTGGGCTTCTCCCTTGCTCTTCTAAGCCATGTGTCTCTCTGCCCATAGGACGATGCAAACTGGACACTCCCAAGATGTTCAAGTTCAACATGGCTGACGTTGGATTCCTCGTCTTCCACAGCAAACCTCCTACTCTGTCCACACTCTCTGATATGTGTAACAGAAGAACTACAAACCTGTTATTAAGCCGTCCAACCCCATCATCCAAAGCACAACACTGGAAGCCTCTACTGCCCTCACTGTATCCAAAGGGCTCCTGAATCCTGCAGATTATTCTGCTGATATGGCCCTTGGCTCTTCCAAATCTTTACCATTTCTTTTCTGGACTATTATTTTAGTCACTTTAATGGATTTTCCTCTTTCTTCTCCCCTCAATTCATTGTCCACATTGCAACGGATCTTTCCAAAATTAAAATGATCTTGTTACTCCAAACAATGCTATTCAAGACACACACATATGCATGTGCCTGCACACAGGTGCACACACACATACATAAGTAAAGTCAAACATCAATTTGGTGCTTAAACATTACTGAATACTGAAAGGCTAAAAATGGGTTGCTCCACTTACCCACCAGGTAGTGCTTCCTTCCAGAGCCAGCAAAAAAAAACCACACTTCTGTAAAATCTTCCCTTAAAGTTTCTCTTAAAGCCCCACAGACATGATGATACCCCTTCTTGTGCCCCAACTACCCCCCCCCAACACACACACACATGTCTCCTACCTCATATCTCAGTCAACCCCTAAGCTATCAACATCTCCCTCAAACTCCAAGACCCTTGAAGGATGGGCTACAGTGTTCACTCCTATATACTTGGTGCATACATCACTGTCTAACACAAGAGATACTTTTGCTTTATTAATGGATTATCAAGAATAAAAATATTATCCCAGACAGCAATAGTAAATAGAGCCTGCTACTTATTCTGAGATCAGCATGGTCTCCACCCCACAATTTAATCTGTGTACAGAGAATTCAGAGAAAATAAGAAGAAAATATCTGAAGTTTTGGGAAAGGCTAAAAGATCATCTTCAACTTGAAAAATGAAGGCCGAGGAGGGATTTAAATGTATCCTCAAATGAATTCCATATGGTGAAAAGAAATGCTCTTGGGGCCCAGGAGACCAGGGCTCTCTGCTACCAACCAGCTGTGGGAACTTGGCCTCCCTGGGCCAGTACTTCTGCTCCTGCTACATCACAGAGCTATGCACTGAGCATCCTTGCAGCACTGGGGCTCTGCAATCCTCTACCTACGCACTGCAAACAGTAAATATGTACAAATAGCAACTATCACATTGCACACCTGAAAGCAACATGACACTATGTCAATTATACCTCAACTTAAAAAAACAGATGAAAGAAAAATACACCAATGTCAACACAAGGGACTGTTAGATGCAAGAAAGCCTTTCCCTGGAGCAGAACCCATTTAGGGTGGAGCAACTTGAAAGGGTGGTGGAGAGTTGTTTCCTGAGGCCCTGATTAGCAGAGCGTGTTCAACCATCCTGAAGGATTTGTGTTGTCTTCTTCCTGGAGTTAGTGGTGATGCTGATGGGTTGGGGTTGGGGTGGGGGTGTCAAGCCAGGTTCCACAATCCTGAACCTTTCTGATATTTTGATAAACATTACAGGTCAGAGAATAATCAGGAAGATGATTATGAATGCTTCTTGCCATCAAATAATCATGGCTGATAATCCCATGATGACATGTAATGGGATAAGGGAGGAGGGTACTTTTTGTGAACAAAAAGTAGAATTTTGTCCTAAAATTGTATAAATCCAGATACAACTGGGGATATATTTTCATAGCAGTTGAGCTTCCCTCCAGAAATCAGCAAGGGATGAACCCTCTGCTTTATCTTAAGGGAGCTGAGTGCCAGGATGAATTTGCCACTTTCTGAAAAAAAGACACAAATATCCAAGAGCAGCTGTGGCCTCTGTCGATGTTCTGCTGTGACTCCTCTCTGAGTCTCTATCTGGCACAATACGATGGAGTGAGCTCACATGCCTGGAGTAAACTCAGCCCAGAACATCAGCCATGATTTACTTCCAGAGGCAGTAATAAACCTCCCTGTTGGAACTGTATTTGGTTGCTGCTGGCCAGGTTCCTTATCCATTTATATTATGCTTCAAAGCTATAAAAAATATAGAATTAAAATGGACAAGAGATATCTATATTTATATACCTATCTGCTCCATGGATTGCATCCTGTAGAAGAAGATCAATTCCTTTAAAATATTAACTAGGGTCATTTAAGGATCCATACAATGGAAAAAATAACAGCTTCCAGGAACCACCAACCTCACTGTGGTATTTCTCACTGAGAAAAATAAATTCTGAATTTCTTGCAGCTGTTGAAAATGACAAATTCCATCACAGCAACAAAAAAATAACCCTAGTAGGTAAAGATACTTGAGCCAAGTTAGACTTTGGGAACTCAGTGCCCTGGTCTTGGGCTGAGGCCAGAGAAAATGAGCTCCCTGACCATTTATGGAAACTGAGTTTGAGCTTGGTAGGGGATGTGGGCACATGCTGGACGTGACAAGGTTGACATTTGCATTCCAGTGACTCCAGCCTGACCTATCCCAGGATGAACATGTGGCCTTCCCCAGACGATGCTAGGCCCTCTGCCTGCCTAGATGAGCATCCTTGCCCTGGGATTCCAGAAGGGTGAGATAAGAGAGGCATCAAACCTGGACCTGATGAGGCCAAGATGCTTCATTCAGTTCCTAAGGTTTGTGCCCATTGAAATGCAGCTTGATGTTCCTTCCCAAGCAAAGCTGAGACCCCCACCCACCCTGTGTGCTCCCACCACCAGCCAGGTTAGCTTGGAAACCTCCATGGGCCCTTCTCAACAAGGATTCAAGCAGAACAGAGCTCACTGCCTATAGCCACAAACATATGTCATAAATTAGCTGGTCTCCTCTCCTCCTACAGTGGCACTAGCTATGGAGCATTCTTGGGAAAATCAAGAAAACAGTCCTCCAAATGACTCCACTGTAATCTCATTCTCCTTTGGAACTCAGCTGAAAATGACTGGAATTAGAAAGGCTTAGGAATGAGATCAGACCTTTTTTTTTAGATTTTATTTATTTATTCATGAGAGACACACAGAGAGAAAGGCAGAGACATAGGCAGAGGGAGAAGCAGGCTCCATGCAGGGAGCCTGACATGGGACCCAATCCAGGTCTCCAGGATCAGGCCCCCGGCTGAAGGTGGCACTAAACCCCTGAGCCACCTGGGCTGCCCAGATCAGGCCTTCTTAACTTCTGAGCCAGACCCCAGTCTAGAACACAGATGGACATTGGTGCTGGGCTCTGGGTCTTATCCAGGCTTAGGATGGAAGTCATGCCTCTTGCCTGCCAGGATTTCACAGCAATGGTTGAGGCAGCTCTCCCCATGCAGATTCACCATCATATTCCTCCTGCTGCCTAGAGGAGCCACTTATATCAATGAAACATGTTATTGTTTCATACAGTTTCTATCCCGTATGTGAGCACTCAGGGTGAGTTCCATGTTGGTGGCACAAGTAGGCTGAAAATCTTGGTCAGGTGCAAGGATTTAAACAGAGATGTCCTTGTAACATTTCTCTTTTTAAAATGCCCTTTGAGGGCACCTGGGTAGACCAGTCAGTTAAGTGTCCAACTCTTGATTTCCACTCAGGTCATGATCTCAGGATCGTGAGATCCTGTGTTGGGCTTCACACTGAGTATGGAACCTGCTTAAGATTCTCTCTCTCTCTCTCTCTCTGCCCCCCACGAGCTTATACTCTCTCTCTCTCACTCTCTAAAAGAAGAAAAGAAAAGAAAAAATGTCCTTTCACTGGCTTTGTGGTATGGAGGTTACAAGTGTGGGCCCTTGAAACAGACCAAACTGAGTCCGGTATTGCTCTGCATCTCTTATATTATGTGTTCTCAGAAAACGTACTCAGCCTCTCTCCTTTTGACATGAGGCAATGAAGAACGGTGTGCCTGAGAAGTGGAAAACCAACAAGATGAGTGTCCAAGGACAGACCTGAGAGAGTTACCAGTCATGAGACAGGGGATAGTCCAAGAAGAGGAAGTTTGTGGATTCCCTGAACTGGAGACATTGCTGGGATTCCAGAGAGACAAAGGTAGCTACAGTTCCGAAGACCTGCAGAGGGTTGCCCTGAGCATCCATCATGTGTGCAGAAGGACACTCTCCAAGGCTGGTTCCAGAATTGAAGGCTAGTGAGAACCACAGCCAGTACTCACACAGAGCCAGGACTGCTGTGTGACTCCACCAGCCAGGCCTAAAGCATCCACAGATCATACATTCACAGGTGGGGCACTCAGATAAATCTCTCCACAGTATTGGGGGATAATTCACCCTAGACAACACTGCTGAGGTCACAAATCTTAAAAACAAATCTTAACAGACTATAAGGAATCAAACCGATTCCATGAAATATAACTGTCCCAGAACAAAGCTCAAGAATATTTATGAGAATATAAAAATATCTAGCACCCAAAAAGGTAGAATTCACAATGCCTGGCACTTTATAAATATATATGTGTGTGTGTATATATATATATATATATATAATATATTAGGTATGCAAAGAAGCTTATAGATACAATCCAGAATGAGGAGAAAAGTCAATCAGTTAAACCAACCCAGAACAAACACAGATGGGAGAATTCACAGAAAAGGATGTTAATGTTAGTGTAAATGTGTTCTATATGTTTTAAAAGTTAAGTAGAGACATGGAAAATATATTTTTAAAGCCACCCAAATCAAACTTTAGACACGAAAACTACAATATCTCTGGGGTAAAATAAACTAGATGAAGCTACCAGCAGATTAGACATTTCTGAGGAAAATATTAGTGACCTTGGAGGTATGGCAATAGATATTATCCAAGTTGAAACTGGAGGAAAGTGATAAAAAAAAAAAAGAAAGATATCAGAAAAAATTAGTAAGTAAAAAAAATTAGGACAAGTTCACAAGGCCTAATATACATTTAGTTGTAGTCCTTAAAGGAGAAGGGAGTAAGGAGGACAGAAAAAAATTAGAAGAAATGATGAACAAAATTTTCCAAATTTGATGAATATGCACAGATGCATGAGACTCAATTAAGTCTAAGAAACTAGAAGAAAATGACACCAACTTACATCATAATCAAATTGTTCCAAATCCAGTGATGAAGGTAAGATATTTTTTAAAGTCAGGGGAAGGGGCCCCTGCATGGCTCAGTGGTTGAGCATCTCCCTTCGGCTCAGGGCATGATCCTGGGGTTGGGATCCAGTCCCTCATTGGGCTCCCCACAGGGAGCTCACTTCTCCCTCTGCTTGTGTCTCTGCCTCTCTCTCTGGGTCTCTCATGAATAAATAAATAAAATCTTTAAAAAATAAAAATAAATAAAGTCAGAGAAAAAAATTATGTACATAAGGAAGATAGTACATATAACAGCAAATTTCACATCAAAAACTATGCAACTAAAAAAAACTATGCAACTGGGAAACAGTGGAGTAACAAAATATTGAAGGAAAAAAAAACTGTTAATCTAGAATTTAATATCCAGCAAAAAATACTTTTAATTAAAAGGACAAAATTCAAACTATTTCAGATAATAAATGCTGACAGAATTCTCCACCAGGAGACCCATGCTTCAAGAAATGTTTAAAGGAGGGATGCCCGGGTGGCTCAGTGGTTGAGCATCTGCCTTTGGCTCAGGGCGTAATCCCAGGGTCCTGGGATCAAGTCCCGCATTGAGCTCCCCACAGGGAGCCTGCTTTTCCCTCTGCCTGTGTCTCTGCCTCTCTCTTTATGTCTCTCATGAATAAATAAATAAAACATTTTGTAAAAAAGAAATGTTTAAAGGACATCATTCAGATAGATGGATAATGATGCCAGATGGACACAAGGATCTAACAAGTCAATGAAGCACCATGAGTTGAATATGTATGATTTTTTTCATATTATTTCAATCTTTTAAAAAATAATTGTTTCAACAAAATAAGAACCAGATATTTTGAGATTTCTAACATACATATTAGAAAATGTCTGGTGACAACCCCATAGAGGGTGGGAGGGAGAAGTGGGAGCATACGACTATAGCATCCCTATATTCCACAAGCAGTGGTACATCACTTGAAAGTAAACTCTGGTAAGTATACCCCTAGCCCTAAATAAACCACCAGAATAACAAAACAAGGCATTATCCCTAATTATCCAATGAAGAGAGAAGACACAAATCACTAATATTGGGAATCAGAAGTGGCATCAGCACAGAATCCACATATATTAAAAAGATAATACAGAAAAGCTATGAACAACTTTAGGCTAATAGATTTGATAACTCAGATGAAAAGAAGAAAGAACCTGGTAGAAATCAAATAAGTAGAAGCCATATAGTCAAAATACATAAAATTCACTGTTCTAAGTAGGTTCAGAGACTCAAAATCTTTGGAGTTTGCCCAGATTGTCAGAATGTGATGACTGGCTTCTGCATTAACTTGCTATTTAATTTAAATCTTGAAAGCAAGCCCATTTCCATGAAGTTGGCCAAGGACTTCCATGTGAAGAAATGTAACTTGTGGTTAAAACTGTTCCCATGAAGGAAACTCCAGAAAATTAAAGAGAAGGGAATATATTCCAACCTCTTCTATGAGGCCAGGTACCTTAGTTACCAAAACCAGATAAGGAAATTACAAGAATAGCAAACTAAAGACCAATATTCCACATAAATGTAGATGCAAAAAAAAATCTAAAAACAATTTTAGCAAATCAAAGCCAATAATGTACAAAAGGGAAAATATATTATCATCAAGGTGGGTTTACCAGGAATGCAAAGTTGGTTTAACACTTGAAAATCAATGCAATGGGACATAGTAATAAACTTTAGGATGTAAAATATTAAAAATAAGAAACCTGTATGATTATTTCAATAGATATGGGAAAAGCACTCAATAGAATCTCACATCTATTTCTGATTTTTTTAAAAAAATTTTTGAGAATTAGGATCAAAAAGGAGCATCCTCGGTGTGATAAAGAACATCTACAGAAAACCTACAGTGAACATAATACTCAGTGGGAGAAACTGGGCACATTTCTCCTAAGATCAAGAACAAGACACAGATACCTGTTCTCAGGATGCCCAGTCGATCCTGCACTGGAGGGTCTTTCCAATGTGAGTGGCAAGAAAAAGAGATAAAAGACATTCATACTGGAAAGGAAAATTAAAAATTTTTGTTCACAGATGACATAATCATATATATAAAGTTTGATGGACCCTACAAAAAGTAAATGAGTTTAGTAAGTCTGCAGGATTTTAGGTCAATACACAACTGTCATCTCTATATTTATATGCTAGCAATGCAAAGTCAGAAATTGAAATTATTAAGATAATGCCTTTAAAATAGCTGGTGGTGTGAGGCCAGGGTGAGAGCAGACGGCGGTGAGGTCCCAGTCCTATCACGACAGCAGGTGCCTGCTGCCCCATTCAGAGGACACAGCAGTGGACAGTCCGTGGAGCTTGAGGTGGGCTGCTGCCCTTGGCTACGTGGCTGCCCAGCTGGGCTCTCTGACCTTACCAAGGATTCTGAGTACCTAACACGCTGCGATAATCCTCTTTTCTTTTTAAACCAGTGGAGCCTGGCCCAGAAGGCAACTGCCCACAATCTGGAAAGGAAAGGGCTGGTGAAGCAATCCCGGGTGGCTCCTTCCACTCCATGTGGGGCCCCGAGGACAGCAGCTGGTGGCCTCTGAACGTCTCAAGTTCCAGGGAGATGGATGGCCTATATGGCAAGTGCCTGAATAAGAGCCCAGGAAGCAACCCTGCCCAACACAAGGATTATAGGAAAGTTCCCTATGGAGCTCGGAGCGCAGCTGGGGAACTGGATTTTCCCATTTTATCTCATTTTAATGAATTTTAGTTTAAACAGTACCATGGCTGATGGCTACAGGGTGAGACGTCTCTGGATGAGTGAAGCTTCCAGAAACATGTTACTGTCAGCTCAGTTCCTGATGAGCATTAGCCTCCTCAGGGAGCTGTGGGGCACAGAGGGATGGTCCCCAACTGCCCCCCAGGAACACGTGTGCAGGACCTTCAGGCGGCCACTTTCGGTGACTGGAGGCTGCCCCCCTCTCTATTGACACCCTGCCTTCTTCCAGGTCAGCGCGGCTGGGGAAGGGTCTGTGAGACCAGGCCAACCCACCAGATCACCTCTCCATCTTTTTTAAAGATTTTTTTTAAATTTGTTTATTCATGAGAGACACAGAGAGAGAAGCAGAAGAAGCAGGCTCCATGCAGGGAGCCTGATGTGGGACTCGATCCTGGTCCCCAGGATCACACCCTGACCAGAAGGTAGATGCTCAACCACTGAGCACCCCAGGCATCCCCTCACTTCCCCATAAGGCCAGCTGTGCCATATAACATCACTTGGTCACCGGAGCATAATCCATCATGGCCCACGATCCCAGGACTGCAATTCTGGCCAATACAGCACTCCGTAGGCAAGAACTTGATCTAGTTTAAAAATCAAAAACCAAAGTGTACTGGATTCATCCGAGTGCTGCTAGCAAAATCATCGATCCCACTGGGATGCATATCAGGTTGGGGGCTGACTTCATGGTACATATCGAAATAAATGTTGCCTGGATTAAAAAGCTAAATATAAACCTGAAATTATAACAATAGTAAGGAAATGTAAGTGAGCATTTGTCTTCCCTTTGCTTGAGGGCGGGAGCTTCCTATGCATCAAAACAGCAAAAACCACAGAACCAACCACATGCTAGTCAGAAATTTCCATGAAGAAATGAAATATGCAGTGAGCAGGGGGAATTATTGCATCAAATAGTGTACAGGCTGACAGCCATAATACTTTCAAGACTCACAAATTAGGCGGGATAAACCTAACTGAAAAATAAAGAAGAGAGGGGTACCTGGGGGGCTCAGTCGGTGAAGCCATTGGCTCAGGTCATGATCTCAGGGTCCTGGGATCGAGTCCTGCATCAGTCTGTGTGCTCAGGGAGAGTGTGCTTCTCCCTCTGCTGCTCCCCTGCTTGTGCTCTCTCTCTCTCTCTCTCAAATAAATAAAATCTTTGAAATAAATAAAATAAATAATAAAACCTGATTTTTTTAAGATTTTATTTATTTATTCATGAGAGACACAGAGACCTGTTCTGTTCTGGGCACAGAACACCATGGGAGACATAGGCAGAGGAAGAAAATAAAATAAAAAATAAGAGTTGGTGGGGACCAGAGGAGGGTGGTGGAAAAGCCATCGTTCGGCTGTCACTCCTGGGGTGGGCCACACAGGACAGTGACTGGCAAACACTGCTCTATGGTTTGTTTGAAAGTTGCTAAGATCCTAAAAGGTCTCATCCCAGGGACCAAACTACATCTGTAGTTGTGTGAGATGATGGGTGTGCACTACACTCACGCTGGTGACAACCCCACAAGCTGCTGTCCTCCTGTACGCCTTCAATGTACGCGGTGCCCTGACACCCCAGTGAGCATAAACCAAACAAGGACAAGGCACAGACCCTTGAAGACCGGAGGTACAAACATGCAAGTGTGTGACCGTGTAATGACCTCCCGGGGATGAGAGAGGCGCACTCCGTGGGCACCGTCATCCACACGCGGCTGCTCAGGGCAGCTCCTGGCTCAGGCGCCCACCCACGTGTCTCCCAAAGCCCAACCGCTGTGTTGTATGTGCCACTGGGTGAGTCGAGGGAGGGCCCCCGGGTGCCGGGCTCCCGAGGTCAGATTGTGGGGTGAGCACTACACAGAAACACATACCTGCCGCTGCTGACATGTTCCCTTCTCTGGCTGACTGCAGGAGCAGGGCGCAGACAGCCCCTCGCGTGCCCACGCTTCTGTCCACAGCCTCACAGGCACACGGCTCCGTCCCCTGCCAGCCACCACCCAAGCCCGTCTGCTGCCAAAGCTCGGACGCGGCCCAGATTCAGAGCGCGCAGAGCGAGGCACGAGGAGCCCAAGGTCCCAGGAACAGGTGCCGACACTCACCTGCAGATGAAACGGTGTGGCTCCGGTGGAGAAGCTGAGTCCTGGGCGAGGACTGTGCGGGGTGCCACCTGGGCAGTGGGGCACAGTCCTCACAGGAACCACGATGACCCATCCGTGCACTCGGTTCCCCTCGCTGGGAGGACACAAGCTCCACGACAGCTTGTAACCACCTGGTGAGTGCCGGGCAGACAGTGGTGGTCTGGATGCTGAGGGGCAGGGGGGTGTTAGCTAGTTGGACTAGTGGCGGCGTCGTGTGAGTAACCACCGTGACGCCCACGGGCAGAGCGCTGCGCCTTGTTCCCGGTTTCACTGAGCTGTAACTGGCACACCGCACAGTGGAAGTTTAAGTGACAGGCCTTCACGTGGCCCCCGGACTCCAGGCATCCACTTTCTTGGAGCACCTGCACCCCCTGCTGGGCGGGGACCAGAGCACCCACAATGCCTGAGACCTAGGGCAGGGCCCTGGCGTGCACCCGCGCGCGCACGCGCACGCACACCCACACACACACACACGCATGCACACCCGGAGACCTGGACCCCCCACCTGTACCCGGCTGCAGACCATGGTCGGCCACCCTCCTCCATGCACACAGAGGCCTGTCTGTCTGGGACACACAGAAGATGCCAGAAACAGTGTCTTGGAGGAAAATAAACTTGCAGTTGCTGTTAGCAGCAGAAGGGTCTGCTCCCTGCCTGGGGAAGGGAACCACCTTTCCAAAGTGCCTCGTGTTCCAAGATCAGAGCACGGGGGGTATTTTTGTTGTTGTTCAAAGTGAGAATTCATGTCCACTCTCGTCACTGTGGAACTCAGTTACATGTAGCACTTTTGACTACAAGCAAGTTTCACATTAATATTTACTCATTTCAATATGTAAACATCCCCAGTGACCAAGCCAATGTTCCTTCACCTGTGGGGGGGGGGGGGGCAGAAGGATGGGCAGGAATTGGAGCTGAAGGCGGGATCTGAAGCCCCGCTGTGGGTTGGGCCTCTGACAGCACAGAATCCTGCAGTGGGTCCGGGCCGTGTCGGGTGCATCACTAGTATTTTACTTCTCTCATCGGTGCTGGGAATGGGATCTCTGGGGCTCCTGGACACCTGGCCGGGACCCGAACCTGTCTGCGATGGGCAGCTGCTGGGTCTGCGCACATGAGCAGCACACACCCAGGGGAACCCGTGCTTCCGAAGGCCCAGAAGTGAGACTCCAACAGTGAGAATGAACGTGGTTACCGCAGAAAACCATGTCTACGACCATAGTTATCTGTTTGGGGTCAAAAGAATGTTAACACGGCTTCTCGGGGTGGGGGGGACCAACCCCCCTGATAGGACATGGGCACAAAACTGACCATTTTCCAAGACAATGACCGAATTTCAGCTTCATCTAAATTGCACATGGAATTTCTGGCTTAGAAAAACTTCTGGAACTAGTTTGTCGATGGGACCTCTGTTGGCATGCGGGGACGTGCCCTTACTTCCAATGAGCACGCAGCTGAGGAAGGACGAGCTACGCTGCACAGACACATGGAGACGGATTGCTTTCTCATTATTTTATTAACAGTTTGGTGCTTAAAGCCGTGTCAGCGGTGGCTCCCGTCTCTCCCCGTGGCAGACAGCTTGCAAATGGGGCCAATCATTTGCCCTTGCGCTCATGCCCTTGGGCAGCCTCCCCCTCAGGACTTTGGGCAGAACCGCAGGTGGAAAGATGGCAAATGCGACAGAAGCAGAGACTTGAACAGAGCTGCACCTGCTTGGACTCCCCAAATCCCTGTGAGAATGAATCCAGGGCTGCCTGCTGGGGGACAAGAGGCTGCGGGTGCAGAACCAAGAACCCCGCTGCCCACTGGCCGCAGCGCATGGGAGCACCCAGCAGAGGCCACCACGTTGGCCCACCCAGCTCTTGGACAAGTAAGGTGAAGAAAGCAGGTGGTGTCTTACGCCTCTGGACTCCGGGTGCTTCGCTATGCAGCACACGCTTGCTAACCGTGCAGGCCCCATATGAGAACAGCCTCCCCTCTCCCACCCAAAGTTCTGTTTCTGTTTACAAAGACATGGCCAAGGGGGTAGCAAAGCACAGTCCTCGACTCAAATACCCTCTTCCAGAGCCCAGGTGAGGGTCAGGGGCCTGCACAGGAGGCCCTGGAGAGAAGCGGGTAACAGGAGAAGCTGGGGCCTTCACCCATGAGGATGCTCACCGGACGCCACTGCTCCTGCTGCCCACAGGCCAACATTCCCTGGAGCCCGCCACCTCCCAAACGTGGAGGAAAGCTCTTTGTGCTCAACGAAGTCCATTTGAACCACGCATCTGTGGATCTGCACACAGTGCATCCACAAACAAACCAATTGTAAAACAGTTGCTTCACTGAAATCACCTGCACTCAGGGCTCCTGGGGGGCTCAGCTGATTGGGCGTCTAACTCTTGGTTTGGGCTCAGGTCCTGATCTCAGGGTTGTGGCATCAAGCCCCACGTCGGGCTCTGCGCTCAGCATGAAGCCTGGTTGCAATTCTCTCTCCCTCTCCCTCCACCCTTCCCGCTCATGCTTGCTCTCTCTCTCTCTCTCTCTCTCTCAATTTTTCTTAAATTTCATTTATTTATTTGAGAGAGAGCATGACTGGGGTGGAGGAATGGGGGGAGGGAGAGAGACAAGCAGACTCTGCTCTTAGCCAGGAGCCTGATGTGGGGCTCGATCTCAGGACTCTGAGATCACCACCTGAGCCAAAACCAAGAGCCAGATGCTTAACCAAAGAGCCACCCAGGGGACCCATAAAAATCTTAAAAAAGGAAAAAAAATCACCTGCACTCACGCTAAGGGCCAGGAAAGAGCGGTACTATTGGCGTCGTCTCTGACATCCCTTTTCTGGAGCCTGTTAATTGGGAGCTGACCATGAGCCCAGTCCCATGTCGGCCCCCTTCCCTGCCCAGCTGATCAGCTGCATGTGACCCCTCCCTGCAAGTGGGGCCTGAAGATGGAAGCTCCTTCATGAGGACAAGGCTGAGGCCGCAGCAGGTGCGGGGAGACTCAGCCTCAGATGTCCCACGACGCGCGTTCAGAGGTGGGTGTTGAGACCCACACTCATCACACAGGAGCGGGGACAATGACAGCCTTATGGACGAGCGACTGGTCCACCTCATGTGGTCAGTACAGGCATGCTTCCAAGAGCTCCTCTGTGGCCTGTGCCAATGCCTCGGGCCGCTGCCGTGGTGACAGCACCGTGAATGCAGACCACGTTTGGAGCACCTGTTCCTCAGTGGATGGCACCTGCTTGTTTCCACTGTTTGTGAACACTTATGAATGCTTATATTTATGAACAATGAGTATCTGTGAATAGTGTCTGATGAACGTCTGTGCACGACCATTTCCATGGACATATGTTTTCGGTCCTCGTCAGTATATACGTCCACTTGGAATTGCTGGAACACGCGGTAAGTCTTTGCTAACTTTTCACCTGTTAAACTGTTTTCCCAAGCGGCTGTGCCATGTGGCCTTCCCGTCCCGCGTCTCCCATCCTTACTCGCTGTTACCACGGCCGCTGAGGGGCTGTGAGGTGGCACCTCCCAGAGTCCTCTCTGTATTTCCCTCCTGAGGAATAGGTTGAGCGTTTTTCCCTGTACCATCCACCATCAGTGGATCTCCTCTTGGAGGAAATACCCACACAGATCTGCTCTTTTCATTGTGGTAAAATACTCGAAATACACAGTTTACCACCTTAATCGGCTATAAGTGTACCGTTGGGTAATGTCAGGTCTGTTCGTGTTGTGGTGCGACAGCCGCAGAACCTTCTCACACCCGGTAAATGACCCTCTGGCCCCCAGCCCCGCGGCCAGCACCCCGCTGTCATTTCTGGGAGAGCGCCGAGCTGCCTGTGAGCACGCCAACCCTCTGTGCTCCCCCATCGCACAGTCCCGTGCAAACATCTCCATTGTGTTAGGAACTTTTCTGGGCACTGACCTCTCTGTGGTAGCGTTGCTCGGATGCTACCAGAGACATCACGGGTATTTCAGACTCAAGATCATTGTATGAAAAAAAAAAAGATCATTGCATGTCCTTGGGTCGCGATGGCATCTCCAGTCACCATCCGACAGCAAGTTAGCCGCTCCAGTCCAGAGTCCCAGTGGAAGCTGGTAGATGGTGCACACAGGCTTCCCTCAATGAACCCCATCTCCACCCCACACAAGGCTATGTACTGTGCAGAGGATTTGTCCACACCAGCGCTCCAGTTTCCAGTCTGCACTGTTTTAACAACACGTGCGATTTAACAAGACGTGTGGGTTCGGGCACCTTCCTGGTTCCCATCTTCGCGGCCCAGTAACGCTGCCAGTAGGACGGGCTTGCCAGCCTCCGTCCTCATGACGCCCCTGCACGCGCTCAGGGAAAAGCTTGCACAGACACGCCCCCCCTGGTTTGTCCCAGTGTTCACCTCAATCCGTAGATGCCTGCGCTCCTCACTCTGGGACTGTAGGACCTCGCCAGAAGCAGGGGAAATGCATTATAACACCCACTCCCGGAAAACTGGGAGCTCCCATAGACAGAAACAGGGCGTCAACCGACCAAGAGAGCACAGGTCCTGAGTCCGCCAGCTACTTCATCCGTGTGCAAGGCTGTCCCACCTGCAGGCCCCGGGCTCCTGCCCACGCGGCAGGGCCTTTCCACACACCTGCAGCTCAAGCTCCATCTGACCATTGGAGGCCATCGAGCTGCACTTGGGCTCCGCCAGCTAAACCTGGTATTCCATGTTGTTAACAACTGAATAATAGCACTGATTATAGTAATAGCATTTACATGATGTTTATGGCGGATGCTGGTCTTGGGAGTTTGTGTGTGTTAGTAACCGTTTGCTCCCCAAAAGCCTATGAGAAAGGTGTAGTGTCTATTTTACAGACGAGGACGTGGCATTCTTACACCTTTATAGGTGAAGACATGCACAAGAGCTTCTTTCGTTTTTTCTTTCTTTCTTTCTTCTTTCTTTCTTCTTTCTTTCTTTCTTTCTTTCTTTCTTTCTTTCTTTCTTTCTTTCTTCTTTCTTTTCCTTCTTCCTTTCTTTTTTAGATTTTATTTATTTATCATGAGACACACAGAGAGAGGGGCAAAGACACAGGCAGAGGGAGAAGCAGGCTCCTCACAGGGAGCCCGATGTGGGACTCGATCCCAGGACCCCAGGGTCACGACCTGAGCCGAAGGCAGATGCTCACTCACTGAGCCACCCAGGTGCCCCCATAAGAGCTTATTTCTAAACAAAAGATTGAACCCCGAGTAGCATGGTTCCATGTTCTCTATTTGCCAAAAGAAAAAAACATCTTTGAGAAGCACGAAACAAGCAAAACCAAGAGTTCCACCTTATGTAAAACCACCCTGTGCATACCACACTTGTGAGTGGGCAATGCTCTGCGTGGGTAACAAGGTCTGCAGAAGCAGGTGGCACATCGTGGTGTGTGGTGGCATTGACTGCACGATTGGGCTGAAAAAATAGCATAAAATGAGCAGTGCTATCTATGAATATCTCTGCAAATAGCCTCAATAAAATAATAAAATTTAATTCTAAGGCTCATTAAAATAATAATAAGCCATGGCCAAGTAGGATCTATCCCTTAGGAATGCAAGGATAATTCAAACTAGGACATCTATTCATTGAATTCACTGTGTTAATAATTCAAAGAAGAAAAATCATATCATCGACTACAGAGAAGCTAAAATGGCATTTAAAAAAAATTCAGCAGGGGCTCCTGGGTGGCTCAGTAGGTTAAGTGTCTGACTTGATCTTGGGTCAGGTCCCAATCTCACGGTCCTGAGTTCAAGTCTCGCAACAGCCTCTGTGCTAGCACGGAGCCTACTTTTAAAAACAGAAATTCAACATCCATTCCTGATTAAATTTTGAAAACACTTACCAATAAGTGGATATTTTCTTCTTATAATGAGAAAGGATATCTTAAACCAAAAAGAGTATCAAACCTGACAAGGAAAACTGGAAACCTTCTCACCATGTCCCGGCTATGGTTACAAGTCAACCTAAGGTGCACTGAGGACCTGCAGTTGGACACGGTAGTCTACAGGTGCCACCCCTGATTGTGCTCAGTAGACATTAGAATACAGTAAGCCCAGGGTGCTCGGGTGGCTCAGTTGGTTCAGGGTCTAACTCTTGATTTTGGCTCAGATTATGATCTCAGGGTCCTGGGGTTGAGCCCCACTTAGGGCCCCCTGCTCAGTGAGGAGTCTGCTTGAAATTCTCCCTCTGCCCCAACCCTGCTCATGCACGCATGCTCCCTCTCTCTGTCTCTCTCTATATATCTCAAATAAATAAAATCTTAGAATTCAGTAAGTCAACAAAAAGTCATGGAGCATCCAGTCTGTACCAATTCTATGAACCAGGTAAGTATGCAGTTTCTGCTGTCAAGGTAATTCCTTGCTGGTCAGGGAGAAAGATGTAGATAGACATGATAGATTATTGCTGGATAGATAGATAGATAGATAGATAGATAGATAGATAGATAGATAGATAATAGACAGGTAGATAGAGATGGATGGATGGGTGATTGATATGACAGACTCAGTAGACGAGGCAGATGGATGTGATAGATGATTGACAGACATGATGAATGACTGGCAGACAGCTAGAAAGACAGATGGACAACCCAGAGAAGGCTGTCCATGACAGTGATGCACGAAGATGCAGCAGGTGCCATCTGGATGGGAGGGTGAGGGAAGGAGCCTCTGAGGAGCCATGTGGGCAGCATGAGCAGGGTGAGGAGGTGGCCACTCCGGGAGAAGGACAGGGTGGTGTGTCTGGGAAGAGAAACAAGTGGGCACCTCCAGGAGGGCCTGGCCGCAGTCAGAGGCTCTGAGCGGCAGGGACACGACTCGACCTGATTTCCACACGAAGGACGGGCCTACCTGCTGTGTGGATGGCACATTCCAGGAGGTGGGGCATAGACACCGGATCCCAGCCAGGGACTGTGGTGGCCATCCAAGTGACAAGCAGGATCCAGGAAAGACCCCCGCCGCCCCCACAGGAAGCCCCTAGTCTGTGCGGGTCGTATTTTTCAGTCCTCAAGACATGCTCTGCGGGAACAGCCCTGGCTGCAGGGTGTGCGTCCACGGGCGGCCTGGGACCCGAGGCCCTGCTCTGCTCTGCCTCATGCCTAGTGGCACTTTGGCAGGTCCCTGCAGCCCCTTCCGATCCCCATGGGTGCTCCGTGGACAATGCGTGTGCCCACTGTCCTCCCTGCTAGTCACCCACCCACTATTTCTGTCACAGGAATGGTCACTTTACGCAAACCTGAGTCACACAAGTTGCATTTATCACCCGGGCTCTGTCCTGACACAGCCGCGGCACCTCTCATCCTCCCCTTGGCCTCCTTCCAACCCTCAGGACCTGCACTGACCTCCGGGCCTTTCCAGCCAACAGCATCCCTCCTCACCGGCCCCCAGGGAGGCAGGCAGGCGCCCTGCAGGTGGCACATGCGGAGCAAGCCTGAGGCAGGAGGCTCGAGGCCCAGGGAAGGCGGCCAGGGGCAGGCAGGCCTGAGCTGGTGGGACACGTGTCCGACTGGTCTGGGAGGGACTGTCATGCAGGTGATTCAGGCTTTAACCATCTTCGCTGAGGCCAGAATCTGCCCGAAATGGTTTAAAGCAGCAGGTGAAGCTGTGCATTTGGGTTTCCTGATGCCGAAGGGAAGAGGCCCTGATTCCTGAGAAGCCACAGGTGCCCCCGTGCAACGAGGCTGGAGAACAGAAGACAGAGGAGGGGCTGCGCCGACCGGGGTGGGGGCCCAACAGCTTCCTGGGTTCACCTGAGAAGAGGCCAGAGACTCAGCGGCTTCACTCTGCACAGGGAGTGGAGCGGCAGGAGGGCAGCTGGGGGTGAGGACCGTCGGGGAGGCCGCCCCCCGCCCGGGGATTGCAGAGCCACTGTAGGCACCATGGCCCGCCGGCATCACAGGGATGACCATATGTGGGATGAGGAGCCCTCTGCAGCCCCTGCTGCCCTGCTGGCCCTGGAGGACTGAGCTGTGTCTCAGAGGGCCTCCCGTGGCACCAGCAGCCTCTCGGGGGCTCGTCAGAGAGCAGAGGCCCCCCCTGGCCACCCCAAGCAGGGGCTGGAGCTGCTGGAGAGACCAGCTCAGGGAGGCAGGCTGGAGGGCAGGGGTCCTGAAGGGCTGGTGACTCTGCCCGTCCCCGCCCTCCATCCTTGCTGTGCTGCAGGCTGGGATGTGTCTGCCGGCCCTGTGTCATGCTGCCAGGAGCCCGCATGGCCCGCCAACTCCTATGCTGAAGCTGCAGCTCCCAGCACCTCAAGATGTGACTGTGCTTGGATACAAGGTCTTTACGGGGGTGATTCGGGTCCAACGAGGTCACCGAGGTGACCTAATCCCACCTGTCTGGTGTCCTTATGAGAGATCGGGCCTCAGACACACACAGAGGGATGCCCTGTGAGGACACGGGGATGGCGCAGCTCGGAGCACACAGCCCGAGACACCTTGTTCTTGGACTTCTGCCTCCAGGGTGCAAGCCAACCAGCTGCAGTGTGGCAGCCGCCCTGTCTGCGGGCTTCATTACACAACCCGAGCTGACCCACACAGGTGCCCAGAGGCTGGAGGTGGGGCCAGGGATGCAGTGGGCACAAGGGACTGGACCCCAGCTGCCCCTTTGGTCCTGGGATGAGAAGGCCCAATCACTACCCCATCCAACGAGTCATCAGATGGTGTCTGCTGAAGGGAGCCACAGTGGACAAGCTGCCAGAGGGGAGACCCTGAGCAGGGATTCTGGGTATATTATAAAGCAGGAGACTGAGCTGACCTGCCCCGTAAATTATGTTCTCCTGGGGCGGGAGGGGAGACTGTTGAGTTTGTTCTGTTTCTACCGTACCCCTCCAGGTGGGGGGGGGGGGGTCAGAAGCGCACCTGCGGGGCCCCTGGGAGCTCAGGTGGTGAACCATCTGCCTTCGGCTCAGGTCATGACCTCAGGGTCCTGGGATCGAGTCCTACATCAGGCTCCCTGTTCCACTTCTCCTCTTTCCCCCTCTGCCTCTCCCCCTGCTTGTGCTCACTTGCTCCCTGTCTCTCAAATAAATAAAATCTTAAAAAAAATAAGATGAAGAAGCAGAGTGTGCCTGTAACCACTGAGGCGAGTTGGGGTCTGTTTTCCAGCAAGGCCTGTGCTCCTGCACCCATCCCAGGGCAGAGAGCGGGCCCCACTCCCCCTGCACACAGGGACATAGGAAAGAATACTTCTAATCCATCGATTCTGCAAATTGGGATGAGCGCTCGCTGTGTGTTATCGTCTCACGCGTCTGTGTGTCTGTGTGTAGCACATGCTGTGTGCGTCTGTGTGGCACCCTCCAAGGGACAGCTGTGAGCCCCCCCTCACCTGAGGTCCAGCGGCTGAGTGAGCAGGGGAGGCAGGGAGAACTAGGCCGCAGGGGACTGGTATGTCCAGATCCCAGTGGTGAGTGACGGGCAGGGTGAGGGCAGGCAGGGCAAGGCCAGGTGGGGGCTGAGGCTGGTGCGGGACCCTGACAGGCCTCCTCGTGCTTTTTGCAAAGAAAGCATGCAGGCCTCGGCTCCCCCGATGCACCAGCACCTTTAGGAGACGTGCATTGGATCTTAGAGACATGAGCAAGCGGCCTGGGAAAGTCCGTGGTTATGAGGACGGTGTCCCCACAGCCTTTCACTTTCCCCGTCACAGCCCCTAAGGTTTGCTTCAAGGAAGAAGGGAGTGGGGGCTCCGGGGAGAAGGAGTCTCCTTATTAAAGCACGTGGGTTCCTCAGTTGTCCACATCGCTGACGTGAACTGAGTCCCCAATGGTGTCTCAGCAAGTCCATGATGTCCCCTAAAGAGCCAGTACAAACACCTGTTCCCCAGATTCCAATAGCTGGACATGAACCGGCTCAAGCGCTCGGGGAGAAAGCGTTGCTAAGAATGGTGCAAACACGTCCTGGCAGGTGCGGGAGGGCCCTGCTCCTGGGCCGCACAGTCCCCACCTGGGACTTCTGTGGGGACCCCAGCTCTGGGAGGTGGGCCACTCTCCCTGTCCCAGGCACCCGTTGCTGCAGCAGGTGTGCAGGCCCCCTGCCCAGGGCCGAGGCCCCACGTCATCCAGAGAAGTTCTGAAAGATGTTGGCTGCCTCCACCCAGTTCTGGAAGCAGGCCAGCCCCTGCTCCCGGATCTGCTTGCGCCCTTTGTCGGTGATGACCTCCCCGCTGGGCTTCACAACCACCAGCCTGGGGATGACCGAGATGTGGTACATGGTCCTCAGCTCACTGTGGAGAGAAGAGGCAGGGCCAGGTCAGCCAGAGGCCAGGCAGGTGGCCACACGCACGACTGAGGGGACCAGGGCCTCCCCGACCCAGCGGACCCAGCGGACCCTCAGCGGCCGGTGCTAAGCCAGCGCTTCCCAGAGGACCATCCACAGGGAGGAGCCGCTCTGGGCCTGAGCTGCCCGCACCCTCGCCATGGCCGCCTGGGACCACGCAGCACCCGAGAGGTGGTGGCGAGTCTCAGAACATGAATTTTTCATCTCAGTTAATTTAAATTGAAGTAGCTACATGAGGCAGACATCTACCGTATGGGACATGCAATTCTAGACACACGAAGACCCCAACAAATTTACATCCCTCCTACATTCTAGATGTGGAAAAATACCAGGCACACACAGTGGTCAAAGATAGAACTCCGTGAGTTCTACATCAATGCGAAGCCACGTGAGACTTTCTGCCCAGCAAACTCAAGGACACACTGATTACGACACATTTCGGGGTGCCTGGGTGGCTCCGTGGTTGAGTGTCTGCCTCCAGCTCAGGTCATGATCCTGGGGTCCTAGGATCGAGTCCCACATCGAGCTCCCACAGGGAGCCTGCTTCTCTATCTCTGCATCTCTCATGAATAAATAAATAAAATCTTTTAAAATAAAAAACAACATATGACACATTTCTTGGCTACTTTTTCCATCGTGTGCAACCCAGTGAGCGACCTTTTTACAAAAGTTCTTGTGTTCATCTAAGGAAAGGAGCATCCACCTTCTTGGCTCCTCCCCATAACCTTCACCTGGATTACTGTCCTCAGCAGCCGATGAAAATCCCTCCCTGTCTCCAAAGCCAGCCCCCACGGGCCTCCCAGTGACAGTAATCTACCCGAGTTCCCTCACTTGTCACCTCCAAGACTGTGAGTCTTCATGGAAGGACAAATACATGTGAGACCCTCCTGTTACCAAATCTCCCCACAACATCTCCATCACAGCCCTCCTGCGGCTTTCCACACCCAGATCAAACACAAAAGCGCAAATCAAGCAGAAAAAAAATACATCCTACCTCCACCCAACAAAGAGACGGGCTTGTTTTCAGGCATCTGTGAGATAGTGATGAAACCAGCATGCTCTCCACCACAAAGGGATCTCAATACAGTGCAAATAATCAATAGCACACAGACCATTTAATCGGACCCTAAAGTCACAGAAATTGGAAACCAGTATGAAATAATTTTTAGAACGGGTTTAAAAACTAAATAACCGGGGATCCCTGGGTGGCGCAGCAGTTTGGTGCCTGCCTTTGGTCCAGGGCATGATCCTGGGGATCTGGGATCGAGTCCTGTGTCAGGCTCCCTCTGTGGAGCCTGCTTCTCCCTCTGCCTGTGTCTCTGCCCCTCTCTCTCTCTCTCTATGTCTATCATGAATAAATAAATAAACTCTTAAAAAAAACCTAAATAACCATATGTTACACATGGAACAGCAACGCCAACTACAATGTAATTAAAAGAACTACACGGGATACACTCTGGAAGCCAAGCCATAGACTCCATTAGACACAGGAGGTTATGGCCTCAACACACTTTCCTGAACGACAAGCCTCCATGTAGACGAGCTGTGTGCTTGACCCCACAGGCGAACACGGCCCATTGCAGCAGACACCAGGAACGGCCTAGTGTGTGGGAGTCGCCGACAGACAAACCAAAGCTGGTTCCAGGGGGTACCAATCAGAGCAGGGCCAGGGCTGCTCATGGAGAGGGAGACGCAGGAGCCTCAGGAATCAGGCGGTGGCCAGGCGTGGCCCGCGGTCACGGCTGTAACACCCCATGGCTGCCCCGAGCGCTCCTTCCCCAAGGAAACCCGCGCTCAGTGAGCCGCCACCCCAGCAGCTTCTGGAAGCCGGCCCACACAGCGTCCCTTGCACACTCACGTGAGGAGGGAACGAGGTCAGCTTGGTGCAGAAGTGATCACCGTCAGTGAGACGCACACTGAGGCTGACAAACCAACGCCCAGACATGGAGAGACCCCACAGGCCTGCACACACAGGGTGGGGGTGTGACCCGGGAGATGGGGGGGACATGTCCCCCTCCAAGGTTTGCAGACTCCTGCACAACCCCCAAAATCTGAAATGCCTAAGAAATCAGCTTTATCCCAAAGCATAAAACAAACACAAAGGAAAGAGGTCACCCAGCAGCCCTTGGCAGGAACCGGTCCGTGGCCCCCCGGCACTTTGTCCCCCAGCTCGGGCAGACGGGGTACATGGAGGCCTCCACTCTGGGTGGCACAGCGGAGCATGCAGCGTGTACCGAGTCACAAATTCCTGCTGGGGCTGTGCCTCTCAGGGCCTGGGGCTGAGCCCTTAAGACTAGGGGGAGGCCTGGGGGGCTCCCGGAGGGTGTTGAGGGACCTCCCGGCGGAGCCCACGCACATTGCTGACTCCGCGTGTACACCCCTGCTGGCTCACCATGGCGCAGCATGTGCACAGCAGCACTGCTTTGCCTATAGGGGCTCCGGAGTAGCAGCAGTGCCAGGGAGCCTCCCGCTCCTGCAGGTGGGGGTGGACCCCGGGGCCCCAGGGTCCCTGCCTGCCCTCCCTCGCCTGCCAACCTGCCCATCTTCCAGGGTCTCCTGGGAGGGAGGCTGAGAACCGTGCCCTTGACAGCCCGGGGCGTGGAGGCCTGCGGCTCGCTGCCCAGAACCCACAGCCCTGCCTTTCCTGGCATGAATCAGCTGAGGGACTCGGGCAAGCTGGACAGCCTCCCCCTGCCCCAGGGTCCTCGCCTGCACCTGGGGAAAACAGAACCCACCTCCCTGGGTTGCTGGGATGATGAGATGGTACATATACGTACAGCCCAGCTAAGGGATCAGCACACTAATGCTCAAAACACGCTGGCTGTTACTGATGGGGAGGCTCACCCCAAGTCCAAGTGGGCCAACCGTCCCATGCAGCACAGGGGGTGACACTAACCAGCACTGGGATGGGTACTGAGCACACTGAGAACCCATGAGACTCCCCAGAGCACCTGTGTGGGTGCTAGGAAAGAGGAAGGTGTGAGGGTGTGCAGCCTGAGACACAGCAGCCACTCTGCCACCCTGAGGAAAGACAGGATTTGCCAGGATTTGCTGCAGCCTGAGCAGAAAGCAGAGCCACGCAACGGGCCTCACTGGCCTCCCTGCTCCCTGGAGACCAGCTCCCGGCTGCAGGGTGTGTAAGTTCAGCTGATTTGATCAACAACCTTGACTATCCAAGCGCTGAGCTGTGGCCTCGTGAAATCAGCTCTGATGCCCAGGAGGGGGGCACGCAAGGCAAGCGAGGCTTAGGGGAGGAAGCTGGAGTCTGGAGTTGACATCTGCTCCAGGATATCTTCAGAGTCAGCCGCATAGGTCCTCCAGTCACCACCCTGGCAGCCTGTGCCTGGGGACAACCGTAACCTTGGAGCCACCCGGAGAGCCACGGAAGCATCTCCACGGAAGCATCTCTGCCTCCTCTGGCACTGTGTCCCCAGGGAACGGGTGTGCCTTGGGGAGGGGGGCACCCGGCTGCTCCCTGCCCTCAGCACTGGTGAGGAAGCCCTCCCATCACCGGACACAGTGGACACAGCAGACACATTGTGTCCTCCTCCCTGGCACAACTCCTCCTGGGTTGCCATGGCAATTCTGGCTCCAGCCTCTTCCCATCCCTCGAGTCAGACACCCACCTAAGAAGCAGCCCACAGGGCAGCCTGGGTGGCTCAGTGGTTTAGTGCCACCTTTCAGGCCAGGGCATGATCCTGGAGTCCCTGGATTGAGTCCCACATCGGGCTCCCTGCATGGAGCCTGCTTCTCCCTTTGCCTGTGTCTCTGCCTCTCTCTGTGTTTCTCATGAATAAATAAATAAAATCTTTTAAAAAAAAAAAAAAAAAAAAGCAGCCCACACGTGCCCTGAACAGTGTCTGCCCCAACCCTAAGGACCACAGAGGCGCTCCTGGCTGGGGATGGCGCTGGGTGTAAGAAGAGCACAGGAATGCCCCCAGGGCCCCAGGGGCTCGGAGGAGGAGTAGGGGCCACCAGGAGGGGACATGGGGGCTCCAGGGTCGAGGGTTTCCCACCTTTGGGAGTAGGAAAGGCATGGGGTGCCCCCAAACAGCAGCTGCCCAGTCTGGCCAGAACACAGGTGCAGAGGGGGTAAGAAGAGGCCGGGGCAGGACAGGGACTGAGCACCCTGGGCAGGGGCCTGGAGAGCTGGGGTCGCCCTGGGGCTGCCACACCTGCCTTCGAGAAGAGGAGGTGGGTTCTGGAGGCTGAGGCTGGGGGCATGGGTGAGAATATTCCCATGGTCCAGGGCCTAAGGGAGGGAAGCGGCAAGGAGGAGAAACTCAGACCTAGTGGATTCGGTGGCTATGGAGACAGGCTGAGTCAGGAGGCCCGGGGGAGCCCAAGCACCGGGCAAGGGAGAGGGCAGGGAGCACGGGCCCCTTGGCCCCACTGAGTGGACGGCTCTAACGGAGCCACCCTCCTCTTGAGACATGAAGCCACGGCCACCTGTCTCCTCTATCCTCCTCGCCCGGAGGCTGAGGCGTCCCATCCACCTGGCCCACGGTGGAGGCAGCAGAGCCAGGGCAGACTGGAGGCAGAGGGTGGGGTGGGGAGGGTCACTGAGGCCTCCTGGGGGCCTGGAAGAGCCCACGGGGGCACTAGTGTTATTAAGAAACAACCAGAAAGTACATGGAAATCACCATTAAGTGGGTCTCGCACGCAGAGGCTGTCGCTTGGGTGCCAGGCAAAGGTGAGGGAAGGCGCAAAGGACGCCCTGTCCTCAGTGCTGCCCCCACATTCGGGCTGTGCGCTCCCTGCACACAGGCACGGGCTGTGGGGATGGTGAGCAAGAGTGGTTCCAGGCAGAGGGTGTTGTGGCCCTGCAGCCATCTGGCTCCCAGCCGTGCTCCGGGCACCCCCGTGAGGCTCTCAGGTGAAGCCTCTTCCTCCTCCTCCCAGGACTTGGGTGGGTGGCCACTGGGTGGCCACTGACCATGACGGCCCACCGGGCACAGGCAGCCGCTGCACTTCCCCAGGGTGCAGAGCGCTGTGTGCACTCACTTCGGGAACCTTCCCCAAAGGCCGCCTGCATGCAGCCTGCATTCCCTAGTTCTCCATGCTGGTGGCAGTTTCCGGGTTGTTACGACCTGATTCTGAGTATCCAGGTGGACTGAGTGGAACTTAGGGCGCAGGTCCAAATATTCCCATGGAACAGCCTACTTCCAAGCACAGAATCACAAGGAGAACCCATGAGGGGCCGTTTAGAAAGCAGAAGGACAAGGAGCTCCCCTCTCCAGAAAGAAAACCAATGCTGGAATCTTCCAGAGACCAGGCTGGCCACCTGGCCCTGGGCTGCTCAGCTGCCTGCAGTAGACTCAAGGCTTTGCCTGCATCACAGGAACAGCGGGAGGAGACTGGCTGCACCCTCCCCACCCCCACCTTGGGGCCAGGAGCTTCGGGGCTGAGGCTTGGGTTTCCTGGAGCCCCCCATCTCCCCCACCCCCCCCCCCGAGGGGGGAGGAAGAGGAAACGCCAGAGCAGAAAGTCAGGTTCTTCCTCGGCGCCCCACAACACATCTGTGAAATGGGCACACTACCACCACCACGGCTGCAAACTTGGGCTCCGGGGCGGCCCCCACACCTCACAGGGCGTCCTGACTGTGGGCTGGGAAATGCCTCGCCTACATCCCCCATTGCAGCACCCAAAGTCCCAGAGCTGGCCGCCTGGACCCTCCGCCCAACGCCCAGCACGGCCACCCGGTCACTTTCAAAGCGCAGTGTGTTCCTTCAACAGCTGCACAGAACTTGAGAGCTGAGAGCGTCAGAGGCATTTGGCTTCTGCCGCTTGGGGAGACCCTGCAGTGAATCTGTGGCCTGTAACCGCCTGAGTCCTCCTCATTAGGTTGCCAGGTCGGATCATTTCCACTGCCGTGCACAGCAACCACAGTAGGACTCTGCTGGGGCGCGGGCTCCTCCTGGGAGGCCCGAGGCTCCGCTCCCGTCGGCATCACCCACCCCTGTGTCTGTGGGGAGGATCACTCGCCTCCGGACCTGTCCAGGGCCGGCTGCCGTTTCTAACTTTCCACAAGGACTGTGGTCAGGATGGTAGAGGGGACGGGGGGGGGGGGGGGGGGGTGTGTCACACTGCATCTGAGTAATAGCCCCCAGAGAAATGAGAAACATGCCCCGTAACTCACACCCAGAAACCCGCTCCCCATCCATTACAGGGATGCGGGTACCACACCTTGTGAAGCGCAACACACACCCAAGTCTGGAGGCTGTCCCCGCAACACAGACCCCAACATACAATCGGAGCCCTGCCACCCGCCTGTGCCCCTGTGCTCTCCCTCCTCCCCCTCCTCCCGCCCACCTCCTTTATCTTATCTTCTCTGTTTCTCTGTCCTCCCTCCTCCATCCCACCTCCTCCCTCCTCCCCCCCCTCAGGCGGGTCCCCGCTCCCCTGGGTGAGCTCCCCTAGGTGAATTTTCGAGGCGCCAGCATGAACTCCCCTGCAGCCCAGCAGTTTGGAAATCCCAGGGGAAGCGGGTTCCTCTGGCCTTGGGGTCCCTGCCCGCCTCGGCACGCGGCCCCCAGCCCCCAGCCCCCCGACGGCGCGATGCGCCCGGCAGCGCCCCGAGGACCCCCAGCTCCGGCCCGAGCCGCCCCCCCAGGCCCCTCCGCGTTCAGCAGCCGCGCTGGTTGGGGACGCAGAGCCCCGAGGCAGGCCCGGCTCCCCGGGCCCCGGGGACCCCCTGGGAGGCTGGAGCCGGGAGCAGCGAGGACGCGCGCGGGAGCGGCCAGTGCGGGGCGGGCCGGGGTCTAGCTCCGCGCACTCACTGCCGGAGGGGGTCGTGGAAGGGCAGCGCCAGCCAGGCGCCGTGCAGGCGGCGCATGAAGTCCAGCATCTCCCGCGCGCTGCCGTCGGCGGACACGAACACCACCTGGAAGGGCGCGGGCCGCGGCGCCTGGGCCAGCAGCTGGGCGTGGAAGCGGCGCAGCAGCGGCGTGAAGTCGCGGCTGGACGCGCACCCGCCCGCGGCGAAGTACAGCGCCACCACCTTGTTCTGCAGCGCAGCGTCCGCCTCCACCCACGCGCCGTCGCGGGTCAGCAGGCGCCGGCCGCCCAGGACGTCCACCATGGCCGGGCGGTGGGGCACCGGCAGCGGCGGGCGCACAGACTCCTGCGGCCGCGGCACCTGCGCGGCGGACACCTGCGCGGCGGACACCTGCGGGGGCGGGGCCGGGGGCGGGGCCGGGGGCGGGGATGCAAATAGAGGTCACGTGCGCCGCCCGGGCTGCGCGGGCACCTGGGCCCCAGTGGCTCCTCGTCCCGGCCGCGGCCTCCGGGGGGTCAGGGGCGTGCGCTCCGGGGACCGGAGGGACGTTCGCGACCTGCGACCCAGAAGCAGCGGCCGCGGCGGCAGCTCTCGCCCCCTGGAGGCCGCCCTCCCGGGAGCTCGTCGGCTCTCCCGCCCGCCCCTCGTCACCCTGTGCCCCGGGCCGGCCCCGCAGCCGCCTCCCACCCCGCCCCGCCCCGCTCCATCCATCCCCAACCCGGTGCCACCGCGGTCCCCTGCGCGCCCACACCCGCCCCGCGCTCCCCTGCGCCCCGGGTCGCCACTCCGTAAGCTCTCCCCGCACCGCGCTCCCGCCCCAAGCATCCAGGCGGCCCAGGAGGTGACGGTATTGACGGAGCAGGCGCGCTGGAGGCCCTGGGGAAGCAGCAAAGTCGTCTCAGCTCTGCCTGGGCAGGGGTGCGAAGCGGCGGGACGCAGAATTCAGGGATTTAGGTGCGGGCGAAATGGGCGCCCCACGCCGGGGGATGCACCTGCCGCAGGGACGCAGCGCCCGGCGGAGGGTCTGTCCAGAGGGTCTGGGGGACCCGTGCTGCTCCCAGCAGCGCGCTGCCAACGCCTAGATTCGCTGTGGAAGCGCAAGATCTGGGGAACCGGAGAAAAAGTTGAGAGGGGCCCCTTGCTTGTGTGGAAGTCTGACTTTTATCAGAACGGAATGCCCCTGAATTCTAAATGTCGCCAAGACTATTCTGACCTCTTTGGCCTCTTTTTTCTTATCCCAACAGTGAGCAAAGTAGGGAACATTCCTTTTAGTGACACCCTCCCACGGGGACATGTCCAGCTACTGGTGTAAACACTGTCTAGTGCTATGGGAGCCTTCCTGCGACCCTGTGTGCACCCGGGTGGCTCTGCAGGGAGGGGACATCTGGGGACACCCCCCCCTCCCCAGGGGACCCTCCTCAGCCTGTCTGTGTGTGTGTGAAGGAAGGGACCTGTGCTCCAGAGCTCCTGCAGAGAAGAGCAAGGGACCCGGGGCCAGTACAGCTCATGCACCTGCAGCACCAGGCTTCACGGGACTCCTCAGGGCCCTTCCTGTCACATGAGCCTGTGTCTCTGGCCACCACCCCATCCCACCGGCCACTCCTTAAGATGGGACGGGGCTACAGGTGCCATGAGAGGCAAGCCCAGCACCCTCTCCAGCCTCTGCTGGGACCAAGTCTCCTACACAACTTCCTCCACCCAACGCAAGAACATCCACAAGTGGAGTCCTAGAAGCCGGATTTGGTGACCTCTAATCCCAACTGGGACGTAGTGACAGCTCATTCTGGAAGCCCTCCTGGGCATGTATGGAGGGAGCATGTACCAACGCTCCTGAGCACAGGCATCAGCTAATCCGATTTGTGTGCCCTAGATAATCACAGCCCCGCAGGACAGTGCTCCCCGTCCTCGGGCTTGTGAGCAGCCAGGCGAGGGCCTTCTTGGGCCTGCCCTCCACACCCGCTGCCCCAGAGCCGTCTCCCTGCCCTTTGCCATCCTCTCAACAGTCCATGGCCTCTGTCCCACCCTACCACCCAAGCCTCACCCAAACTGAAGCACGGTCTTCTCTGCACTTCCTCCTCTGGTGACCACACTCCCCTGAGACTCCCCAGAGCCCTCCCCTGGCAGTCCAGCAAAGTTATCCCCCCTCCTTGGGCGGATCGCCCAGCCTACATTCAGCAACAATCCCCTGCCCTTGGGGTCTCCTCTCTGCGGCTTGGGGGCCCCTGGCCCCAGCGCACTCTCTCAGTGGGCCATTAACCCCAACCCCGCCTGTATCCAGAGTGGAGCTTAGCTCCCTCCCCCTCTTCCCCACGGGAGGACTGCGCATAATCTGCCCCCTGCCCTCAGCCCTGGCTCTGCCTCCCCGCAGCTCACAGACCAAGGGCAGAACGTTTGCAGAGTGACTGCAGGACGCCGGCCGCCGGCACAGGGTCTTCAAAGCCTCCCCGGGGAGAAAGCTATGGTATGATCCGGGCTCCGCCAGCCTGTGTGCAGGCTCCGGGGCGTGTGGGGACCAGGCTGCTCCTCAGGGGACAGCATGTTCTGAGCGGGGCCCACCCTGCCCTCGGACGCCACACGCAAGCTGCTCCTCCGTGCCAGCGGCTGGGCCACTGGACGTGAAACTGACTTTTTCTTTTCACTGCAAGGCGCACACGCGAGGGCAATCCGCTTATTTCCACCGCTGCGTGGGAACACAGACCGATCTCCAGGGAAACTTTCTACTCTGATCAGCGCAGCAAACAAATTAGACATCCCAGTGTGCAAATACCACTGTCTGCAGTTCCTGGCTTCAGGTAGTCACGCTGGGGTTGTTTTCCCGTATTTAAATATTTGTTTCTAGGGAATGATAGTGTGAAGTCTTCAGGACTCATTTTCTTTTCTTTTTTTTTTTTTTTTTAATGTATTTGAGGGGCCCCTGGGGGTATCAGTGGTGGAGTATCTGCCTTGGGCTCAGGTCGTGATCCCAGGGTCTGGGGATGGAGTCCCGCAGGAGAGTCCCTCTGCCTGTGGCTCTGCCTCTCTGTGTCTCTCATGAATAAATAAATGAGATCTTTCAAGAATTAAAATAATTTTAATCACATGAGACAAAAGCTCCATGCTATGCATGATAGTCTGAAAGTGCTGGACCTGGTGAGTCCCCACGGCTTCCCATGGCTGACCCCATTCCCCCTGCCTGCCACCCTCCAGGAGGTGCTGGGACAATCCAAACACTTCCTTCCCCACCTCTCTCCCCAGTGCCTGCCCAGGGAGATGGAAGGCCCTCCCTGGAATGGTATATCATTTCCCCAACAAGAAGGGAATAAGAGCCCCTGCCTGGTGCTACCCCTTCTCCCTGACTTTGGATGCTAAGCAAGGACGTGATGCCTGGAGCTGCTGCAGCCACCTTGAGTCTGTGAGGAGTAAGTCAAGAAAATTTTGGAGACACCTGCCTCATCCTCTGACATCAGCAGCTCCTGAAGCCCAACCAGCATTACAGTCCCCTGGAGGCTTACAAGTGGTTTGTGAGAAGAATAACCCCGAATTTCAGCAGTGTTCGGAGTCTGTTTTGCAGGACACTGGGAGACCCGAGGCCCGTTCAGATGGCTTGGAGGGTGGAAACTGTTTTCATGATGACACGGAGACGATATCTGCCTTCTCGGGTGTGTTGGCATTGGCACTGATGGTGCACAGGGAGCAGTGGGAAAATGCTGGCACAACCTGAATCGGGCCAAGTGGCACCAAACCATCCTTAGCGGTCACCATCTTATCTCCTTATGTGCATTCCCGGTGAAAAAGCCAGTTTTACTTCATGTTGATGATGACACTGTAGAAGTTAATGATTGTGCACACTGTTCTTCAAACTTAACAGGGCCCCGGGAGGACGCTTCTCGGTGTGGCCTCAGGACGGCGGAAGGCCGCAGACACGCAGGCCGTATGTTTCCCAGCAGCCACTGAGCGGCCAGCAGAGGCCAAGCTCCAGTCCTGATGAGGGTGTAGAACCCAGCCCTTAACCTAAGGGGGGGTAGGGCATCAACCATGTGTACCTGATGCTTGACATCAGGCCCCTCTGACCTAGGGGGACCCCTGGACCCCCCCAGGCCACCGCTGCCTAGAGACAGACGCACATCCACCTACCCAGCCACCTCCTTCATCTGTGCTCTTCCCCGTCCGCCCTGAGCCCAGTGCCCAGCCCACTCCCCCAGCCTCACCGTCCCGCACTGTGTCTAACCCCGACGCTACCTGTGTGACCTTCCCCACGGCAGGGGAGGTGACCACACCCCCTCCATGGCATCATCTCATGACCCACTGGCCCCAGCACTCCTGAACAATGACACCTACCTTGTGAAACACCTATCTGTGCCTGCACGTGCGCAAGTGTGTGGAAGCGTGTGACAGTGGGCATGTGCATGCGCAGCCCATGATCTGGCAACTGAACGCTTGCCTCGGGTGCCCCAGGAGCCCCCCCTGCGCCACCCCCCCCCCCCCGCCGCCGCCTCAGCCCCGGAGCGCCCCACTCCCCTGCAGCAGAGGTGCGCTCACAGGGTGGCCGGGGTGGTGCCCAGAGCTTGGGGCCCTCTCTGGAGGGGGCGTCCCACCTGCCCCATTCTGGAGAGGCACCCTGTCTCTCTGCAGCCTGTGGCCTCACCCCCGTGCATGAACCCAGTGACCTTGGCTCTCATGTCCCACTGTCCGTCTTGTTTCAGTAAAACCGGCTCCAGAACAGGCACTTCACACAAGGGCCGTGGAGAATTGTGCATGGGTGTGGAGGGGGCTCCGCGGACACGGAAATGTCCTCCTCCCTCCATGCGGCCCTTGAGTAAAACCCGGTGTGCTGCAACTGTCCAGGACTGGATGGTTCTGTCGCTCATCATGTTGCCGTGTCCCCTCCCTCCCCATCCCCGGGGACTCCACTTAGGGCTCCATGGATTCCTAAGGGCCAAACTGACCCAGGGCCCCCTCCCTGGGGCTTGGAATCAGGCACCCCCCTCACCCCACATCTCCTGTCATGTTTGGGTAACGTCTCTGCTGGTTGTTGCTGTGAGTCCTTCCTGGGACAGGACAGGAGATGGACCGATCCGTGCCCCTGGTGACCCTGAGAGAGCTCAGGCCCTGGGATGCACTGAGAACCCTGCCCGGCAGCCCCGCCTCTGCCTTGCGCTGGGAGGTGCTTCCCCAGAGCCCACAGGGGGCCCAAGCTGTGGATGGCAGCGCCAACACCCCGGGGGGGGGGGGGGATCTCGCTTGGTCTCACATGCACACAGGCCAACCCAGAGCCCCCCAGGGAAAGTCTGTGGATCATGAGAAAACCGTGAAATTGCTGGGCTTGCTCATCATCTTAATCGTCATCTTAGCGACACCCGGCACAAGGCTATGACCCCAGAGACCAGAGGGCACCCGCTGTTAAGGAAGATCCGAGTCTTCAGTAACGAGGTCACAAGTCTGCGTGCATGTAAGTTCTTGGCCAGAGACATCTCCCAACCTGGGCGCTATAGGGCCGTGGATGCACCGCTCCTGCTTTGATTCTGTAGCTCACCTTTGGGTTTATGATTTTCCTGTAAAATATGGAGTTGTCCTAATACGAACAGCCACGCGACCTGACCCAGGTTGCCAAGCAGTGCTGCTGCAGCAACCCCCGGCCTCGGCCTCGGGTCCCAACCACTCGCCGGCTTGGGGCTGTGGGCAGGGCCGGGGGTCCCTCGGGTGTCGGCGGCCACACGAGGAGGGAGGGTACAGGGCAACTGTTGGGGCAGACGTGATTGGAGCCAGCACGTGGCGCGCGGCCTGGCACACTCCGAGAGGAGGGCACGCTGCCTCCTTGCAAGCCTGTCAGGCCGGGGACCTGCTGGGATACAGTTCCATCCCCAGGTACAGCTGCTGAAATCTGCTTACCTTTCTCATTTTTATAGAGAAATCGCACAGCAGCCTTTGGTTTGCCGCTGTGAGCCTGCGGCTAGGGATGCCGGCTAGGGGCAGTGTCCCCGTCACACAGCGGGCCTACTGCTGCCGCGGCAGCCTCCGGCTGAGCAGGTCACAAGCTTGCTGCCTCTGAAACCGTCTCTCACCACAGTGGACAGGGGCTAGGGGGGCACTGGACAGGTCACCCCCGTTGAGTAGCCACAGAGGATCCCACACGGAACAGGAACGCAGGTCACTGGAACACCCACAGTCGTCCCCTCCTCCCCCCAGGAAGCGCTGCAGGACCTTCCTCCCCGCGCTGGGTCTCTCCTGTTTTCAGAGCAGCCCCCACATGAGCTCACACACACACACTCTCACATGAGCTCGCACATGCACGCAGACGCAGTCACACACAAACACACACACGCAGAGCTCACACACGAGCTCTCACACATATGCATACCCACATGCACATGCACGCACACGGAGCCTCAGCTCTAAGGAAGGTGGGCAGCAGCTGCGTCTGCAAGGGCAGAGGGGCTTCCCTGCCAGGATAAAAAGCATGAAAACACAGGAGACACTGCCCTCATGCTACCAGCTGAAACAGGGCAGCTGTGCAAACCCAAGCGATTGGCTTCAGGGCATGCGTCCAGCTGGCCCTCTGGCGGGTGTGGGGCCACAGCAGCAGCAGGGCCTCAGCGGGTGAGCTGCTGGGGAGCCTCCAGCAGGTCCTGGGAGGAGGCCCTGCAGCCGGGCTCACTGAACACCCAAGAACGTTGGGGGTGGGATGGTGGGGAGGGCCGCCCTGGCCACAGGCCCCCAACAGCCACAACCCACTCCATGTCCCACAGGACAGAAGACCTTCCTAGAAAAGGAGAGACACGCCCCCTCCACAGGGGACTCTCGGGGTCGCCAGTCCCACCCCCCTGATGTGCATACACACCCCCTGGACCACCTGTCACCGGGAGGCAAAGATGCTGCTCCTCAAGGTCGTGGGGTACCCTTCTGCCCCACAGTTACGGCCACCACCTTCACCCAGAAGCCTCCTGCACCCAGTGGCGGGGTCGGCCTTCCTCACTCTGCCCCACGGCGTGGAGCCCACTCACCGTCTAGTCTTCCCTCGTCACGTAGGCGGATTCACAGGCTGCGATGGCCTCCAGGTGCTCCCCCAGGCTAGTGTCTGTGCTCCCAGGCTGCCTGGCATGCTCCGGCCGGCAGGAACATGCCCCACATCCCTCTGGGGCCCACAGACAACATGCCCACACCTGGCTCATGGGTTTTCTGCACACGAGTGCCTTAGGTTGTCTAGTGGATTCCCCAGGGACCTCCCATCGTCCTCTGTGTGAAGTCTGTGTTAACGTCCTGGGAATGAGCTACAGCCAGCCCAGCAGCGGGCAGCCGAGGCACAGCTTTCACCTGCCCTTCCCTAGTGACTCGGACGCCAAGCAGCTTCCCTGGGTTTCCTGGCCCTTGTGGACCTTCTCCAGGAGACCGTCCACGGCTCCTTCCCTTTCTCACTTGGGTTGTCCTCTTGTTGGAGCTCCTTCCACATTCTGGGCACCAACCTTCCACCACCCAGACATGGTCGC
Organism: Canis lupus dingo; assembly: GCF_003254725.2. Lineage (NCBI taxonomy): Eukaryota > Metazoa > Chordata > Mammalia > Carnivora > Canidae > Canis > Canis lupus. The sequence goes on from NC_064243.1 coordinate 97,509,531, forward strand.
ATCTGCACCTTCCCTCACTTTATCAGCAGGTGCTTACGAAGTACGCACTTCAACCCTGATGAAGCCTTATGTGATGTCACCTGCCTTTGTGGACTGTGCTTTGGGGGTCCCACGGGAGGTTCCACAACCCCAGCGTCATGAAGACTCTTGCCTAGGATGTCCTGTGGGTTTCCATGCTGGCTCTTACTTCCAGGCTCACCCACGGTCCACTCTTTAATATTCGTATATAAAGGGTCTAAATCCATGTTTTTGCATGTGGACATCGAATTCCTCCAGCCTGGCATGCAGGAAGGACCGTGAGGTGCCGTGGCACCTCTGAGCAAGGTTGGCTGACCATGAGTGGAGGCAGGTTTTGGGACTCTCCTGTGTTTCTGAGTCAGAGCCTTATACCAGCACCACCCTACCTTGGGCCTATCTTACCACACATTTACAGAAAGCTCTGACATCAGAACTTACCCAGATTTTCACTTTTCAACAGTCTTTTGAGTATTTGGAGTCCTTTTGTACATCCATAAAAATTTTAGGCAGCTTGCTTACTTCTGCAACAAACTGGCCAGCTTTCCGGGAGAGATGGCCACAGTAACGAGGACTCTTCCAATCCACAAACATGAAATTTCTCAGTGTTCATCTTCGGGGCATAATCTTGCTTTTATTAAATTTATTCCCAAGTAGTATAGCCTTTCTGATGCAGGAGTGGAGGGAATTAACTTGAGATCACTCGTACTGTACATAGAGACGTAGATGACTTCTGCATAGAGATCTATGGAACCACTTTGCCGAGTTCGTTAGATCTCAAGTTTTGTGTGTGTATCCCTTGGGATTTTTGACACAGAATCATGTCACCTGCAAATAAGGATGGTTTTATTTCTTTCTTTCCTATCTGACTGCAGCAGTACAATGTTGAGAAGTGATGAGAGTGGAGGCCCTTGACATTCCTAATCCTATGGGAAGCCAGGTACAATGTCACCTATAGATTTCTTACAAAAAAAAAAGATTTTAAGTCATCTACACATCTGACACGGGACTCAAAACTCACGATCTTGAGATCAAGAGTCACCTGTGTTCCCTACAGAACCAGCCAGGGGCCCCGGCTATAGATTCTTCTCAAGGAGGCCCTTCATCAGGTTGAGAAATTGCTTCCTACTCCATGTTCCCCGAGTTTTTGTTATAAACAGCTATCACATTTGGTCAAATAATTTCTTCCCACCTCTAGAGCGGATATGCACCTTCTGTCCTCCACTTGCTAATGTGGTGACACATACATTGGTTTTCCGATATTAAACCTCACTTGGCTGTGCACCTCAACTCTTCTATAGACACACCTCATTTTATAGCACGTCACAATTATTATTATTTTTTTTAAATCAAAGGTTTCTGGCAACCTTGCCAGAATGTAAGTCTGTCGGCATTTCCAACAGCATTGGCTCATTTCCTATCTATGCAACATGCTTTGGTGATTCTTGCAGTATTTCAAATTTCCTCATTATATTTGTTACAGTGATCTGTGATCAGTGATGAGGCCTCCTTCAAAACTCAGATAATAGCATTTTTTAGCAATTAAGTATTTTTCAATTAAGGTACATACATATTTCTAGACACAATGCAACTGCACATTTCACAGACTAGGTGTAGTGCAAACATGACTTTTAGATGTACAGGAAACCAAAAAATTCACCTGATTTGCTGTACCGTGACACCGCTTTCTCTGGGAAAGCAGCCCACAGTGTCTCAGAGGTGTGCCTGCGCATTGCTGGATTTGTTAACGAATCTCCACGTGTCCCCAGAACTTCCGAAGGACACTTCCTGGTCCACGGTCCCCTCCTCCTGGTTCTGTGTGGCTCAGAGCACACAACTGGCAGGCATCCCCCATTCTCTTTCCTGACACCATGAAAGACACACATTACTTACTTCTGTACACGTTCAGTGGCATCACCACCAAAGCCATCCACTCTTTGGCTTTTTGTTTCAACATCTCTCCTTGTCACAGGCCTTCTGATATTCCCCACTGTGTCTGCCCACCCGTCTCGGCCATTTGTACCCAAGACCTTCCCACCTCCCTCGAGTCGTCCGGCATGTGGCATGAAGCTGTGCACGTATTTCCTCACAACGCTCATAACTTCTGTAAAGTTGGTGGTAATGTCTCCTCTTTCATTCCTGACGATGGCAATCTGTGTCACCTCTGTCATTATAGCTAAAAGTGTGCCAAACTCATGTATCTTTTCAAAGAACCAACTAGTTTTTGGTTTCATTGATTTTTTTCAATTGTCTTTGCTTTCCTGTGTCATGGTTTTCATACTAATCTTTATTCTTTCCTTCTGTTGCTTTGGATTTATTTTGTTCTTTTGCTAGTTTTTTAAAGGTAGAATTTTAGATTCCTGACTTGAAATCTCTTCAGTATTTACAGCTGTGAATCTTCCTGTGAGCACGGGTGTGCTGCATCTCATAAATTTTGATTACACTGTGTTGTGATTAACACTAGGAAGTAATATTCTATTTACAAACACCTCTTTAATGACCAATTACGGTTTTTGCTTAAGTCAAACTCCAAGAAAGTATCAAGGAGTTCAATATAAAACATAGGTTGTCGGTTAACTAATCCAAGCTCTGTAGTACATGTACTGAAAGGAAATAGGAAGCATCTCAGTCTCTCTTCCTTTTTCTCTGCACATAGTCCCAGAAGCCGGCTTATGAGAACTTTGTGCAAAGTACACAGGGATATGCTTGGTACTAAGCCGCTGCACAATCTATGTTATAACCCAGATGGTCTGTGGACTGAGTTCCAGCCTCTTAAGGACAAACATGAATTCTGTGGAACACACAGCTGAGATGGTTACTCGGTGAAACTCCAAGACTACACAACAAATGCTCTGTGATACTATTATTTTGTTCCCATAATTAAGCAGTGGTTTCTTGTAATAAATAATACGTATCTTCCAAACTTACAAAACATCATCTTCCAAAGTTGCATTAACATGAGGATGCAAGAGCATCTTGCAAGTAGAAGTCATTTTGTGCAAAGTACTGCTCAGGCCTGCAGGTTTCCCTCGTGTGTTGCTCTAAAACGTAGTGGGTGTCCTTTCTGGAAGAGAATGGAGCTATCTAGGAGTTACATTTCATTTCAGCATCATTAGGGTGCTGACACTGGAGGGCCGAACTTCGCCCAGAAGGCATTCCTGAAAGGCAGCAGGAGACCAGGGCCACCTGGCGGAGGTCACAGACGGCCCACGGCCTGGCTCGCAGATGGCAGAACAGACATGCCACACACTGACAATCTGAGCAACCAACCACAGAAAGCATTCCTAGAACTCCAAACGCAACTTTAACCATCTCCAGGATCCCAACATCCTCTAAGAGTAAGATTCTTGTATTGACGTAAAACGTAATCTGGAGGTTTAAAACAGAAAACTCAGGTCACAGTCAATAGAAATGTAAAAGCTATTTTCTCATCACCCCAGAAATCCAGCTCTGCAAATAGGAACAAAAACCCCACGACTTTCATGAAGCCCTGAGCCCCAAGACAGCAAGTCTCCGAGGTGAGCGCAGCACACCACCCTGGGTTTGGAGAGGCGTTTCCTTAGACTACAGTTTCCTGGGCCCAAATCAGCGCCTGAAGCCCAGGAACCTGCATTCCCAGTGCATCTCGCCCAGGCCTCAGCACATCCTGAGGCCAAGTCTCACAGCGCACCCAGGAACACTAGCCCAGGGGGTTAGCATTTCATTCCTCTTACCATTAATGATTATTCACTTCTAAGGACTCTCAGACTGACAAAATCTGCAGGCAGTGAATTCCTATTTCTTGGCTCTCATCCCAGAGCCATGTCAGATGCCAAGGAAAGGACATAAAAGCCACCTTTTAGAGACAGAAGGTAGCCACAGTTTTCTAGAAGGGCTTAGCTAGGCTTCTGACAACCATGTTCAGTGGCCTATGGAAAAAGTGCGTTTGGCATGGACAGCACGAGGGAGATGAGAGCAGCCCCATCCACTGGCACGCCGCTGCCTCGCATGGTGCTGCTTGGCCACTTGCTCTGACATGCAGCCTGGGGCCCACTGGCCACTCTCTGCGAGCCCTGGTCAGCACTGCGTGGTGGCGAGGTGCGGGGGCAGTGAGACCCCCACCGCTCCCCAGGACCCCTCAGAAAGAAGCCCCACGTCACAGGGTGGACACGCTCCCACGTACCACAGCAAGCCACACCTGCACACACTGCTCCACAGCGACAGGCGCAGATGGCCATGGCCTGCAGCTCTAAGTCCAGCACAGCCACATGGGGCTGGGATCTGGTACTTCTCCTCGTAGACCCCGACTGCCACCAGCAGGGCCATTCTAGGGTGAACAGCCATGTTCAGGAACAGCACCATGTGTGCAGGAAGCGGTCTGTCCTGGTCCTCTCTCCGCCCAGCAGCCTGAGCAGAGGCCATACGGCAGGGCTGAGGCAGGTGGACCTCATGCCTTCTGGGTCTGCGCCCCTGCTGACCACACAGCCATTATCACCAGGACTACACTCATACTGGCCGCTGGGCTGCAGCAGAGACTTCACGACAGCAGTGCCAGGTGACCATGCCAACACTTGGGTGGCCAGGGACACTGGTCACGATGTTATGGGAATGCAGGCTGGCAGCCAGAGCTCCTGAAGAAGAACAGAACAGCTGGGGCACCTCCCGACTCGGCTGAGCACTGAGCTTCGCAGGAATGCCAATGCGCTTGAGGCTGGCGGGCAGCTGATGGGAGCAGGGAGCCGTTAGGATGGGCTCTTGGGTGACCCCGGGGCACACTTGCTCCAAGCGTTCCACCTCGGTGCTGCATGGACGACATGCCTCCTCCCGCCAGAGTGCTTCCAGGAGGATGCTCTAGACAGAACTTCCTGTGAACTAAGTCGTAACCATCTGAAAACATCCATTACACGAGATTCTTACAATCTTGCCTTTAAAGGTCATAAAAAAACACATCCATCAAGCATAAAATTCCATTACCATGATCCTTAAGAAGGATCCCTAATTAAAGGCATGATCGTTTTACTTTGATTTATAGACCTTATTGGTTTCACAAAGTGCAGAGGAATTTCAGCAGGATGTTTAGTTACATAAGGAACTTTATTGTCTTGAAAAGATTTAGCAACTAGCCTCAAACTAAAGCGGCTGATTATAATGGCCTCTCAAATCAATTCTGAAGAACTTCTACTTTACCTTCAGCTCCGTGCTAAATCAGTATGTGAACTATTCAGTAAAACTCAGCTTTCTTTCCCAGAATAAGGAAAACATTAATGTGCCTTGGTTTTCAAAAGTCCTATTTTAAGTTTCTTTCTTCCAAATATTTAAGCTTTTTGAAATCCACCAAATGGAGCGATATCCCCACCCGAAAGGGAAGGCTGGTCTTTTCCTCCGAAGGAGGCAGAGGTAACGATAGAGGGAAATTGGGCAGCTGCCGACAGGATGGGTGTCCAGCAAAACCACAGGCAGCTAGGTCTTCAGCCCGCGGCCAGCCTGGCACTGCAACCTGAAATGTGAAAACATGTGACACAGTTTTAGGATGTTTAAGATAACAAAGACAGAAAAACTAGGGAAAAAATTTCAGGGTTTTCTGCCGGTAACGGGAAACGAGGCGATGGCAAACAAGGCGACGGCTGTCTCTGGGATCCACGCTGGGGCTGCCGGAGCATGCACGCATCCTGCCAGGCATCCCGTGGAAGGTCTGGGCCTCGGACCCACTGGACTCCACACTCCCAACACGGGGTTGGCTCCTGGGCAGCTGGGAGCAATGCCAACGGAGGACACGCTGCAATCTGTGCCTTGCTGTGTTCCATGCTGCTCTCTGGTTTCAGAGAAATGAAATGTTTACATGGCAGTCGGCAGACGGGATCTCCTCCGGAGAGCATGGCACAGTGGGGAAGACATCAGGAACAAATGTCCCCGCGGCCCTGTGTCCATCAGCCAATGCCCAGGCACAAGGCAGCTCACTGGGCAGGGGGGGCACGGACGGCCTGATGCAGTGACACTGGGGCCAGCACCAGCTCCACCGCCATACACACAACATGGTCTACCACCTTCTGAGCTGTTTTTGTGAACACTACTCATCTTTCCCAAGTGCTCTAAAGAAATGGGAAATCGTATTCTGGATAAAAAATGAGAAGTTTGGAGAGGTTAAGACAAACCCTGCAAGGAAAGACACTGGGACATAGAGAGGTCTGCAAATAGAACAAAGACCAGATTCCACAGCCTGCCAGGGTGGTTTTCTCGGCCCGGGGAACCGGCCCCACAGCACGGTTCCTGCAGCTGCTGTGTAACCACGGATCCGGTGGCCACAAAGTTTAGGAGTAGTTCTGGAGGACTGCCCCCCGAGGTCAGACCACAGCGGGGGCACCCCAGCACTCCCATGTGTGGTACCGAAGAGCAATGTTCCACGGCTCTGCTCACAAATCCACCACTCAAGGATGCAGAACTTTAAGGACAAAACTAAATACACCCGTTGGCTCCGTGACACGTCCTGGGGGCTAATGGAATCATGTGTCCATGTCTATACGTACACAACAGACCAGAGGGTGTGTGTTTGCTGCTGTCTGAACAGCATCAATGCTCAATCAGGTCAGAACGGACTTGGTGACGGATCAAAGATCCGTTGGACAGCAACACCGGGGACTCCCCCATGAAGTCTCATCAAACCCTCACCTCCAGTTTTGACAGAGACTGAGGTCCAGAGCATCCCCTATGCAGCTGTCCCTTCATCTCTCTGCTTCCACAAAACCACAACGACGTGCCCTGGGAGCCCATGCACTCGGTCTCCCCGCCTCCCATAGAAGACGATGCTCTTACACACCAGCTTCCAGTCTCTCCTGTGAGAACCTTTGTGTTTGTGTCTCTGGAGCAAACACATCAAAACAGAATGAGATTCTGCAGCATTTTAAGTAAAGCAACAGGCTTTACCTAGAAACCATGAGGAGGGGGCGCCTGGGTGACTCAGCAGTGGAGTGTCTGCCTTTGGCTCAGGGGGTGATCATGGGGTCCTGGGATCAAGTCCCACATCGGGTTCCCTGGATGGAGCCTGCTTCTCCCTCTGCCTGTGTCTCTGCTTCTCTGTCTCTTCTCTGTCTCTCTCACAAAGAAAGAAAAGAAAGGAAAGAGACAAACCATAAGGGGATGAATATTTAATGCCCAAACCAGAGAGGCACCTGGTGGCTCAGTCGGGTTAAGCATCTGACCCTTGATCTCAGCTCACAGCTTGATCTCAGGGTCATGAGTTCAAACCCCAAGTTAGGCTCTACACTGGGCACTGACCCTACTTAAATTAAAAAAAAAAAAAAAAAAAAAAATCCACATCAGGAACTTAATGAACAACGGAGGCCACAATCACGATGAACTTTAACACCTGCAAATTTCTCGTCCCCTAGAAACCTGGTCAACTCTGACAACTTCTCTAAGAGGGAGCAGTGTCAGACATTATCAGAAAGGGGAAGAAAAGCAGCCACTTGGGGGATGGCAAGGTCCACTCTTGCCATCTTGAGCACATCTGCCCCTTGCCGGACATCACGGCCTCTTCTAAAGAGCACGACCTCCCTGTGTGGCAGCCACCATCCCTGAAACAAGACCTGCTTTGTAAGTAACAACTCATGGGGAGCCAGTGGCCACCACATCCTCCACCACTGCGTCTCCAAGAGCTGTCAGGAGCAGCGTGAAGCTCAGGGCCCATGACAACATGAAAACACACGAAGATTCCCATACACACCTTTATTCGTGTCTACTTCTCAGTCACCATAAAACAAACTGCAGAACACATTGCCAACACCTCCACGGTGCTTTATGGCAACGAAGTGGGCAGACGCTAGAGTTCCGTGAAGGGTACCGATGACAACTTGCCCACTGTTCCAGGATATAGGACCTGTGAGCCGAAGCCAACCATGGAGAAGGGAACATGGCAAGGCCTGAGGGACAACGCAGCCTCTGTGAGGGCAGCAGACCATCCCTGCTCAGTGGCTGGTGGCCTCCACGTCAGGTGCATGCTGCCCTGGACCCAGGAGGCCGGCCAGGGCTCTCCCAATGCACAGGTGAGGGCAAGGTCAAGGGCAAGCTGACCTGCCTGGAAGTGCTGGCGGCCACACCTAGAACTCTATGATTTCTCGCTTTTCAGTGTGTGACATCTACCCGCGCCCCTTTTATACCAGAATAGAACCTCAGTTATCACTCAGAAAAGTCTGTCAAAAATAACACCCCACCAGTGAGATTTCTTTCCCATTAGGTTAACAGTAAGAAAGCCCAACTAAATGTGGACATGGGCCGTGGGCTGCAGGGTGCCCCCCAAACTACACCCCAGGACCTCGGACCTCAGAAGGGGACGGCGTGTGGAGATGAGGTGCTAAGGAGATTGCTGAGGTTTAATGAGGTTAGACGGGAGGGACACGATGCAGTATGACTGTGTCCTTATAGACAGAGGGAAGGCCACATGTCTACACAGCCAGGAGAGGCCTCAGGGGAGCCAGCCCTGCCCCACCTGCATCCTGACCTCCAGCCTCAGCCCCAGGAGAGCACCTGCCGTTAAAACCACCTTGGCCTGATGCACACAGCAGGAGGGTGCTCTCACCATCGCCCCCCATGGCCCACTGTGTGGTCAGAGCACGGCCCTTAAGAAGGCCGGTGAGGGCAGCTGAGACACGTCTGGGCTTCTGAGTACAAGTGCGAGTCCAACAAAGGGCCCTCTGGGAACAGGGCCAGGACCCCGAGTGTGGACGTGACCCCTCCAGCTGCTCAGGCAGGAGTCCCAGCTGCAGGATGACATGGACAGGGCTCCATCCCCTCAGACATGCTCCTCAGCCCCTGACCACTGCTCCCCTGCACAGGGCCATTCTGGAGATGACGGAGACGACACGATCAAGGGGTGAAGGTGACTGGACCCGAGCATCACAGGGCAAGCCGAAGTAACATTCTGCTGAAACGAGGCCCCCAGTCGGTGACACGCACACAGTCCCCAGTAAAAAACTGCTGGGACAGAGCCCTGCTTGTCTCCCTGGTGGGGATGCCCCCTCTGGTCACACGTACACACAGCGCCTGAACAGAAGCCACCAGATGGCTCACACATCCGGCAGGACACAAATTCAAGGCAAATCTCTAAAGCTACTTCTGCCGTCTGCAGCCGAAGTGTCGGCTCCGAATTCGGGATTTCAATCCAGGGCAGCCAGCTCTGCGTTTGCACCAAGGTCCATAGAAGGCCTGCCTCTATCCTGTTTGCTCACACCCGCCACAGCCATGCCAACACAAAGACAGTTTCCCAGGTAGGTGTAGGTGCTGATCCATGAAGGGCTCTGGTAGCTCACCTGGGGCTTCGAGCCCTGTGCTGCCCGAGCACCCAAGTCCACAGCGTGGAGCTAAGGGGCACGGGGACTCACCCACATGGCACACGGCGCCCTATCAGCCGCTGGAAACAGCTAGCAGAAGGAAATGTGAGCCAGGGCCTGCACCTCAGTGTCACCATCGCCTGGGCTGGCAGGGACCAATGCACCACCTGGTCTAAGCAGAAAGACGCAGGCTCACTTTTAGCAAAATGATATGCCAAGACAAAAGAACCCAAAACCATCTGTCACAGAGATCTCTAAGCTGAAAGATTTCACGGCTAATACAAGGGCCGAGAGACTCTAAAACATCCACAGAAATAACGCAAAGACTCCCCTAACCCTGAGGCTCAGCAGCCTGGGAGCTTACAGACACGAGGTGAGACCATGTACGTGGGCTCAGAAGCCTCAGTCTGACGAGAATACCTGGACATGTTCAAAGTATCTTTGAAACAGAAAAAAAAAAAAAGAAAGAAAGAAACAGAAAATAGTTCCTACAATCCTGTAATGGAAGCATACATTTCTTCAGCATAATTTGAAAGTAAGAAAACACAGTTTGCCATTGACTTAGGAAGGAAGGTCAGAGAGGTGTCCAGAGAGATGGCTGGGCTCTGGGTGCCCCAGGACCCCACAGCCCTCTCGTGGGCACCTCCCACCGACCTGGGGTCCCACACCATGATGGCCGAGGGCTGTGGAGTACCTCCCACACCTTACTCACCACCAGCGCTGTGGCTGCGCCAAGGACAGTGGAACCGGCTGGCTCACCCACAATCCTCCAAGCCGGGACTGCTTCAAACAGACCCACTCGCAGGCTTGTGGCCAGCGGCCAGCGATCACCCATCCTGGGAAACCTGCCGCCCCTCTCAGGGAAACACTTCCCCAGCTGCGCCTGCGGTAGCACAAGGGTTGGTGCATGTCAGGAGGACATGAGACCTGCCCTCCACCGGCGGTGCCAGTCCGGCCCCCGAGTCCCCAGCACTTGCCTGCAACTCCACACAGCCCCGGCACCCGTACCCAGCCACCAGCATAGCAGGAAGGTGGCCTGTCCCGCCCCAGCCTTAACCACGTGATCCGTGGGCCCAGCTCAACAGGGAAACATCAAAAAACAAATCTAATTAAAGGCACATCATGAATACTCTTTAAACCTGATTAAAATTATACCCAGGAAGATAAAGCACAGAACACACATGCCGTTTGCGTCCCCGTCTGGAGATATGGAGCTCTGCCCCTGCACTCGCACTGGTTGGTACTAAAGTATTAACAGCATTACAAGCAATATACAAAGCAAAACTAGATGTGAAAGTACAAAATACGCATTATTTAATTCTATTTAAAATAATTAAGTTTAAAATTTTATGATAAATTTCTCATGAATGGCAAATCACAAACTTGATTATTTTGGACTACGCATCTGGAGTGTCGCTTCCTGCCCGTCTCCCCTCGGGGACTGCCAAGTGTCCTCACGCAAGTAGGAGTTCGACTTCTTCCCGTTTCTGCGTGCGTCGGACAGTTGACACGTGGTGAAAATGGGGAAAAGGTTACTCAGAATCATATAATAAAACTTTAGAAACTTTTCCAGAAGCAGGTTTAACACATCACATTTTGCTCATGAGCACAAAATTTACAGTCAGAAGTTGCACATAAAGGGTTTATTTTAAATGTTTTAAGGATAGGATAGAGTTACATCATAATTATAAAAATTACTTACAGAATTAACAGATTTATATTGTTTATACTTCTAAATGCAGAGAACAGGGAACTGTCTACACATCGTATAAAATAAAATTAAAATTAAAAATGAATTCAAGCCTGAAAATGAGGTCATTTACCTAATTGCAAGATGCGAACACGACGACCCCTGAACTATACACATCCGCTCACACCGCACTAATGGTGGAAATACAAAAAGCGCAGCATTTCCAAGGAACCACAGACATTTCGACCATAATTATTTTGTTATAATAATTGTTCCTGTTTTGTCTTTGGAGAACTTTCTTTTTTTTTTTCTTTTTTTTCTTTTTTTTTTTTTTTTTAAGACAATCAGCTTAAGAATGTTTTCAGGCACTACAATTTGTGACAATCAGAACAGTCCTCTAATGGGTCCACAGCGTTCAGAGATTCAAGCCCAATGCACTTCGGGGTTTGGCACGTAAAACAAGGACAGGAATGAACTCTGGCTTAGAAGTAACTGTGAGGCTTCGAGAATGCACAGTCCCTTCAAATGCTGCACGACAGAGCTGGGAAGTCACCTGCTGCTGGCACTGCATGGCTTCGCCAGTGCACTTTCATCCTACGACCACTAAAACGGCACAGGAAGCAAATATACAGAAAACTGAAAACAAATAAAAACAAAGATAGAAAACAAAAAACCTAAATATCTTTCACATGCAAGTTCAGTTAGTTACATTGAACATCCTACTTAGAATAGAGCATGCAAAAAAGGATGGTCTGCGTCTAAGGTTCTCCTCGGAAGCTTCACGTGGCAGCCGGACGTCACACGCACACGACACGAGAACACTAGAGCAGGTCAGTGAGGAAGGCCGGGACATTTTATACAGGTTCAGGTCTTGTGTGGTCACAAGTCCCACGATAATTTTGGAAACTCATGTTGGCCTCCTAGAACAAGGAACCAACATTCTGATAGCAGGAAAAGGCAAGCAATGCATGCAGATCTGAAACGTGAGCCTAGAACGAAGCCTGAAATACCGGGCGAGGGAGTGCAGTCAGTCACCGCGCAAGTGTGGGCTGAGCCACCAAAAGTAAAAAGAATGGGGGGAATAAAGAACACAACAAAAAAACCCCTTCCCCTTCCTTCCACCCTAAAGGCAACACATGGAACACTGATTAACATAACGGTGATCGTCACGCGTCACGTTCGTCTGGGGAGTGGCACACCACGTAGTACTGAAGCTGCTACAGGTACTTGCAGGAAAACCCCAATGCAAGTCACCAAGTGACCCAACCCTCAGGACACTTCCCAAGAACACTGGTTTTCAGCCTGAAGCCACCTCATCACGTCTGGGTGCACACGCTGGGCATACCCACTCTCTGGGCACACGTGTCCACATGCGCTTGGGAGCTGGGCCCAGCCTGGAGATTCGCATGCAGGGACTGTGACGAGAGCCTCCAGGGAAGGAGGTGACAGGTGTGCAGCATGACCCCTGTTCAAGCAGGAGGAGCGTCTGAGACCAGGTGCTCACCACAGGGAGACAACCTACACAGGCCGGGCGCTGCCCTGCTAGAGCGCGCGAGGTCACCACCCCACAGCACCACAGCACACAGCCTCGCCATGCAGACATGCATTCCGAGGCCACAGCTACAGAGTCTCTGAGGCCTCACGATCTGGGAGCTGACTCCCAGAACTCAGGCAAGTTTTCCAATCTCCACAAGAGACTGGTCTGACGTCCTGCCTCTCTCCTGGCTTTCGTACGGTCAGGGCTCATCCAAAACAAAGGGACAGATGGCCGTGTCGCTGGCACACTAACTACCTCTGCGGGTCTATTCCGGTGAAGCCCACCTTGTGGGAATCAGCCACGAGAGGGTCGTGCAGCCATGGGCTGCTTCCAGGCACACCCGGGGGCTAGCGCAGTGACCGGCCCTGACGTGGCAGGGCCCCTGGATGGGGAGAGCCCACATCAACAGCACTCGAGGAGCAAGACCGTGCAGCACCACAGAAGGCGGCCGGGGACCTGGCTGTTGTGCATCTAGATCCTCTTGTGGGGAAAAGCCTTCTGACCACAACCATGTACCAGTAAGAACAGTAATAAAAATAAGTGTTCCAGAGAACCTGCTGGCAGGCGGCAACACCATTCTGAAACTTGTATTTCTAATATAAAAGCACTAGGTTCTGCCAGGAACTTACCACACACACACAAACCACTGATGCACTGCTGCCTCTCAGATCCACGTACTAGAATCCAGACTGATTTGTACACATGAACGGACCGCTTGGGCCACCCAAAACACACCTGCACCACTGTGTGTGCACAAGTACCTGGGCTTTGCTTTAAAACAGAAAGAGGATTTATGATTAAAAAATATGTAAACAAAAATTTACAAAGCTTAGAATTAAAGGCAGCTTTTGACCCAGATTTCTAATGTTTTGTTGAATTCTGATGTGGGTCCAGCAACTGTTCTCAAGGGATTTATATTTGGACTCATGATTTAAAGCCTCCAGACTGAAACAGTGTCTGAACTTCCGACTTCCAGAACATGCTGAACATCCTGATGTTGTCTCCTGTGCCCACATTTAATTTTAAATAGACAGCAGTAATATACAAAATAGGACTGACTTAGGACAAGCACTCCTGTTAAACTGGAGAATATTATTGAACCCCCACCCCAATCCACAAAGAAAGGACTGCCAAGGAAGAGTGTGTGTGTGTGTGTGCGTGCGCGCGTAGTGCATATGGACACACACAGAGCTGGACAGGTAGATAGAGATACATACACGTCTCAAAAAAGAAGGCAGTACCGACAGTACCAAACTACGCTTGCAGTGTGGCAGCAGAGAAGGAGAGCTATGGTGACGGGGAGCTGGGGACGATCCAGTACAGTTCTATACGACCGCAATGCTAGCTTAACTTGCACCAAACTTGCCTTAACTCCCCTCCAGACACACAGACTTCTTTTAAGAGGAAGGAGTTCCTTACACAAAATGCTTTGTGTTCACATAAATCTGTACTATTCAGAACAAAACCAGTTCTGCTGGCAGAGATTGTGGGTTCGCAGGGACATTTAAGCTTTCATTAAACTGGAAAGCAATCAAGTCTTTATGTCTACAAATTATACATTTAATAGTTCCACAAATTTGGCAAAGTTCATGATGACATCTAGGATGTTTTCACCAAATCGTAGACATAAATATGGAAATCGTCATCAAACTTGATGAAATAGACAGACGGTTTGGCCTCCACTTGATGAATGACCATGCCAGTCCTTTTAGAGCCGTCCTCTTTGGCATATTCCACTTGTTTGCCTACCAGGCTGTCCACAACTTCTCCTGGTTCCCTTTCTGCTGGAGGAGAATCATCTGTGTTAAAGAGGGGAAAGAAAAGAATTTAAAGTCAAATTTTAGGTATGTACCAATTCACATGTCTATTTTCATAATAATTTTTTAAAAACTTCACATCCCTGATTATCTAGGGCAAGAGTCGGCAATGTTTTCTTCAAGGGCCAGATGGTAAATATGTGAGGCTTGAGGCTGTACGGTGTCTGCACAGACTACTCAGCTCTGCCAGTCACAGGGGAGCAGTCGCGGGGGTGCCTAAATGAAAGGTGTGGCTGTATGCCTGTAAAACTTTATTTATTAAAACAGTGTGCCGCCCCCCAGGACCAGGGTGGGTAAAGGATTTTGAAAATCATAAGCAGAAATTCCCATGGCTCCTGTGTAGTAACAGCTGAGAATGAGAGGTGAGGGCTCAGCAGGGCAAGACCAGGGAAAAGCCGAGCCCCACAGGACTTGCCACTGGTAATAGCGCCCCCTGGGACGCTGAGAAGACACACCCTCCTGGGCTTTCCCAGGTCACCCCACCACACAGTCTCCCCCAGCTCAGCTTCTGAGTAAGAGTTCCCGTGCTCTGATATGAGTTCCCGCGCTCTGAACACAGGTGCCCAGCGCCACCCTCCGGCCCAGACCAATCACAACGGGTCCCCCGGGTCCCCCAAGATGACAGAGGTCCCCTCTGCCCGGGGCCTGTTGGGTGACCCTGGCAAAGCCACGCCACGCCACCCTGGGCGAGAACGGCTCGGAGCACAGCAACAAGCGACCACCGGCTCCCATGGCGAAGCTGGGAGCAGCAGGGCAGGTGCGGCGAACTCTTCAGCCAGGAGCAGCACCGGCCTCCCACCCCAGGCGCCTTGCTCACACCACATGGAGCACCCTCAGTCTCGCAGCCCTGAGCCTGCCACCTCGACCAGCCCACGCCCAGCCTTGTTTCAGCGGGTCTCTGAGCAAGGAAGCCTGGCCAAGCCACAGGGCCAAACCACACACTGTTCCCTTGCCAGGCAGTGGCGCCAAGCCCACCTCACTTTAGGAACACCTCCAGTTTACAGAGCTTTGGGAGCTTACAGAGCTTTAGGAGCTGGGACGGCCGCCACCTCAGCAACCCCAGCAGGATGTCAGGGCCTCTCGCCGAAGCCCCCCGCACAGAGGCCCCTGCACAGCACTCACACCGGAGCATCATCACTGTGGGCCAAACACTTGCTGAAGCAGTGTTTGGGATGGGAGGAAAAGACTGAAAGGGCAAGGGGGTCTGGGGGACACCACACACAATGCAAAGGCCCACGCTTTCCAGCAGTGAGGCAGCAGTCCTTACTGTGGGTCCTTTTCTACAAAAAAGTTAAAAACCCAACTTCATATAGGCTGGAGAAGTGCTCTTAAGGAACACTCTCCTGATAATTAAATTCCTGCCCATATAAATATTTTCCATTACAGACTTATGACAAACCCTAAGACAAAGAAGGTAGAAAGTCAGGGCCAGATGAGCACAAGTGCTGGAGGAAGAACCCAACGAGAACAGACATGCTGTCACCCCATCCAGGCCTGGGAGCCCAGTGCTGGAGGCAAGGCTATGGAGCAGTTTAAAAAAGAACAGGCTTACCACCCAAAAATGAAATTAAGAGAATAATTTCATTCATAACAGTATCAAAAAGAGCACAAAATTCAGGAATAAAACCTAACAAAGAAGTACAAAACTGCTACTCTGAGAACGTCAAGACACTGTTGATAGACATCTGTAAATCTCAGCAAAGCGGAGAGTATTCCTGTGCTCCCGGGTTAGAAGGCTTCATATTGTCAAGATAATCAGATTCAATCCCCCTCTGAGTCCCAGCTGACTTCTTTGCAGAAACTGACAAACTGATTCCAAAATTCATGAAATCGCAAGGAACTCAGAAAAATCCAAACAATCCTGAGAGAGAACATAGGATTCAGCACTGCCCAACATCGTAACTTACCCCAGAGCCGGGTAACCGAGTGTGGCACATGTCCCCCGAGGCACAGGCACACAGAGCAGCACCCAAAGCCCAGGAACACAGCTGTCCATCCACAACCAGCTTCTTTCCACCACCAGCAGGGAAACAAGTCTTTCCACAACATGGTGCTCAGACAACACGCAGAATGAAGGTGGACCCTCCAGCACATCATGAAAATTAATGCAAAACATTTCAAAGATCTAAATGTAAGAGCAATGCCTACAAGACCCGTAAAAGAAAAGAAAGAGGTAGGTCATCATGACCTTGACCTTGGCCTTGGCAAAGACTGTCAGACACAACACCAAAAGCACAAGGTACAAAAGGAAAACTAAAGTGGCCTTCGTCACAATGAAAAACTTCTGTGCTTTGAACACCACCAAGACCGTGAAAAGAAACCCACCGAATATGAGAAAGTGTCTGCAAATCCTACACGTCAGGAGATCCGCACCAAGACCCAGACTTGATAAACACAGCAACAGAATGGCGGTGACGAGAAACAGGCAGACAGCACCAATAGGCTTCTCCAAAAAAGACATAGAAACGGCCAGTAACACACAGAAGGCCGCCTGGTGTCTGTAGCGGTCAGGGAAATGTAAACCAAGCCCATGGTGAGGTAGTGTTTCGCAACCAGGACAG
Source organism: Canis lupus dingo (assembly GCF_003254725.2). Classification (NCBI taxonomy): domain Eukaryota; kingdom Metazoa; phylum Chordata; class Mammalia; order Carnivora; family Canidae; genus Canis; species Canis lupus. Next base: position 97,526,453 of record NC_064243.1, read on the forward strand.
TTAGAGCCAAAAGTCAGGTAACACGAAGTGTTTGTGTCAGAGCCCTCAGACACAGTTGACGTGCATGGAGAAGGGTACAGCGGTCTCGAAAACCAGTCTGGCGGTTCCCCAAAGATTCAGCAGTGACCACACACCCAACGGTCCCAGTCCTCAGCAAGCACTCAGGGGAACTGAAAACAAACGTCCACTGAGAAACCTGCACACAAAGGTTTACAGCAACATCCTTCATCATCACCAAGAGGTGGTCTACAACACACGTGCCCATCAGTGGATGGGTGAATAAACGTGCATACAGTGCAATTGTACTTGGCCATTAAAAGAAATGAAGCACAGACACTTGCCACAACACGGATGAGCCCTGAAAATGCTGAGCTAATAAGGAAGTCACTCACGAGGAGTCTACATGACACACTCCACCCACGGACAAGTCCACACCCAGGATAGGACACCCAAATAGAAAGCACAGGACTTGAGGCAAAAATGCAAAACTTCACAACCTATGCTTGGTGCATGACTAGAAGAATAATTTAACCCTCAAATTAAAATAAAAATCAAAATAAAATAAGATACATGTACAAAAATAGATCATCAAATATCTCATTCTAAAATTCAAGTTCCTTTGGAATTATCAGAAACAAAGATTGCCAATGTACACTTACTAGAATCGGGCATAATGCGAAGGTCGCCTTCTTTATAATCATCTAGGAGCTGGTACATGTACAAGACGGGATCCTTCTCGTAGGTGATGTAGAACCACGTGTTCATGATAGGGGCGCGCGCTAGGACCATCCCCCTCCACTCGTCCTTGGAGCCATCCTCCGTCTCAAACATGTGCTCTACCGCCTTGCCGATCATCGTGTCGGCCAGGTGTGCATCACTGATTCGAGAAGTCGCTGTGGACAAGAAGCAAACAACGGTTCACATGGGGGTTTTACAAGATCCGTACTGTGGAGACTGAGCTCCGGCAGAGGGACAGCCTGAGACGTGGTCCACGCACCACAGTAGTGGCACAAGGGCCAGCAGGAGGCAGCAGGGGCCAGGCCCACAGTACTGCTGGGGGCCCAGAGCACGGGCTCCCATGGCACCTCCTGGTTCTGTCCCCAGGCAGCTCCTGGTTCTTCTCCTGCACTCCTCTGCCCTACACTGATTCTACCTGGAACTTCCAATGGTTTTATTCGAGGTATAAAGTGTTTAGTGTTAATGGTTACTTTATATACTGAGTAATCACAGCCTCACTCTAACTGCAGAGCAGGAGCGGTCACATACACCGTCACCCCACTTCCCTTTATTAACACCTGGGTAACACAAGCCAGGGGATGCAAGCTAAGAAATTTCACCCATGCCAGGCCAGAGAGGGGACTCTCATATGCATGGTGACCAGACTGCGCCTGGCATCAGTCACGGCAGCCAGCGCTTTGGCTTAAAATGCCCCAGTGCTTCCACCTGGTCATGTGAAAATCAAACCATTTCCCTGGGCCTGGCAGCCTCCCTTCTTGGCCTGTCCCTCTGCCCCCATGGGCCTCTCTCTCCTTCCCACCAGGCTCCTCTGTCTCCAGGACCACAAGGTGAGATCAGCCCCACACCAGCCACCTGTCGTGTCCTCCACTTTACTTATTCCCTAATGACACCTGGCATCACCTGCAGTGATCCTGTTCCTGGCTCAGACAGCGTCTGCATTCCCACACTGAGACCCCAGGGCGTCAACAACTACCGTACAAACTAATTCTCAGGCCTGCTCTGTGTGAAGAGGCAGGCGGACAATCACAACCTTCCTTTTATTAATAGTGGGAAAATCATGAAGGATCCTAATGATGCAAAGATTTCTCTTGTCCTCACATTTTAGACAACTGTCATTAAAAACAAATTAGCACTTCTATTTCATTCATAATCGCTTCTATTTCTGTTAAAATTCAAAGGAACAGATTGTAATTTCTTGCTCAAGATACTGTTACCTAATTTTATTAGAAGGACACTCCAAGCACATATGGTGGTTCTCTCCACTTACACATGCAGGAATTCTCCAAAATTACACAAAATTCCCCACCGCACACTAAAACAAAGCCTACTACACTCTTTGGGCCAGAAGTTCTCAAAGTTCGATCTCCAGACTCCTATATTCTTAAAATATTTCTGAGGATCTAAAACTGCATTTTAGCAAAAATAAATAAATAAATGAATGAATGAATGAATAAATAAATAAATAAATAAATAAATATTAAAAATGCACTTTAGCATATGGATAGCTATCAGAATCAGCTGTTGGAAATTATAAATGACAAATCTACAGAATTCATTTCTAACAAAAAATAACTATATCTTCTTATAAAAATGTAGTAGGAAGTGTGTAGCTTCACATCTCTGTACACCTCCTGATACCCAGCTCTACAGGGCAGCCAGGTTGTCCTATATGCTCCAGTAATCAGTCACATGCTCTTCCAGTGGACACACAAAATCCAACCTCACAAAGCCCTGCTGCTGAAAAGGGGCTTTTCAGGAAACCAGATGCTCCCCTATGATGCTACTTGACAATCAACATGTGGTAGCTCCTTCATGGTTAAGTGTGGTGCAGAATCTGGAATTGTTATCAGCAAACCTGTCACAGTCACAATAAAAATGTCTCCAGAAGAGATAAAGAACTTCTACAACTCAGCAGCAAAAAAAAATAATCTGATGGAAAATGGGCAAGGATCCGAATAGATTCTGCAGAGATGACAGACAAGTGGCCGTAAAGCATGTGAGAAGATGCTCAACATCACTAAATGTCAGGGAGACTCACATCAAAACTGACAGAGAGGGGGCAGCCCCGGTGGCGCAGCGGTTTGGCGCCGCCTGCAGCCCAGGGCATGATCCTGGAGACCCTGGATCGAGTCCCACATCAGGCTCTCTGTATGATGCCTGCTTCTCCCTCTGCCTGTGTCTCTGCCTCTCTATCTCTCTCTCTCATGAATGAATAAATAAAAAAATCTTTAAAAAAAAAAAAATGACAGAGAGGGACGCCTGGGGGGTTCAGCAGTTGAATGTCTGCCTTCGGCTCAGGTCATGATCCCAGAGTCCTGGGATCGAGTCTTGCATTGGGCTCCCGGCATGGAGCCTGCTTCTCCCTCTGCCTATGTCTCTGCCTCTCTGTGTCTCATGAATAAATAAAATCTTAAAAAAATAAAACACAAACGAAAAAAAAAAAAAACACCCAACAGGGCACGCCAAGGGTTGGGGAGGACAGGAGAGAAACCAGAGCCTGTGCCTGCAGCTGGGAACCCAAGATGCTACGAGCGTTGTGAAGAACAGCACAGGGACACCCCAGCAATTCCACCTGGGGCACTGTCCTCGAGGGACAGGAAAGCAGGGGCCCACCACCTCCACAGCAGCATCACCCCCCGCAGCCCCACAGAGGGCGGGAGGCACAGAAGGGGTGCACGTGAGCACGGAGGCATGGTGCAGCCCTAGAGAGAAGGGGGTGCTGCAACTGCAAGGGCGCAGTGAGGTCACAAAAACACAAATACTCTACAATCCCATTTAGGAGGCATTTCAGGTGATCAACACCACGGAGAAGGGGGGGGTGGTAAAGAGGGACAGAGCTACAGGCCAACAGGATGAAGACTTTCTGGAGACCTGCTCCATGACTGTGTGGACACAACTAAACACTCGCTTAATTATGGACACTTAAGAATAATCAAGGTAGCGAACTGCAGGTCACATGTTTTCTCACCACCACAAAACCAACCTGTTGATCGTCCAATGGATCCTTTACCAGCACATGATCTGGTCCCATAGAGAAGATGCTGTGTTTGCTGAGTGATGCAGACCATGAACACTGCCTCCTTCCCAGTGGAATGAGAGTGACCGCTACACAGCTTTCCAGACTGAGGTCCACAGGGAATACCGACATTAACTAGCAATTCAAGTCAGCACGCGATACCCTGGCTTGCATAGCAGCCTTTGTATTTCCTTGGTAAGACTCTAGAAAAGCAACCCTGCCTCCTGCTGGGAACTGCCAAAAAAACAGGAGGCACTCTGAGTCCATCACCATAAATACTTAGAGATTTGGGGCTATTTTGGTTTGCTCAAACCATGTTTTTACCAACATAAAAGGACTTCCTCTGTCCTACAATGGCAGAAGAACTCAGGAGATCTGGCACAGGCCACGCAGCAGAATGCAGGTAATCTCACGTGGGCTGGCAGCCTCGCCCCAGGAAGGAGGGAGACTAAACTTCTGGGTCACAAGAATATGTGATCACTACCCAGCACAGACAATGGATATAAAGGTTTGGACATTTTCAACACCTGAAGGTAAGACTCTTTGATGTTTGTGTCCTACATTGGAAATGGGTGCACATGGGGATCAAGAAGAAACCATGGCATCCTACGGGGGGGTAGGGGGCGCTCAGGAACAGGTGAAGATATGACAGGTGCCGAAGATGCAACACCGCTCAGTGAGGTACCTTGAATAAACGGATAAGAAAGATGGAAAGCAAGATCTCTGTGAGAACTGAGCTGTCCTGACAAAGACAAATACACAGCACTGCTATCCTCAGGGAACACCAACAAGAAACCTGCTGACCTGGCAAAGAATTAACTTGGTGAGGGAAGTGTGTGTCCTAAGAACACAGGGGCAAGAACAAAGGGGACAGGGGACTGAGGAGCGCCATCTCTTGACAACCTGGCCCCTCCAGGTCCACCTCTGCTGGGATGGGGTTTGTTAACACGGAAGCTTCTAAAGACCATTCCAAAAGCATAAACAGATATATGCTCGTACACGAGTAGCATCACTGTAATAAGGAAACATTTCAAAGTGAACACTCTGAAGAAAGTAAGGTTAATGCAGATGATCTTAACAATAACATTTTACTTCATTCCTAAGGATAAAATCAGTCATTATTATTTAACGGACACCTTGTGTCTTGAGGAACACATCAGGGGGACATTTAAAGACTCCCTCCCACAGTCAATGCAAACAGGGGGTGGCTGCCTCAGGTGTGGCTGCAAATGCAATGCCACTGACATTACACGATGAAAACTACACTTCACATAAGGCTTCTAATAAAGGCATAAGCTACCACAGTCTGATGAAACAAGTACACAGCATAGTTGAGCTAATAAAATATTCTTACCCATCAGAGTCCACATGAACAGTGAGCAAAATGTAGGAAATAACCATGTTAGAAATGATCAGATTGTCAATTTCTTCACCAATAACCTGATACATCTTTACATCCCTAACAGTTCCCTGGACTGTGCTTTCAGTGACTTAACTGTGTACCGGGAGTGCCTGCACTCCAGTAAAAATAAAAACACCAATAATGCAAAAGAATCATCAAAAAGCATCCATTTCGATAATCATTTTTAAAGCATACAACGCACAAATAGTAAAGAGAACTTACCAACTCTATCAGGGAGGACTTCGAGCGCAGAAACTCTTTCATCTTTATTAAGTTCTAGTCCATAAACACAGTCAAATCCATCGTATTTTATAAGATACAAAGAAGGATTTACAGGCACCTGGTCCAGAACGGTTCCTTTCCACTGGGTGACAGGGCCATTCCCCTCCTTCCACCCATGCTGAATCCTGCAGCCTACGATGTTCCGCCGGGGCTGGGAAACAGGTTTGCTCGGCCCCACACTGCTCCGATGTTTTCTGCATTCACACATATACACACGTAAGGGATCATCTCAGAAGTATGCACCCCTCGATCCAATGCTACCGCTAGCTAGCATGCTCTCCTCCAGGTAATCCCAGGCCTGCGCTGGCTAACGGTGCCATGTTCCCGGTCCAGGTGCCTACAGGTGAGCCCCCCACCCCCATGGGGTGCCATGTGCACATGTGCACCCCATGTGCACATGGCATGGCAGCCACAGGGCTCCCCATGTACCCACTGTGGACAGGCAGCAGGGCACACTGCCCATCAGCCCTCGTACTGAGCATGAGCATCCTGTTGTCAGCATTCCGAGTCCCCTTTAATGCAATCAATTCACAACAATCCCAGTTAATCAGAGGAAGAGAAGGGCTGACCATGTGAATTATGTAAACATACACATGGCTTTACAGAGCATGAACCTGTTCCTTGTCACACGAAATGTGCAAACGTTCAGTGTCACCCACAGTGGTGGCCACATCTCGAGCCTCCACCACCTGAAGCAGTGAAAAGACACTAGACATTGAGTTTGTCCCTTCTCCCTGGCCAGCAGTCCAGGCTGGCTGGCATCTCGCACCGTCAGACCCCCACACGGTACCATCAGGACATCTCCAGAAAACATGCGATCTTACACACTGAGATTTGGGACAAATACTTAATGTAACGTTAAAAAGTGTTAGAGCAACATATTCTTCCCAGACTAAAACTGAAAACTCTCCGCATGGTGTTTACAAGCAGTACATGTGGGTCCTGGGATCCTGGTTCTACCTAGCTCTCCGCACATAAAGGACGGCCCAGCCCTGCCCACGCTGCAACAAGAACCTTCAGTAGACAGAAAGCTCTTGCTGCGGCAGCACGAGCGCAAATGATGAACGACTGGCACACACACAAACGTTGAAAAGGAAAACCATTTATTGGAGGCTGTAACATTTAAAGCTACAGAGGTATGTATTTCCAGTAGAAGAGTCTGGCAAGCCCAGAGTTCTGTGAGACGGAACAGGTGCCAGCAGAGCACGGCTGCCTGAGGAGACCGCGTCAGCTGCTGCAGGCTTCACCTCAGCCAGAGGCGCCGGCCTAGGAGAAAACCGTCTCACGCTGGGCTGGAGAAGGGGTCCTGAGGTTCCGAGGTTCCGTGCAGGGCTGTGAGGACAGCAGCAATCATAGGTCTGCCCCCGACCCCAAGAAAGCTCGGCAAGCACCCAGCAAACCTGCCTCCCAGGAAGGTGGGGCTTGCCGTCCTCTCCAGCAGAACAGCACCATGAGAGACAAAGAGACAACGGGGACACGTCACAGAGACCTCACAGAGACACAGGGGCTCTGAGCTCGACAGCAAGGACAGCCATCGAGGAGTAGGACCCCAAGGGAAGCATACCCCCAAAGGTATCTGCAACCATCAGACATACAACAGAGCCCAGAAAGGAGGACTGAAGCGTCCAACAGACACTGGGGGGCACACCTGGGAGAGAGGACAGAGGACAGTAACAGAGAGACAGTGACAGACACCAGTTCCAGCTTCCAAACAACAGGACGACACCATATAACTCTAGAGAAATGCCCCAAATCTGTGAAGGCCACCCTGGGAAAGTGGGCCCGAACCACAGACACTGACATTCTAGTAAGACAAATGGACCTCAAGGAACAGAGCATCTTGTGGGCATCTGGGCAAAGGGACCACAGCATGTATAAGCAAACAAACTGGGAACGTTGACAGTGACACTGGGGCCACCAGACAACAGAGTGACAGGGGTCAGATTCTCAGGACAGAAACATGAGCCGAAGGCTCTCCACTGACCACTGAGGCCCAGGAAGACCGTCCTCACCAGCACCTCCTGAGAAGTCACAGGAGCACCACAGAGGCCAACCCCAGGCGGAGGTCAACCCCCAAAACTGTCAACTTCAGGCCTCTTCACAACCCCTGGGAGCATGCCGCTGTACCTGATGGGCCCCATGTGGGGTGGACGGGGAGCAATCCTGCTAGCATGGCATTTCTTCTCCATCAGTCCATCACCTACTTCTTGTGACATTTAGGCAGAGATCCCAGTGATGCACTATATACAGGGTCAGGCTTTCTGCACACAAAGGCAGAGGCTTGCTCCCAAACCCCAGTGAGGAAGGAATGCAGTCCCACGCAGCATTTCAGTGATCCACATCAACACTCTGCAGTCGCTATCAAAATGAGGGCAATACAGCATCTGCACCAATGTCATGGTTTAGCTAACTCTGTCAAGGTGGCTGGGCCACAGTACTTGGGTATGTGCTCAACCATTACTGTAAGTTTTTCTGTGAAGGCACTCTTCTAGAAGGACATGTACATCAGCAATGTAGGTGGGCCTCATCTAGTCAGTTGAAGGTCATAAGAAAATGTGGTCTCACAGGGAGACGCAATTTCCCCCCAGACTGGAGTGGCAACACCAGGTCTTCCCTGGGCAATAATCTCTGTCCTTGTGTGCATGTGTACCTGTACACACACACACACACACACACAATCTCCACTGGTTCTGTCGGCTTACAAAAAGAAACTACAGCCAGCAGATTTCTATTCTAGATTCAGAGGCACGTAAGGGATCATCCTCTGTTCCTGTGATTCTCAACAAAACCAACCTAAACATGGCCAAACAAAGGGCAGCTGGAGACTCAGAGCAGCACATATCAGCTTGGCCACGCGTCCCCCACGTCCCCCATATGCTCACAAGTGGTGCTGTGCTGTGGCTTGCAGCCATTCCTGAGGGAGCATGCCACGGCGCATCATTGCAATTCCAAGCAGAAGACCCTTATCCTGCTGTGTCCAGCAGCAGCGCAGGCCCTCTCCCTCATGGGGAGCTGCTGGGTAGTCCTCTCCAAAGGGGCTCCTGCACCCGTCACCCCGGAACACGGCAGTCCTTTCCTCCGCCTTCATTATGGGAACTGGAAGCACCAAGTCCTGCTGCCGTACACAGGAAGCCTGGGCGGGTCCCACATCTAGTTCTGTGTCTGTGCAACACGGTGCCTTCACTTCCTTCCGTGGTATCTCCTTTTGTCCGTGTGGCTGATGACGGAGGCTTCTGAGCCCCGTGTGCAGCTCTCGCTGGAAGCCACAGAGCTTAGCTCTGGTCTTACAGAAGCTACCTCTAACCTCTGAAGTGCTGCATTTAGATTTAACGTTTTCCTACTAAAACCTATAATTAATCAAAATCTATGCTTTCTTTCTTTCCTAGCTCTACCAAGAACAAAAACAAGCAAAAAATTCTTAGTAAAAGAATGAAAATTACTGAAAAACACCTTGGCACATAGTAACCCCACCTGACATGCTCAAACCTGGGCTGCTATTCTAAATCGTTATTTTTCATTTCATTCTTATCTGAATAACTTTTTAAATACATTACCTTACTTAGAAACAAAGAAGGATTTTTGTTGCTTCTGGTAACATTCCCATCTCATAGACGTTTTATCTTTCTAGATACATCCTCTGGTGAAGACGGGTTCCCAGAGGCAAGTACATGTTCCCGCAAGCCTCCCAACGCTGTCCTTGCACCCGTGTCTACACGTCCGGCTCAAGGCCCTCCTCCCTCAGGACCTGTGTCAGCAAACACTATGTTCACTGTCTCCCATCTTCCAAGTTACAGAGAGCAGGCCAATCAGTCCTTCATTTTAACCAGATTTTCTGAGTTGCTTTTAGAATTTTCTCTGTTCCTGCAATCAGAAATGTCAGAACTTGTGACTTGTGTTTTTAATCACCCCTCAACTAGCACTTGGTCCATATAAGATGTGCAGAATATCTACCCTATTTATTCTTGATCCTTCCCCCTCCATCCCTTCCTCAGGAGAAGTATGCAGTGCTTCCAGGTCGATCCACCATCCACCTTCCTGGGGTTGCTCATCTTCCTGAAAGCCTCAGAACCAAGTTTTCCTGAATCAGGTAAAATAGGCTTGAAATTCAGCCTATCCGTTGAATACCTTACATAGTATCTTTAATTTCTAGAAACTGATTGCTTGATCTCCTCTTGAACCACTAGTGACTCTAAAGTTAACAAGCCTTCTGACATCAAGGGTAAGGTTCACGTCCTTCCTGATACCCTATGAACTCTGCAGGTGGGCCCTGTTCATGCAGGTGGGTGCAGTGTGACTCTCCTCCATCAGTGCTCCTCAGGTGCCTGGTGCTTCTGTGTTACATGCAGGCCCAGACCAGAGCATCTGTAGTGGGAGCACTTCCCTCAGGCCCGGGGGAGCCCTGTGATCTGGGGAGGGTCTGATAAGCAGCTGTGGTGCAGGGGGCTGCAGAGTAGTGGGGAGGCAAGGGAGCCGAGACCTTGGGGAGGGTGGCCAGGGACATCCTGGGCATCTAGGCAAGCTGGATCCCCTTTCCGGCAACCTTGGCTGCAGCCAGCCCTGGTGGTCTCTAACCTACACAGATTCCAGGGCCTACTCTGGTCGTCACTCTTTGGAGTCCTCCTTTTCACCTCAAAGTGGCAGAGTATTCCTCAGCTCACATTTTTATATAAATCTGCTCCAAAATGCTTTAGGTCTCCCAGAAATTTCTAGTGTTCTGGCCTCCCAGTAGAATAATGTAGGATGAACTTTCTAGTTCATTAGCAACAAAAATTCAAAGTTTGAGGAGTTATTTTAATGTGAATTATGGCAAGGCAGGTCCTCTATCTGCTTATGGTACAGATACAGTTCTCCTAGTGATTCCACGTGCAGGAATTTATCTGCAGAAGGTAGTGGGCAGACACCAGGTCATGACGGCAGAGCAGAGAGTGCGCACGTTCGACAACAGCCCCCCTGATATAGCGGCTTGCAGCATGTGTAAGAGCACTCTACAGAGAATGGAGGAAATGGGACAGGGAAGCCTTGGATACATAATTACATAATTATCCATACAAATATGGAGAAATAAAGACTTCTAAAACAGTCACTAAAGTACTAAGAGCTGTGAGTAATCCCTGGATGGCATTAAAAATACTTGTCTTCCTGTGTCTACCTGTGCTTTTAAATTTTCCTACAATGACTTAAAATCAGTTCATTTTTACAGGCAAATGAACCGCAATTTTTAATTTAATTACTGCCAAATTAATGCAATGAATATCTTAATTCTGCAGGAAACTACATATAAAAACAGATTTATGCATGTTACCGTTACCAATTCCGAATCTCACTCCTAGTGCCTGCATCTAAGTCACAGATAACTCTACCTAGAGAGCATCACTTCAATGGCTCTGAATTAATAAGTAAATAAACAAGAATCAATAGCGTGGCTGAAGAAGTGACAGAGATGGCTCTCCCTGAGGGAGCCCCAAAGACAAAGATGAGTAATTAGAACAACACGCTTGTGTTTCAAGCCAGAAGTCAAGCTCCCCACCTACCGGGACATGACTCTGCAAGCCACCTGACTGCCCCTGCAGCCAGTTTACAGAACAATATTCTAAAATATTTTTATACATGTTAAAATATCAAATTTAAGAGTGCACAAATATACATTGTTTATAAACTGATTTAAGTTCTTCCAATCAGCATCGATCTGGCGACAAGTTTGGGAACTTCCCTGGGTAACAAGCTTCATGCTCACATATCACATTAGTCTATTATGGGCCAAAATGCCAATAGTTGCTGACGCTGGCTGACAGGGTGCAGTACACGTTACTCATTTTTGTGTATGTTTTAAATTGTGCATTTAACTAGAAAGGTTAAAAATTGTATCCTAACCAAGTTGTTAACTCTTATTTTAATTGCTAATCGCTAATTTAGATAAAAATCAAGAACTGTAATAAAAATTAAAGCTTATTTTCACGAGCTGAGTACCTATAAAAGCAGACTCAGAGGCTGATTCCTGGAGAAGGTCCAGATGCAGACACACCCTTGGGTCATCTCTGGGTAGTTCAAAGAGCAGCACACAGGTGGGATATTATCAATGGAAACAACTTTAATTTAAAAAGAGAGCTCCCCTGGACACACGTTTTTAACCGCCCTTAACCTGCTGTATGTTCTGGGGAACGAGCCAGCCGCTGCCAACTGGTGCCTAGATGTTTCACTCTGGGCAGAAAGCTGGGACTATGGCTGAGCACAAGGGAAAAGCCACCCCAAGTCGGGATCCAAGGAGTAGAGGATAAAGTGGAGAGAGCAGAGGTAAGCACGGATGACTACTTTGCTCGCTCCTGATCTCCAGAAGCCATCTCTGAAACAATTGGTTTCAGGCTCTGGTGTCTGGCCTTGGGAGGGACGAGCTGCCATGTGTCCCCACAGCGAGGACCGTCAGGGAGAGTGGACGGGGGCTAGCCCCTTGGCAGACAGCCACTCTCACTGCACCAGCAACACCTATTCCATGCTCTGATGGGCGTCGAGGAGCCGCAGCCAGGAACAAGGGCACCAGAGCGCATGTGGTAGGCCCACGCTGGCCCTGACTCCATGATCCCACAACCTTCTAACCTAACAGGCTCTGCAACCTGGGGGAGCACAACTCGGAACCAACACAAATTTCTATGCACTCGTGTTCGGAAAAAGTACACCAAGACCATAGGGGGCACTTCTGTACCTTGCTCAATGCTTCAGGTAAGTTCTGAATCGACCACTCTACTTGTTCTGTCATCCAGAGAAGAAATTCTGTGTTGGGAGACCTTCCACTTGTTTACCTAGGCTCCCTCCATGCCTGAGACCCACCCTGAACTGCCCCGAACTGCCCTCCAGGACTGGAAGGTCTTATTTCAGTAGCCAGTAGTAAAGGGCTCACACGTCCTAAATCCAAATTCAACTACCACAGCACTGAACCAGTAAATGCCTGTCCCACAGTATGGACTTTGTATTTTGACATATAAATTCATGACACTCTCTCTTTATTCTACTTAGTACTGTCCTAGAAAAGCAGCTCCCTTGCTCTGTATTCTAGCAGAATTCAGAAGAAAATACCGATTAAATCAACACGGCTGTCTTTTGACAAGATGCACAGCAGCACAGAGAAAGAAGACTGCTTTCCTGTAGCCGTTGCTTTAATAAAAGTTCCACAGCTGCTATGCCACTGCCGGCGTCACAGGACAGTATCAAAACAGGACAGGGCAAGTGCATCTTCCACCCAAATTGCTATGAGTTCTGTGGCTGTTTACATGCTATGCTATGGCTCTAGGAACTAGCCCTCCCACCACTGAGGGCCTTCCAGCACACTCTCCACCTCACTGGTTGAAGTGGTGATTCACAAGCAGATTAAAAAGTCTTGTAGGTTTTGATCAGTTCAAGGCCCTCAGCACCATGTGGGCTCCACCTAGATGGCTGCTCCACTGCCCCTGTAGTCCCCGCGTTTATGATGGACACCCCCACTCTTCAACGGGAGGCAGGAACACGCTCCCCATGGAAACACGGTGTGCTCGCTGGGTACTCCGTGCGGGAGCCCGGACTGGCCACTCAGCCTCTGCAGGAAAGGACTCAGGGTTCCCCTCGAAGGGAATGCCATGAACAGTGCCCAAGGCCACCCAGGGACTCGAGGAAGAGGAGGGGGAGTTTCTGTCATTGTCACTGTCAGTGACCTAAATCTTAACAAATGGAACAGCACTCCCTGGAAATACCTCTACTTAGTATGTGACAGCTCTGGTCCATTCTCTAATGTCCATTAGCGGAAAATATACCAAAACCCTGGAAGTGGAAATGCATCCACTCTTCAAATTAGGGAAGAACCAGATGTCCATTTAAAAACTGAAACAGGGACGCCTCAGTGGCTTAGCAGTTTAGCGCCTGCCTTTGGCTCAGGGCATGATCCCAGAGTCCTGGGATCGAGTCCTGCATTGGGTTCCCCACAGGGAGCCTGCTTCTCCCTCTGCCTGTGTCACTGCCTCGCTCTGTATCTCTCATGAATAAATAAATAAAATCTTTAAAAAAAAATAAAAAAGAAGAACTGAAACAAAGAACAACTATAGCTAAACTCACCTTAGACGCGCCTCAACTGTACCTTCCCTTCAAAAAGTACTCCTGAGCCTTGAACAAAAAGGGATTGGGGCACTGACCCCCACATGGTCAACAATCTGGATAAAACTCCTGACCTACTCAAAATGGAACAGCTTGACCAGAATCCTTACTGGTAACAGAACTATCAATTAACACCTATTTTTTATGTTAGCTGTATCATATGCCACATTTTTACAATCACGTAAGCTGGGGAAAAAGAGACGGTTGTGAAGACAACCATAAGGAAGAGAAGATAATTTTCAGCGCCGTCCTGTGTTTATGGAAAGCAGCCCAGTCCACGTAAACCCATGCAGCTCTAGGCCCAGGCTGTCCTAGGGCCACCCGCACTTTTACCGTGGGTGGGGCCGGGAGACGCCTGTCACCAATGTGCTCCTAGAACACCATGAGAGGACTGGCCAGCAGTAGGCACGCACATTTGTTCCGTAGCTCCACAAACTTCTGGGGGCAGCAGTGCTCCAGCACAGACCTGAACCCCTGAATCCTGCTGGTACCCACAGGGACAGGGGCCCCACCGTACTCGTCTGCTGGGTGTCTCTGTGCCTCTGTCCAGCAGTGGGGTGTCTGCTCAATCTCCCCCAACCACATGGGGTGCGGCGTGGCCACAGATCAATGGGTTGCGTGCTGGAGGGCAGCAGTGCAGGAAGCACAGGGCAGAGTGAGGCTCCGGGTCTGCTTCTCTGTACGTGGCTTCCACACACATTTTCCTTGTGGAAAGGGACCATCCTGGTCCACAGGAGGATTTTTAGGTATAGAAAGTGGTACGAGGCAGGTGGAACAAAGTGCCGAGGCGCCCAGCAGAGCCATCCAGCATCCCGCTTCGAACCAGCTCCTGGCCCAGGGCTACTCCACCAGTGTTCTGGCCCCTCCAGAGGCCACTTGTTGTGAAATGTGTACACTCGTGCATCGTCCCTCTTTTCTCCATCTTCAGATGTACGCGGCAATTAGAAGACACAGGCATATGGGACCGCCGGGCTTTCCTTTCTTCCTGGCTCCCTCTGGCTACAAAGTACCTTGGTCATAGCCCTCCACTCTTTCAACTGGAACAAGCACTAGTCCAAGCTAGTGCACCAAAGAGCACAGGGGACCAGGGCTTTCAGCTGGCACATATATAGACTGCAAAGCTTTAATAGGTAGGTGTTTATTCCTCGTGCTCCAGGGCAAGAAATAATCAGCACCTCAGAGCCAGGAGTTAACAAACGACAGTGCTTCCGACGGGGCTCGTGAAATCCTTGCACAAACCCAACAGGACCCAAAATCCTGAGTAAAGGATCTTCTAGTCACAGACACCCAGGAATGTGTAAAACAGGATAAAACTGAACGCACATTACATTCTTATAGCCCAGTATTAACTGACTGGCAAAATCTGTTTTGTGGGAACTGTTCTGGCCTTCCAGAGTTAACATTGTGCTCTGCTTCTCTCCCCTGCTGTATTTATGTTTCTGTCGTTACCTAATACTTAAGGCTTGTGTTTGTTTTGTTACCTTCTACTTGGGTCAAGGGATGGTTTACCATTTCCAGTGATGCTATGGTTTGATCACGAAGAGCAATTTATTAGATGAAGTAGATCACTGGACGTGACAGAACGATGAAGGTAATGGGCAAATCCACGAAATCTGGGAGGTGCTTTATCAAACCTCCAGGACACACGTACTCACCTCAACATCACACTTTATATCCCAAGTCATCTGCTGACCCTCGCACTACAGATATTTACATGTCCACGAGGAAGCACGTGTGCTCTGACCACCGAGCGTCAGAGAAAAGCACGCTTACACATCCAGAGCCTCTGCAACAGCCACAGTGTCTCGTGTTCTTCGCCCACAAAGGGTGGTGACTGAGGTGCTTCACAAGCCTTTCAGTATGAATAATTTGGAAAGAACTGCTGTACGGAGAGGCTCCGGAGGTGGTAGCTAGGACCCAAGGGTTTCTTCCAGGGTTAGGAGTCTACAATTAAGACTCAAACAATCAGAACTGGATCGTTAAGAGTGGTTTCCGTGGGGCAGTAGCAACGACCAGAACCTGGTGGGTTCTGTGAAACTCATTAAATGTAATTCAGTACAAGCACGGTATTTTCATTTAAGAGAGGGTCTCAATGTTCTTTTTAAATGAACTATGTTGTATGCAAAGACTTGAGGGAGAAAAGTGGCTTTTTATTCTAGTACCTATAGAATTTAGGATTTATGACATACCAGTCACTTAAAATACAGTTTTTTCATTTGTCTTTCAACATGCATATGCCTTTTCTAAATTACAAGCTTTTCATTTATTTGGAGACATTATAAAGCAGTGAGCAAGTGCCTGTCAGCATGCTAGGCAGGCCCTCAAGCATGAGTTCAGGCCTCTGTCCCCAGGGAGCTTCTTGTCCAGCAGCAGATCTGAGAAGAGACCCCACATGCCAAGAACGTGCAGCCTTTCCGAGGACAAAAGCAGAAGAGGTTCACAACACACCTGCCACCCGCACCACAACAGTCTAGCCCCATGGAGCTGGAGGGGAAATCATGGGCCAGGGGCTTTAAGACAGGGAAGGCCAGGCCAAGGCCAAGGGGCATGACTGCATGCCTGTCCCCAACATGCAGCGGGAGACGGCATCACACTGGTGTCTCAAACTCTATGCCACCTAAGGCCACACCTGCTAGCTAAAAGCAAGTTTCAGAGTTGCTTACTTGTGGGATGTCCTTTTCTTCATCATGCTTGCAGACACACCAGCATGGCCTAAAAGAGAAGTGAACATAAGTCAATAAAAACTGGACAGAAAAGACTTCAGAACTTGGGAAAAAATAAATTCTGAAAAGCTGCTATATAAAGCATGAAATGAAAATAAACCATAAACAGCCAACATATAGAAAGCCATTTACGTATCTAACTTTTAAAAAGGAGATAAGAGGAGTTCTGGGAAGATAAAATGACAAGAACAACAGCTTACCTCCCTAAATCAGCCACGAAAAACCACCCAAAATCACATGGACAGATATTACAAAAGTGAATAAGGATCCTGCGTGAAGTTAGCAGGTAGAGAAACTGTGTTCTTGCTACCAGCCACTATGGGTGCAGCAGACAGACCTGGGTGTCGGCCATTGGGACGATGGGCAGGACAAGACCCGGGATGAGAAGGCCATACGGGGCCCCATGCTGACCCAGACCGTGTTCCCAGGGCAACATGCGGATGACAGGAAGAGAAGGAAACCAGAAGCAGTTGGTACGCCAAGCTGAGAGCCAGAGCTGGGAGGACAGGGGGCCAGGGGGTCTCAGAGGGCCTCCAAACACCTGGAGGTGGGGGGAGCAGGAAGTTGTTCCAAGTCCAGCTAGCCACCTATTTGAACCTGTGGGCCATCAGTAAAAGCCACAAAGAGATGGCCCCTCAGCAGGAAGGCTGAAGGAGCCCTACGAATAAAAACTGCTACTGCCCATCCTGGCATTTGCTGACCCAACAAACTCAAGAGGCCAAGGGGATCCCGATGTGCCACAACACATTACCAATGGGGAGCGGCACCATGCACCACACCCAGTCAGTGTAAGTAACTAGCAGAGGTGCTAAAAGTGCTGTAATAAATACTCTCAAATACATAAAGGAAGATACAACTTAAAAAAAATATGAGAAAAGAAAGGACGGGAATGACCGGGTGGAAAATAGATGCTCTGAAATGAAGATGAGCAGATGTGGTGAGCCACAGGCCAGGCCCGACAGACACAAAGACCAGTGCTGCTGTCCAGCAGCGGGGAACGGCCCTGGTAGCCTGCGGGCCAGTGTCGCCTGGCCCCAGGTACAGCGAACTGCACCAATGACACAGGGGGCTGCATGGCAAAGAAACAACAACTCTGGAAGAAGGGAGCCCTCTCGATGCAGTAAGTGCACAACCACGTGGCCAGCAAGCTCAATGATGCCAACGATGACCAGACGAAGGCACATCCTAAATCACGTTTCTAAAAACCAGCAACCAATAAAATACTTTTAAGACAGCCAGCCAATGAAAGAAGCATTAAATGTATGGACACAAAGAGAATCCTGGCTCCAGATTCACTGTCAGAAAGAGCGGAGCCAGGACAGAAGAGTGTGTGTGGGGCTAGCCTGAGGAAGCCCTGTGCATGGACTTAGCAGCCTCCAGCCCCAATGGAGCACACAGTTACAGCACACATACACACACCAAGAAGCCACATTTAACCACAGGCTGCGTGTGAACCTTGTCCCAGGACACTGAGGTACACGCAGCAAGACCTGACAACCCCGGCAGGAAAAATCCCCCGTTCCCTGTACACACTTGAATTCCTCTCTCGGTAACGGACATAGCAAGTGGGTAGAAAATTGGTGGGGACACAGAAGACCCGAACTCCATAAACAGCCAACGTGCATTTTTTCGAGACGTTCACCCCGACACACCACCTGCTCCTAACACAAACCCTCCATACACTTAACCTGAAATCATAAGAAGTTCGTGCTCTGACCACATCAGAATTAAACCAGAAATAGTATCCGCAAATACCTGTTTTTTTGAACATTAAACACCAAACTTCTAAAAGTCCATAGTTCAAAGACAAAAATCACAATGAAATCAGACCTTGAAGAAAACTGGAAACACAATCCATGGGATGCAGCTATCACAGCAGGTACTAAGGTCATCAAAATTCATGCTGAGCAGCAAAACTATACAGAGAACAAAGAGCCTCAAGACCACAAGCTCAGGATGGTGGTTCCCTGGCTGAAGGAGGAAGGCTTGTGGGTTATCCCCAAAGCATTCTCTCCTTGGCCTCATATTGAAGAGTGTGTTTTAACACACATTTCCTAATACTACATTTATAATTTTAAAGTTAAGTAAACAGGGAGACAGACGGCCGACCGGTCTGTGCAGGACTCTGTTACTGTTCATAGGTGACGCCAGAGGGACATCCTCCCGACCTCGACCCAGTCCAGCCCCCCGGGAAGACACAGCCCGGAAGGAGAGCAGATCTCCCTGAAGCATCCCCAGAACATCTCAAGGCCTGGGGTGGATGGGCTGAAGAGAGCAGGTAAGCAAGCAGACATGAAGGATCGCCCAAGGTCTGTTGGACCTGCCACAGGCATCTGCACCCTCCCCTCCCACGTGGAGCACTGCAGGACAGGGCAGCTTAGCATCTGGGCTGTGCCATCTGCATGCCAAGCAAAGCTCCGGCCCACAAGTCACCACACACCCCAGCCAGAGGAGGACCACGGTGGACACAGTCTTCTCTTTATCACTCAAGAATCCCCCACCTGTATGCATGCTCTAAGACGAGCAGCTCGCTGTTCATGGAATGATCTCAGAGCTATACAGATGAAGTGAAAGAACTGGTATCCTCAAGAACCCTGAGGCCATCACAGTCACCACATGGGAATAAGAGGGAAAGCAAGAGCTCCTGAAAACCGAGCGTGGTGGGCAGAAAGGACGGTTCTGAGGTGGCACCTGAGGAGCTGAAGTTTCCCTGCCCCCTAACCAGCAGAAAGCTGAACAAGATGAAGAATCAACAACTCTTCTTCGACTGGCCAGAGAAGCGAAGTCACAGGGTGAACCACTGCTCCCCAAAGCAGAGACAGACCTGGGGATATGGACAAGGAGACAGAACTAAGAGGCAGAAGCTTCTGCGGGAACCAGGGCAGGGACGCCCGAGCGACAGGCAGCTGGAGCCTCTGTGTGGACAAGTCTGGGACAAACCCTCCAGCCACCAGTCTTGCTGAGGGAACGCAGGGCTCCAAGCTTCTGCAGGTTTCACCCTGGGAGCTCCACCAAGTTCTCAGGAAAGATCAGAGAAAAATCTCCTCCTGCTTCCAGCAGAGGGAGGGGAAAGTACACATGTAGAACTCAATGAAGCATTCAAGTCTTCACAAGGCCTGCCCTCAAGAGCCTAACCTCTGGGGTTCATACCCAAGCCCAGCTGGCCTGAGGGAAGGGACATGCAAAGTCCAGCTGCCTGCTGTCCTACCCCACAGGAGGAGGTGGTCATCCAGTGGCACAACTCACAAAAGGAGACGGGATCACAGCACCACAAACTGTGCAACCCACATGGCCCGTCGTCACATCACTGCAGACTGATGGGCTTCCTTCTTCCGTACATTGTGTCTTAGTCAAAAAATTATAATGCACATTAAAAAGCAAACAACGTGGTTTGAGGAGAAAGCAAGCATTCAAACTAGACCCAGGGATGACGGGGATGGTGGAATTATCAGACCAAGAATTATAAGTAACTATCAATAATAAGCCAGGGGCTCTAACGAAAAAAAATGTAGACAACACGTTAGAAAAGATGAGTAACGTAAACAGAGAGAAGTTATCAGAAAAAATTAAAAAGATATGGCAGAGATCACACCATAATGGGAATGAAGATGTGTCTGGGGGACTCACCATGGAGAAAGTGGCATCATGGAAAGTGCTTGATTAAAACCATACAAGGCAGGGGAGAGTGGAAGGGAGAAAAGGAAGAAAGCCCGAGGGCAAGGACCAGGAGCAGTGAGAAACGCAGCCAATATGAACCCAGCAATCACTGATCGGGGCTGAGGAAGAATCCTGGAGCTTCTGGACATGCCAACAGAAACCCCCAAACCTGAAAAGCTAAGAGAAAAAGACCAAGACAGGAAAAAATAAATCAGAATATCCAAGCACCTTGGGACAACTTCAAAGAAGTAACACAATACAAGGGGAATACGAGAAGTAAATGAAGTGACTATTTCCCCAAACTGATGTCAGACACTAACCCAGAGAAGACCAGGCAGGATAAGTGCCCCGAAACCACAGAGAAGTGCGTCATATTCACACCACCGCAAATCAAGGACACAGAAAAACTCCTGATAAAGCCAGAGAAAAAACATCTTACGCGTGGAGGAAAGGAGCAAGAATCACATCCAATGACTCCTCAGAAAGCCCACATAGAGCAGATTGAGAGACCTCAAGTGCTGGGATAAAATTAAAAACCTGCAATTTTATATTCTGCTACCCTTCAAGAGTGGAGCTGATGATGACCTGCTCAAACAAGCAAAAGTTAAGAGAATTTGTTGCCAAGACACCTGAGCTACAAGAAATGTTAACAGAAATTATTTAGAGAGAAGAAAAAATGATACAACTGAGAAACTCAAATGTGTAGAAAGATCATTAGAGATGGAATCAGTGAAGGTAAAACAAAACCTTTTGTTTTTATTCTTCTTACTAGAACTGGTTAACATTTTTTTCAGAATACTAACAAGTACTTATTATAGTAGCTTACCTGTAAGTGAATTGGATTAGTTATAAATGTATCCTGCAAACTATAAGACAGTCTCTTAAAAAATAAAAGAACAAAACAAATATAGCATATTAATCCAATAGTCACCTTAAGTATGTCTAAGTACACCAATTAAAAGACCAAGACTGCCAATGTGGAACAAAAAACAAGACCATACTATATACTCTCCACAATAAATCCACTTTAAATATAAAGACATATTTAGATTAAAAGTAGAGAGAAGGAAAAAGATATACCATGCTAACACTGATCAGAGAAGCGAGAGTAGCTACATTAATTTCAGAGAGATTCCAGAGCAAGAAAAGTCATCAAGGAAAAAGAGAGAGATTATGATAAAGCAATCAATCCTCTAGGAAGATAGGACAATCCCTAACATGTGTGCACCTAACAACAGCACATCAAACCACATGAGGCAAACTGTCAGAACTACGAAGAGAAACTGAGGAAACCACTATCATACTTGATGCTTCAATACCCCTCTATCAAAAATGGGCAGACCCAGCAGGCAGAAAATCAGTGAGGACAGTCAAACCCAACACTACCACAAATCAAATGGATGTGATGGACATCAACAGACCAACAACAGCAGAATATACATTCTTTGCAAGCTCCCATGAAGCATTCATTCCAGATCATAAAACAAATCTTAACACATTTAAAAGAACAGAAATCCTAAAACTGCTCAAAAACAATAAAATCAAAATAAATTCAATAAG
Organism: Canis lupus dingo; assembly: GCF_003254725.2. Taxonomy (NCBI): domain Eukaryota; kingdom Metazoa; phylum Chordata; class Mammalia; order Carnivora; family Canidae; genus Canis; species Canis lupus. The sequence continues at coordinate 97,547,946 of NC_064243.1, forward strand.
AGAAAAGTAGCTGGAAAATCCCCAAATACTCAAAGATTAAACACACATGTAAATACAAAGTTCAAAGAAGAAATCACAAGACAAACTTAAAAATGTTTTGAACTAAATGAAAATGAAAATACGATTTACAAAATTTGTGGGATGCAGGGAAAACAGTGCACGGAAAGAAATTTATTTATTTATTTATTTATTTTTTCGGAAAGAAATTTATAGCACTGAATACACGTATTAGAAAAAAGGAAAGATCTAAAATAAAAAATCTAAGCTTCCATCTTAAAAAACTAAAAGAGGAAACCATATTAAATACAAGCAAAAGATATTATAAAAATTATAACAGAAACCAATAATATTTTAAACAAGAAATCAATAATATCAAAAGTTCATTCTTTGAAAAGATCAAAACTGATAAATCTCTAAACAGGGTAACAAGAAGAGAGAACAAATTACTAACATGAGAAATCAAAGAGGAGACGTAACTACAGACCCTATATACAAGATAGATACGAGGAAAACTATAAAAGTGGTGAAAGAAATCAAAGAACTATCTAAATGGAAAGATACTAAAAAAAAAAAAAAAAAAAAAGGAAAGATACTCCATATTCAGCAACAGAAAGACTCAATATTGTCAAGATGTCAGTTCTTCCCAACTTGATCTATAGATTCAAGGCAATCCCAACACAAATCCTAGCGAGTTATTTTGTGGCTATCAATAAACTAGTTCTAAAGCTTATAGGGAGAAGAAGATCCAAACAGCATACACAATACTGAAGGAGGAGAACAAAGAGGACTGACAGTACTTGACTTTAAGACATATTATAAAAACTACACTAATCAAAACAGCATGGTACCTGCTAAAGAATAGACAAATAGATCAAACAGAAAACCCTGAAAAAGACCCACATATGGTCAACTGATCTTTGACAAGGAGCAAAGGCAATACAACAGTACGATACAGAAAAGACAGTCTTTTTTTAAAAAAAGACTTTATTCATGAAAGACACAGAAAGAGGCAGAGGGAGAAGCAGGCTCCCTGCACAGGAGCCTGACACAGGACTCAATCCCAGGACCCTGGGATCAATGCCCTGAGCCAAAGGCAGATGCTCAACCACTGAGCCGCCCAGGTGTCCCAAAAAGACAGTCTTTTTAAATAAATGATGCTGGAACAACTTAGACATCGTGTGCAAAAAAATGAATTTAGACACAGATCTTACATGCTTCACAAAAATTAATGCAAAATGGATCACAGACCTAAATGCAGAGTGAAAAACTGTAAAACTCCTAAAAGTTAACATTGGAAAAAATCCAAATGACCTTGGTTATGTTGATGACTTTTTAGATAATACACCAATGGCCTAATTTATGAAAGAAATTAATAAGATTATGAATTATAATGAAATTGGATTTCATTAATATTAAAAAACTGCTGCTCTGTGAAAGACACTATCAAGAAAATGACAAGACAATCAGAAGAAAACTGATGTAGACTGTTATCCAAAATATACAAAGAATTCTTAAAATTCAGCAATAAGAAAGCCACCTGATTAAACATGGCCCAAAGAGCTTAACACTAAAAAACAGAGATGGCAAAAAAACTTATATGAAAAGATGGTCTATACATCATATGTCATGAGGGAAATGCAAACTAAAAACAATGTGATACCACTACACATCTAATAGAATGGCCAAAATCCAAAACACCAACATCAAGCACTGGAGAGGATGTACAGCAACAGGAACTTGCATTCATGGAGGAAAGAAGGCAGACTGGTGCAGCCGCACTGGAAGACAGTTTGGTGGCTTCTTACAAACCATACTCTTACCATGTGATCTAGCAATTATGGTCCTTGATATGTACCCAAAGAAGCTGGAAACATGTCCACACAAAAACCTGCCGATGGATGTGTACAGCAGCTTTATTTAGAATTCCCTAAACTTGGGATCCCTGGGTGGCGCAACGGTTTAGTGCCTGCCTTTGGCCCAGGGCGCGATCCTGGAGACCTGGGATCGAATCCCACATCAGGCTCCCGGTGCATGGAGCCTGCTTCTCCCTCTGCCTGTGTCTCTGCCTCTCTCTCTCTCTCTCTCTGTGACTATCATAAATAAAAAATAAAAAAAAATAAAAAAAAGAATTCCCTAAACTTGGAAGCATCCAAGACATCCTTTAGTGGGTGACTGGATAAATACACCATGGTACGTCCACAAACGGAGTATTACTCACTACTGAAAAAGACAAGCTATCAAGTCATAGAAAGACATGGAAAACCCTAAGTGCATACTGCTAAGTGAAAAGAAGCCAATCTGAAAAGGCTACACAGAATTCCAACTCTATGACATCCTGGGAAAGGCAGATCTATGGATACAGTAAAAGGTCAGTGGCGGCTAGGGCTTAGGGGGAGAGAGAAATGAATAGCTGGAAAATAGGAGGATTTTTTAGGAAGTAAAACTACTCTGAATGATACCAGAAAGGTGGATGTGAGTGATTATACATTTGTCAAAACCCCACAGAATATACAGCACCGAGAGTGAACCTTAAGGTAACAATGGACTCTGGGTGATCATGACATAGCACTGTAGTTGCATCAGCTGTAACCAATGTACTATCAGCTGGGAGATACTGCTAGTAGGTGAGGCCAAGGGAGAGGGCACCAGGAGTATATGAAAAACATATATTCCGCTCAATTTTGCTGGGCAGTTAAAACTGCTTTAAGAAAAATAAAGTCCTTTTTAAAAAGTCTTTTTTAAAAAAATAAAGAGGTACCAGACATACTCTTTCATCATCAACCAGAAAGCAATACCCACAAAATGGAGGCAAAAGGACTTTGAACCCAGACTTCCATACCTTATGTTCACATGTGGCCTCAAAAGTTACATCTCCCACAAATCTCTGGAAGTCACTGGAGGATATTCTTCAGAAAACAGGAAAGAAAAGATTCACAAAGTAACCACAGACATAAGCTAGGAGTGCAGAAGTCCAGCATGGCTTCTGTGACGGAGGCTGAGACCCACGTAGATGGGAACAAGAGGCCAGGGACTTAAGCAAAGTCCTCTCCAAGGAGCCAGCGCCACACAGCGGCAAGGGTTAAGAAATAACTCCTATCACAAAGGTTAGTAACTGACTTTAAAAGAGCTTCTAAAAGTAGAAGAAAATCAGGGGAGATAAGAACAGAAAAGGGAAGGGAGAGAGGTGGGGGATGGGGTAACTGGGTGCCGGGCACCGAGGAGGGCACTTGATGTTATACTACGTGTTGGCAAATTCAATTTAAAGAAAAAAGAAAAAACAAAACAGAAAAGGGAAGGCCCTACAGGATGTGATATTCACCTCATACATGAAAGTAGAGATTCCTTCCTCACCCTTCTGACAACACACTACAGCACCAAGTCTGGGGGAGACTTGCTTCGACTGCCTAAGAGGACAAAATGGTACAAAGTCCACAAATACCTTACAGAATTGCATATGCATTTAAGATCTGAGTCCTTCTCTCTCTGGAAAGCTATCCCAATGACAACACACTGGCAGGACAAACAGACAAGCCTATTTATTGTAGTCATCACGTCTAATAAGGAAGAGCAGAAAGAACCTTGATGTCCAACTAAGTGGCCTCCGAACAAATGAGTGGGAATGCCCGAGCTGTGAAGAGCGGTAAGGAGGCACTCTCATACTGCTGAGGAGTGTCATCAGCACACACCATGCAGGGGACAAGTAACAGAGGCGCCCTGGTGTCAGGGTGGCATCAGTCACTTGATCACAGATTGTCCAAAAGAAAACAGAACAAGATCCTTTACTAGGTGCTACATCTATTTGATGATTGAAATGTGAAAACAAACAGAGGCATAATTTACAAAATAAACTGTTCTAGTAGACTCAGAAAAGTTATTGAAACTGTACTAAACTGTGACACCTAAGAAAAACTACATTCACTCAAACTGCTTTAACAGAAGCTCATTTAGGGATGGATGTTCCAAAAACACTCACGCCTCTTATTGAGCCTCACTTTACTGTGCTTTGCAGATACTGTGCTTTTTACAAACCGAAGGTTTGTGGCAACCCTGCATGGAGCAAGTCAGCGTCATTTTTCCAACAGCATTTGCTCCCTTCGTGTCTCTGTGTCACATTTTGGTAATTCTCAGAATATTCCAAATCTTTTCATTATTACAATATTTATTACAGTGTTCTGTGATCAGTGCTTAAGACTTGCTGAAAGTTCAGATGGTTAGCATTTTTTAGGACTTGACTTTTTAAAATTAAGGTATGTACACTGTTTTGTAGACATAACGCTATCAGGGCAGCTGGCTGGGTCAGTCTGTAGAGCATGTAAGTCAGTCTCTGGGCTGTGAGTTCAAGTCTTACACTGGGCATGGAGTTTACTTAAAAAGGGCGGTGGGGGAGGGGGGCCTGGGTGGCTCAGTGGAGCATCTGACTCGGTTTCAGCTCAGGTCACGATCCCAGGGTGGTGGGATCAGCCCTGCATCGGGCTCAATAGTCAGTGGGGAGTCTGTGTGATTCTCCTCCTCTCTCTGCCTGTCCTTTCCCCCTCCTCATGCACTCTCTCTAAAATGGATAAATAAGAAAAACAGACATAACACTACTGCACACAGTAGACTGCAGTAGAGCATACACATAACTCATATACACACCGAGAAACCAAGAAATTCATCTGACACATAGTACTGCGATATCTGCGTTATCATGGTGGTCTGGAGCTGAAGCTGCAACAGCTACCAGACAGGCCTTTTACTAGCTGTAAATTTCGAGTGGACTCAGATTTCCCAAAGATAAAAACCCTTTCTGTTCCAGCACCTTGTTTAAATTAGGAATCCTCACCAATCTCATCCACATCACATTCAGTGTCTCCAACTCTACCAACTCACACAGTCCTCCCTGGGAACAGCTCTGCATCTTGTGAAATCTCCCTGGGAGGCTGAGGCTGTCAAGGGCACTCTCCCTGCTGCTGAATAAATCTAGTAAGCCCAGTTTCATGTGACAAGAAGTGGTCTCTGGTGGCAAGGCTTCAACAGATGTAAAGGTACAGGACTACAGAGGAGAAATCAGGGTATCTGAGGGTTGATCAATATTCTCTCCTTAAACTGTCAGGAAATCTAAAAACCTATCTATAGAGAAAACACCCCCAAATATTGACACTGGGAGGCCCCAATAATGTAACTGAAGGCCACCAAGCACCACTTATACACACAGCTTCCAACTAACTTTTTTGTGCCTTGCTAAAGGATCCACCTCGGAGCTCAGGAAATTTGAGGAAAACCTCCAAACAAAACAGACTAAAAAGCAAATAGATACAAAGACACTCCTAACAGGCCAGGCTAATTCAAAAAAGTCTTTTTAAAATTACAATTTACAGCCACAGAATACTTGCATCAATGAAATTATAGGAGAACAAAAAAGGAGCTCATAGAAACTTAAAATGCTCACTGAAATCATTTTTAAAGGTTGGAAAATAAAGTCAGTAAACTTCCTAAGAATGAGAAAATGGAAATGAATAATTGGAGAGGTTTAGGGAAAAAAATAGAAAGCCCAGCCTCAGAAGCAGAGGTCCCAGCATCATGCATTCCAGAGAAGAGGAAATGAGCACATAAAAGAAGTAACACAGAACTCCCCCCACAGGGGGACAGACATGACACGGAAAGCCCAAGCACCGAGTCAGAAAGGCCCACAGAGACACGCACTGTCATACATTCTCAAGCAAAGGAAAAATCCAGCCCAGAGGTTTTCAGAGGAGAGGGAGAAACCCCTGGACACACACACACAGGTTCAGAAACAGCATCCAATTCCCCAACAGCAATGGTGGGGTCTCAGAGACAAGGAGGGCAACAATGCCCGGAGATTCTGAAGCAACAGTGATTTTCGACCTAGACCTTTGGCCCGACCAAAGACTGGGCAGGAGAGAAAGAAGACAATGTTGATGTGAGGTCTCAGAAAGAACCTCACCTAGGTGCACTTTCAGAAAAGTCTATTAGAGACCATTTTACATAGGCAGAAAAGTAGAGAATATGACCAACTACACATTCCACTTGTCATTTTAAAGGTTTCTTAAAAATTTATTTGAAAGACAGAGCCAGAGAAAGAGCATGAGCGAGGGAAGGGCAGAGGGAAAGGCAGAAGCAGACTCTTAGCTGAGCAGGGAGCCCGATGTGGGACTTGATCCCAGGACCGAGCCGAAGGGCAGATGCTCAACCACTGACAGGTGCCCCTCCACTTGTCACTTTAACCATGAATTCACTCACTGTCTGCTCTGGAAGCTTCTTGACTCTGTACCTAGGCAAGCATACACACCAAAAACAGGAAGGGCACAGCAACCAGAAATGAGGAGAACCCAGCTGCAGACAGGAAACAGACGTTCCAAGAATGACAGCACAGCCGTGGGGCTAGAGGACGCAGCTCACATGACAGGCTGGAAAACGGGAGAAGAGTTCCAAAGGAAGCACGGACAAATGGGCTGTCTATGGCGTCGGCCATGTGGCATATTATACTGACAGTTCTATAAAGCTGTTGGGAGTATTTAAGAGACTTCAAGTTGCAAAGAAATTTAAGCAAATAGAAAAAAACAAGAAATCGCTAAAACTCCAAGAAAAAAAATGTACCAAAAAAAGAAAAAAAGAAAGTCATCTCATTGCCTTACTTGGTTCAGCACTGTCAGATTCAAGAGAAATTTACCTACTCATATTATTTACAAATGGTAAAGGTAAACATCAGAAGGGACAGAGTGCCTGCTTTTTGTTGTAAGTCTTTTGACACTAACTTAACTTTTTCAACAATGAATTTTTATTAATTTTTATTAATTTTAAAACCAAAGTTTTAAAAATATTTTAACTAAACACAGCAAAAGTAGTTGCTAAATCTCAGTATTAGACACATGGGTATGTATTACTGTTCCTTGTACCTATCTGTATGATTCAAGTATATCCTGAAAAGGGAAAAACTGCAACCTTGGATAAAGTAGTAAAAATGGAGACTAACTCTAGGAAAAAAACACATGAAAAACATTGTACCATATAATAGGATTTGGTGCCTGTCTTTAAGTGTATATAAATTACTATCTTAGTAACCAATTTAATTCCAACATAATTATATAGATAAACCTAAGTTATTTTAAAATAGAAATTCCTGGGGCGCCTGGGTGGCTCAGTTGGTTGAGCCTTCGGCTCAGGTCATGATGCTGGGATCTGGGATCAAGCACTATCGAGCACTTGCTGAGCAGGGAGCCTGCCTCTTCTATTCCCTCTGCTGTTCCCCCCACAACTTGTGCTCTCTGGTTCTCTCTCTGTCAAATAAATAAATAAAATCTTTCAAAAAATTAAAATAGAAATTAAAAAAAATTCCTAATATGTTGAACTAAATATATAAAGAGCAAGAGCATGCAAACATTTGTTTTTCAAGTTTTTATTGATCACCCACGCTCCATGTCAACCATAGAACCCAGTACTAGGGACTGCCTACTGATCTACTTACCACGGTGGCACATTTAAGGCATGGCCTCAAATTCCTCACCCTTCTCCCATCAAGCATGGTACACGCTCCCTCCCTAGTGCCTGGCCTGGCTATTGGCTATGCAGCAAGTCGGCCAGTCAGTATGAGTCCCAGGGCCCCAGGCTCCACGAGGAGAGCCTCACAGCTGTGCCTATCTTGGGGGGCGGGGGGGGGGGCGGGCTTTGTGTTAGTCCAGCCCCAAGAGGCCCAGAGAGGAAAAGAAAGGTCCCTCCACTGTAAGCTGAGATGGAATCCGCCTACAGGCATAGCTGAGCCACTGTACCAATCCTGGAATGCCTACCCAGGCTTCTTGCTCCACGAAAAAAAGACACCTCCCTTTTGGGTGAATTTTTTTTATTTGTAAATGGGCACATTCATAACTGACATAGGGATTTAAAAGCAACAAAACCCTGGTCTATGTAAATTGGAAGAATGATTTAAGACAATTTTATAAACAATACTGATCAAGGGGTCAGCAATCTTTCCAAAATACGATCTGTCACACAACAGTGGGAAACAAGGGACTCCATGATCTCACACTGAAGTATCAAACAACGGGCCGACGAGAACTTACAAGAGTACCTGCTTTGTCTTTAGCCGTATGCCAGGTGCTCTTAGAAATGTCCAGGAAAAAGAAAATCTAAGATCAAACAAAAGTACTGGCTGTATGAACAATCTCTCCCTTAAGAGCAACAGCATCACTTGGTTTAGATCCTTCAGGCATTTATACCATGGGACATAATCAGTGTAATTTGCTCGCTCTCCTGACCAAAAGGACTTAAAATCAATGAAGAAAATGGGAGAAAGAAAGAAAAGAAAGAAAGAAAAGAAAGAAAGAAAAGAAAGAAAGCTGAGTGCACCTTCTGCACTCAGCTTCAGAAAGAAAGGAAGAAAGAAAGGAAGAAAGAAAGGAAGAAAGAAAGGAAGAAAGGAAGGAAGAAAGGAAGGAAGAAAGGAAGGAAGAAAGGAAGAAAGGAAGAAAGGAAGAAAGGAAGAAAGGAAGAAAGGAAGAAAGGAAGAAAGGAAGAAAGGAAGAAAGGAAGAAAGGAAGAAAGGAAGAAAGAAAGAAAGAAAGAAAGAAAGAAAGAAAGAAAGAAAGAAACGGGACTGCTGAATTTGAAATGGTGTGCATAAAAAGAACCCTGGAAAATTAATCACTATTTCAAATGACAAACATGGGAGGTTTCACTAATAAAAAAAAAAACTTGACAGCTTTTTGCAATCAACAAGATAAAATTTAAAATATTTTATTGTAAATAGTATGATCATAAATAACAATGCTTTCTGTAGGACAGCTATTAATGCACCAGGCACCCAACTAAGCCCCACCCCGCCCATCCCGCTTCTCCCAATAACCTCAGCAGGTCCATACCACAGCACACCCCTACTTAAGTGACAAAAACAAAGGCTTGAGAAGATGTGCAGCGTGCCCATGTCTATGTGGCTGAGAGGGCCAGGATAAGATAACGTAGTCACAGATGGCTTACACTTCAGTCTGTCATCTCTGGCCCAACATATCTTACTGACAAATCCTGAACACTGAAATCAATATTATCTTCACAAAAGAAGAGCTAAAATAAAGAAGAGACAAGGGGAACTTAAAAATCTTAATCCTTGTGGATCTTCTAAAAAGGAGTTCCAAATAAATGTAAGAAAGAGTTCTAAATCAAACAGCAACCATTTCTGTAGTATTATTTTACCAGCAGAATTCTCTCATTTATCATAGAATCTTAAAATGTTATGACAGACTTTTTTCAACATTCAAATGTATTACTGGAGAAGAACTTAAGGCCTAAAGGAAATATCACTTACCTATTCCAGAATGTAAGCCTGTAAGATTTTACCTTTGCTTCTGGGGTGAGTAAAGATGATGCAAAGTCTAACCTTCTATCTTGTTGTAGTAGCTGTGTGCCACAAGAGTTCGTGTCTAGTAAATATTTGTCTCATTTCCACCCATTTCATCCCAATAAATTATTTCAAATAAACATACAAAAGCTTTTTTCCTTAAAATCACTAAATAGCCTAACACTCATACTGTTCTAGTCAAATCACTTTCATTTCTTTCAAAAAGAAATGATAAATCCTTCATTTTATAATCCCATGAGGTAAGTATTTATAATTCACTTGCTGTATTTAGCAGACATCTGTATTTACCAGAAGGTGAAAGACCACAGAAAAAAATATTAACATGCTCCCTGCCTTTCAAAAAAGGGACCTATTATTTCCCATGTATGTGCCTGGAACCCTGGAAAGCACAAAGTTTTAAGAACAGCCAACCAGTAGGAGCCATGTGAGAGACTCCTGGATGTTCATGTTCCACACGTAGTAACGAAGGCAGGGGCCGCCTACCTGCATCCGCTCTGGACCGCTGGCCAGGTGTCTTCCCGAATGGGGTCTTCATTCATCTGTATTTAAGTGAGCAGCACAGCTGCTGGACTAGGGTGAAAAGTGGATACTCTCCGATTTGAAACTTTTCACAGAATCTCAATGTTCCTGTTAATCCATCATCCAAGTGCCTTTTTTACAAGTTCAGCAAAAACATGTGAAATCATAAGGACTCTGTAAAACAGTGAAGTAATGGTTCGTTACTAGAGCATCACAAAAGCAAAACTACCCGAGTGAGCCACCAACTAACGTAAAATTTTAAACACATCAGCCACAAAGTGCTCTGCCCAGAAGCAATTAGCCTGACTTCCTCAGACCTGGGCACCAGGGGCTGCACCACCCACGGAGGCCGTGGGATCGCCCACACTGCATCTGCCTTCTGCACTCAGCCCAAGACCCATCCTGCCGCCACAGCCATAAAGGGAAAGCACCGGGGTGGCAGTGAACAGGGTTCTCCCTCAGAGGAAGGGGGCCTGCAGGTCAGAGAGAGGAGCACAGCCAACAGGACTCAAGTGCCCTATCTACTCCCGAGCTTCCAGAAACCAGAGGGAAGAGCAGCAACTCCTGTACCCATGCAAAAGTTGGTCATCTTAGGGAAGCAGTTTATCCCTTAAGGTAAATCTGATTCCCGCTGCATCCAGAGTAACACATATGTGGAGACAACGCCCCCTGCGTATCTCACAGATGCACAGCACTACCCTGGGCCTCGTGGGGTTAGTCTTCATGCAACCACGGCCACGTGTTCACAGGTTCAAGAACTGAAGGCAGTGCTGAATTAATTTTCGAGACAAAAATGTAACAGAATAAAATGATTAAAAAGCCTTATTAATCATTAAGCATTAATCAGGAGAGAAGAATCCATTTAACGGATGAAAATTCTTAACTATATTAAACTTTTCCATATTCAAGGCAGACTTAAAAATGACCAGATGTTAGAACTCACTCAGCGATTATGGCCCCCCACTGGGGCTCAGGAGCAAAGGAGGCAGCACACATCTAAGTGAGAACATGCCGCGCAGGAGCAGCACCTCTTCAGGACTTGGCTCTTCCCCCTTGAGGTTCTAGGGCTTGCAGCCTCACCATCCAAGGCCTGGGGAGCCCCCGCAGAGGCTGCCACCCATCTCCCAGGTCCACCCGCAGCCACTCCAGCAGCCACTCCAGCATCCTACACAATGCCCCCACCCTCTAGAAGGCCACAAGCGGCCACTCCTGCCCACAGCTCCCCATCTGCCACCCACAGGGCCACCAGGCCACAGCGCGGGAATATCGTACATGCCAGCCTGCCGCCTGGGCCTGGGGTCGCCCGAGGCCCCCATGCCCAATCCCCTCCGCCGTGCCACCACGTTCACCATGCCCTCAGAACGATGCACTCCTGCAGTCTGCCCCCAGGTCTCTGACACCCTCCTTTCAAGACTGCTGCCCCCACCCCAAGCTCCAGGGTCACAGCTCACACCTTCTGACCACCAAGCCTACGAGAGCTCTGGAATCCTCACCGCAAGGACCTCATCTCAAACCACCTCTGATCGTCCCCCTCCCCTTGCATGGATGCTCTACCCCACACTTCCCTGGTGCGCCGGGGCCTCAGCACTGTCCCACAGTTCGTGGGCATCATCGGGGCCAACCTGCCCCCTGCAACTGCTCCAACTCCTCGGATATCACCCATGAAAGCTACTCCCCTGCTTGCCTCCATTTTCTCACCCCTCTTGTCCTGTACCCTTGGTGGCAAAGCCTCCAGTGCCCACGGCTCATGCCACCAGGTATGGACAACCAATGGAGCAAGCAGGCAAGCACGTGGCCACCTGCCAGGGGGACAGCCCTGCATGAGAGAGGACAACCCACCCTCACACCTCCGACCCCGAGGGCGACGTCAGCTCTCTCCTGCCTCCCCTACTGGCTCCCCCTTACCGCCAGAGCATCCTCAGTGGTACTTGACAAACGATGCACCATCCCCCAACCAGAGAACATCCACCCCTTCACGGAGCTACCCGAAGACTGAGGCAGGTTTTCATCTATACAAATACCAATGTATCCTCCCTGGTGAGTAAATCTGCTCTGCACCATGAGAAACCCAGCTTCCTGGGGTCCTGAAGTGCCCACCCCTCTCCTGAGCACACTCAGGGTCTCCCGGTGACATTCCCTACTGCACAGATCACCGGGATGAACCTGTCACCCCTGTTCTACTTCAAAACAGTGCAATGCCCGAGGTGAGAGAGCCATTGTGGGGAAGGCTGCAAGGAGCTTTCTGAATAAGCTAAGAGTGCAAAATTTTAGATCCAGGTAGGTTTTCCCCGTTTTTTGAGACACAGTCAATATCCCAACTACCTCATCTACCCAGACGCCTGCGAGTCCAGAAAGAAAGGAGAGCCTGAGTGAGAACACTACCCGGCGCCGCCTCGCGCCCCTGGCTTTGCTCTGTTCCAACAGCTGCCACAGAATGCTTCGAAAATCTCTCCTAAAACAAATCTCACTCTTCTGTCTGGAAAGAGACAAATTTAATTTGTTCAAAAAATTTTTATTTTATTTTTTTACCTTAATAAACTTTCCCTTGAGTTACTCTATTAAGTGGTTAATTTAGTCAACAAAACAAAAAAATTATTTTTAAGAACTTTAAATGGTGACAGAGTAAAAACCCCTTATTTCTAGGAGAATGGGAATTCTAAAAGTTTTTTTCCAAGTATTACAGAAAATGCTGTCCCAGGCCACAGAAAGGCAGTCCTAGGTCTGGAGAGGCCCAATGCTGTGGCCGCCACAAGGGGAAGGGTGCCACAGCGCCACAGGGCCAGGTGGCTTTCAGCTGCAAGGCCACTCAAGCCAGTGCCCCTCACATGAGCTGGGCATCCCCCAACAGCCTCCAGGGGCACCACTGCTCACACGACATTGTCAGAAACCCTTCCTCAAGCCTCTGGACCTCAGCCCCAGTTTACGGTGAACTTGGGTGACACAGAAGCCACACGCAAGTGTCTACAAGGCAAGCAGGCCCCACTCTGCTAGACAGCCACATACAGCTCCAGCCTGGACTACAGGAGCCGTGATATGCAGGCTGGAGTGGAGAATCTGATGGACACTCGGGCATTACTGACGGCCCCCTGCACACACTTGTGACGCTGGGGTTGCACAGTCATTCTCAGGAAACACACATGGAGATTTCAGAGGCAGACTCCCATAAGGTCTGAAAATGAATTTCAAATGGTTCAGGAAAGAAAATGAAATACACAGAAGAAAATGAAAATAACATAGTACCAATTCTCAAATCTAAGTGATGAGTACCAATGCTATTCTTTGAACTCTTACTTCAATTTGAAATTTTTCAGAATAAAAAGCTGAGGAAGAAAGGATCCTGGATTTTCCTTTGCTAAATCCATCTTTGCTAAAATAAGGCCAACTATCCAGGTTTGCAATCTTGCTAAACAATCTTTAAAATGTGTCATTAATTTAGTTTTCAAACTCAAAATCCTCTCTCCGTAATAATGGGGACAACATTCTCACAAACAGTTTCACAGAAAAAATATGTCCCAAGGCACACACTGTGCGTCCACACACTGCTGTGTGTGCATCTGCTCAGGCACCTCACAGCCACCAGGAGGCACAGACAGTGACCACACTGCAGCACAGAAGCTAAAGCAGCTTGCACATGATCACACAGACTGCAAGGAGCACTGCTTAGATAATTTCCTATTTTAACAATAAACATATAGATTGTTCCCATAAAGGAAGAGTGTGCCACAAAATTCAATGCCACTAAATCCTATTTCCAGAAAGCATAAAAAATGAGTGTTTCAACATTTCAGACAAAAAAGAATAAATACAAGAAGTTACATTATCAAAGTATTTGCTCCCAGCTGCTACCATCAAGCCGTGCTGTTCATAAAAAGAAATCTCCTCAACTGTTTAAGCAAAGATGTTAAGTCTCAAAAAGGTCTCGATACCCAGACCACTACTGGAAAAGCACAGGGGAGCACTAGTGGCCAAAATACACCAGGGTGAGTTGAAGTCTGAGCTGCCCCCAAGTTGTCTTAAAGCTACTGTCACAGAGGATTCCACATGGGTGGGAGGAATGCGTATTACCACGAACACGTAAAAACTGACATACAGCTATAATCTCAACAGGGCCTAAATATTAAATAACCTTTTTAGTTAAAATATTATAGGGAAAAACATCCCTAAGAAGTGTTGTGACGTCTGCAATTTACCATGCAAGCTTTCAAAGGGCTCAAAAAAAATTAATGTAGCAAAATATTAGCAAAAGAATCTCAATGTAGGGCATATGGATATAACTCAACTACAGTTTCAACTTTTATGTGTATAGAAAATTTCATTTACGAAGTCTAGGTGGAGGAGGCCTGGGTGGCTCAGTGGGTGAAGCATCTGCCTTTGGCTCAGGTCGTGATCCCAGGGTCCCAGGATGGAGTCCCACATCAGGCTCCCCTGAGGGAGCCTGCTTCTCTCTCTCCCTGTGTCTCTGCCTCTATGTATCTCTCATGAATAATCTTAAAAAAAAAACAAAAAAAGAGGAAAGGAAAGGGAAAAGGAAAAAGAAAAGGAAAGGAAAAATTTACTTCCTAAAATGTACTAGAAAGTCCAATGGAGGGGCACCTGGGTTGCTCAGTCATTCGGGAAGCTGGCCCTTGACTTCAGCTCAGGTCGTGATCTCAAGGTTGTGAGATCAAGCCCCACACTGGGCTCCACACTCAGCACAGAATCCTCTCCTTGAGGATTCTCTCTCTTCCTTTGCCCTTCCCCTGTTCACTTGTGCTCACTCTAAAATAAATCTTTAAAAAATAAAGGAAAGAAAGAAAAGTTCAATGGATGGCACCTAAAGACCACATTACAGAGGCTTCTAGTACAGGCTGTCCCTTTGACCCAAACCTCAGGATGAAAATGAAGGCTGTTGCACACCCAGTGTTCAGCTAGAATGCCAAGTGGGTATCTGAAGGCCTCCAGAGCCCCACACTCTCATATACCAGTATGAGCAAAATTACTGAACAGCCAAAATCCCTACACATCTAAATACCATGTCCTAATATGGAGCTCTGAACCACGGACCTAATGCATGGGAGCCAAATCTAGATGGGGAAAACCTGTCTTCATTTTCCTAACCTTCCTCTAAAAGACAGCATCTCCCTCCACCATGAATGTATACAACAAACCCCAGTGTTACTAGGAACTCTGACTTCTTCAATGGGAAACAGTATTTCCATCCCACTGAATGTGTTATAGATACCAAAGTCACTTTTTAGCTCATTAATACTTTTAAATGATGTCACGTGCTGCAGAACAGACTGGACCAGAGCAGACCAGCTGTTGGGTCAGCAGTCCTCCAAGTGTGAAAACAGAACTGGTGATAGTGTTAGACAAAGACCTGGCCAGCCCTGGTCCAAATTCCAGGGAGAATCCCTCTAAATCCTTGGAGCTTCTAGAGTGACGGGAGTCTCTATGATTCGTGGTGGCCCCTAGATGATTTGTGCTCACAAGATGTCTCAGAATGGGGTTGGTCACACCAGAAAGACCAACCATGGGCCTGGAGGACTGAGGCTCTGAATCCCATGATGGCAGCCCTACTGCTAGATGTTCAATTCAACCTGACGGCCAATGATCCATCAATCATGCTCACATAATGGAACCCAAAAGAAACTGGACACAGAGTTGAAGTGGGCTCCCCGGTCAGCAATGCTCCCAACTCCACGGAAGATCACTGCAAGCTTCTCATCTGGACCCTCACAGACCTCGTCTTGTGTGTGTGTATTTCCTCTTAGGATTGTTAAGATTTGGATCCTTTTCTGCAAGTAGATATATACCTCGGATCCTGCACATTTGGGTTCCAGACCACTGCAAGTCAAGTGAATTTTTTGTTTCCCAGTGCATAAAAATGCTATGTTCATACTCTACTGTAGTCCATTTAGTATGCAACAGAATTAAGACTAAAAAAAATACCACCTTAATTTGGAAAGTTTATTGCTAGAAACTAACCATCATCTGAGCTTTCAGCAAGTCATAATCACTGATCAGATCACTATAACAAATAATGAAAAAATTTGCAATACTGCAAGAATCACAAAAACAGAACACAAACACAAAAAGTGAGCAAAGACTGTTGGAAAAACGGTGCTGCATGCTTGACAGAGCTGCCATAAACCCTCACCCTGTAAAGAACACAGTATCTGCCCAGCACGATGACGTGAACCCACTAAGGTGAGGGATGCCTGCATAGTGCAAGACGTTCCAGTAAATCCTCAAATCTAAGGGGGCCGTGGGAACCCTCACATTTATAGCTGGCTGGTCATAGCTGCAGGAGGTTGGGGGCCCCCAAGCCTGGGCTGAAGTCTGCAGTGAGGGCAGCTATGTGGTCAGGGACGTGTGACCTCACCCGAGAAGCTGGTGTTGGAGGCTGTGCTGCAGGCACCACACAGGTCTGCACTGCTCTCTAGTTCCTTCTCACTGAATACCTGTTGACCAATATGTGAAGGAAGAAAAGGCAAAGACCACCTCAATTTACTTTTTTATGAGTGTCAAAAAGCCATCATTCAAGTATCTTAAAATATAAAACTTTAATGATGCATATATTAACAATACCATCCTGTACTTAAAGTCATAGTACCATTAAATTTTTTGTATTTTTATAACCATTTAAATATAACTGACTTCTTTTATGGTCCCTTTTATTTTCTCTACTGTATTCAGAAACACTGCCAGAAAGTATCCACAGGTTTCAGCAGACTGCCAAAAGGACCACAACACAACTAACCCTGTCTAAACCACTGGCAATAAGCAACTCTGAAACCTTTAAAGGTCACCTGCAAGCACCAGGTAAAGAATGGACAACTCCTGGTAGGGAGGACTAGTCACTGAGAACACTCCTCTGAAAGCTAGAAAATCAAAACAAAATCTGAAAGCAATTACTATCAGGAACCAGGGTTTCTTACAGAAATGGTTACTTCCAGGGGCATCTGGGTGGCTCAGCAGTTGAGCACCTGCCTCCGGCCTAGGGCGTGATCCTGGAGTCCTGGGATCGAGTCCCACATCGTGTTCCCTGCTTCTCTCTCTGCCTGTGTCTCTGCCTCTCTCTTGGTGTCTCTCATGAATAAATAAATAAAATACTTAAGAAAAAAAAAGAAAGAAAGAAAGAAAAGAAACAAGTTACTTCCAGGTCAGGTTCAGGACCTAGAGGAGCAGCCTGGAACACCTGGAGGTATAAGAAGCCAGGAAGCTATCGGAGCCAGGGAGACATCCCTGGAGGAGCGTCAGACAGGTTCCCTTAACCATTAAAGTTCTGAATATGACTGAAGACTTCCACGACAAGATTTGGAATGCACAGTTTGAAGGCATCGAAGGACACGACTGTTGCACTCACAATGGCAGGATCTGGGGAGGTAAACCCCACATATGGAACGACTCGTATCCCTGAGAGCAAGGGGTGGCAAAGGCTGACAGCTCTGCAAGGAGCTGAAGACCAGAAGCCCAGGATGATCAGGGACCAGCACACAAGGGGAGGCTGTGAACCTAGGCTGTGGTGACCAGGAGATGGTAGGAAGGCAGGCTAAGAACTGCGGTGTGCCTGTAACTCATCTGCACTCCGAACACGGCGCTGGGGGAAGCACTAACTGCCCACTCCCTCAGGTGTCTGGCAGGAGCAAGCATCAATCAATCTTCCCTACGAATATCATCCCAGACTCCAGACTATTTCAAACAATTTTAAAAATGTAATCTGCTGATACACATATGTGCACACTTACAAACTGGCCCACAAGGAGACAAAAAACAGGCAGAAACAACAAAACAGAATGAAAAAAGGAGACCCACAGAGTTGCTGGGTACTTGGAGTTGCAAAATCATACTTTAACGTATGCTAGGGGGAAAAATACATAAATATAATTACTGTTAAATGAAAAATAAAACAGCTGTCAAGCATCATGCTCCAAATGGTAAAATCTAAGAGAAAAACTGGTAGAAAACTTTTGTTAAGATGCAGGACAGCCGGCACCCAGCCTTGAAGTTCCCCTGAGCAGATGGCACCAGTTTAGTCATGCAGGCAAAACTCAATTTGGCTTATTTATTTTGCAAGACTGACTGGACCTGGGTCATCCCTTGGTGGGGCCTCTGGACATCATGAGCAACACGTGAAGTGTTTTCCCAAGACTGGTATGAGGTAACCGCTGGCCAGTTCCCGATCACTGGAGATCATGCTAGCATCGTGACCAATCCCCGGGAAGAAGACACAGTCACGGATGTCTCACCAGAGAAGCTGCCCCCGAGCCTCACTCCACATGCCAGCTTGCAAACTGCTATTGGAGTGTGTGCACAATAAGCTGCATGATCCACTGTCTGCCTTTGGCTGTTGTGAGCCTCTGACCTTTCACAGTATCAGGAGTGGAATGCAAGTGAGGCTCCCAGAGCTCTGGGACCCTCAGAGTCCCCTCCCACCCAGAGCCCTCCCTCCCCACCTCCCCACTCCTAGAGGCTGGAAGCTAAGTCTCTCTGGGCTCCAAGCTCTCCCAGCTTCTTGTGCACTTGCTTCCTGTCCCTGCGCTGCTCTCTGGTTTCTATTTCCCTTTGTGGAAACTTCTGGGTAAGTCACCCCTCCTGTTCACAGGGAGGAAACACGTGATTCCCGGTGATTTGGAACAACTGTCAGAAACTAAGGCCCTCATAGCTCAGGCGTGTTAGGGAATCCAGAGGCAAACAGGTTCCACCTCGTCCCTGGACCAGGCTCTCCGCCCTTCCTCCACAAACAGGTGAACTGCAGTGGTCACTGAGGGAACCTTTCTTTAGGTGAGTCCACCTTAAGAAACACCCTTAAAGAGGATCCCAAACCTCCATAGATAAATGGAATGCTCTGTTTGACTGGTATGCAGGAGCTTCTAAAACACAAAGATGACTTCAAAACCAGTTCTAAAAGGATCCTTACAGCATAAAAATAAAATTGAGTAAAATCTCTGGCCATCTGAGCAAGTAACCTTTAACCTACTCCATCTGCCAAAAACAATTTGGATCCAACTATTCTTTTGAGTTTTTTATCTGGGACATGACTACAATTTATTGAAACAAAAGCTGTAAGATCTCTGTGTCTATCTGGAGATTTATGATGCCTGTGTATATGCTGTAGATGTGATTCATTTTCACCTCTCAATGATACTGCCAGAATTAATTTTAAAGGCTCTATTCAATTGGCTTAAAGAAAATTGGGCATTTCTATATATTAGGTATACCCCTAGAAACACAGATACTGGACAGCCCCGATGGCCCAGCAGTTTAGCGCTGCCTTCAGCCCGGGGTGTGATCCTGGAGACCCGGGATCGAGTCCCACGTTGGGCTCCCTGCATGGAGCTTGCCTCTCCCTCTGCCCGTGTCTCTGCCTCTCTCTCTCTCTCTCTGTCTGCCATGAATAAATAAAAAATTTAAAAATTTTAAAAAAAGAAACAGATACTAACCCAAACATTCTTCAAGTTCATCAGATCTGGATAATCTCTGATAAATAAAAGGTAGTTGAAGTTTCTTGGTTTAACAAAAACAGGCATGTCTTGAGAGTGATCAATACTGAATGTGATACAAACAGGAAACTTTCCTATCCAGGTTTACTGATCAGGTAAGATCACAGGGTCGCCAAGGTTACAGAATGTATCCACAAGAAAAAACTTAAGATGATGGTTATTTAATGTATAACCCAAGCCTCGTTAGACGCAGGCAATTTAAATAAATGTAAATGGGAACAAACTCTCTACTGTTAAACTAATGGATTTTCACTGAATATCTAAATCATTTCTATATTAGATAAACATTAAATGCTGAATATCGTTAATTCTGGCTTTTGAATTTTTATAGAGACAAAAAAAATTTGTTTTTAGATGTATGCCTGGGTGGCTCAGTGGTTGAGTGTCTGCCTTTGGCTCAGGGCATGATCCCAGAGTCCTGGGATCGAGTCCCACATAGGACTCCCCTCGAGGAGCCTGCTTCTCCCTCTGCCTATGTCTCTGCCTATCTCTGTCTCTCATGAATAAATAAAATCTTTTTTAAAAATTTGGCTCTATTAATAAACATGTTTCATACCACACTGAAAAAAGTTGAGACAAAATAGATTAGAAATTTTGGAATGCATGTATCGGTTTGCTCATCTACTACTAGAGGATGCTAACATATGACAACTGCTCACAACACCCACCTCCTGGTTTTCCCTGAAAGCAAGGTTAAGATCTGTTAAAAGTTGCAATAGAGGCTGAAAGTGCAAAGTGCACCAGAGAAAACACGAGAACACTTAAAGTACTGGCACAAATTAACTCTGCACACGCTATGTGCACACAAGGCAGCAGATGCCCTGTGCAAGGGGGGGCAGCACCTACTGTGGAGTAGTTACTGTAACTTCCTGTTTCTCAAACTGTGGTCACAGACCCTTGGTGAGTTGTCATTAACATTTATTGAAACAGGAAATAGAGGGGCACCTGGGTGGCTCAGTCAGTTAAGCATCTGACTCTTGGTTTTAGCTCAGGTTGTGATCTTGAGTCCCTGGATCAAGCCTCTTGTCCGACTCCCTGCTCAGTGCAGAGTCTGCTTGAGATTCTTTCTCCCTCTTCTCCCCTCATCTGCCCCTCCCGGGTCTCACATGTTTTCTATCTAAATAAATAAAATCTTTTAAGAAATAAGTAGGAAATATACACATTATTAGTAGCGACCTATATAAATGGATTATATTCAATTTATCTATGTTACAAGTGAATTATAAACTTATCTACAGATAATTGAAAGATTCTCAAAGAGTGCAAGAGTACATGCGTAGCATAAAATAGGAAATACATGTCAGTTTATTAAGCTCTTATTTAGTTACTTACATGGTATCCACATACATATTTAGTATGTGCTGGGCCAAAATATACCTGTATTTTTTGTTGTGTAATTATCCAAAATGTTTTAAAGTCACTGCTTTCATGCGGTCTACTGAGCAACAAAAGGGTCTACACAGCCAGTTGGAAAGACCAATACAAGAACCACCACTCCTGCTGTCCTGCACAGTGACAGCCCCCCAAGGACAGGCTGCGAGCACTGATAGTCTCACATGTTCTTGCCTTCTTCTCAGCCAGGCAACAATCCGTATTTTAAAAAACTTCTATTGCTTATAACTAAAATTCACCCTTAAACAACACTGGGGTTGGGACACAGACTGCCAACACTACTGAAAATCCACATATAACTTATGACTGCGAAAAACCTTAACCAGTGATCACCACCATTGACTGGAAGTCTTAGCGATCACATAACACATTAACACGTTCTGTAAGTTGCAAGTATCATATGCTGTATTCTTACAATAGAGAAAAGATAACATCTCTAAGAAAGTCGTAAGAGAGGATATTTTTACAACACTGTCCTGTAGGTGAAGGGCCCATGTGGTTCACAGTCCCTGTTCAAGGGCCAACTGAACTTGAGGGCTGTGAGTTCCAGGGGCAGATCCACAGGATTTACAGCTCTATCAATTTAGAAGCCAAGTCTCACCTTTCAAATCTTGATTCTCCCTGTCGGCAATAATGAGGGATCTGCGGCCCCCACCTGTCCTATCACATCCACCCTGGCAGAGAGATGTCAAGAGAACCATACACAGTCTCACACTGTAATCTCCAGAAGGTATATGGTTCACATTAATTCT
This sequence comes from Canis lupus dingo, assembly GCF_003254725.2. Classification (NCBI taxonomy): domain Eukaryota; kingdom Metazoa; phylum Chordata; class Mammalia; order Carnivora; family Canidae; genus Canis; species Canis lupus. The sequence goes on from NC_064243.1 coordinate 97,569,443, forward strand.
GTACAGGGAACTTATACTCACTCAGTGTACTATACGAACACTTTTATTATCCTCTACCAATAAGCCTGTCATTTATTCTGTAACAACTGCCTTGCGAATTTCTTTTCTAGGTAAGAGTCGCAAGTTTTAGAAATTAAGATCTGAACTAATAAAATTGCAACTGTCAGCAAAAAATATTTATCTGTTTACTTATTTATATGATTTTCATTCATCATGATAAGTGAACTCCTTAATCCCCACCACTTATTTTCCCCACCTCACCTCCCCTCTGGTAATCAACAGTGTTCTCTGTAGGTAAGAGTCTGTTTCTTGATTTGTCTATCTCTCTCTTTTCTTCTTTGCTCGCTGAACTCCCACATGAGTGAAATCATGTGAAATCTTTCTCTCACTCATTTCACTTAGCATAATACCCTCTAATTCTATCCACATCGTTGCAAATGGCAAGACTTCATCCTTTTTATGGTTGAGTAATATTCCATCATATTTGTATATTTACCACACCTTCTTTACCCATTCATCTATGGATGGACACTGGGGCTGCTTCCATAATTTGGCTATTGTTAATGCTATAAACATTGGGGTACGTGTACCCCTTTGAATCAGTAGTTTTGTCTTCTTTGGGTGTTTACCCCAGTAGAGCAATTGCTGGATCATAGGTTTTTTTATTTCTGAGGGACCTCCACACTGTTCTCCACAGTGGCTGCACCAGTTTGCATTCCCACCAACAGTGCAACAGGGTTCCCGTTTCTCCACATCCTCACCAACACTTGTTTCCTCTGCTTTTTTGTTACTTTGGTGTTGAGCTGTATCAGTTCCTTATATATTTTGAATACTAATCCCTTTCTGGATATGTCATTTGCAAGTATCTTCTCCCACTCCATAGGTTGTTTACTTTTATTGATGTTTTCCTCCACTGTGCAGCAGCTTTTTATTTTGATGTAACTTACTTTTGCTTCCGTTTCCCTTGCCTTAGAAGACTTATCTAGAAAAATATTGCTATGGCTGATGTCAGAAAGATCACTGCCTGTGTTCTCTTCAAAGATTTTTATAGTTTCAGATCTCACCTTTAGGTCTCTAATCCATTCTGAGCTTATATTTCTATATGGTGAAAGTGGTCCAGTTTCATTCTTTCCCATGATGCTGTCCACTTTTCCAAACACCATTTGTTGAGAAGGCTTCTTCCCACTCCCTTGTCCCATGTAGCCCTCTTTTGTCAAAAATTAATTGTCCACATAATTGTGGATTTCTGGGTTTTAAAAAAAAAAGATTTTTATTTGAGAGAGAGAGAGAGAGAGAGAACAAGTGGGAGGGGCAGAGAAAGCAGCAGACTCCCTGCTAAGCAGGGTGCATGACTTGGGGCTCGATCCCAGAATCATTACCTGAATTGAAGGCAGATGCCTAGCCAACTGAGCCAGCCAGGTGCCCCTGGGTTTTGTTTTATTCCATTCATCTATGTATTTTTACATCAGTACCATACAGCTTTAATTACCACCCACGTCTAATATAACTTGAAATATGGAATTGTGGTACCTCCAGATTTCTCTTCTTTAAGACTGCTTTGACTATTTGAGGTCTTCTGTGGTTCCACACAAGTTTTAGGATTGTATGTTCTAGTTCTGTGAAATATGCTGTATTTTGAGAGACTGCCATGAATTGGTAGACTCCTTTGGGTAGTATAGACATTTTCAAAAGATTTGTTCTTCCAACTTATAAGCATGGAGTATCTTTCTTCCATTTCTTTGTGTCACATCTTGAATTTCTTTCACCAATGTGTTAGTTTTTAGAGAACAGATCTTTCACCCCCTACATTAAGTCTACTCCTAGACATTTTGTTGTTTTTGGTGTACCTATAAATGGGTTGTTTTCTTAATTTCACTTCCACTGCTTCATTATTGTTTTATAGGAATACAACAACTTTCAATACATTGATTTTATATCCTATGACTTTACTGAACTCCTTTATCAGCTCCAGGACCTCCCAGAGGGTCTCTAGGTTTCACATGTATAGTATCATATATATACACATATACTAAGATATATATATCATTTGCAGTCACCTACAAATAGAGCTTTACTTCTTCACCAATTTGCATGTCTTTTCTTTCTTCTCATCATCTAACCTCTGTGGTTAGTATATCCAGTACTATGGTGAATACAAGTGGTGAGAATGGACACCCCAGTCTTGTTTCTGCCATCAGGGAAAAGCTCTGTTTTTCCCCTTTAAGTATGACGCTCAATGTGGGTTTTTCATACATGGTCTTTATTACAATGAGGTATAATAGGTTCCTCTAAACCTGCTTTGTTGAGGGCTTTTTTCATGGATGTTGTACTTTGTCAAATGCGTTTTCTGCATCTGTTGAAGTAATATTTTCATTCTTTCTCTTACCAATGTGATGTACAACATTGTTTTGCAAATACTGAGCCACCCTTGCATCCTAGGAATAAATCCCACTTGATTGTGGTAAATAATTCTTTTAACATATTGTTGGATACAGTTTGCCAATTTGTTAAAGATTTTTGCATCTTTATTCATAAAAGACACTGGCCCTTCTTTTTTCCTGGTGTCTTTAACTGGTTCTGGTATCAGGGTGATACTGGCTGCACAGAATGAATTTGGAGGTTTTCTTTCCGTGTTTTTTTTTTTTTTTTGGGGGGGGGGTAGTTTAAGAATAGATAATAGCTTCTTTAAAAGTTTGACAGAATTCACCTGTGAAACTGGTCCTGGACTTTTGTTAATTGGGAGATTTTTGATTACTGATTCAATCTCCTTGCTGGTAATCATTCTGTTCAAATTTCTATTTCTTCCTGCTTCAGTTTTGGGAAGTTATAGTTTCTAGGAATTTTTACTCATCTCTTCTAAGCTGTCCAATTTGTTGGTATATAATTTTTCATAATATTGTTACAATTCTTTGTATTTCTGTGGTGTTGACTGCTATTTCTCTTTTATTTATTTACTCATGAGAGACAGAGAGACCGGCAAAGACACAGGCAGAGGCAGAAGTAGGTTCCCTACCGGGAGCCCAATGTGGGACTCAATCCCAGGACCCGGGGATCACACCAGGTACTGGAGGCACTCAACCACTGAGCCACTCAGGCACAGAAAGAGGCTATTTCTCCTCTTTCATTAGTGATTTTGTTTACTTGGATCCTCTTTTTTAACAAGCCTTGTACAAGTTTATCAATTTTGTTGATCTTTCCAAAGAACCAGCTCCCAGTTTCATTGATCTGTTCTCCTGGGGATTTTTTAAGTTTCTATTTATCGTCTATTTCTGTTCAAATCTTTATTATTTCCCTCTATTTGTTGGGTTTGGGTTTTGTTTGTTCTTTTTCTAACTCCTTTTAAGTGCAAGGTTATGTTGAAATTTTTCTTGCTTCATGAGGCAGGCCTGTATTACTATAAACTTCCCTCTTAAAAAAGCTTTTGCTACATCTCAAAGACTTTGGACCATTGTATTTTCACATTTATTTCCTTGCATGTAATTTTTAATTTCTTTTTTGAGTTCTTGGTTGACCAATTGTCTAGTAGCATGTTGCTTAACCTCCATGTATTTGTGTTCTTTCCCTATTTTTTCTTCTGGTTGATTTCTAATTTCATGGTGTTGTGGTCAGAGATGTATGGTATGATTTCGATTTGAATTTCTGAGTTGTTTTGTGACTGAATATGTAATCTATTCTGAAGAATATTCCATGTTGCACTTGAAAACAAGGTGTATTGTTTTAGAATGAAATGTTCTAAATGTGTTAAATCCATCTGGTCCAGTGTGTCATTCAAAGCTATTTCCTTGTTTTATCTGTCTGTTGATGTAAGTAAGGTGTTAAAATCTCCTACTATTATATTACTACCAAGTAGTTCCTTTATGTTATTAAAGGTACTCTCATGTTGGGTGCATAAATATTTATAGTTTACAGTTGTTATATCCTCTTGTTGGGTTGTTCCCATTGTTATTATATAATGTCCCTCTTTGTCTATTATAGTCTTTGTTTTAAAGTTTGTCTGATATTAGTATTGGTACACTGGCTTTGCATGATAAATGCTTCTCTATTCTCTCACTTTTAATATTCATGGGTCTTTAGGTCCGAAATGAATCTCTTGTACACAGCATATACATAGGTTTTGTTTGTTTTTTTTTATCCCGTCACCCTATGTCTTTTGACTGGAGCATTTAGTCCATTTATATTTTAGTAACTATTCATAGGTATGTATTTATCAATGCTTTTATTTTATGGTTGTTTCTATAGATTTTCTGATCCTTTCTTCTCTTGCTCTCTTTCATGGATTGTTGGTCTTCTTTAGTGATATACTTGGATTCTTCATATCTCTTCAGTCTTTGCTTATCTGTGACTGGTTTTTGATCTGTGCTTACCATTAGGTTTGTATGTGACATCTGCATATAATAGTCTGTATTAAATTAATGGTCACTTAAGTTGGAACCTATTCTTGACTCCCTCCATTTTAGGTATATGGTGTCATATTTTACATCCTTTTATGAACCCTTTGTTTTACAGAAATACTCATTTTTACTACTTTTGGCTTTCTCTATTTTCCATTCTCTCCCTTATGATCTTCTCTTTCCATTCAGAGACCCCTTTGATATGTCTTGTAGGATGGTTCAACGGTCATAAACTCCTTCAGTTTTTGTCTGAGAAATTCTTTTTCTCTCCTATTCTGAATGACAGCCTTGCCAGATAAGAGTATTCTTGACTACAGATGTTTCTCTTTCAGCACTTTGAATATATCATGCCACTTCCCTTAGAGCTTGCAAACTTTCGGCTAAAAAATCTACTCACACCCTTTTGTAGTTTCCCTGTATGTAACTGTCTTCTGCTTTTAAAGGTTTTCCTTCTACTGCTACTTTTTGCAATTTTAATTACTGTATCTCAGTGTGGACCTCCTTGGGTTAAATTTTGGGGTGGGGAGGGAGATCTCCGTGCCTCCTGGATCTGTAGGTTTCCTTCCCCAGATTCAGGGAGTTGCTGGCTATCATTTCTTCTAATACATTTTCTGCCCCCTTACCTCTCTCCTCTCCTGTGATCCCTACAATGCACATGTTATTATATGCTTGATGCAGTCACAATGTTCCCTAAGACTGTTCTCAATTTGCAAATTTTCTCTGCTCTCCTTTGCTCAGCTTGGTTACTTTACTCTGTCTTCCAGGTCATCAATTTCTTCCTCTCTTTCATTTAACCTAGCTATTTATTCCATCAAATGTATTTTAAATGTCATTTATTGTGTTCATGATCTGATCAGTTTTTTAATCTCTATATCAAGGGTCTCACTGATGTCCTCCATTCTTCTCTCAAGTCCAGTGAGTATCTTTATAATCATTACTGAAAATTCCCTATCAAGCATATTACTCCTAAGCATTTCACTTTGGTATCTTGCTGTGGTTTGATCCTGTTCTTTCAGTCTGTGAGGAAAATCAACTACTTTTCTTTCTGATAATAGCTTTGTGAAGAAGTCTTGTAGTGCCCTGCAGTGCAGTGTCCCATTCCCCCAGGGCCTGGCACCCAAGAGAGTGCCTCCTGTATGTATTGTATGTGCTCTGTTATTAAGTCTCAGATGCTTATTCCTTCAGTCCAGTTGTCCGTAGAGGTTCTCCTTGCTTACTGTTTGCAGTATTTGGGGCCCAGGGACTGAGGCTCATTTTAACAAGGTATGCAGTGCTCTGCTAGCAAAATGAGGCCTGTGCCCAAACTGACATCTCGCAAAACGTGCAGACCAGGAGATGTGGTATTGGCAGGGTTTGTGCTGGCCTTCTGGGTGAGGGGCCCACAGCACTAGGACTGAAGTAGCATGACTGGAAAGGGCAGATCTGCCAAAGCAGAGGAGGGGTTTTGGGGGAGAGTTTGCAGCGCAAGTGTAAGCAAGTTAGGAGTGTCAGCATCACACTGGTTCCCATGGGAGGGAGGAGGGACCCTCCCTATGATCCCTCTCTGGACCACACTTCAAAATGAGCAAATCACTCTCCCAGCTGGTACCAGCATTTTTCAAACTGCTAGTTCTATGCTGCATCTACTCAGGCTATCTCTTAAGGATGGGGATTCACCTTACCTATGCCCTCACGCTCTGGGTTCTGAGTCGAGCCTGCTGATGTCTTAAATTCTAGGCTTTAAGTCCTGCTGATTATAAAAACTCACAAATTCCTCTTCTTTTCAAAAGCAAATACTATGGGGATTTGTCCTCCCCATTCCTGGGCTCCCTGGTATAGAAGTCTGTTTTCTGACTTTTTCTCTTTGCCACCAGCTCCCTCCCCACCTCAAATGGCCATAGTCTGTTCTGCACCCAGATCACATCTTCACCATTCCCTTCTTTGATATGGCACTTTCACTGTCTTTAGTTGTAGAGCTTGTTCTGCCAGTCTTCAGGTCATTTTCTCAGTTATTTGGGCTGTTATCTAGTTACATCCATGGGACAAGGGAGCTTAAGGTCCTCCTACTCTATCTTGCCAGCAAACCACCAAAGTAGTATATTTTTCCACATATTTATACTATTAGAAATAATAAAGATGAAAGAAAAGGACTGTATACAAAAAATAGGATATGTAGTTTCTGTTAAAAAAAAAAAAGACAGGGATCCCTGGGTGGCGCAGCGGTTTAGCGCCTGCCTTTGGCCCAGGGCGCGATCCTGGAGACCCGGGATCGAATCCCATATCGGGCTCCTGGTGCATGGAGCCTGCTTCTCCCTCTGCCTGTGTCTCTGCCTCTCTCTCTCTGTGACTATCATAAAAAAATTAAAAAAAAAAAAAAAAAGGCCGGAATGAAGATGCATTTTTGCTGAAGGAAATAAATTATCCTTAGGTAAAATAATTATCCCAAAATAAGGGAAAAAGAAAAAATTACACAGAAAACCTAAATAAAGTTGTAGAAGACTGGTGGAAAAAGGAACCTCAAAAAAAACTTTTGTGTGTGATCAAGCTAAGGTTAGGATGGGCCTATTTAAAAGGAGGAGGAGCGAGGGAGGGGGAGGGAGGGGAAGGGCAGAGGAAAGGAAGGAGGAGGAGATGCTAATTTATTTTCATCTCAAAAGTACCCTAGTGCAAAATTAGAATTTGGTTTTCTAGAAGTTAAATGGACAAAATTCTTTGTAGACTACTGGTCTGCTCTTAATAAGAAATTATAAACAAAGAGTTTTCATGGCCTTTAATGTGATATCTTACAAGAATATTTCCTGTTTTCCATTGTCTTCAACAGATCTTTGACTTCTTAGAAAAAAATAACAGAATCTTCTCTAAATTTGGGTTTTGGATTTTTTTGTTTTTTTCTTTTTTTTTTTTTTTTACATGTACTTATTACCAAAATCTTTTCACTATCACTTTGGTTGAAGAGATAACAAAGTATTGTTCACAAAGGCCTGTGGTCCTATTTGATCAAATGCTTTAAAGCTTGACATTTTTAATAAACTTCCCAAATCAAATTCTAAATAAAGTAAAAAGAAAAACACTAACTTAATGATGTAATCTTTTGCTGGTGGAGGATCTTGCCTCAGTGTTGATGGCTGTTATCCATTAGGGTGCTGGTGACCAAAGGCTGGGTGACTGGCCATTTCTGAAAATAAGACAACCCTAATGTTTGCCACATGGATTGACTCTTCCTTTCGTGAATGATTTCTCCATAGCCTGTGCTACTGTTTGGTGTTTTACCCACAGTAGGACTTCTTCCAAAATTGGAGTCCCTCTTCTCAAACCCTGCCCCTGCTTTACAGCTAAGTTCACATGATATTCTAAATCCTTTGTTGTCATTTCATGGCATCTTCACCAGGAGTAAATTCCACCCCAGAACCCACTTTCTTTGCTCATCTAGAAGAAGCAACTCATCTGTTCAAGTTTTATCCCAAGATTGGGGGCAGTTCAGTCACATCTTCAGACCATACTTCTCATCCGGTTCTCTTGCTGTTCCCATATCTGCAGTGGCTTCCTCCGCTGAAGTCCTGAATCCATGAGAGCCATCCATGAGAGCTGGAATCAACTTCTTTCAAACTCCTGTTGATGTTGCCATTTTGGCCTCTATGAATCACAAATGTTTTCCATGGCATCTAAAATGGTGAATCCTTTCCAGAAGTTTTCAGCTGACTTTGCCCAGACCCATCAGAGAAATCACTATCAATGGCAGCTATAACCTTACAAAAATTACTTCTTCAATAAGACATAAAAGTCGAAATTACTCCTTAATCCATGGGCTGCAGAATGTGGTGTCACCAGCACGAAAACATTAATTTCATTGGACACCTCATTAGCACTAGTGGGTGACCAGGTGCACTGTCAACAAGCAGTTATTCATATTGTGAAAGAAAACTTCTTTCCTTCACAGTAGGTCTTAACAGTGGGCTTAAAATATTCCATAAACCATGTTGTACGCAGATGTGCTGTCCCCAGACTGTTGTTCCATTTCTAGAGCACGAGCAGAGTAGATTTAGCATACTTCGTAAGCTCCCTAAAATTTTTCAGAATGGCAAATGACTTCAACTTACAGTCATCAGCTGCATTAGCCCGTAACAAGAGAGTGTCCTTTAAAACAAGTTTTGAAGCTATGCACGGACTTCTCTCCAGCTGTGATAGCATCTTTCACTTTAAGGCTGTTTCATTTACACTGAAAATAGGCTGTTTAGTGGAAGCATCTTCACTAATTCTCTCAACAAGACCTTCTGAATCACTTGCAGCATCTACACCAGCAGGTCCTACTTTACCTTACACTTTGAAGTCATAGAGACAGATTCTTTCCTGAGAACCCATGAACCAAGCTCTGCTAAGCTTCAAACTTTTCTTCTGCAGCGTCTTCATCTCACTTAGCTTTCTGAGAATTGAAGAGTCAGGGCCTTGCTCTGGGTGAAGCTTTGGCTAAATGGAATGTTGTGGCTGGTCTGATCATCTATCCAGACCACACTTCCTCCATAACAGCAAGGAGGCTGCCTCACTTTCTTATCATTTGTGTGTTCACTGGAGTAGTACTTTTAATTTCCTTCAAAAACCTCCTTTACAATCACAACTTGGTTAATTGTTGCAAGAGGCCTAGCTTTCAGCCCATTTCAGCTTTCAATATGCCTTCCTAAATTCAATCATTTCTAGCTTTTGATTGAAAGTGAGAACCATGTGACTCTTCCTCTCAGTTGAGCACAAAAAATCATTATAGGGTATTGTTGGCCTAATTTCAATATTATTGTGTCTCAAAGGAGAGCAAAAGATGGCAGAACAGCCAAACAGTGGAGCAGTCAGAACACACAAAACATTTATCGATTAGGCTGATCATCTCATTTGAGCATGGTTCATGGTGCCCCAAAACAATTACAATAGTAAAATCAAAGATCAGTGGTGACACTTCACCACAACAATTATCACAATAACGAAAATGTATGAAATATTGTGAAGATTATCAAAATGTGACAGAGAGAAAGTGAGCAAACACTTTAAAAAAAAATGGCACAAGGCACCTGGCTAGCTCAATTAGTAGAACATGGGACTCTTGACCTTGGGATTGTGGGTTCAAGCCTCACAATGGGCATAGAGATTACTTTAAAAAATAAAATCTTATAAAAAAGGAAACAAAAAAGAAAAATGGCCCTAACAGACTCAATAAAAGGCTGCCACAAAAAAAAAAAAAGGCAGTATCTGCAAAGAACAATAAACTGAAGTGCAATAAAACAAGTATGGCTATATGAAATAACATGGCAAGCATTATCAAATAAAAAGTAACACTCTTCTTTATGTTATATTTACATAAATATAAGTATTCCAGAAATTATATGGAAATCTTAAAAATCTCTAATGTCCTAGCACGTTATAAGTCATAATTCCAGCTATTGTCTTAAAATATTGTATTATACAAAAATAACTAAACCTCTTTGTCAATTAGATTATAACAATGTCTCATCTTTTTTTTAAATCTGAAGTTTAACCATCCCCAAATTTTAAGTCTTTTGTCACAACTGTTCTACTCTGATGCTTTCACAAAACCGTGCCTGCAAAAATGCTTCATCTTCAAGGAGATCCATGGGAAAAACCCTGACAAATACTCTAGAATAAAGATTTCTGAAACTCTTAAATGGTAAAACTGAACCAGGATAAGAATTTCTAAGACTCTGATGCAAAAACTGATGAATTCATAAAACTGCTAACAGAAGACAAGAATTAATTACAGAAGACTGAATAAGCTGATAAAGATGATTACGATTTTTATGCCTTCATTTAAAACATTGCTGGCTCTTTAATGTTTAATGTTTTGTTTTCCCGATTTAAAGGACGCCCTTTTTCTTTCAACCTATCTGTGATGTAACAGCAACTTAGTAAGGTATAGCTTTATAACAAAGGTTGACAATGTACGTTTCTGCATAAGTTCAATAAGAATCTGTTCTTCCAGGGCCCCTTGGGTGGCTCAGTTGGTGAAGCATCTGCCATCAGCTCAGGTCATGATCTCCCAGTCTGGGGACTCCAGGGATCCAGCCCCACATCAGGTTGCCTGCTCAATGGGGAATCTGCTTCTCCCTCTTCCACTCCCTCTGCCCTATGCCCCTCCCCTGCTCAAGTGTGCTGGAGACCCTCTAGTAAGTAAATAAGATATTAAAAAAAAAAAATCTGTTCTCCCTATAACAGGAAACAATTAGACAAGGCTTGACTTTTTAACCAAAAGAGACTTTTAAAGTCCAATCCAAGATTCCTTATGAAAAACTCCTGTGAACTAGATTTAAAAAGAGTCTTTATAGTCAATATGCTATTCTTCTGGCACTCATGTAAATAATCAAGGCAAGTTTATCAAATCTAGATTTAATCTGCAAGAACAGTCTTATGTTCTTATTTTTAATAGAAATGGAATTGATATAAAAAATTATATCAAGTAATACACCTTTTATAGCTATCATATTAGTATGTTAATTGTTTTTTACCAGTGAACTTTACTGGTTCCTGAATTTAAGTTTCCTCTAATATTTGGCTAGAACTCTAACATTTCCAATTTTCTCTCACCTTTTTTTTAGATGAAATCACCATGAAACTAAAAATTGACTTTTCCCTAAAGCCATATAAGCTAAATCTGGACAATCTGATAGAAACTTCAGAGGAACCACACTGCTCATGTATGGACAGTCTTCATGCATGCTGCTGTATGTGGCTACTCAGAAAGATCACCAGGGACATTCATGCTGCAAACCAGGAAAATCCGTCCGGTTGCCACTACCTGCCCTCACTCCATCTGAGGATACTCAGAACCCTACTTTAGAAATGTCAACTGGCTGCTCATTAAATTCACAAAACAGAATTTATAGTTTACTCGAACTATTAACCTTTGTTTTTTCTTTATTTCCATAGAAATGCCTCGTTAAATTACCTGATAGCTCCCTTCTTACAGAGGCCTAATTTACATGAAAGCCTATCTGCAACACCACCTTCTGATATCCAACAGCCTCTCATTCACCCTATCCGACGTATTTTGAACGTGTTTGCTTACACGTTATGTTGTGCTCTATGTAATCATTAAAAAAAAAAAAAAATGTAAACTATCTTAGCTTAAACTTGAATCTGGTTATAATCCATTTGATTTATTTGAGTGACTAAGTCTTAGCTCCTGGGAATCCTCACCCTGGGAAATTTTTCAATCCTCGGGTATCATCCTCCTCATAGTCATATTAACCCATCTGGTGCACTGTCATCTCTCGGAATTTTTAACTGCCTGTCAGCAGCCACTCACATGATAAATGGCACCCACCAGGATAACCAACTGGAAGATATCAACAATAACCACAAAAATGATAGCATGAACTACATGGACCTCCAGCCTGGTGATGCAACTCATGGAAACAGCAAGTATGTTTATTCTTCTGCCTGACTACATCAGCAGTAGTAACCAGAAATACCATTTAATACTCTCAGCCTAAGTGAATGACCAAAGAGGGAACTGTTAAATCAAGGACAGGCAGAGACAGGCCTTGAAGATTCCCTGAGCAGAGATAACCAGTTTAGTCATGCAGGCAAAGCCTAAGTCAGCTTACCTGGCAAGGTTAACTAGATCTGGATCATTACGTTCTTGTGCCTCTTAAAATCACAAGCAAAACTTGAACTGTTTCTCAAGGTCAATAAGAGGTAACCACTGACCAATTCCATATCGTCAAGAAAATTCTAACACTGTAACTAATCATTGTGAAAAATAAACAGTCACTGTCTTCTCACTAAAATCATTTATAACAATATACCCCTAAACCGCATTCTATATTCTGATTTGAGTGCTCCTAGTTTGCAAATTGTATCTCTGGTGCGTGCATAACAAACTTCTACTAATTACTTCAGTTATTCATTGGTTTTATTCTGGCTATTTTGAACCTTTGACAGTATCAAAGACCATGATTTTCCAGAAGTGAAAAAAATTCAATAAATTCAATGGATGACATTAACAGTAGGCTACTCTTGTTAAAAATTAGTGAACAAAGTGAGTTAAAATATCCTGGGCAGCCTGGGTGGCTCAGCAGTTTAGCGCCGCCTTTGGCCCAGGGCCTGATCCTGGGGACCCAGGATCAAGTCCTGCATCAGGCTCCTTGCATGGAGCCTGCTTCTCTGCCTGTGTCTCTGCCTCTCTCTCTCTCTCATGAATAAATGAATAAGGTCTTTAAAATAAAAAAATATCCTAAACGAAGCATGGAGAGGGTAAGAAACAGTCTTATATGCTTTCCAATGGATTCTGAGAAGGGAGTGGGAGGCAGGCAGCAGAAATACTCTTAAAGATGGTGCTACGAACGTTCAAAAGAATGAAAAGAACTTCATTAGATTCAATTAGAACCAAAAGAAAATACACATAAAAACATACCTACACACATAAAACTGTTGAAAAACAAAAACAAAAACAAAACCATAACAGTCTTAAATAAGTAAGAAAAGACAAATTCCACTCATGAGAGCAAATATTAAACTGATAGTTTACTTCTCAGAGAGAAGAGAAGCTAGGTATATCACTCAGTAACTTCTTTCAACATCTTAGAAGGAAACCAACCAAAGTTAGGCAATTCAATATACATCAAAATTATCCTTCAAAAAAACATCAATTTGTGAAATTTTTAGCTAACACAATCAGAGAATTCACTATTAGCAGTCCGGCAACAGGTGAGAAACAGAGCGTTCTCCAGGAAGAAGAAAAATGTTCAAAGATGGAGAACTAGAATAACATAAGTGAATGAAAAAGATAAATCTAAATGGTTATTGATTATATAAATTAATAATTTCTTAAAACAGATACAAAATTAAAGGAGCACAACAGTGGCATATAAGTGAAATGAGATAAATGGAGTTTAAATACCCAGAGAGAAAAAAAAAAGCAAATATTACATTTTGAGAAGTCAAGATGACATGTTTTAAATAACTTTCAACTTAAAAAAAAAAAGCAAAGAAAAACAAAAAAAGAGAAAAAGCACATTAAACAGGTATAATAAAGAGAAAGCACTTAATATAAAATCTAAACCCTAGGTCAGTCATTTTCCTAAATGTCAACTATGTCAGTTATTTTGTTAAATGTCAACAGACCAAATGTATGAAATATTGTTAGACTAAATTTTTTAAATTCCAACTACACATTGTTGACAACAGACTCATTCAAAACACAAGTATGTAGAAAGTATGAACATAAAAGGTAAAAAAAAAAAAAAAGACATTGCATATATTAATCAGTGAAAAATAGTGCAGCTACATTACTACTCAGCTAACTAAACTTAATCTCTAACAATACTTTTAAAAAGAGATACTTAATGATTTTTCAAAACTCAACTGATGAGGAAGATGTACAATTCTAAACATGTATGCACCTAACAACGTATCTTCAAAATATATAAAGCAAAAACCATCAAAACTAAGGAGGAACAAATTCAAGATCACAGTATTAACACATTTCTGTTGCTAAGCAATACAACCAGTAGACTAAAAGGAAAAAAGAGCAAGGATGTTGAAGTTAACACAACTAATCAAGCTAAACTGACATATACAGACATTGCATCCAACAAATACAGAAGCATTCTTTCCAAGCACACACTGGATGGACATTAACAAAAATTCATCGTATGCTGGGCCATAAGGCAAGCTTCAAAACTTACATAAGCTTTTAAATAGTGTTCTGGCCACAGAATTAAAACAGAAATACAGAGCAGAGAGGATTCTTAAGAGCAGTGAAACCACTGTGAATGATGCTATAATGATGGATACATATTGCATATTTATCAAAACCCATAGAATATACACCATCAATAGTAAATCCTAACATAAAACTATGGACTTAGAATGAATGGCAATGATGTGTCAACAAACGTTCAGTGATCCTAACAAACAAACAAAGTACAATCTGGTGCAGGATGTCAACATGGTGGAGACATGGTCAGGGGATCAGGAGGTGCAGGAAAACTCTGCACTTTCTGCCCAGTTGTGCAGTGAACTTACAACTGCTCTTAAAAATAAAGTCTACTTTTTAAAAAGGTTTAACTGTCAGAATATGTTAAGTATGCTCTGGTTACAAACCCCAGATATCTTAGTTAAGAAAACTTAACTCAAAATAATTCCCATTTCCCACCTCTGCCCTCCCACTCCTCCTCCTCTTTCCTCCACACCTTACTCCTCCTCTACCTCTTTCTGCTTCTGCTCACTGTGGACACATAAAAGACCAGCACTACAGGAAGCTCCATTTGGAAACATGATCACTAGCAGGAGGAAGGGAATGTGGCAAATCTCACCACTGTTCTTAAAGTTTATGAGATGTATCCATCAAGAACTGACCAAGATAAATACACGGCCACCTCTAGTCCAGGAAGTAGGAACCAGAGACTACCACACACCCACTTGAAAAGTCTAAAATTACAAATATCAACAATACCAAATACTGGGTGAGAATGTACAGTCACAAGGATGTATTCACTGTAATAGGAATAGAAACTAGTATATCCATTTTGGAAAAGTTTGGCATTATCTACTAATATTGAACACACACCTAATATATATGATCCAGCAATTCTACTCCTAAGTGCACTGAACAGAAAAGTATGCGAGAAACACGTACCTGAAAGTTCACAACAAGTCCACTCATGTAAGCCCTGTGACAGCCATGAAAATGAGCCTGTTGGGTCACCTACTACGAAAAACTTCTGCACTCTGAACCCAACACCCTGCACACTAGCACCAACCACAATGGTGGTTTCTCACCAAAGACCAGACACAGAATACTAACACAGGCTGAATCCTACAGGACAAGGGATTCCTGTAATCCCCGACTCTGGCTGGAAGACTCCTCACTGGCCTTGCTTAAACTTTCTTACACTGCACTGTGGTCATCAGGCTTTGCCTCCTAAATATTCTCTACGCCTTCCTCCTTCAATGTAGCACACCTCCAAGTTACTGACAGCACCCACACATGTATTTCCTCCACTACATCTAAATATGATCCAGGGATGCCTGGATGGCTCGTCAGTTGAGCGTCTGCCTTCAGCCCAGGGCATGATCCTGGGATCCCAGGATCAAGTCCCACATTGGGCTCCCCGCAGGGAGCCTGCTTCTCCCTCTGCCTGTGTCTCTACCCCTCTCTGTCTCTCATGAATAAATAAAATCTTTTTAAAAATTTAAATTAAAATCAATCTGATCCAAAGTTGGGGTGCCTGGATGGCTCAGTCGGTGAAGCATCTACCTTTGGCTCAGGTCATGATCCCAGCATCCTGGGATCAAGCCCACATCAGGCTCTCTGCTCAGCAGGGAGTCTCCCTCTGCTTGTCTGCTTGCACTGACTCTCTCAAGTAAATAACATCTTCTACATAAATAAATCTAATCCAAACTTGCTGTCCTCTGGTTCTTGGGTCATCTGAACTAAAGTCTCAAACTGAGAAGGGCCCAACGTTTATCAATGAGAGGATGAAGACCCACAATAGTATACACACAAATAAACTATAACTCTAGTGACCACATAAATGAAATTCATGGTAAGTAGTTCGTTAGTGTGTCACAAACCATGAACATGCCACTACTATACATTACACACACACACACACACAAAATTTAAAAAAAAAAGCAAGATTCTGAGATATCAACAGTCCTCAAACCAAAGGTAAATCTGCTACTATTAATTCAGATTAAGCTATTTAGAGCCTAATTGTTACTATGGTAGCCATCACCCTCCTCACGCCTTCCTCCATCAACCCACCCCCAGAAGTAACCAATTATAAAACACTGCTCTGAATCTGACATACTATTATACACACTTAACAAACAGATACAGGGCCGCCTGGGTCGCTCAGTGGTTGAGCATCTGCCTTCAGCTCAGTGCATGACCCTGGAGTCCTGGGATCAAGTTCCACATCAGGCTCCCCGCAGGGAGCCTGCTTCTTTCTCTGCCTAGATCTCTCATGAATAAGAAAAAAAAAAAAAAAAAAAAACTTTAAAAAAATAAAGCATACACACAAACACAAACATCTTAAAACACACAACCAAGAATACAGTTCTACAACTTGCTTATTAAATGTCTTGCTTCCCACAGAGCTTTATTTTTACTCCTCTCTTATTTTTACTAATAACATGCCAATGTATGGGCATAAAATTCTTTTATTTTACCCTAACCCCAATATTGGACAAGTATTTCATAGTTATAATATCACAAATACTCCTGTCATGAAAAATCTTACTCAGATTTATACGATCCTGCAAACGCAGCTATACAACCAATTCCTAAAAGTGAAACTGCTAAGCCAAACAGTATAGGTATTTAAAAATGTCTAAGTACAGGGGCGTCTCAGTGGCTCAGTCAGTTAAGTTTCCGTTCAGATCAGGATCTCAGGGTCATGGGATCGAGCCCTGTGTCAAGCTTCACGCTGAGCAGGGAGTCTACTTAAGATTCTCTTCCTCTGCCCCTCCCCCACTCTCCCTCTCTAAAATAATTTTTTGAAAAGACTCTATACTGAAACTACCTTCCAACAAGGCCCCAACAATGACATAATGTACTGATAAACTATGTATACTTTAGATGAATTTTACTATATCAGACTAACACCTCAGAAACTATGAAAAATAATTAC
Source organism: Canis lupus dingo (assembly GCF_003254725.2). Classification (NCBI taxonomy): domain Eukaryota; kingdom Metazoa; phylum Chordata; class Mammalia; order Carnivora; family Canidae; genus Canis; species Canis lupus. The sequence continues at coordinate 97,586,451 of NC_064243.1, forward strand.
AAATGGAAGTACATAAGATCACTTCTATCTTTTACTAAATCAATTTAAAGGAAAAACTTTATAAGATTAAACAATATCAGGGACGTCTGGGTGGCTCAGCGGTTTAGCTCCTGCCTTTGGCCCAGGATGTGATCCTGGAGTCCCAGGATCAAGTCCCGTATCGGGCTCCCTGCATGAAGCCTGCTTCTCTCTCTGCCTCTCTCTCTCTGTGTCTCTCATGAACAAATAAAATCTTTAAAAATAAAATAAAATAAAATCAGAGCAAGCAAAGAAATCACTGGTAGTTGCAACCTAAAAATTAATCCTAAATTTAAATACAAATTGAAACCACAATGAGATACCACCTCACACCAGTGAGAATGGTGAAAATTAACAAGATAGGAAACAACAAATGTTGGAGAGGATGTGGAGAAAGGGAAACCCTCTTGCACAGTTGATGAGTGTGAACTGTACAGCCACTCTGGAAAACTGTGTGAAGTTTCCTCAAAGAGTTAAAAATAGAGCTACCCTATGACCCAGCAATTGCACTGCTGGGGATTTACCCCAAAGATACAGATGCAGTGAAACGGCAGGACACCTGCACCCCAACGTCTATAGCAGCAACGTCCACAATAGCCAAACTGTAGGAGGAACTTTAGTGTCCATCGAAAGATGAATGGATAAAGAAGCTGTGGTCTATGTATACAATGGAATATTACTCAGCCATTAGAAACGACAAATACCCACCATTTGCTTCAACATGGATAGAACTGGAGGATATTATGCTCAGTGAAGTAAGTCAGTTGGAGAAGGACAAATATTATATGGTCTCATTCATTTGGGGAATATAAAAAATAGTGAAAGGGAATAAAGGGGAAAGGAGAGAAAATGAGTGAAAATATCAGTGAGGGTGAAGAACATGGGAGACCCCTAACTCTGGGAAACAAACAAGGGGTAGTGGAAAGGTGGGTGGGGGATTGGGGTGACTGGGTGACGGGCACTGAGGGAGGCACTTGACGGGATGAGCACTGGGTGTTATGCTATATGTTGGCAAATCGAACTCCAATAAAAATATATACAATAAATAAATAAAAATATGTTCATAAATACATGATACAAAAGGAAAAGAAATTAATCCTAAATTAAAGTAAGACCATTTCAGGGCACCCGGGTGACTCAGTCAGTTGAATGTCTGACTCTTGATTTCAGCTCAGGTCAAGATCACAGGGTCTTGGGGTGGAGCCCCACATCAGGCTCCACAACCAGCAGGGGCGGGGGGAGCTACGGGAGATTCTTCCTCCCTTTCCCCCTGCTTGCTCGCTCGCTGTCTAAAAAAAGAAGTGAATAAATCTTTTAAAAAGTAATAAAGTAAAATAAGATCATTCTACAGACCTGCCACCCCAGTCATCACTGCATTTACAGTTCCTGTGGTTCCCACTGTGATTTCTGACCTACAGAGAAAAGTGACCAGACCTCTCTAGGATACTGGGGCTCCCCTTATAACTGGAATATAATGCATGAGCTCTGAATCCTCCCAGGGTGGTGAGCAGGTCTTTTACAACAAAGCCACTCGGAACGTTCCAATCTCCCAAAGCCTTTAGCTGTCTCCTTCTTCCATGGTATAGCAAGACAGTTCTGGCATCTCAGCTTTGCTCAGACCACCTCTGGATTTGTTTCAGGCAATCACCAGCACTCTAACCCCCTCAAGGTACAAAACTGATCCAGAATGCCTGCTTATGAGCCCGTGTCAACAAATTCATCCTAACGCACCTTCGTGTCCCTTCCACCATTATCCCATAACCCTAAGATCCATTCCCACAAATATCCCTCAGGTCCGACCTATAATTTAACGGCAAACCAATCTTTTGGAACTCCTCATGGGTCACGTTCTATACCTCCCACATTGGGGCCTGCTGGGATGATCTTTGGGGAAGGGCAGGCAATTACAGTTTGCCAGGCAAACAGAGATCAAGTTCCCCACACGGGATGGAAAAGCTACTTCTACTGGCAAAGACAGCACAGCAGAATTTAGGTCTCCAGCTTAATCAGAATCTGACCATACATCTCTAATCCAATTTTTAGGATCCCACTCCTTACCAATCAATGCCCTGGCTTACAAATTTAGAATTCAATTTGCATTTTTTTAGGGCAGTCACAGAAACTTTCCGGTCCTTTATGTGGAACCTGAGTAAGGAATATAAAACCCTGGGTTCATCATTTTGCAATGTAAGATTTTAACTTGGCTAGACTGAACCACATTCCCCAGAATTTCCTTTCCCATTTGCTTCTGGTTTGGGTGGGTCACAAGAGACGTTCCTGTGCAGCACATGTGGCAGCACATCTGTACAGTCTGCATCCGCTGGTCTTCTGGTTCTCCTCACTGATGCCAGGCAGGGCTGGCCTTGCAAGGCTGCTGCTGCAGTGGCTCAAAAAGAATCTCATGAAAAAAATGATGCTTGAGACAAACTCTATAGAAAGAACTGAAACAGGACCAAAACACAAACAAACACACCAATAACACATTCCAGGCAGAGGAACAAGAACCAGTGCCACGTGCCCTATGAAGGAGAAGGTGCTGAGCACAGAAGACACAAGAATGACAGGCGTGGCTGGAGCAAGGGAAGGGGAGACATGTGGCCAAAGTCCCAAAGGATAAAAGTTACACGTATGCCCCTGAGATCATGTTACGAAGTTCAGTACTTAAAGCAGTGGGAAGCCAATGAGAGCTTTAAGTAAAAGGGTGACATAATCAGATCTGCTTTTTTAAACTCTAAGTTTCTGACACTACACAAATTTCAAACATGTTTATCTTTTACCCAAAAATCTACCTTAAACCTACACATGCACAAATACAAAACAACATATCTACAAGGTTATTCCCTGTAGCAACATTAATAAGAGCAACAGAATATAAACAACCCATGTTCATCATTAAAAACTACAAGAACGTAAAAATAGAAAAGAGCTTATATAAAGCAATCTGCAGACTATACTAAGGGGAAAAAATAACAGCATTGAAGTCTACTTTCTTTCTAAAAATGAAAAGGAAATAAAAATACGTATCCATGCTAGTATTTGCAAAAATGAAACACTGGAAAAATAAACCAGAAATAAAAGGGGGGCACTATGGGTATGTTTGATGCAGGCAACAGCAGTGGAAGGACTATGAATATACCTTTGTAACACAGCTTTGACTTTTAAACTACATAAACATTTTACATAATAAAATTTTTAAAAATACATTAAAAACGTAATACAACCCTTAAACCTTAAGTATTTCATACAAATAAACCAAACTAATAATCAAACTGGCAACATCATCAGAAAGAAAAGTATCTTCAAGTCATTTTATAATTCAGAATGTCAACTACACACCCTTACATGGATATGTTTTAAGAACAAAAGAACTGTAATGAAATATAAGCCAGCATTTTATTATCGGTGTTTTCAAATATCATTTATATACTGCAGGACAAGGGAACTAATGTTGCAAAGAATGCAAATTTTCAACGTTGGAGAAAAAAAAATAAACTCAAAGTAAAAACCCTGCAATGTTAAATTTAATTGAAAATACCAATACAGGGACTCCTAGGTGGCTCAGTTGGTGAAGCGTCTGCCTTTGGCTCAGGTCATGATCCCAGGGTTCTGGGATGAAGCCCCACATTGGGCTCTCTGCTCAGTAGAGGCTCTGTTTCTCCCTCTCCCTCTGCCTCCTGCTCTGCCTACTGTGCTTTCTCTCCTTGTCAAATAAATACATCAAATCTTAAAAAAAAAAAAAAAAATCGAATTTTATGTATTTCCCGCATCTGCCCAATGAAAGTAGAGGCATTCCAGTAGCAATACAGACACGAAGCACCAGATTTCAGTATCTAAATTCCATCCCCCAATAAGAGGAGCTGAAAGAACCAGCTGATCATGAAATCTTAGACATCTAGTATCAGAAAGCAAGAAATGGTTCAAAGATTAATGGGGTGGCATCCCAGGGAAGAGATCCAGCTTGAAGGGAGTGCACCATGCCCAAGTTAGGGCAAGCTGCGGAAAAAGAACAAGAACTACTTGATTAATAACACCGAATACACAAAACTTTATCAGTCCACAGTGGTTTCAAGTGAGAAAAAAGCAAAAAGAAATTCACAACCCAACCCTGGACACAGGAAAAAAGGACATTCTAATCACCTGTCAGGGCCTAGAATGATTAATATTAACTAAGAAATGGGACTAGTTAATATATAAACATACATTCACATATACAACTATAAACATGGATTCGTTCTCATTTGTTGACAAACATACAGGCCACCAACAGGTACAAAAATTGCTTTTACGCTCTGTGGATGTAACTATAAGCAAATTGAACTTGCTATAAACAAATACAATCTAAGTTTTTTTAAAAAAGTTGTTCCATCTTTTTAGTTTTTATGTATTTATTTTAAGCAGTCTCTACACCCAAGGTGGGGTTTGAACTCATGACCCTGAGATTAAGAGTCACATGCTCTTCCAACTGAGCCAACCAGGCATCCCTGCTTTTTAAAAAATAAAAAAAAATTAAAAAACTAAAAACACAGGTTACTACAATTGAAAAGTATCTAAAATGGTATAAAAAATGCTTGAGTAGTCTCTTCACTTACACTGTCAACATTTGAATAAAACAACACCCGTGTTGAATGGATCCTTCTCCCTCCACCCCTTCTGCCCGAAAAAATCAACACAGTCAACATTGTAGTGGCTCCAGACTGATCCCCCTCGTCCCAAATGACTTCATCCACCACCACCCCCAAGTCTGGACTACACAGAGATCCTGTGCTGGCACATTCCTTGGTCCACCTTTCATGCTGCTTAATGCCTTCCAATGGCTTTCCCCACATAGAGAAGAAACCCCAACTGCCTTGACATGGTATGCAGATCAAGTAAAACCTGGCCCCAAATTCATGCTACCCAGACCGGCCCTGACAAAGTACAGGTGGTGTCAGCAGTGGTGACCTCATCATCATTGTCGGTACCCACAGGGCACTTACCACAAAGCCCTAGAAGCTTACACTTGATGAGGTAGGTGTCATCCTGTTTAACAGATAAACACACTCTTAGAAGTAAATGTTAACATGGGGCAATCTTTGGTTGGGATTCAAATCCAGGATGGTCTCAAACACCCTCTACACGCGTCTGCTGGCACTGTCCTTCCACCTGGACTTCTTTGCTCTCCTGCTCTACACTCCTGACCCTGCTAGAGCATTGCCTTCTCTTCCAGATGCCCTCATCCTGTGCATGCGTATCCTCCCTACCAGACCGGAAGGTCTCCAAGGGCACATCTTTGTGCAGTACGCCCATACAAGACTCACTGCATTAAGAACTTATGGCATTTTTTAAATGCCTTAAGCACCTAATAAAGAACTAAAAATCACACTGAAGGATCAGCCCGGGTGGCTCAGCGGTTTAGGGCTGCCTTTGGCCCAGGCCATGCGTGTGTGATCCTGGAGACCTGGAATCGAGTTCTGCGTCAGGCTTCCTGCATGGAGCCTGCTTCCCTCTGCCTGTGTCTCTGCTTCTCTCTCTCTGTCTCATGAATAAATAAATAAAATCTTTAAAAAAAAAAAAATCACACTGAATACTAGAGCACAACGAACCAAATGGTTCACTTCAACATTAACTGCAGCAAAGTTCAAAAGTAGAAGGGAAGGAAATGAACGATGAATGGCAGCAGCTATTGCACTGCAGGACTGTGCTGGGAACCCTACAAATTCATGTAGTTCTCGAAAGAGCCTCATGTGACACGTCTCCTCCCAGTTTACAGGGAAGAAATGGCAAGTTCTAAAGAACACAAGGGGTTTGGGAAGGGAGATCAGCTGTGTGGCTTCAGATCAGGACCCAGTAGGGCTTGATTTCCACCCAGACTCTCCAGAGCTGAAGGCCACGCTCTCTCAGTGGCCAACTTCAGAGCCCAGAGCTTTTTCACAACACCACAGTGTGTGTGCCAAATTGAACAAAATACCTGGGTAAAATAATTGATTCCCTCTTCCAAGTTCTTCTCATTCAAGGAACGGGGTGGGGAGGGGTGGGGGACATTCAAGCATCAATAAATATTAAGAAAGTGTTTATGTAGATATGTATCAATTGCTCTGTCAGCAAATTAAGATCCTAACAGCTAAATCAAAAAAACACTCAACACCATTACTTTTAATCTGTAAATGACCGATGTGATTAATTCTTCAGAAACAGTATCTTTTCCACAAATTTTTAATGTACCAGAAAAAAAACGCTAACGATTAAGGAGTGCAGCAAGACAAGTTACGAGTGTGTGGGCATTCAAGTAAGTCACTGCGAAAACGCTATTACGTTTCTCCACTTACAACTTCAAATTAATAATTCTCATCTGAAGACTAAAAGCCACATTTGAGATCCTGACCACGAGATGCACAGGCATCACAAAGCACATGAAGGCGTGGGTACCGTTACCTAAGATGCACTCTGAGGACAGCAATGACCAACGTTTCAGTGTTACCTGGATTTCATGGGCGCTGAAACAAAACAAAACAAAGAGATCTGCAGCCAACTATGGAAACAGCACAATATTTCTCAGAGCCCTTAATGGAGGCGGTAAACTCCGACCCCAAGGGAGGACAGAACACAGCACTATTTCCCAAACTGAGGTGACCAAGGAACCCTTTGTTTCTCCAGCAGCATCTAAGACTAGTTCCGCACTACCTTCAGCAGCACCGCTTCAGATATTCCAAAACTAAGTCGGTACTGTTACTGTAGTCTGGATTGGGAACCGGAAGTACTGTGGAAGCACTACTAGCCAAATTCCTGGGATCAGCCAAAGTTTCTGGAAAAAAAAAAAAACAAAAAACCTGTAGGTCAAATGTAAAGAAATGACTAGAAGGCCTTTGCTTGCCTTAGCCATTTCACAGCATCTTAACGTCTACTCGCTACTCTAAAAGAAAAATAAATTCTGTCTTCCCACAAAAAACTAATACCTACTATCCATAAATTTGTGACATATACCAAGTGTGCGACGTTTACTCGCTATTCTCCAGTCTAACAAGGACCGTTCCGCGAATTCCCGGCGGTTACAACTTGGGGTGTGTGCCCACCACGCCAGGCTGGGGCAAGGCCCCGGGGCAGCCGCCCCTTCCCTCTGACCCCGCCTGCACGGTCAGCACCCGGAGGGCCCTGCCGAACCCAGCCCGCCCTGGAAACACCCCCAAGCGCACGCGGGATTCTCGTCTCCTAACAAAAGCTGTGCCCTCTCCCTCCAGCTCTTCGGCCTGCAGGGCTCCTTCCAGAAGATTCCAGCAGAAGAAAGTTACAGGTGTCGGCCCACGGCGGCCCACGGCGGCGCGCGTCCCGCGCTGCCCCCCGAGGTGCCCGCCACCGCGGCCCCGGCGAGCACGGACACCCCCGTGCACCCGGCCCCGGGCCCGGCCCCATCGCACGCAGCCGCCGCGCCAACAGCCTCGGGGCGCCCACCTCCCGGCCGCGGCCACCGCCGCCCCCGAAACCGGCTCCGGGCAGGCGCGCGAGCCCACCCCGGGCACTGCGCAAGCTTCCGCGTCGTGCGGCTCATCCCCGCGCCCCGGGCGCAGCGCGCTCAAGGTCACCCGGGATGCGGGGGCGCGCGGGCGAGGGGCAGACCCCAGCGAGGGCCGGGGCCGGGGGCGCGGGGCGGGGGCGACCCGGACCCGCGGGAGGGACGGAGGCGGGAGGAGAACGGCCGCCCCGCCCCGCCCCTCCCCCCCGCCCCGCCTCCGCCCGGGGGTCCCGTCCCCCGCCCCGCCCGGCGGGTTATGCAACGCTCCCGAGCCCCGCCCCCGCCGCCCCCCGCCCCCGCCCCCGCCCCGCCGCCCAGGCCTGCGGAACAAAGCGCGGGGCCCGCGGCCCGGCGGGCAGGGCGGCCGCCATGTTGGCGGGGGCGGCGAACAAAGGCGCGCGGCCCGAGCCCGAGGCCCCCCGCCCCGCGGCCCGGCCGGCAGGGGGCGCTGTGCCGGCGCCGCCCGCGCCCGGACAATGCGCCGCGGCCCGGCCGCCGCTCCCCCGCGCCCCGCCGCCCCGCCGCGCGCCCCGCCCGCGCCCCCTCCCCGCCCCGAGCGGCGCCCGCTCCCCCGCGGCCCGCGGGTCTCACCTGCCGGCCGCCTAGGCCGCCGTCCTCAGCCCGCGGGCCCCGCCGTCCCGCGCCGCACTCCCGCCCCGGCCCGACCGAGCCAGACGGCGCCGCCCCGCCCCCGCTCCGCTCCGCGGCCGCCGCCGCCCGCCCCCGGCCGCACGGCGCACGCGCACTGCGCCCGCCGACTGCGCCGGCCGCGCCGCCCGGCCCCGGCCCGACGGGCCGCACTGCGCAGGCGCCGCGGGCGGGGGGCGGGGCCCGCTGGGAGGGCGGGGCCTGGAGCACGGCGGGGCCTGGAGCACGGCGGGGCCTGGAGCTCGGCGGGGCGCGGCCCGAGCCCGGACTCGGTCCCGCGACGCTCACCTGGAGGCGGGGCGGGGCCCGGCGAGGCGGCGGGAAGAAGCCTCGGAGCCGGGCTGGCTGGCGGCGGGACGGGGCCTGGCGCGACCCAGCCCGCGGCGACGCAGGTGGGGCGGGACCGGGCGCGACGGGTGCGGGCGTCTGGGTGGAGCCTGGGGGCGGCGGGCGGGGCCCGGGGCTGCGCACCTGGGGGCAGGCACAGCCGGGCGGGGCGGGGCGGGGCCTGGTGGGTGGCCCAGCGGGGAAGGGCGCCCCTCACCTGGGGGCCGGGAGGATGAGGGGGGACCGCGTGGGACCGGGCCTGGCGGTAGGGCGGGGCTTGGAGCTGCTCCCCTGGGGGCCGGGAGGATGGGCGGGGTCGGCGCGGGACAGGGCCTGGCGGGGGGGCGGGGCCTAGCGGTGCTCACCTGGGAGCCGGGAGGAAGGAAGGGGACGGCGCGGCGCGGGACAGGGCCTGGTAGTGGGGCGGGGCCTGGAGCTGCTCACCTGGCGGTCGGAAGGACGAGCGCGGACGGCGCGGGACGGGGCCTGGAGCTGCTCACCTGGCGGCCGGGCGGGACAGAGCAGGGCGGACCCGGCGCGGGCCCGGCCAGGTGGCGGCGTGGGAGGCTGGGGCGGGGCCGAGGGGCGGGGCCTGGCGCGCATCTCACCTGCCGGCGCCGGGGGCGACTGGGCGGGGCGGACCGCAGGTGCGCGCGGGAAGGGGCGGTGTTGGGGCGCCGGAAGTCAGGCATCCTGGGAAGTTTCGTTTTCGCTCGGTGGGAGGACGCTTGCTGGTGGAGCCGCCCTGCTCATTCTTGGGTTTAAGCCGCCAGACGTCGTGCCCGCGCGCCGCCGGGGGATGAGGCCGGGTACGGCGGTAGGGGCGCCCGCGGGCGGAGTCGTGGCCGCCTGGACGCAGTCCGCACGCCGGGCAGGCCGCCAGCCGCCAGCCGCCAGCCGCCAGCCTCCTGCGCGCGGACCCGCCGCCGCACTGCGCCGCCGCCCCGCTCGCGGGTCGGTGTGGACCCGGGCCTCGCCCACCCCTCTGCCCTGCGGGGCGGGGCGGGGGCGGGGGCGGGGGCTGGGGCTGGGAAAGGGGCTGTCTGCAGACCCGGGCCCCCACCCGAGCCTCCCTCACCCACCCCCCTGCCCCGCGGAGCAGGGGAGGGGATCTCTGCAGACCCGCGGACCCGGGCCTCGCCCACCTACCTGTGACCTTGAGAGCCTGGCCCCCACCACACATGGGGGAAGCCGACCAGCTCCTCTCTGAGATCGGGAGCCAGGCATTCCCACGGTCCTTCGTGAACTCGTTTGACTCGTTTGACCCAAAATGCCCCTTGAGTATTTTGTGAGTTGTTTGCGGGAGGAAGGGGAGAGAGGAAGGCAGTGAGAACAGTTTTGACGTCTGCTGTGTTGAGTGCAGGACCTGTAGGCTGAATCCTGAGTCTAAACCCCAGCCCCCCACCCCCCGCACCCCTGGCTGGAGCTCTGCGCGCTCCGCCCCCCTGCACCAGCCTGGTGTCCAGCAGGTCACCGAGCAGAGGTCGTTCCTCGAGTGCAATCGACCTCTCAGAAAAACGCCTCCGCGGTGTTATCGGGTCAGATGACAGGACTTTGGAGAGCGCACTAGGCTCTGGCGCCGCACGACTGCTAGTTAGCAATGCTCTGCAGGATTTTACTGGCACCTTGTCCTCTTCTCCCATATGAGATTGATACGTGCCTGCTCCAGCAATTAAAGCTCGTCTCAGGTGACACACTTGGCAAGACCTGGGAGTTCACAGGCCAAGTAGAGAGCCAATTTAGACACGGACAGAGAAGCGAGTCACTACTTAGCAGTGAGGAAGCATTGGAAAATTGTTGCATCCGTTGTGTTTAATGTTGAAGGCGGCAGACGGCAGTGGAGCCGATCGGGGAGCAGAAGGGATAGGAAGGAGGCAGGTGCCAGGGAGTCTGCTGGTAGGAGGCTTCAGCGTTGTCTGTCCCCTGGATTTCTCCACCTTGCCACTGTTGACATTTGAGGCTGAGTGATTCTTTTTTAAAGGAAGGTGTTTGGCAGCATCCTTGGCCTCTATCCACTAGATGCCAGTAGCACACACCCTCCCCAACATTATGACGACCAAAATTGTCGCCAGACAAAGCCACATGCATTTCCCATCCTCTCCCTCTTGGAGAACCTCTGTTTTAAATTTTGCCCATAGTAACGATCACTGGGAGCTAACAACAATGCACTGGCGGGGGAGGTGAGCCAACACCCTAAGTCAGAAAGGGCCGCCCTCCCAAGTAGGCAACCACCAGTCCTTCCCCTAGAAGTATCTCCCCTCCCTCCCCTCAAAAGCTTTGCTCCTTACCGTGCTGAATGTCAGAAATGGGCATCTACATCACCAATGTAAATCTGCCAAAAAAATTCTTAAATGAATCTGTTGGGAGAGGAGGCATGGAGGAGGGGGGAGGGGAATCAGACAAATCCAGATTGAGAGACATTGTGCGAAACAGTTCCACTGGACTTTTCAAAAACTCAGTATCAAAAAAATACACAGAAAAGCTAGGGAATCAGGCCAGACATAGAAAACCACAACCAAATCTATTACATGACCCTTGATCTTACACCACTTTGAAGGAAAGAAGCTGTAAAAGATTTGGGGGACAGTTGGAATATTTTGTATGTGGAATGCATTTCAGAGAGAGTACTGCTGAGTGATCATTGAATGTTTCAATGTGATGACATCTATTTATGAGAATACTCTCGTTCTTAGGACATGTGTCCTGAGTTGTTGTTTGTTGTTGTTGTTTTAAGTTTTATTTATTCATGAGAAACAGAGAGAGGCAGAGACAAAAGGAGAAACAGGTTCCATGCAGGGCATCCAATGCGATACTCCATCCTGGGACCGCAGGATCATGACCTGAGCCAAAGGCAGATGTTCAACTGCTGAGCCACCCAAGCATCCCTTGTCCTGAGTTATTTAAAGTGAAGAGTCCTAGTGGCTACAACGTATCTCAAATGGTTCAGAAACAGATGTATTTTATACAGAGATAAAGCAAATATAACAAAATGTTACCAATCAGTACATTTAAATGATGGGGATATGTGTGTTCATTGTCCCATTCAGCTTTTCTGGAAAACTGAAATTTTCCAAAATAAATTGGAAGAGTGAACCCCAGTTATGTCTTGAATTTCTAGGATGCTAGGTCAGCAGTCCCTGCCCTCTTCCAACTTGCCACGCATTTCCAGAAACTGAAATATATAGTGTCTTTACAGTTTCACAACCACACTTGATTTCTGGAGACTAGGTTGGAGGAGCCTGTTTATATTTTTTCCTACTGCAGGAAATTTATTGCCAGTAAGCAAATAGGCATGTTAACAGTTCCAACCTCTCCTAGATCTATGTCTCTGCCTCTGTCTCTCTCTTTTTTTCTTAAGATTGTATTTGTTTGATAAAAAGATTGAGCGAGCTTGGGAGAGAGTCTTAAGCAGGCCCCATGCCCATTGCAGACCCCCAGCACAGGCTCAATCCCACAACGCTGAGCATGACCTGAGCCAAAACCAAGAGTCAGATGCTTAACCAACTGAGCCACCTAGGCGCCCCTAGGGCCATGTCTCTTCTTGCTGGGTCCCTGGGTTCCTACTTGGAGAGATGAAATTTCTGCCTGGAGATGTGTGGTATGGAGGTAGGATGAGCTGGACCCACAGTGAACTGACCTTGATATGTTAGATGAAAACTAACCTTCAGAAGCCTTTTCAAGTTAGTTATACTTATAAAATAATCCAGTTATTCAACACAGCAGAAAGTATTCAATATGCATCATACACACCACGCACGAGGATAATTCTTTGTATTAGCTTCTCCTCTAGGTGGATGAGTTTGATGGGGGTACCAGTCTTCTTGTAGGTAAGGATCCTCTTTCCCTGTTGGCTACCTGGGTCATCCTCCAATTGGCCCAACAGCCTATTCCTCCCCACCCCCCACCCCAGGTAGTGGGGGCAAAGGCTGTTGAGCTGGGCACACTCAGGCTTTTTTAGTCTCTAATATGTTGGTCCTTTCAATTGGAGCTCAGGCTGGCCCTTCCCCTCCTGCCTGTGGTCCAGATTTATGGCTATGTTAATTAGGCAGCCCTAGCACGGGAATCCTGATAAGACAGTGGCCGTACTGGACAGAGGCATCTGTTGTCTGCTGGTCCTGATAAGGCACCAGGGCTAAATCTCTAACTGAAAGGCACCCTGATACACACTCTGCAGAAGGATGTGTGAGGTCTAGGGCTGCCATGCAGTGCAAAGGAGACCAGAGCTTGTTTGCCAGGTCAGCAGTGGGACCAGAAAAAGGGAGAGTGGTAAGGAGAGCACAGGAAGGGGCAAGGTCAGCCCTGCCTGGAACTTCTCCAGGTATTGACCCCACTCAGGGCTCCCGGAGGCCGGAGTGGGTGGGGATGCATTCTCCAAGCTGCTTCTCACCCTCCTATCACCTCATCTCTTGTAAGACCCTTTCTTACCATTCTCTGCTGTATCTGCAGACTAGAGCAGAGCGAGGGGTTCACTGAAGGTCCTGCACACCATCTGTGGTCTACAGATGGCTTCCCCAGGTTTGCTTCACCACTTGAGTACAGATGTTATACTTCGAGGGGAAGTCATCCTCCAGGGAAGAACTCCGGTTCATGGGAGATGCTAATGCAGGCTCTGGAGGGCCACACAGTCCCAGGCCTAGACCCTGGCTGCTTACCCCTCTCCCCATACCCAGTGCTCTCCAGGGTCCACCTCAACTGTCCACTGTGAGTGGGGGGGCCTCAGACCTGGTAGATCCCACACTGAAGCTTCTTCCTGGTGGAGTGGGAGGGAGCCAGCCTGTTATAATCCTCTTTCTCCTGGCAGCAGTGGGTCAGGAAGGGCCAGGAGGACCACATTCCTCTCAGGAATCCTTTCTCCCAGAAGGCACTCTCTCCAAAGGCAATTCTGATTTTAATAACTTGCTCCTGGAACTTCAGCAAAGTCACAAATTAGAGCGCCCTGCCCCTCCAGTTTTCTCTCAAACAACAGAAACCATCACGGCACTGCCCCATGAAGAAGTGAGCCAGAAGAGCCTTTCCACTCCCTGCAATTGTCAAAAGCACCCTAGGGAACACAGATGCAGCATTAGCCTCTGAAGGAGGCACGTCTATAGCCACAAGGCGTTTACACTACACTTCGTGAAGGGAACATCTCCTGGTGCTACGGAAATGCTGCCTGAAAGAATGACTCTGGTAGAGACTGCAGGAGCAGAGTTCAGCCATCTGGTCCACCACACAGCTTCCTGCCCTGGTCCACTCTGGCATTCCTTGAGATCATTCTCTACACAGCAGGCAAATAAGCACTCTCCCACATCTGCTCAGAAGTCTCCCATGAGCACCTGCACAAGCTGATTGTTCTCTACTCTTTGATGTGCATCCTTATTTATTTCTCTTTGGCTTCTGTTTTGTAATCACAGTATTGAGTCGTTTATGTGTGTATTGCCTGTACCCCACCTCGTTAAAAAGTCCAGGTGGCAGGGCAGCCCCGGTGGTGCAGCGGTTTAGCGCCGCCTGCAGCCCAGGGCGTGATCCTGGAGACCCTGGATCGAGTCCCACGTCAGGCTCTCTGTATGATGCCTGCTTCTCCTCCCTCTGCCTGTGTCTCTGCCTCTCTCTTTCTCTCTGTCTCTATGAATAAATAAATAAAATCTTAAAAAAAAAAAAAGTCCAGGTGGCAGAGACAAGATTGGTTGTCCTTATCAATCTACCTCCTAAAGGACAGGAAGGACTCAGAAGCTGTCTATTATAAATGAATATATGACATGTTCTGAGAATACTGGATCACGTGGATTTATTACGACGCAGGGCTCAAATACCTGGATATCAGGCAATTTAAATTCTCATTACCTACTCTTATAAGGTTATGTCAAAGATCAAAATAGATAAAATCTAAGAAAAAGGGGGGCCACCTGGGTAGCTCAGTGGTTGAGCATCTGGCTTCGGCTCAGGGCGTGATCCCAGGGTCCCGGGACCAAGTCCCACATCAGGCTCCCTGCAGAGATCCTGATTCTCCCTCTGCCTGTCTCTGCCTCTCTGTGTGTGTCTCTCATGAATAAATAACTAAAATCTTAAAAGAGATCAAAATAAATTCTGTACAGCCCTACACAGGCACAAGGGAGTTTCACTTCCCAGGAAGACACAACTAACACCATTCAGTCGGGTTAGTACCAATCTGATGCTATCTAGAGGAGGATTTAGAGAGAGAATCATGAACTACAGGAGACCATGAAGAATATGGTAATAATGTTGGGGGATGGATTGGACTGAATGGAGTGCTCATGGAAAGGGTAATAAAACAATGACTTCCAAACAGCACGCACAGTGGACACTTGATGGTAGGGGGAAATTACTGTTTTATTGGATGGCCTTATGATCAGGTTGAGAAGAAGGAAATCCTCATCATTTAAAAAAAAATAGTACCTGAGAATTTTAATTAAATGTTATGATGATAGTACAATTACGCTGATTTCTCTCAACAGATTAGTTTTTCCTGTGTTTGAACTTTATATAAATGGAATCAAACAGTGACATGCCTGCATATCACATATTCCTTCAATATTATTTACACATCCCAGAGATACTGTAGACAAGCTGGAAGACGGCTGCTGTAGGATGTATTCCTACAAGTGGGCTTGATGGAGCCTATATGTTACTAGACACCACATCTGTACGATGGTACCAGAATTTTATATCTTTGCCAAGTTCGTAAGTGAGCAAAACCATATCCTATGATAGTTTGCATCTGCATTTCTCACACTGTAAAAGAAACTGGTCTCTTTTCCGATGTTTAAAAGTCATTTGATCCTAGGGAGTCCACTAAAAACTATTGGATGTAATAAATTCAGCAAGGTTGCAGGATATAAGATCAATATACAGAAATCAGTTGTGGTTTTGTATAGTAGCAATGAACAAACTTAAAGTGAGATTAAGGAAACCATTCCTACAATATGGATGGACCAGAAGGTATCATAAGTCAAATATATGATTTCACTTATATGTGGAATCTAAAAGACAACATAAAGTGGAAACAAACCATAAAGACAAAACAAACTGGTGGTTGTCAGAGGGGTGGGGGGCCGGGCACAGTGGGGGAAGGAGCAGGAGGTCCCAGCTCCCAGTTATGGAGTGAGTGAGTCCCGGCGATAATGGCACAACATGGGGCATCCAGCCAGTGGTTCTGTGATGGTGTCATGCAGTGACAGGTGGCCCCTACACATTTGGGGAGCACAGACTTGTGGGACTTCTATGCCATGCACCTGACACTGATGTAACATTGTGTGTCAACTAGACATCACTTTTTTTAAAAAATGAAAAAAAAAAGTAATTCAAAAGAAATTCCTCTTAGAGTAGATTTCAAAAAATAAAATAGGAATAAATCTAATAAAAGAAGTGCAAATTTTATATCCTGAAAATCCCCAAACAGTGTAGAAATTATAGAACTAAGGCATTGACTAAAAGACTTCATACTTACTGGTGGCAATACTCCCTCGATTGATCTATGATGGATTCAGTGCAATCCCTGTCAAAATCCCAGCTGACATTTTTTTTTCCTTTTTGCAAACATTGACAAGTTGATCCTAACATTCGTATGCAAATTTAAGACATCCAGGATGGCCAAAGCAATATTGAAAAAGTTTGAGCAATCACCCTTCTCAATTGTAGAACTTCCTACAAAGCTACAGTAACGGAGACTTGGTGGTCCTGCCATAGGACTAGCTATACAGATAGATGGAATAAAACAGCCCAGAAATAAACCCTCATATTTACAATCAATTTTCGACAGGGTTAGCAAGACCATGGAATGGGGTGCCGGTCTTTACCATAAATGATACTGGGACAAGTGTATTTCATACATTAAAAAAATGATGTTGGATCCCCCCCCAACTCCACTATATGTTACATATTGACTCAAAACATGTCAAAGACCTAAATGTAAGAACTGTAGAGTGCTTAGAAGAAAATATAGGTGTAAATCTTTGTGACCTTGGATTAGGGCAGTGGTTTCTCAACTACAACACCAAAAGCACAAGCAGTAAAAGGAAAAATAGATAAACTGTGGATCACCTAAATTAAAACCTGAGCTCAGAGAACACCTTCAAAAATGTGTAAAGAGGGGAGCCTGGATGGCTCCCAGGGTCCTGGGATGGAGCCCCACGCCAGGCTCCCCGCTCGGCAGGTGGGAAGCTTGCTTCTCCTTCACCCTCTCCCTCTCCCCCGACTCTTGTGCTCACTCTGTCTCTCCAATAAATGAATATAACCTTTTTTTAAAGTGTGTAAAGAAAACCCACAGAATGGGAGAAAATATCTGAAAATCACATATTTGGAAAAGAACTTGCATATAGATCATGTAAAGAACTTACAATAATAAAAAAAAAAAAAACTTACAATAATAAAACAACAAACAATCAAGAATGGACCACGTGTTGGATCAGATAATTCTCCCAAAACGATAAGCAAATGGTCAGTAAGCCCAGGAAAAGACACTCAACGTCATCAACTATCAGAAGGGCCACAGATGGTGTGATTCTCTTTAGACAAATGTCCAGAAATAGGCAAATGTATGAGAGAGAAAGTAGATTAGTGGTGGCCCAGGCCTGGGTACAGGAGTACTGCTCGTGGTGATGGGTGCACAGCTATATGAATACACCAAACACCATTGAATTGTACACGTTAGTTGGGTGGACTGTTTGCTACATGAATTCTGTCTCAAAATAAGTTGCTAAATAAAAGAATAAAACAGAATAATGTCATTGGGCGGCTATTTCTTGCAAATTGTCCATGGCCTTAGTCTTCTCTTCTACTTGGATTTTTGCTTTATTTTTCTCCCTTGTTTGTAGGCACTCTTTACATGTTGCAAAATATTAGCTTTATCATATGCTAACAAAATTTTTATCTGATTTTTTGTCTGGCTTCTTATTTTGTTTCTGGAATTGCTTTTTTCCTGCAAAGGTTTGAAAGTTTTATACAAGTGGGGACGCCTGGGTGGCTTGAGTGGTTGAGCACCTGCCTTCGGCCCAGGGTGTGATCCTGGAGTCCAGGGATCGAGTTCCATATCAGGCTCCCTGCATGGAGCCTGCTTCTCTGCCTCTCTGTGTCTCTCATGAATGAATAAATAAAATCTAAAAAAAAAAAAAAAGAAAGAAAGAAAAAGTTTTATACAAGCAGCTTTGGTAGTCTTACGTTGCCTCTTTTTTTTTTTTTTTTTTTAACCATGTTTGGAAAGACCTTCCCTATCAGGAGATAATGCATTTTTCCCTCCCACATTCAGAAACTTTTTTTGTTGTTTTTTTGGTTCTTTAGGAACTTAGAATTATACAATATAACTTTAAGCACTAGAAGAGAGTCGTTTTGACTTTGTCTTTAAACATTTGCCCATGTTTTTAATGTGGATTTCATTGTCCAATAACCAACATCATCGATTTTCATCTTCTATCGTGTTTAAATATTTGTCTGGGGCAGCCCCGGTGGCGCAGCGGTTTAGCACCGCCTGCAGCCCAGGGCCTGATCCTGGAGACCCTGGATCGAGTCCCACGTCAGGCTCTCTGTATGATGCCTGCTTCTCCCTCTGCCTCTCTCTCTCTCTCTGTTTCTATGAATAAATAAAATCTTTTTAAAAAACTTTTTTTAAAAATAAATATTTGGATCATTCACAGATGATGTCCCTAGAAATCCAAAACAAGATTTCCCAAGGGTCACGAGAGAGAGAGAGAGAGAGAATGAGATTGCCCTTGCTCCGAGGGGGCACGCCGTTTTTACTGTGCTAGAGCCAAGAGCCCGCACCCCACTCCCATGTTCACCTCAAGAGCATAAAGGCATAAAAGCTCACTTCTTTGATTTGAAAAATGAGAATAATTAGCCCACAGTGGGAGAGATTACATCTGTGAAGCCAAAGTGCATGCGAAGTGACCCTGGGCCACAGCTTTTCACAATGTCCCTTCCAGGCAGTGGACCAGCTTCAGTTTGGGTGCGTGTGAGGGTGGTATCCCAACGAGGGTGATGCTAGGCCCCAGCACACCTCCTCCGGGTGTGAGGCTGACGTGGGCAGAGCAAAGCTGAGGTCCGCGGGGAGCACCAGCATTCCAGTGGACCACACACGTCCAGGGCCCCCCTGCTGCGCAGCCCGTGATCAGGACCAGACCAACACACAGGCCGTCTGCTGAGACTCTAGCCCGTGGCCTACATGGCGCAGGGCTGAGAGCCTCCTGCCGTGGGCTTCGCCAAGCTCCGACTCAGGCCCCGTATCTTTCCGGGCATTGGCAGACTTCAGGACCTGGGAGGATGAGGAGAGCATCCTGACCTCAGGAGGGCAGGGCCGGCTGACCTCATCTCCAACCCCTGTACCCCCAGGTCCCTGTGTCCTTGAGGTCGGCTGTTTGAGTCTGAAGCCTGGCCTGTAGGGCTCCCATTTCTGTCTCAAACCACCACCCCTACCCGCAAAACTTGGAAGCCCACTCTGTCCATCAGATGGCAAGAGTTGTGCTCTCTTTCATTCTTCTGACCCCCCTCCATTGAGGCAGGGGTGTTCACAGGTTCTAAACAGTTGGATTCCAAACATGTTTGATCGGCAGCTAAAAGCCCCAGGCCTCCCCACGTGGAGTGGGCTTCATGTGAGTGTCCAGGCTGCTGCACGTCAATACGGGAAAGCTGGGGTGCCTGGGGGGGCTCAGTTGGTGGAGTGTCTGCCTTCGGCTCAGGTAGTGATCATGGGGTCCTGGTATGGGGTCCCTCGTTTTGAGCGGGGGCTGGGGGGGGGGTCCTCAGAAGGGAACCTGCCACTCCCTCTGCCTCTGCCCCTCCTCTTGAGTGTTCTCTCTCTCTCTCTCTCTGAAATAAATGAATAAAATCTTAAAAAAAGAATAAGACTGGCAAAACACAGCTTTCCCCGCTGCTGTGGATGTGAGTTAAATGCAGCGTGGGTCAGCCAGCCAGCCAGCCAGTGCACGGTGGCACAATGCTGATGGTGACACTGGTGACTGACGTGCTGATGGTGACACGCGTATCACTTACATGTATTCCCATCTGACTGTGACTCCATCTCCCCTGGGAATGTGGCTCCCCAGCCACTCAGGAAACGTTTGCTTCCGCAGCGCGGGGGGCGCCTGCTGCCCAGGCCTCCTTATCCCAGAAAGAAGAGCAGGTCACCAGCGTGGTCAGACCCCGAGCTGTCCACACACAGCCCCCTTTCTTCCACCGTGAACTTTCTTGCTCCCACCCTCCAACCTTCCATGCCACACAACTCCCCACACCGCCTCTCCACCTGCCAGGTAGGGGGGTTGCCCCTTCAGGATTCACCCAATAAAGCCAGTCAGATCTTGAGGTTTGCTTGGTTGAGTTTTGTGATTAACTAGTGAGAGGGAGAGCTTTCAGTATGCCCAGGCTGCTGCCGTCAGTGGACCTGGTCTCCAGGTCGTGAGTTCAAGCCCCATGTTAGGTATAGAGATTACTTAAAAAAAATAAATCTGCCCAGGAGAGATGGATTCTGGTTCTCAAGGACAAATGTCAGCTGGTCCCTACAAAGGGCAAATGACTCCCCAGCTGCCCTGGGTCACCACCTGTGCTGCAGGCAGGCAGGGAGCAGGACCCTGGGTGGGGGAGGCTGCTCCCAAGCCCTCCCCCTGGATTGCAGATAAACAGCTGGACTTCTGAGTCCAGCTCTCCTGTGATAAGAAAGGACAGGTGGCAGCATTCACTTTTTAAAGCACTTTCTTATTGGAAAAGTGATCTTGCTTGTTGAGCAATACACAAGGAATACCAGAGATGTGTACCATGAGCTCGCCTCCACTGCTCAGGGGCCACTCCTGTTGACCTCTGGAGGACTTCTTTCATCAGAAAAGTCACTTCTTAGGCAGCCCGGGGGGGCTCAGTGGTTTAGCGCCACCTTCAGCCCAGGGTGTGATTCTGGAGACTGGATCGAGTCCCACGGAGTCCCACGTAGGGTTCCCAGCATGGAGCCTGCTTCTCCCTCTGACACTCTCTCTCTGTGTATGTGTGTGTGTCTCTCATGAATAAATAAATAAAATCTTAAAAAAAAAAAAAAAGGAAAAGTCACTTCCTTTCAAAGCACAGGTTTGGATATCCTTGAGAGTGGCTCCCTACACACACTCAAAGCTACATTGTGGGGCAAGCTTTGTTTTTTAAAGTCAATATTCGCTTTGCCAAAGGGATGAATATAAAGTTCATGAATTTTAAAAATGTAAAAACCGAGTTCTTCAAGTTAAACTTATAATTCTTATTACTCTATTTAGTATCTAACAGTTACACTAGTTTTTAAAAATATATTTTATTTATTTGACAGAGAGTATGCACGAGCGGGGTTGGGGCAGAGGCAGAGGGGGGGAGCAGGGTCTCTGCTGAGCAGGGAGTCTGATGTGGAACTAGATCCCAGGACCCTGAGATCATGACCTGAGCCGAGGGCAGACGTGTCACCAACTGAGCCCCCCAGGAGCCCTATTTACACACTTTAATTTGAAATCATGAGACTATTGTGCCCCAAGTCCTTAAACTTTAAAAATGCCTAAAATACCAAGCATGTACAAGACTGTTAATACTGTGTGTGTCCTCGGATCCACATCTATGTTTAAATCTTGAAATCCATTCACACAGCAAAGACAGGAGAGGGGTAAGGATGCCCTTCCCAAGCAGAGGTGATCCCTCCACCCCAGAAAACCTACATGACCTTCTCAAAATGAGGGACATGTTTCTGTGCCAAAGGGCCTCCCGGCCCATGTTCCCAGGACTCAAGTTAAACGATCTGCAGCCTCCCCTGTAAGGCAGTAGCTGGCCTCTTTGTGTGTGGTGTTGTTGCCTTTTGCGGCTGTAAGATATTATGTGGCATTTCTTGGATCCTGTATGTCTGGGGGCCCTCATTCTGCACCCACAAATGCTGAGGTCTCTAGAAGGAGTTCCAGACATGCCATCCAGAAATATGCCTCTTTGGTATATTGATCATCTTGAACTGAAGGCACTTGAAGAGCTAAGGCAGGAAGAGGCCTTCTCTGAAGTCCCCTCATCAGCCCCAGAGGGCACCTTGGGTGTCCTGGATCCTGAGGGTTCCGGGCACCAGGAACCCCAGCTCTTGTCTAAGCAGAGTCGCCCAGAGGCTGCCACCACTGCCAGACACACTTTGTCCCTATCTGTTGTCAAAGACTAAAAGTGCAGTCATCGCTGTGCTCCTTCTGCTCCGGGTTGTCGAGTTCTGCTTTTTGTTCTTGCCTGAGCTGTGGGTTTACAGTATTCGTCCAATCCCCCCGCCCGCCCCCCCCTACTCGGTACTTCTGGGCTCAAATCACAGAATTACTGGGCAGCATTTATGGTGTGCAGCTCACTGGTGCGCTTGCACTTTGGACACTTGTTCGGTCGTTGCTAACCTTTCTTCCACATTGTCTGAGTGGCCACAAATCCCATCGGTGCAGTTTTCGTGTTAGATGTTGTGTTTTCATTTCTCAAAGGTCTTTCTGTTTGGGTCCCTTTTTCTAGATCTGTTTTGTACACATGCATTCCCTGAGCTCCCGTGCACGTTTGGAGTCTATCAGAGTGTCCACCGGTTCTTGCACTGGTGTCCTCCTGGATCTGTCTCCACTGACTCATTTCTCTAATAATCATGAGTAATATCTTCCTCCTTCTTTGCATATTTGGTAATATTTTATTGCTTCAGAGATGTGGTAAATATGCCCCTGGGTGCAGGATTATTTCTTTTATTATTATTTTTTAAATCCCTTGAGATATTCTTAGCCTTTTCTGTGGTGTTTCCTGAAGGTGGTGGAAAGGGCTTGACCTTCAGAGGCTTATTTATTCTGGAGTCGCCAGCAGGACAATACCCTTTTGAATACCTTCCTCAACACGTGGTTTCTTGGGAGTCCTTCCAGGCTCGCTGGTGGACCATGAATTAGCCCTGGCCTGAGTGAGCCTGGGGACGGCTCCCCAGGGCCGATCTCTCTCTGGCCTTCATCCGCTTGTGCACTCACTTTTTAGAAGCGGTGGAGTCTGCAGACAGATTCCTGGAACTGGCTGCTGCCATGTGAAGCCGAGCCCCTTGGCCGCCCTCCCTTAGGGGGGCCGCTCTTGGCTCTTTGGCCAGCAAACTCTCCAGGTAAGAATCCAGGGGCCACCGTCTGGCCTACCTGCTCCCCAGTGGCTGACTCAGGTGCTTTCCTATACTTGGTATGTATTCTGGTTGGGTGAGGCCAGGGACAGATTCTATGCCTGTTACCACACTCTTACTAGAAGAAGAACACTCCCTTTGTGGCCTCTCCATGGCCAGTCCTCCAGGACCCTCAGGCTGGCTGACTGTGGGGCCATGGATGACCCCCTGCAGCCAGCCTGGGGGGCTACCCACCCTCCAGAGGCACACTCTTCCTCTTAAACTCGTCTCCCTGGTGCATCATACACAAGCTGTGTGCTGCCCCAGGAAACAAACTCAAGAGCAATACAATCCATACTCTAGTTTAAATAAAAGCCACAGGAATATGAGTTCATTAACAATCCTATCCATGGCGGGAACAAATGCCATGTTGCTTAGCTTGCCTTTGGTCTAGAAACTCACAGAAAAATTATCATTACCATAGGATTCTTGATCCCATATTCATTTTATTGCATTTGGCAAAAGATCCTCCTCTTTGTTGGTATCATGTTGGTATTCATGTAAAACCATTCTTACTAATAAATCTTTGTTTTTTAAGTTTTTTTTTTTTAATTTTTAAGTCATCCCTACATCCAAATCAGGGCTCGAACTCACAACCCCGAGATCAAGAGTCACCTGCCCCACTGACTGAGCCAACCAGGCACCCCTAGTAAAGCTTTTTTAACCCTGTGGTGAGCCCAGCACTGGGCTGCAGGTGTCTCTTTATTTCGTCATAGCAGACAACCTGCTTCCCACTTGGGCATGGAAAACGTGTGGTAAACATGTCAGCCACTCATACAGTACTTCAAGTGAACCAGAGGCTCATTTGTGGTAGAAAATTAAAAATTACCTGGCTGTCAAGAGAACAAAGGGACAAGGAAGGGTAGAAGATTCACCGGAACATGTTCCAACAGCAGGTGTGCTTTTTACGAAGGTGAGTAGCCAAAGCTCTCGTCTTTTAAAGCATCTTGTCAGTACATCCAACAAAATGTCAAGACAAGATGAGTGTATGAATGTGGGGAGGCCACTTTGGATCCATTTTAATCATTAATCCATTTATGTCCTAAGGGCGGTGCTCCTTCTGATACAATCCAACTCATTCTGAAATGTGATCCCCACATTATAGCATAATAGGTGATCAAATACTTTGGACCCCAGCCACCCCAGCATTCGTCGAGCATCTCTGTTGTGTTCGGTTCTGATAGATGTGTCCTTACATCCAGGGGCTTCTGAGAGACAGGCAATGAATGACCAGGTAGGTTGTCCATCCACCTACAAGAGAAAGCTGGTGAGCTTCCAGGTCTAACAAAACACTCAATAATGTCCTCCAAGTTTCCACCCTGTAACGAGTACGTTTTTTCACAAATTTCATTACAATAACTGTAAAAGACTTGTCGACAAAGCATTGTAAGTATTTTTACTAATGCTGTCCGTATGCTCTTCTGTGTAACTCCTGTATCTCTGGTCACTGCATCTGGAGACGGATTGTGCTCATCAGGAGGAGACAATTACAACAGTAATAGGAAGCCTTCAATGGGGCAAATACCACCCTGGCCAACCTAAAACCATCACAGCATGTAATAACAGTAAAATACAAACAGTGTTCCAAAAGAAGCTATAAAAATTCCGGCACAATTAAACAATATCATCCCCTAGCATGCAGATCCCTAGAAGATGTTTGCTGCCTTTTTCTTTTTGCAGGAGAGGTAATCTTTTATGCCAAAGGAATAGAAATAACAGAGTCTGCAATATACTTCTACCAGGATCTCTTCCTCTGCCCTCATTCCTTCAATAAGTATTTACTGGGTGCCCACTGAGTGTCCAGCCCCTGTTAGGTGCCAAGGATGATGGCGCTTAACAGGATGCAAATAATCCCTGGAAACAGTGAAATGCAGCTACAGCAAAAAGCACAAAACTGGGGCGCCTGGGTGGCTCAGTGGTTGAGCATCTGCCTTCAGCTCAGGGCATGATCTCGGGGTCCTGGGATCAAGTCCCACATCAGGCTCCCCACATCGAGCCTGCTTCTCCCTCTGCCTGTGTCTCTGCCTCTGTCTCTCTGTGTCTTTCATAAATAAATAAATAAAATATCTTTAAAAATAAAGTGTGCGGTTCCATATTCTTGCTGTATTCACAGAGTTGTGCAACCATCACTACAATCAGTTTACAATCTATTTATAGCATTAGCAGTGTCTCCCCGTTCCCTCCTCCCCCTGGCCTGGGCAACCACTGATTTACTCTCCATATCTGAGGATTTACCTGTTCTGGACATTTCATATAAACAGAATCCTACAAGACGTGGTTTTCTGTGACTGGCTCCTCCCACTCAGCGTGTTAGCAGGTGTCAATGCTTCCTTCCTTGTTATCATAGAATAATAATAATTCAGCCTACACATCACACTTTGTCTATTCACTCATCAGTTGATGGACATTTGCATCATTCTCTTTGGAGGCAATTATGAAAAATGCTGCCCCGAGCATTTGTGTACAAGTTTTCACGTTGTCTCACACTTGTATCTCTCTGGGTTGGTGCCTAGGAATGAGCTGCCAGTCACGTAGTACACCGCGTTGATCACTTTGAGGAACCACAGAAGTGGCTGGTTCTGTTCCATACTCCCACCAGCAAATTTATCATTAACCCATGTTGAAGTTTCTCCGAACCTTTTTCTGCAATGCTTGACATGATCATGTGATTTTCCCCCCTCTTTTTTCACCGTTAGTTTAGTGGATTACGTTGATTGCTTTTCAAACATTGAACCAGTCTCACATCCCTGGAACCAACTCTACAGGTCATGGTGTGCAATTTTCAATACGCTGTCAAATTCTACTTGCTAATATTTTAAGGATTTTTGCACTTCTACTCAAGAGGGAGATTAGTCTGTGGTTTTTTATCTTTGTTTGTTTGTATTTTCTTTGTCTGGCTCTGGTATCAAGGTGATAATAACTTCATAAAATGATTCAGGAGGAGTTCCCAGCTCTGCTATGTTTCTGAAATAGACTGTAAAATTGGAGTTCATCCTTTAAACATTTGGTGGAAGTCTCCAATGGAACCATCTGGCCCTAAATATTTCTTTTTTGAGAGTTTTAAATTACGGACTCCGTTTCTTTAGGGGTTATGTGGCTCTTCAAACAATCCGTTTCATGATAGGGGAGTCATGGTGGTTTCCCTAACCCTGGTTTCCCTCACTAAGTACAACGTGTTTACTGGATGTTGAACGTGAAACAAGCATGACGAGACTCTGAAAGCTGCAGAGAAGAAGGCTGATCGGCAAGGGACCTGGGGACCCGACGGGTGGCTCCGTGGTGAGACCCCTGAGTTTACTTTGCCTTGTAATCGACCAACTATAGTCTACACTTCATTACTTTTTCTATTTCTTTCTTTCTTTCCTTCTTTCTTTTTTTGGCTATTATTTTATTTCAAAGAAATATATGTCTTTGTGTTTAATTACATTTGAGAAACTACTCGGGGGTCAGACACCATGCCAGGTGTTGACACTATACAAGGATCTCTTCCCACAAATAGTTGACAATCTAATCATAGCAATAGTCACATAATGTTTTAAAATCCAGTGTTTTAAAGAAAAGTTGGAATATAATAAGATCAACCGATCAGGAGGGGATTCTGGCTAAACTGGCCCCATGTGACAGGTGACCCACACATCTCCAGCATCTTTGCTGCCGAGTGCCCATGTCCAACAGTCTGGACACCCGTCCGACTGTCCCATTCTAAAGAGTGTCAGAATAATCTTTTCTTTAAAAGGGCCGTGGTCTTAAAAAGTTTGAATTGGATTTTCTAAGCTTTGAGAGGTTAGGAAAAAAATCTAACGCATGGTCAGATTTTCATTATAAGGCTTAGACTAGTGATTCCTTCTCATGGGATTGGGGACATCTTGGCACCTTGGCATATTGACTATTTTAAGTTGAAGGGATTTGAGATATGGCAGGTGCTGGCAGAGTTCTCTGACTCCCCCACCCCCCGCCTGAAGCTGGGCATGAGGCCCTTGCATTAGAGGAGCCCTCCGTACGCCTGGAGGGGGCGGTTAGAAGGTCACGGGCAACTTTCTTCTTCCTTCACACTTCCTTAGGAGAGCTATATTGGGTTTTCTGTTATGAGCCAACAAGTGAAATTAAGTTAATGGCAACTCATTATTCCCCAAATAGAAAGTAGACTAGAGACCTGGCTCCTTTACGGCCCTGCTGCAGCTCCAATTCCTGCTAGAGTTGGGCTTATTTGTCTCCCAAGGTGGAAATACCAGCAGTGCCTGCACCTCGGAGTCTCCTGGGAAAAACAAGCCAAACATCTGATTTCCCAGCCCTGGCCCAGAAATTCCGATTGCTGGTGATTGGCCTGGGCTCCCGCTGGAGCACCCCAGTGGTGCTTTCGGGGAGGCAGAAAAGGAGCCCTGGCTGGGGCGGGGGCCCAGAATCTGCACCCATCTGCAGGTTCTCTGGGGCAGGTGCAGTGGGGGTTGTCGGGGGCCAGAGATAGGGAGATAGAGCTGCAAACAAAATCCTCTCACACCCCAGAACATCACTCCATAAGAATAGAAGAGAAAGAAAACAATGTTGCTCAGATAATCATTAAACCCACGACCAACAGACAGCCACTAGCAGCGCCCCAGGGACAGAGGGAAATTGCAGACAAGCCACACTTGGGGCAGGTTTGCCATTGGAGTCAGGTGAAAAGTCCAGCCTACCCCCTCCCAGTGCTTCCTTGGCTGTGAAAGACTCTCATACATTTACTTTTTAAAAGATTTTATTTTTTTTTAAAGATGTTATTTATTTATTTATGAGAGACACTGAGAGAGAGAGAGAGAGAGGCAGAGACACAGGCAGAGGGAGAAGCTGGCTCCCTGTGGGGAGCCAATGTGGGACTCGATCCCAGGACCCCAGGATCACACCCTGAGCCGAAGGCAGAAGCTCAACCGCTGAGCCCCCCAGATGCCCCAGACTTTTGCACATTTAAAATAAGACAGACAGAGGCATTCTGAAAGAAAAGGGCAGGGAGAATGTCTCCTCCCATATTTCTCAGGACCTTGAAGCCTCTTCTTTTCAGCCTGTGCTTGTGTCACGGCCTGGGTAAGCCGTGTGGCAGAGCTAGCACCCTGGCTGGCAAGGCCCTGTCCCTCCTGCACCTGCTGAGGTACAAGCTCACCCAGTGCTCCAAGACAAGGGCCATGCGGGCATCCTCCACCAGTCCACCTGTACCCCCAGCCAGCAGGACAGCATCGGTGCCCCAGGAGGACCAGCTCAGCCTCTGTCCTAAGATTTGGCAGGGTTGGGGCCTGTGGTGAGGGTGGCAAGCAGCCCAGGACTGTGCTCACAGCAACTAGCACCCTGCCTGGTTGGCCTTGTGTCCAGGTGAGAGCTTGCGGGAGAGGATGGCAGGACCCCGGCTACCAGACTTCACACGCTGAGTGACTCTGTGTCACCCAGAGCATCGTCTGCTGGCCGCGGTTGGGCTAGTAGGTAGGGATATTTCCCCTGGGCCCAGTGCCCTGGACGGCTTCCCAGCAGCTGTGGGCTTGCATCGTCCTCGGGGGGAGGTCAGGCTCAGCAGCAATGCTCAAGTCAGACACTTGGCTGTTTATTTGTTTTGTTTTTAGATTTTATTTATTAGAACACAAGCAGGATGAGGGGCAGAAGAAGAGGGAGAAGCAGACTCCTCGCTGAGCAGGGAGCTTGATGTGGGACTCCATCCCAGGACCCCAGGATGGTGACCTGAGCAGAAGGCAGATGCTTCACTGACGGAAACCCCAGGTGCCCCAACACTTGGCCTTTTCATGGAAGCAAATATCGAGTTCTCACATCTAATAGAAGGACTGGTAAGAAACTCCTAGTGTCGCCGTGGAAGGTGGTCCTGTCCTTAAGAAATGTCTCCTCAAACAAGCTAAGTGGCACCACTTACCTAATCCGGCCATTCGGGAACACCAGTTCTACTCTCAGCTGCAGAGAGATCTAGAACAACCCACCCACCGCAGCAGGAAACCTGAGGAGGCTTTTCAACATGCTTGTTTCTTCTGCGTCTTCTCGCAGAGTCTGGAAAACCTGTGCCCTGAGATGTGTGTCCTTCGGGTGGCTACCCGTTTGCTCCCTGCCTGGCCCGGCGCCCGGACCAGCTGAGGGCAATGAAACTGGCACCTGTGGCCGGTAACCGAGAGTGAGGGTGGCCCTGCAGGTGTCTCACACACACACGTCAAGCAGAGGGCAGGTCTACACATGGTTCTCAACACCCTTGTCTTTCCTTCCCGTTAAATTCCCCTCAAAACACTGCCTTCTGCTCTTCTGTCTCCTGTTTTGTCACAGGAGCTGCAGATCGAAGTGTGAGAGCAGCTTTATCCACATTCCTATGACCTTTTTTTCTTTTTATTTATTTACTTTTCCAGTTTTGGTGGGAAATAATTGACATACATAATTTTTCTTTTTATTTATTTACTTTTCCAGTTTTGGTGGGAAATAATTGACATACATCACCGTACACATTTAAGGATGCACTGTGATGGCCCGATTCACCGTATTCTATGAAATGATTACGATAGGCTCAGGGGACCCATCTTCCCATACAGGCACGGTAATGTTTCTGACCCGCACCCACCTTGCCGGCAGGAGCACCAGCTATTTGTAAAACTGCTGTTTGTTGGAACGTTTTATTGCCAAGAAACAGTTTCACAACTACGAGCCGATCTCTTTGCTGGACCGTTTGTCCTTCTATGTCTCCGGTGTATTCTATGGAAGCGGACTTACTGTTTGAGAGCAGCTGTAGATTCTCAGCAACATTAAGAGTTAGGTGCAGAGATTCCCACCAACCGCCCCATGCAGCCTCCCCATCGGATGGTCCTCCTGGTGCCGAATAACATTCCATTGTCTGAGACACTAGCTGCTTCCAAAATTTCTCTACTAGGCGCTACCCGTCACGCTGCAGGGCAGGGAAGTGTCACGCAGGGATGAGGATGCTAGAGTTGGGCTGCGACTATGCTCTCGTTCTCTTCCTCAAGGTGTGTGGAACCCCAACACACGGGGTAATTTAGGGGGTGTCATGTGACCTCCTGGCAGCAGAACCCTAATTGGCAATCGGCAAAAGAAACAAGTTTCCTCACTGTTTTTTCAAAGCTCTTTTCTATCCCCTTACCCTTCCTTCTGGCCCATGCAATGCTCTCTGCCTGGGACGGACTAAATTTTGTTGAGTCTTTCAACATTCACCCCAAAATTCACAGGGCTCCTGCGGGTGCAGATTATTGCTGAAGGCTTGTCGTAGCTAAGTAATAGAAGCTGGCATTTATGGAGCGCCTACTGTGCGTGCCTGATGCCCTAAGGATTCCACACCTGCTGACTCATGGGCTTGTCACTGTGGTCTCCGCTGAGTACTGTGTGGATGGAGAAGTCGCTCCCAGCTCCTCAGCCGGAGCCACACAGCCAGAAACTGCCATCCTGGCGCCACATGGCTCCCTCCCGCCACAACTCCCTGGAGGGCGGGGTCGTACTTGGCCACCTTCAGAACACACCACCCCCCAAGAGGCTACTTTGACATAAGGATTGAGCTAAAGACAATTGAGAAAAGGCAGATGCCAAATAGAGCTCTCGCCCTCCCGCCCTCCCACCCTCCCGCCTGTAAAATCCCCAGGTGTGAAGGAGAGTCTACATGACAAAGCTGCTCTACAGCTGCCTTGGGAGCCAGCTTGGGGACACCTGTTCCTGAGCCTGCACCCTCCCCACAGATGGACAGAGGTTTGTTCGGTTGCCACAAGGGGCCCCGCAGTACCGCACACCCGAGTACCTGTGTGATTTTGTCTTGCAGGCCTGGCTCCCAAGGGGGTGACGCGGGCCCAGTGGTTGAGCCAGAAGGGAGCCAAGGAAGCGCTGGTCCTGCCCCACGAAATGTGCCTTCCTCACAGTGGGGCTGGGCATGACGTGGGTGGGAGGGTGACCCTGGATATGGAAGAGCAGCTGCAGAGAGGAGGTGGTGCTGTGGGCGCCCCAGAGCTCGGGCCAGGGTGTCTCTGTGCACATCCTGGGGCTGAAAGCGCTTGTCCAGTCACCAACCCTAACTCCTATTACTGAACATCTGATGTGAGTTAGGGTTCCATCAGCACACATGGGTTACACATCAGGGCAAGGGGACTGGTCCTGGGTCCGGAAAGAAGGAGGAAGGTCAGCGAGGGCTGCCGACTTCTCAGAGGGTTCCCTGACACCCCCGCTTTGCCCCAGAGCCCTGGAGTGCCACAGCCCTGCCTCCCCCTCCATGTGCCTACCCCACCAGTGGACTCAAGGCCTGGCTCAAGCAGGAAGGCCGTGCAGTCTAGGGGTCAGTGTGCAGACACCCCCGCCCTCAGGGGACCCCATGGGGATGGAGCCATCCTGCAGGTGGGAGCAGAGGAGTGGGCAGCCCACCACGCCCTCTGCGCCCTCCTCCCTCCCAACCCCCCCAGCCCCTGCCATGCCCTCTGGGCCCTCCCCCCAGCCTCCGGCCGCTCCCTCCTCCCCCACTGCTCCCTCCTCCCACCCCCCACTCCTGCAGCCCTCCCCCCCCCCCCCCCGTGCCCTCTGCGCCCTCCCCCCAGCCTCCCCCGCTCCCTCCTCCCCCACCACCCCTGCAGCCCCCACTGCTGTCTGGCTTCCTGCACTCGTCAGGCTGGTTCATCCCCCCGAGCAGGTTATGTGGCACTTGTTGCCCATCCCAGACAGAGGCAGGGACAGACACCCCAGCAGAGCAAGAGGGACCCTGTCATGTACAAGAGAGCTCGTTTCTGCCTCTTTTCTGCCTCTTCTGCTTCCATAATTGAACACGTGCAGGCACGTGCACGGCCACACTCGGGGCCCCTGCTTAAACCTGCTGCTTCACAAAGATGCTTCTGGCTCCAAAGTCACACGGGCTCTAGGTCTCGGCTCCTGAGGACATCTCAGCAAAGAATCCTGCCCAGCCAGTCTGGGGATTCCGACCCTGATAGGGATCAGACTCCTCCTCCCCCCCCCCCCCCCCAAGGTCTGACAACGCACAGCCTTCCCCTGGAAGCC
Source organism: Canis lupus dingo (assembly GCF_003254725.2). Lineage (NCBI taxonomy): Eukaryota > Metazoa > Chordata > Mammalia > Carnivora > Canidae > Canis > Canis lupus. The sequence continues at coordinate 97,618,034 of NC_064243.1, forward strand.
ACCCCCCTCTTGGTTCTCTATCCTCCTGCCCCCACCCAGTGTGGGCCCCACCCTGAACGCCCCCCACCCTGCGCGGCCCCCACCCTCCATGGCCGCAGACCCCACACCCTACAGGGCCCCCCACCCTGCACAGCCCCCACGTTGTGTGGCCCCTGCCCTACGTGATCCCCCCACCCTGTGCAGCCCGCACCCTGCACCACCCCCACCCTGCACAGTCCCCTCACCCTCCATGGCCCAGTCAGCAGCTCCCTTGCTGCGCGGCAGTCAGGTCCTCACTGTCCAAGGCCTGAAGGTTTTGAACAAAGAGCCTCACCGTTTGATCAACTGCCAGGTTCCCTTCAGCTTGTTTGAGAAGGAAACAGAGAAGGAGCCTTGTTGTTCCTTCTCATCGTATCATTCCTATGATGAACTGGTCACAGCCAGTGTGACGCTGGGGGGCGGGCATTCTGTGTTTGGTGGGAAGAGGGGGCTGCACCTCCACATTCCTTCCTTTTTGCTTCCAGGCCCAGGAGACCAGGGTGCCCGCCAACTGCCCTCAGGAGGCAGACACAGTGGTTTCTTCTTCCTCGGACCTGAGTGGCCTCTGGTGTTGGGGGTGTCCTCACGGGTCCACGTCCCCAGAGCTCCCACTGGGGCCTCCTTCCACCACAGCCTACATGCTTGGTGCTTGTCGGCTCCCCCTTTATTTATCCTTAACAAAATTTTCTGGAAAGAGACAAGGAGGAAACAAGAGCTAGACTGGTTCATGAGCAAACACAAATCAGATAGGAACGTGTCACTGCTGGTGAAGAGATGTTGAGGTTCGGAGCAAGAGGTCAGGGGGGAATCCTTGTGGCGTCTTTGGTGCAAAAAGGTGGTTTTATTAAAGCAGGGGACAGGACCTGTGGGCAGAGAGAGCTGCCCTGGGGTCACGAGGAGTGGCTCCCCCATTATATGCTCTCAAGTTGAGAGGGAGTCAGGGGAAGGATCAGCCTCCCAGGAATTTTGGAAGCAAGGTCTCCAGGAACCTGAGGGGACCAGCTATTGTTGGGAAAGTTCATTTGCTACCGTCTAATAAAACAGAGTCAGGAGACCCTTCAGGTGTACATTGGTGGGTCCTGTACTTGGGGGACGATCGCCAACACGTATCTTGGGGGGTTTAGAGATAAAGGGAATTTCTAAAGGAATTTTTATATATTAGAGCAGACTCCCAGGGTCCTGGGAGTTGGGCTAAGGTTCCCGTCGCCCTCAGCAGAGTGTCCGCATCGAGGCAGCTGAGTTCCTAGAGGAGGGTCCCCCTGCCTGTGTCCAGGACGGTCAGTGGGCAGTAGGGAGGAAGGGAATCTAATAACTCCTCTCCCGCCTCAGTTGTCATGTGTTCACTTCACCATTGGGCTGTAGCAGCGCCACTGAAGAAGATCCTGAATTTGGTTTTCACCCTGTGTGGACGGAGACAGCACGCGGGCCAGCCGTGCAGGACTTGCATCCCTTAGCCGCGCCCCGAAAACACGAAAGGCCGACAGCGGGTCATTCCTCCAGAAGGGTTGGTGGCCCCTGTTCACAGCGCCAACCCAGCTCCACCCGCGGGAGCCGCGAGTCTGGTTTACGCGCGCACACACACACAGGCACATGTACACACACACACACACACACACACACATACACACATACACACACAGAGCTTCTACACGCTGCTTGCTCCGCTTCTGAAGGAAAGCACCCTACGGCACCAGGGCCCCATGGTAGGCCATCCCTACCTTCTGGATGTCAAGCAAGGTTTATAGAAAAAGGGAATCACAGGTTAACACAAGCCTGTGTCACAGACACAAGGGAGTGCATAAAGCGCGAAGTCACGGGTAGAAACCACAGAGGTGAGCTGCCTGTGGGGACATTGTTTGCTGCAGTGAGGGGATCACAGGGAGTGACTCCTGAGCTGAGACCCCAAGACAGGGAGGGTGGGCTCCTTTTTACTAGGGTTTAGGGTAAGGATGACACTTAGGCCAGGAAGCCTCGTCACGGCGTGGAGAGGCGGCCGAGGCCCTGCATGCACCTGCAATGCCCCCAGGAGGGCATCCTAGTGCCACACGGAGGTAAAGATAACTGTCACCTAATGGGTCACTGGGGAGCTGAGTGGGGATGACCCTGGACCATCAGGGTGGCCCAGCACTGGAGCTCTTCCCCAGGGGCAGCGTTACTGCTTGAGGGCTGGGTTCCGGGTCCAGATGGGGCTGCTGTGCAAGGAGGTCCCTCCCCTGAGGGGACAGAGAGCTGGACCCAGAGCTGGAGGGGAAATGTGGGAGGAAGATGAGCGGGCCTGAGCACGTGCACCATGAGGTCAGCTCTCAGGGTCTGGTAGGTGACACCAACACAGCTTACATGGTGGCTTACCAAGTTGTCCATAAAACCCAGAGGAGAATAGGATAATGTTGTAAACTGACATCTTAGCTCGTCTCTCCAGTGTATGACTTCTCGGCCTGGAGCTTGGCAGCAAGGGGCTCGCCGTGAAGGGAAACCAGGAGAAAGGGGACATCGCGGTGTGTGCGGCAGGGGGGTGGGGGCCTCGAAACCACAGCCTTGGTTCCCTGGGGAAACAGCTATAAATACCAGGTCAGTTAGAAACCCCCAGAAAACAAAATACAATTTCTTTTCAAAAGAAAACCGCAGACCCAGGACGGACTCCCTCACAGCAAGTGCCAAACATCAGCCAAGACTTCATATCTAACCCGGCAGCACTTTCAACCTCCCAGAAGTGGGACCTGTCCACGCAGAGCTCCCTAGTCAGCCCTGGAGAGTCCGAGGTGGGAGGGCCACTCACCAGAGCGACACGTTCTTTGCTGACAGTTTCCCCTTTCGGCTCCCCCTCTGCCTTTTTTTAAAAAAAGATTTTATTTATTTAGTCATGAGAGACACAGAGAGAGAGAGGCAGAGACACAGGCAGAGGGAGAAGCTGGCTCCCTGCGGGGAGCCAATGCGGGACTCGATCCCAGGACCCCAGGATCACACCCTGAGCTGAAGGCAGATGCTCAACCACTGAGCCACCTCGGGAGTCCCTCCCTCTCTGCCTTTAAAATCCTTTCTGCAGCCCCGCAGAGCTCCCCTCTGCTGCTGGGTGGGGTGCTGCCCGAATTACAAGTCATTGATGAAACCCAATTTGGTCTTTTTAATTACTCAGCTGAATTTGTTCTTTAACACAGAGAAGCACCTAGATTTTCTTTGTTAACATTTAATTTTTAAGTCATCTCCACACCCTACGTGGGGCCCAAACTCATGACCCCACAATCAAGAGTCACATGCTCCAGGGGCACCCGGGGGGCTCAGTGGTTGAGCATCCAACTCCTGGCTTAGGCTCAGGTCGTGATCTGAGGGTTGTGAGATCGAGCCCCACATCAAGCTGCACGCTCAACATTGGTGTCTGCTTGGGATTCTCTCTCCATCTCCCTCAGCCCCTCCCCTGCTCATGCTCTCCCTCTGTCTCTAAAATAAAAAAATAAAAAAAAAAAAAGAATAGGTTCTTCCTTCCCATTCTGTGCATGTTACTAATCTTCACAGTTGGTGCCCGTCTGATTCACTGATGTGCTCTCTCACTGTTCAATTTACGTTTCTCTAATAACCACTGGGGGAGAGCGTTTTTATTAACCATTTGTCTTTCATTATGTAAGCCGCCCACTCACAGCCTTTGTGTCTCCCTGGTTCCTCACCTGTGGTCAGAGAGGCAGAGCTGTGGAGTCGACCAGGCTGCCCACCTGAAGATGGAGCTGAGGCCATCCCTGCTTCCCCAGATCCTACACGTAGAGATGACGTGGATAGTTCCTCAGTGACCCTGACACTGTTTGCAGTCACCGATTGCTCACTTTATTTATTTTTATGATTTTTTTTAAAAAGATTTTATTTATTTATTCATGAGAGACACAGAGGGAGGGGCAGAGACACAGGCAGAGGGAGAAACAATCTTCCTGCGGGGAACCCAATGCAGGACTCGATCCCAGGACCCCAGGATCATGCCCTGAGCCAAAGGCAGACACTCAACCACTGAGCCACCCAGGCATCCCTATGTTTTATGATTTTATTTTCAGGTCATCCCTACACCCGATATGAGGTTCAAACTCACAATCCCAAGATCAAGAGTCACCTGCGCCCCACCCCCCCGCCCACTGCTACGCTCTCTCTTGGCGCCCAGACACAAGACAGAACCTCCAATTAGATCCTAGATGCGTTTTTCTCCATGATACATTCAGTAAAGCCTTACGCCCTCAGGCAAAACCATAATTGTACCCTCACTTCTTACCTATGGTTCCTGGACGGCCAGACTACTGACAATTGGAATGGATGAAACACGTCACAAAAGGCGAATTATTAAAGAGTGCAATCTAGATCCTTTATTTCTTTTATATTAAAAGCATTTTTTAAAATCCTGCATCTCATGGAGCAGTGGTGTAGGTGGCTGTCGTGGCCCAGGGAGCGCGGGGCAGGAGCCGGGGCCAGTGGGGTGAGGCCCAAACCTGCTCAGCTCCCGCGACACGGCCAGCTCTCCCGGGTAGGGCCTGTTTGCTCCCGCAGCAGCTCTCCCAAGGTAAGCCTCACAAGATTTTGAGGGGAAGAAAATGAGCTCCCTCTACACATGTCAGGTCCATCCGCTGGGATGCTCGGTGTGGCTGACACAAGACAGATTAACCAGAGAGAGGACCCGCCAGAGGTTGGTGCCCCAGGAGCGCCCAGAGACAGGTGACGCAGGGAGGTAATGGGCCTACCCAGCACGTCCACAAGCAACAATAAGTCATGGAGAAGTGACAGGATGCAGGCAGGGAGGACATCAGGGGTCCGGGGCTGGCAAACCGTGGGGAGGCAAGCACGCAGGGAAATCCACAGACGGGAGAGCTAGTTGTAGCGAGTCGATTCCTGCCCTGGGTCTCGGGGCGCGGGGGGCCCAGGGCTGTCTTCTGATCCCCGTCCGTCCTTCCCCATAGACAGGGCGGCAGGACTGTCTCTACAAATTTACGTCCTGCTTTTAAACAAATGGGGGAAGAGCAGAGCTGTTTCTTGCACCTGCTGCCAGGTGGCCTGTGTGAGGTGGCGTGTTCTGCTCCCCTTCACCATACAATTCATGCCTTCAAAGAACATAACTCAGGGGCTGCCTGGGGGGCTCAGTCGGGGAAACATCTGCCTTCGGCTCAGGTCGTGACCCTGGGGTCCTGGGATCGAGTCCCGCATCTGACTCCCCGCAGGGAGCCTGCTTCTCCCTCTGTCTGTGTCCCTGCCTCTCTCAATCTGTGTCTCTCATGAATAAATAAATTAAAAATCTTAAAAAAAAAAAGATTGAAGGGAATGCTTTTTTTAAAAAAATAATAAAATAAAAATAAACTCTATAGTGGGCCCGCGAGTACAGGAAAGATGGTGCACACAGGGTTGGGTATCATCCGAGATCTTGGGCATCCCGTGAGGGTCGGGGGCCGTGACCCCTGCAGAGAAGGAGGGACCACAGCCTCCTTGGAGAAACGTCCCTTCATTTTCAGGTTGGGTTATTTGTCTTTTTCCTGTCAGGCTGTGGCTATTATCCGCTCTAGATTCACGTCTGTTCCCGAGCATACATCTTGTTGACACCTTGTTCTGGACTCTGAGCTCTCTTCACCTGCTCGACGACCTTGTTCACGGCACAGGAATTGCGAATTTTGCCGTGGTCCTTCTTCACCTATTTTTCTCTTGCTGCTTGTGTTTCTGGTGTCATACCTACGAGAGCGCCACCCAAGATGAGGCGTGAAGGTCCTGCTCTGTGTTCTCCAGTGGTTTTACCACTTACGCTTAGGTCTGTGAATCATTTTGGGTGAATTTTTGTAGATGGCGTTAGGTAAACATCCAACTCCATGTTATTGCATATGGAACTCTAGTCATCCGAGCTCTATTTGTTAAGAAGATTATTCCTTCGGGAACACCTGGGTGGCTCAGTGGTTGAGAGTCTGCCTTCAGCTTAGGTCATGATCCTGGAGTCCTGAGATCCAGTCCCCCATCGGGCTCCCCGCAGGGAACCTGCTTCTCCCTCTGCCTGTGTCTCTGCCTCTCTCTGTGTCTCTTGTGAATAAATAATTTTTTTTTTAAAGAAGACTATTCCTCCTCAGCTGAATGCTCTTGGAATCCCCCATGAGGGGCCGTTTCCGGCCCATCTTCTATGGGCCTGCCATCTGCGGGAGCCGGACCCTTCTGTCCCTGCAGGCACAGACCCGTAGCTCCGAGGCTGACACCCATTCTGATCCTCCATGGGGTCTGTGGGCACTGGCCCTCCAGCTCTGGGAGGCCAACCTTGTGTGTGCTCGGGTCTTTGACCTCGGTACCTGGTTCTGCTCAAGCTCCTCTGCCTCTGCAGCTAACGCCCCGGGTGGGAACTCCTGTGGGCCTTCTCTGCCGTGACGACTTCAAGTCATTTCTGCACCATGGGCCCAGCATGGGGAATGCTACCCTGGTGTGGCTGGTGACACAGCCACTCAGGCTTCACCTCCCGCCATCGGTGCTCAGATTCCCCCCACACTGCTCGTTGTCAGGCTGCTGGGACCCCAGCCACATGGGGCCACTCGACTCTTTCACTGGATGAAAAATATGCAGAGATTTGGTGACTTAAGGCAGCAATCATCATTTGATTTGTGCAAAATTCTATAGGCCAGGAGCTGGGGCTGGGTCCAGTGGGAACTTCTGCTCATGTGGTGTCAGGTGGGAAATCTGCTTGAGCCTGAGACCTCAGGGGCTGACACTCAGAAACCTGGCCACACCCAGGGGGCTGAAGCCTGGGAGCTGGCTGGACCCTTGTCCCCATGTGGCTCTTTATGTGGAGCTCAGGGCTGCAGGGCCCAGTTGTCCCGAGTCCCCATCGGTCCTGGCAGCCACACTTTTGTGGTTGGAGTCTGTCCATGGCCAGCCCAGATGCAAAGGGGGCACTTGGTCACGCCGCAGAGGAGCACCGGGAGTGTGGACACTGCATGGCCTTCTCCAGAGACCCCGCCTACCCCCTGGGCCCACATGGACGTCCCCTGGTGGCCCCATGACTGGAGCACTGGCTCAGCCTGGCACCCTGCTCACTCCTGCTGTTGAGTCCAGGGTGAGGAACGTGAGGGTGCCTTTCCCAGACTGAGATGGGGCACACGTGCCTCTGGAATCACGAATAAATCTCTGCATGAGACTGTCCCTATGTAGCCTTTTCTATTCTTCGTGGAGAACAATGATCACTGCAAAGATTTCATCCTGGTCAGTGTATTTGTCGAGGCTTGTGATTCCACGTGCGCTGCGGGTTCACTAGTGCTGTCTTCGTGGCAGGAGTAGGGCAATCCCTGAGAGCACCTTCAGATGGGCTGTGTGCAGCGGGGCATCGCCTCCCTCAGACTGGAGGCTTTGGGGACTTTCAGACAGAAATTCAAGGCACACAAGAAACAAGGTTGTTTGTTAGAACCAGAAAGGTGCCCCCTCTGCCCCAAAGAAAGCTCCGAATCATACAGAAATAAATCCTTTTATTTTTTGTGTGAAGCGATGAAAGGCAAGCGTGACAGCAGGACCTGCCAGCGGGCGGAGGGCAGATCCCTGCTAGTGCGGTGGCAGGACAGGGAGGGGTCTGTCCCTGAACCGAGCCCCGCCCCCCTCCAGTCAGTCCAGGTAAAGCATCTGAGCAGTGGCCGCTGGCCCAGAGCTTCTGGCCTAACAGGAAAGGGTTGGATTTCTTCTTGGGTCATTGGATTAGCTACAGTAACGCCGGCGTGAAGGGTGGGCCAGGTGCACGGGCCGGGTGGACACCCTTGGGGCGCCCAGACCCTCGGGTACGCGCCGACCCGCTGCGTTTGGGGAGAGCCAGGTGCCAGCAGGGCCGGTGGTTCTTCCTGGGCGAGCAGGGGGCGCTCCCCACTTTGAGTAAAGGCTTTGGTGGGACTGAGGGTCAGCGCCCCGTCCTCCAGCAAACACACAGGACTCTGCACGGTGAACACCCCGGCGCCTTCCCATCAAACGGCAGTTGTCACAGAACATTCTTACGTAGAAATTGAACAAGAAATTAAAAATTAGGCTGCATTTCTGCATCTGTAAGCATTCTTCCTTCTAGAGAAGAGATCACTTTTTCTGCGTAAAAATTTGCAGTCTGAGGGCAACAAGGCTGTTGTTGGAGTCTCTCCCTCTGGAATCCTCTCTCTCTGTTGTCCCGGAGAGGCAGAGGGGAAGCCGAAGGGGAAGTGTCTCTCCCAGGGTCCCACCTCCAGGGGACCCCGGGCGTCAGAGAGGCCCACACGCGAGCCTGGAGAGACCAGCGTCCACTGCACGGTCAGGAATCCAAGCTCAGGCCCGTTCAGTACCTGGGCACCCGGGTCTCTCCCTCCCCACATTGTCGAGTGCATGATTTATTCATCCAAAGGAGGAGGAGTCCCTCCTGGACACAGAGGGGCAGGCCAAGGGCTTATCCCTCTAAGAGCACTTGGGGAAAAGAAGGATCTTAGGTAAAACTCTGAAAAAGGCCACTCGTCCCTCTCCCCCTGTGGCCCCATTCACCTGAGGGAGCATCCTGTGGGGTGGAAATGCCTTCTTTCTCCAAAATGAGGGAAGCCACGGCCTCGGGCACAGGCTCCACCTTCCCTAGCTGGACACAGGATGGACACTCAGAGTTCACTCTTTCTCAGAAGAAATAAGGGGAGGGACATAGTCCCTACAGGGATATCGGATGTTCCAAGACCCCAGAACAACCCCTATGGGGGGTCAGAGAGGGCCACAGACACACACCCCCAGCAGCCCCGTGAACCCCCAGTGTGCCCAGGATGGCCAGCCAGACCCTGGCTGCGAGTCTGTGCACGGGAGGGCACAGCCCTGCCCCGTACCTGGAGAAAAAACCAGCTCAAAACCTCTCTGAAAACCTCCATGCAGGGTTTTGAAAACTTGACATGGAAAACAGAAATAGGACTGTAAAAAAGAAAAGAAAAAAAGCCATAAAATTCTGTGGCTAACTTTTCATTTTCAACCTCTTCTTTTCTTTCCCCCAAAATAAAATTTCTTATAGGTCATTTTAGTGTCTTAGGGCTGCTTTGACAAAGCACCACTGAACAGGTGACATAAAGGCACAGACATTTATCCTGTCTCAGTTCTAAGGCCAGAAGTCTGAGGTCCAGGTGGGGCAGGGCCACCCTCCCTCCTGAGCTCTAGGGGACGGGCCTTCCTGCCTCCTCTGCCTCGGGGGCTCTGGGCTTCCCTGGCTCATGACCCTGTCCCTCCTATCTCTGCCTCTGTTTTCTCATGGCTTCTTCTCTGTGTCTGTGTCTCTCGTCTTGTTTCTAAGGATGCCAGTCATTGGATTTAGGGCCTCACTCATCCAGGAGGATCTCACCTTAAGATCCTTAACTTAATTATATATGAAAATATCCTCTTCCTAAACAAGTCACATTCATACATGAAGAGTGGGGGTAAAATCTGGGCGTATCTCTTGGGGGACCACCACTCAACACATGACATAGATAAAATACATCCTAAACATCGGTCAGATTAAATACAGTGTGAATTTAGTAAACTCTTAAAATACAAATAAAGATTTTTTTTTAAAAGATGTTATTTATTTATTCATGAGAGACACACAGAGAGAGGCAGAGACACAGGCAGAGGGAGCAGCAGGGTCCCTGCAGGGGGCCTGATGCAGGACTCGATCCCAGGACCCCAGGATCATGACCTGAGCTGAAGGCAGACGCTCAACCCAGGTGAGCCACCCAGGTGTCCAACAAATAAAGATTTTATTTGTAAGTAATCTCAGCACCCACCATGGGGCTCAAACTCACAATCCTGAAATCAAGGGTCATGCACCCCACTGACTGAACCAGCCAGGTGCCCCCCAAGAAATGCATTTTAAGAACCATTTCCAAATAACTATTATCTGGCTATTTTGAACTTAAACTTTTATTTCCTGGTATGTTTGGTTTAAACAAAGGTTTAAGACTGCAGCCATACTCCCGCTCAGGTCAAGGAGAGCAGGGGCTGAACTGGGTGGGTGTCCAAGAATGGTTTCCCGTCCCCACTGCCCTTGTCAGTACATCCCCTGGAAGGTCTGCAACACCTGCCTGGGCCACCCCCAACTTATGTGCACTTCCCTCCTGCCACCCCCAGAATCGGCAGGTCACTGTTGCCTCGTCCAACAGCCAGCCACCAGACCCCGCTGTGTTGAGGATCACATGAGCACATCGAACCCTCCAGAACTCAGCTACCAGCCTTCCCCACGCCGTAGACACTGGCACCTGAGGGCACCCTGACAGGAGGAGACTCTGGGAAGAGACCCCTTTAGAAAGCCAGGGGCGCATTCCCTGGGAGGAGATGCTCCTTTCCCGAGTGAGTGCAGCATAGATGTCCCAGTCACTGTTTTCCCACTTCTTAGAGCCCCTCCAGTTCACAAACAAGTCACGCTTGTTGAGGTCGTGTTTCTTGATTAAGCCAACCCGTGAGCTCACTTTTTCCCTCTGTGGTGAGCAGTGACCTACATCTGTGCAGTCGGCCTGGGTCGCTTGGGGTGCCAGGCGCAAGCTGGAAGCTCTTAACGGAAATAATCTCCACAGGCGAGGGGACCTGGTGAGTCAAGGGGAACATTTGGTTTAGTTTTTCCTTTAAAACCTGCAGCTTTGGACAAAAATAAACCTAGCTGCCTGCATGCCTGCTGTTTGGAGGGGGGAAAATTTGGCTCATCTCTGCCTTGCAAAATCGGGTACTGCGCACCCCATCTTCACACCCCATATTCATCTGCACCATTTGCTGAGGACCTGCTTTGTGCCAAGCATCGTGCTGCTGCGTCATGGGGGGTAGGTAGGAGGCAGGTAATGAGGCTGCCGCACTGACACACACTGGGACGGGGCTGTGATGGCATCGTGGCCTGGGTGGCAGCTGGACAGTGAAGGAGCAGGCCCAGGGAGCTCTCCCACACCTGGGGAGTGGACGGAGGCCGTGTGGAGACTCTTCTCGTTCTACTTTCTCTACATGCAGAGACCTCATGGGATTGATCCATCAGCTGTTGTTTATTGGCGACCAGAGTGCAGGACAAGGGGAGAGCAGCACAGGTCCCAGGAGGGGGCACAGAGGGTAAAGGAAGTGTGAGCTGGAGGCCCTCAGGCTCAAGGAACCCTGCAAATGCAGTCCTGAGAGACACCGCGAAAATGGGAAAAAGAAAGAATCTGGGGTCTACTGAGTAAGCATCAGGGTCACAGGGACTTCCTACCTCTAGGTCGGAAGGACCCTTGGAATCCAGACACTGAGCACCAACGGGTTAAAATGGGAAGCCGCTGTCGTTTGCAGGCTGCAGCCCAGATTTGGGCTCTACAGATGTGAAGCTGTATGATCCTCAAAATCAGGACGGACAAAATGCATGGTGGCAGCCGGGCCTGTGGCCATATGAGGCACTGAGACACATCCCCGACGAGCCGCGGCCCAGGGACCCCAACGCCCAGGGGCGACCGCACTGCAACCCGGCGGCAGAGAACGGGAGGCAGGCGTCTGCTCCCTGTGGCCGCCTGACCACTGCCGGGGCAACCTCTGGTTAGTGCGTGTGTCACAGGAGCTTGGGCCTGGTGCGGGCAGCGTGCTGTCCGGCTGATGCTTGGGCAGGGGGCAGGGGCAGCGGGCAGGGAGCAGCCGCTGCTCACATGCCTGTCATCCACCTGTGCGCAGAGCTGCTGGTGGGGTCCTGCTTGTCACATAAACTTGTCCAGCTACCTCATCTCCCCCTCAAGGAGGCGGTGGCAATAGTGCCATCCCCAGGGGCTACCCAGAGATGCAGCCCAAAGGTCAGGCCCGTGAGCAACAATTTGATCCCCTCAGCTCCACTTATGCGGGGGCTTTTTTTTGGGTAAATACGGTGCAGAACTGCAGATGCGTTCTCTCTTCCCGATGGTTTTCTTAATGACGCTGCTTTTCTCTGGCTGATTTCATTGTAAGAAAACAGGACGTAATACATACAACACACAGAACATGTGTAAACCGACTTTCCCATGCTTGGTTATTCTTCCGGGCAGCAGGAGCTGTGAGTCACTAAGTGTTTGGAGAGTCGGAAGCCATGTGTGGATTTTCAGTGTTGTGGGGTCGGCACCCCTAACCCCAACGTTGTGCAGGGGTCAGCTTTCGGGGGGTGTTTTTGTCTCGGATTCTCTGCTTAGAGCCACAGACTTTCAACGAGTTACTGTTAAAACCTCCCGAAGGGTGTTCTCCAGTTGTCCAAGCAGCTATTTCCGAGTGTTTTGGGAGTGCCCCCCCCCCCCCAAGGAGGGCGGCGCGAGCCTGACGGCGACCACATGCTGGGAATGTGATGTCGTCTCAGCAAGGCCTGCACGTGTGCATGGCAGTCAGGCCCTCCTGTCTGCGGAGGAGAATGTGTGGCGAGCGCAGCTCAGATTCCCAGGGCTGTGGACGTAGGTGGGAATAACCTCACCTTCTTTGCTCACCGCTAAACCATCGCATGTGGTGACACGATCAGATCCAAATGTGCAGCGGTGTGGACACCGTGGAGATGAGCAAGGACAGCAGCACGGGGGGACCGCATATAGACCGCCAGCACCGCTGGCTGAACCTGGGACGTGGGCACAGGGCACGCATGGACACTTGGCGTTTTCCTCCCCTAACCCGTGGGCACCACAGCCGTCTGGTTGTGCCACCACTGCAGGGGAAGGGAAGGTGAACAAGCAGGGGGCTCCTGGGCAGCACCTGGCATCTGCTCTCTCTGGGCCTCAGTTTACCTCTCTGTACTGTGAGAGGAGTCACTGGTTTATAAGCTCTAGGATGCTCAGCCCCAGAGAACCTCTTTGCTTGTGGGAAACCTTCCCTTGGAAGGCGAATCACTAACAGGGATGAAAGCCACAGCTGTTCTGGCTGCAGGGTGGGGACACGGGGCAGGGGGGCTCAGGGCAGGGGACATGGGGCAGAGGGACATGGTGTGGGTGACACACCATGGGTGGGAGGACATGGGGCGGGGAGCTCGGGGTGGGGGATAAGGGGCGGAGGATATAGGGTGGTGGTCAGGTGTCCCCTGTCCCTGCCCATCCGTGTGGCCACGAGTGACAGAAGAAAGCAAATCCTCAAACCCCAGGTGATGACGGAGTGTCGGCTTCCCCAGGGCCCCAAGGGCACACACGGCTCCAGTCCTGCCCTGTGGTGACCTGCCCCAGCCAGGTGCCCGGGGCGGGCCATCTGCGATGCTCAGGGTGCCGTGGGGTAGGGTTTGGGTGGGAAAAAAAGTCTGTCCTTGTACCTCAGGGGGCATCAGTGGAGGTCACCCAGGGTACGTGGCTGAGCTGAAGCCCAAGGGAAGAGCCACAGAGCTCCTGGAAAGAGCGGAGACGCAGGTGTAGACAAGCACCAAGTGAGGCCTGCTGAAAATGGTGGGGGGTTGGGGACGGGCCGCTGGGGGTGGGTAGAGGCCAGGCGGGCTGGGACCCCTGGGGCACGGCGGGAGGGGGCTCGTCAGCTGTGAGCCAAGGGCAGGGAGCGCGGGGGACGACAGAGGAGGAAGGTCGCCCACCGCGCTCCCGAGCTGTGCACTCCTGCCGAGGGGGTTGATTTGATCCAAGGACTGCCCCCCCACCCCCAGCGCTACCACCGCGGCAGGACACGAGCCTTGCCAATATCCTTTGCCATGGCACCAAAACATGGCAGGTGGAAGTTCTCTTAGAGGACACTTGCAGTGTGGACTCTGAGGCTACATCAACATGCTTCACAGTAAACTCGACTGGAGTATCTTGCACTTTGCATGTTTTCTTTTTAATCTATGCATCACTTTATATCATGGTATATTTGTCATTTGGAAAATACAGGTTCGCCCAGGTAAGCAGATCTTTGGAAAGTTGGCACATTTCATTACGCTGCATGAAAAAATATCACATTAATTAATAGTGCCACCCATCTCATCAGAAAAAGTCTTTAAGTTTGGGGCTGCTGTAAGCTCACGATGGCAGAGAGAGATCTTCCAAAATCCTAACATGTGCCTGCAAGCTCCACTTTTATCATTGGTAATACACACGGTCAGTTCTCTTCCTGCCGCGGCGAAGCTCACTCTAATTTCTGAGAAAGCGTCAATCCAGTCCCCGGATCTGCATCCCCATAGCCTGTCGTCCGTTGTTGTTTTGGGTCACAGGGGTTGTTGCCTGAAACAAGCATCTAAGTCAGCCCACGAGGTTTCCTCAAGATGCCAGCCAGGCGCGGGCTTCCCTTCTCCCGCCAGGCTCCCAAAAGACATGTGCTTGACAGTTGAGATTTGATAAAACATTAGCTTTTACAGTTTCTTTCTTTTTTTTTTCCTTAGATTTTACTTATTCATTTGAGAGAAAGCGAGCGCAAGCAGGGGGAGGGACGGAGGGAGAAGCAGACGCCCCTCTGAGCAGGGAGCTCAATGTGGGGCTCTATCCCAGGACCCCGAGATCATGACCTGAGCCCAAGGCAGACCTGTCACCCATGGAGCCACCCAGGCGCCCTTACTAGTCTCTTAGGGCTGCTCCTAAGTGGCACCGAGCTGAGGCTGAGGCAGACATGGTGCCAGTGTCCCAACCCGCATCGTGGCACCAGTTGTGTTAGCCTCTGTTGCTGTCCTGCCATCGTGAAAGCAGTAACTGGGTGCAAAAGGCGAAGGATGCCCTGGTGTGACCGTGCACATAGTTTGGAGCTCACGGAGCCCTCTGAGACGGTGCCAGGGGGTGTTCCAAGCACATCTGTGCACGCCCACACACACACGTGCGTATTTACACGGATCTCGACATTTGTACACACTGTGCTGTACTTTATACCTTGTTCCTCTCTCGCTCTCACTCACTTTCTCGCTCTCTCATGACCAGCTTCTTTCATTTACCATGTTTTCCAAGTTCACCCATGTCGTAGTTTTTATCACTTCATTCCTTTTTATCACTAAATAATTTTTCACTGTGTATTACCATATTTTACTCATCCATTCATCAGCTGATGGATATCTGGTTTATTCCCACCTTTCAGGGGTTGTGACTACCACCCTCTGAACGTGTGTGTGCAAGTGTTTGTGTGGCCCTGTGCTTTCTTCTTATCCTGAACATGCGGCCAGGACGGAATGGCTGGGTTACACCAACTGCACGATTAGTCTTTGCTGGAGCAATCTGACAGTTTTCCACTTAAACCAGTACTGTGTGAGGGTTGCTTCCAGTTTCTCCACTTTTTGACCATTTTTTATATCTTCTTTGGAGAAACATCTACTGAGTTCTTTCTTTACTATTGAGGTGTAGGAATTCTTTTTCTACTCTACATACAAGACCTTTCTCAGAGGCATAACATGCACATTTTTTTGCTCATTCCACGAATTGTGCTTTCACTTTCTTGATGGTGTTCTTGGAAGCTCAAGCATTTTTCATGTTGGTAATGTCTCATTTGTCTTTTTTTTTTTTGCTTGTACTTTGCCATCTAAGAAACCATTGCCTAATACAGAGGCATGAAGATTTACCCCTATGTTTTCTTCTGCAAGTCTTACAGTTTCAAGGCTAATATTTTGATCTTTGATCTATTTTGAGTTGATTTTGGGGTGGTTTCTTTTAGTTTTTAAAAAAGATTTTATTTATTCATTTGTTACAGGGAGAGAGGGAGAGAGAGCACAGTAGGGGGAGCGGCAGAGGGAGAAGCAGGCTCCCTGCTGAGCAGGCAGCCTGATGTGGGACTCAATCCCAGGACCCTGGGATCAGGACTGAGTTAAGCTGATTTTTGTATAGGGTGTTAGATAAGGGTCCAACTTCATTCTTCGCATGTGGATGTCCAGTTGTCCCTGCACCATTTGTTAAAAAGCCCGTTCTTTCTTTCCCTGCCGAATTGTCTTGGCTCCCTTATTGAGAACCTATTGCCCGTGATCACAAGGATTTATTTCTGGCTTCCCAATTCTATCGATCTATGTCTTCCTTCCTTAAGCATGACACCATCTTGATCACTGCAGGTTTGTAGTAAGTTTGAAACTGTGAAGCACGAGTCCTTCAATGTTGCTTTTCTTTTCCAAGGTGCTTTCAGCTATTTTGGGACCCTTGAATTCTTTTTTTAAGATTTTATTTATTTATTCATGAGAGACTCAGAGAGAGACAGAGAAACAGGCAGAGGGAGAAGTAGGCTCCCTTCAGGGAGCCCTATTTGGGACTTGATCCCAGGACTCAGGGATCAAACCCTGAGCCAAAGACAGACAATCACTGAGCCACCCAGGCGTCCCTAAGGACCCTTGAATTTCCATGTAAGTTCTAGCATCAGTTCACTAATTTCCTCAAAGAAGTCAGTGGTGATTCTGACAGGAATTGTCTTGAATCCGCAGATCCACTTGGCCGGGAGCTGGACCCTCCCTGCGCTAAGGACCAGCTGAGAGGCAGGAAAGTGTTGCTGTTGGATCAGGGGCGTGCCTGGGGGGAGCAGAGGATCTCACAGTCAGGCCTTTGGGGCCTGTGAGGCTCAAAGATGTCAAGGCAGCCTTGAAATCTTAGGCCAGACAATGATGTGCTCCCGGCTGAGGGTCCTAGGGGACTCACGTGGCAGACAGACAGGACTCCTGTTCCAGAAGACAGGGCGGATGCACAGTGGCAATGTGTTCTCTTCCAGTCCACCTACCCACGGGAGCAGCTGACTTGCCACGATGCCCTCCAGGAGCCTATCCCCACCTACTCTCTTTTCTGTGGTTTGTTATTAAACAGAGGAAGTCCCTCCGAGAGAGTTAACAACCTCTGTCTTAGATATTTTAAATAATTCCTGGGATTGTTAGTAAAGGGGAGACATGTTGATATGTGTGTTTTCACACCATTTGTTCAACCATCCATGAACATGGTCTAATTACATTGGGTTCCTCTCTATTTTTAAAACCCGACTTACCAGTGTTGAGACAAACACATACTCTGACTCGTAATCCTTCGTGGACACAGCACATGTCTCTCTCATCCATTTACTTGGTTTACAGTCTTTTGTTGTGTGAAAGTTTTACATGTGATGCACCACAGTCACCATACACCATACTATCATGTCTGTAGGACTTCGTGTCTTTCTTCAGAAGGTTTTCTTTTTCTGTTGTAAAGTGCACTTTTGTGCACAATTTGGAGTATTTTTTCCTGTTTCTTGTACAACGTGAGATAAGATCTAACTTTCCGCTGTAACCGTTCCAGGATTCTCTATTTTGTCCCATGGTTTCCTGCATCAACTCTGTGCCAACATTTCAGTTGCTAGGATGTGTGTAATGTATCATGTAAAATATATATCCATACGGTTATTCATGCTTTTATATCTGGCAGGAACATTTTCTCCCTCGTTTCTTCTCTTGAAAACTTTCTTGGCTACTTCCTTACATTTTTTTTTTCCTAATCAAATTTAGAATTATCTTGTCCGGTTTCATGAAATATCCTCATGGGGTTGTATTAAATTTATGAATTAAGTTACACAGATTTGAAATTGTTCATGAACAAGAAATTACCAGGGAGAAATATCTAGATGTACTTTCCCTAATTCTCCAGATAATTTATAGTGTTTGTATGTTGGTAGAGTTCTAAGTCGGTGTGTAGGTCATGACAACGTAGGGGAACAAATTCAATATTTTACAGCAAATAGGAAATCCCTGGGTGGCTCAGTGGTTTAGCGCCTGTCTTCAGCCCAGGGCGTGATCCTGGAGTCCTGGGATCGAGTCCGACGTCAGGGTCCTTGCATGGAGCCTGCTTCTCCCTCTGCCTGTGTCTCTGCCTCTCTCTCTGTGTCTTTCATGAATAAATAAATAAATAAGTAAATCTTTAAAAAAAATATTTTACAGCAAACATTCTTCCTAGATTTCAATGAATAAATATAATTTGTATGTGTATGTAACAAACATCCTGACATTCCAGCAAATACAGTTTATGGATCATCCTTGAATTTTCTTTGAATTTATAGATTAACAACCTATTTAGTTATAAATTGAATATCACAGGGTCATTCTACTCTTACTTATTAAACATTTAAGAAGAAATATTATTACACATAAGTTTAAAATGAAGAATCTTGTTTCTTTGCTCTATAATTATTTGTCGATTTTTCGAGACCATGAAATGAAGATCTTCTCAGTCTTCTTTATCTTAGTTACTGGCTAAATATGGCCTTTAGATAAAATACAGAATGAACTGATTCTTTCTCTCAAGGTTTCTTACTATATACCCTCACATATATGGGATACACATCACTTACAGTTTTAATTATCATTTTAAACAAAATGAATTTACATTTGGCATTTTTTCTGTTTCTACAACACTGAGTCTTACTATGTGGATCATTTATCCGTTTATATAGGCCATAGGAGCCAAGAATAGGCTGCCCCAAAATGCACCACTTTGGTATATTGATTATTTTCAATAAAAGTTACTTAAGAGACAGTCTGTGCAAGAAGACCCAGACCCTTCCCTGAAAGCAGGAAATAAATATCGCTGCACCAGGAGGGAAGGAGACATCCTTGTCACCAGAAGGGAGACATCTGGAGCCCAGAAGGCTGTATAAACAACCTTGCTACTTTTACTAATTTACTATCCCAACCCGAATTCTGCTTAGGATCCTTTAGCTCCCAAAATTAAGTGTTCTTTGTACCATCAATTCCTCACAGAGTTATTATCTCTTTACCTCAAAAAATGTAAAAACTGCCTGCCCTGGTCATTTCCGTAGGCCTCAATTTCATTACTAGGCCTCTGTGTGAACCTAATCAAACTGGGCTTTTCGTCTGGCTAATCTGTGTCATGTCAACTTAATTCTTAGTCCAGCTGGAGAAATATGATAGAGAAGGGGAAGGTTTTTCCTTCCCTTCAAAGCCTTTTGTATTTTGAGTAAACTATAATTTTTCATATGAATCTTGCACATTTTTTATGAGGCTTCTAGGATTTTGTAACTTTTGTCGTTGTGAATTGGGTCCATTTTATTCCCAATGCATTAAAGTGTACATAAAAACACTACCTTTATACATATATATTATTTCAATTATCTTGCTGAGTCTTGTTACAACCTATAAAGGTTCTTCAATGAGTCCCCGTGACTTTCTAGCTGGATGATCACGGACAGTAAGCAGGTGGCTCTCTTCCTCTTAGCTTACAATATGGATGCCATTTCTCTTTCTTCTTCCCCTGGCGAGGACCTCAAGTACCCTGTGGAATGGTTGCAATGATAGCGAACGTCCTTGTGTTCCAGAATTTAATGAAAATTCTGGTATTTCTACGTAAATGTGTAGAGATTCCTGCCAGATACATTTGTATCAGGTTAAAGGTTTTTCTAATCTAAGTTTGTTAAGAGGCTTTCCTCCCCAAATCTTAGATATGTGTTGGATTTTATTTTTGTTTTTTTAACAGTTAAGATGGTCATTTCTCCTTTGCTCATCTGCTGGTTTAGTACCTTAACAGATAATATCCTTGCAATCTTAGGATACAGTCTACTTGGCCAAGATATATTATTTTAGTACACACAGGTTTGATCTGATAGGATGTTGAGGCCGCAGGGCAGAGTGCTGCCGGATAAAGACTTCAACAACTGTCACTTCTCACATTCCCTGGCTACAAGTGGTCTGCGGCCACACCTATTTCAGGAGAGCAGAAGGGCAGGGGCTGGATATGGTTGACCATTAGGAATGTCTGTCCTTCAGGTGACCTTACCAATTTTCAGCCCAGTTGGTAAAAAAGGGGGGATCTATTCATAATTATGCCCAGATGGCAGGTATATTGAGTTTTTTATACACGTCTTTATTCATGTTAGCCTGAATGCTTCTGTGCTGGGATGAATAATTACCCCCAAATTCAGGTCCACCTGGAACTTGCAGATGTGCCTTCTCTGGAGAGAGGGTCTTTGCAGATGTGGCAGGCTAGAACGAGGTGGACTGCATTAGGGTGCGCCCCACTGTAGTGGCCGGTGTCCTGGTGGGTGTGGGGGAGTTCGCACAGGGACATGCACAGCAGGAAGATTGCCCATGACGATGGGGGCGGGCGGTGTCATACAGCCACTCTGCACGAGGCAGGGGTACCACAGGGGCCAGAAGCTGACAGAGAAGGAAGTGTCCTCCCCAGAGTCCCTGGGGTCTGCGTGGCTGCTGGGCCCTGACAGTACCCCGGCTTCACTCTCTGTTCACAGGAACACAACACAAGACATTTCTATTGCCTAAAGCCACCTGGTTTGAGGAAGGGAAACCTAACACAGGGCACACGAGGTTCTCTACACCAGAGACAGGGCTCTCCTGGGAGCCCACAGGAGCATCAGTGTGACAACACGACTGCACCGCCAGGTCCAGGCCTGCACCCAGGCACACGTGAGGCAAGCTGGTGGGAGGTTTTCCTACACCAGCAGCAGGACACTCTGTGCAGGAGGGACGAGGAGCAATGATTTATTTTCTCTGCTTAGAAAGGGAGGAAGGCACCTATTCCCGCCCCCGCTGGAAGGGTCTCCTTGGAAACACAATGGACCTGAGTCCTTAATTCAACACTTTGATGTGTAAATAAAATCTCCAGGAGCCGGATAGTCATGCGGCATGTGTGTGGTGTGATACAAGCATGTATATCTGAACATATGCATGTGCGTGTTTGTGTGTGTGATGTGTGTAGGTGTGTGTGCATGTGGGGGTATTTGTATGTGTGTATATGATGTGTGCATGTTAGTGTATGTGTGTGCATGTGTGTGGTGTGATGTGTGTGACGTGTTCATGTGTGTATATGTATGTGTGATGTATTACATATGCATGTGTGTGTGGTGTGATATGTTTATGATATGTGGTATGTGTGTGTTTATGTGTGTGATATGTGCATGTGTGTGTGTGTGTGTCTCAGCTTTAAGACTTGGAGTTCTCTCAATGTTGAGGCTCACCCTTCCTTGAAATGTCCCCCCCAGGGAGATGGCTTCTCGTCTTTTTGCGCGTTGAGGGGTCTAACCCAGGGACCTAGTTTGGGCTGTAACATTGGAGTTTTGGGGAGACAAGGGAAGATTTATTATCCTTCTGTGATCCTGGCGGCGTGGGAGGGAGTACAGGAAGCAGGGCTCTGTAGGAGTGCCAACAAGTCCAGGCGACTTTTACTTCCCTACAACATGTAACTGGGGGGGTCCTGGAAAAACCGGGGCCATGGCTGCCCTCCATCATAGTGGATATAATGCTGGAAATTAGCTACGAACACACACACACACACACACACACAGGCACATACATACATGTGTGCATGCTCACTGAAGATTCAGGAATTTATAAAACCCTCAGTGGAAGAAGTGTGTCAAAGAGGAAAGTGAGCCAATGTAGAAATCCTTTGCCAGGAGAAACTGCAAAACAATAATAACAACCTCCAAGTATTTCATTACGGACAATAATAGTAACCAAAATTGATCCAAGCAAATTTTACTTTAAAAACACTGTCACAAGCAAAGCGCCCTAGGAATACAAGAAGACCAGGAGTACTCAGGAGAAATGATGCTGGCCCCCAACCACACAAAACAATGCATATGTAGCTTGCAGAAGATGAAAGAGAATTGCAGTCATCAACATTAAAAATGCAAAAGGGGTTATAAAACCAGATTAAGAAGAGAACATTATGTGTACATCTGTACTAATAAATTTGAAAGACCTTAATAAAATGAGTAATTTTCCAAAAAAAAAACCTGACTCAGAAAGAAATGTCTGAATATATTCAGAATAGTTTAAAAATTGAAATAATGAGTTCTTTTAAAAACAAAAACTTCCATTCCTGAATGATTTTTGCAAGTGCTAATTTGAAAGTTTAAAGGAATAAATCATTTCAACATAGAAAAATATTTTCAAAAACTCCCTAATTCGTTAATGATGAATAATACTGTATGTACCAAAAGTTAAATAAGCTCGTTCCCCCAACTCCAAAACCATAGATCAATTTTACTTGTCTATTGTAATATCTATCGCCACATAACAAATTAATCCCAAATCTGGTGGCTCAACACATTCGTTAACTGAGGGTCCCAGGAGGTTGGAGTCCAGGGTGGGTGGTGGGGGTCCTCTGCAAGACTGCAGTCAGGGTGCTGGCTGGGGCCAGAGTCGTCTCAGGGCTCGAAGGGGAGAGGGTAGCTTCATGCTCATTCACGCTGCCGTCAGCCTCAGGTGCCGGCTGGCAGGCAGCAGAGACAGCAGCTTCGTGTTGGCCTCTCCAAAGGGCATGTCTCGCAAACACAGCCGTGGGCTTCCTGCAGAAAGGGAGAGAGAGCAGAAGGAGGGTGCCCAGAAGGGAGGCTAGAATCTCTTTAGAAACTAAGACGGATGACTCCATCACCACCTGCCAATTTGTCCCCTAGCAGCATGAGTCCTCGAGTCTGGTCCCACGGAGTGGAGGGAATTACACGATGGTACAAATACAGAGGGTGGAAATCCCTGGGGTGTCTTGAAGGCTGCCTTCCACAAATTAGCTAATTTCTGCCTACAGAACAAGTAAATCAAATTCAGTTCATGTGACAGTAAAAGAAGAATCCAAACAGGACTCTTGCCAGAAATGGCATGAAATGAAGAACCTGTTCACATGGTACCTCAGGTCATTGGGTCAACTCAAGCACACGTGGTGGGATCAACACTCATCGTAGCGGCTGAAAACCTCCCCAAAGAGGTGGCCCCGTCAGACTGACGCCTGTCTAGTGAGAGCTTGGGATGAACCTGAAACATCACAGGACAGGGGTGGGCAAGCCGGCAACACACAGTGTCCCCTGGTCTCTGCCATCTCACGGAGAAGGCACCGGGCATCTCTGAGTGTTAACAGAGGTCCTAGAGCGTGGCCACTCCCATGCAGGGTTTCTGTCCTGTGAGCAGGTGTGAAATGGGACATCTGTGTGACAGGCATCCACAGGGGCGCTCAGAGATCCTAAGAGCAGTGGTGAGAAAAGAAAAATAGAGACTCTGCATGAGTTGAGTTCCCAGGTGGGCAGGAAAAAAGACCTAAGTGAGGGACTCGAGCCTGTGGGATTAGCCTCAGATGCATGGTCAGAGAATCCCCAAGAGACAGCAACCCTTTACCATGACACGTGGTTTGTCAGCCCAAGCTGCGTAACAAGCACCACAGGCAGTGGCGGACACAGCACAACTGTCCCCCAGGCCAGGAGGTGGGCAGTCTGAGGTCCAGGCACGGGCAAGCCAGTTTCCCCCAGGCCTGTCTCCCCGCGGGTGGATGCCGTCCTCCCTGTGTGTCTTCACTGGTCGTCCCTCCCTGTGCTTGTCTGCATCCTTTCATCTCTCCTTCCAGGGTCACTGTAACTATGCATTTTAACTTAACTCCTCTGAAGACGCTACGTGCAATCACAGTTACATGCTGCAGTCCTGGGAGTGAAGGCTGCACGGCACACATTTGTGGGGGCCGGGGGGGGGGGCACAGAGGTGAGCCCATCACAGCACAGCAGGCAGCCCCCACTTCCAGGCCAGTGACACCCAAGTCCAGGGCCAATACTTCCTCAGCAGGACAGGATGCTGACCTGCTGTGGAGATAACAGGAGGACGAGCAGAGCTCTGGATCAGCGGGCCACCAGTGCATTTGGGAGAGCTTCCGGGGGGCCAGGGGAAGGTGCGGGCAGCCTCTGGCAGAGGCAGGGGACGCGGGACGCTGGGCAGGCTAGCTGGAGAAGGACAGGCTGTGGGACTGGGTAGGGGAGCACAGTGACTTCCTCTGGTCAGTCTTCAGTTGGATTTGGGCAGGAGTCAGGGAAGCTGCCAGTTATTGATCAAGTCCTGGCCATGGGGTCCAATGGTTACAGAAATGATCAGCTTCCTGGCCCAGTTGTTGGATATGGTGGGCAGGTTCCTGGCGCTGGAGCCACAGGACACCAGGCTTGGCTGGATCTACGACGTCATCACCAATAGGAAGTCACAGGTCGGTGCGTATTAAGGTTGTGGTCGATGTTTCAAAACATCATTCAAGCTCATCACGACCTTCAAACCAGTAATGAGTGGCAATTAGACCCGCCGCTCGATCCTGTTTCCAGCGTGTCCAGGCACGTATTTCACTGTTCCACAAATTATGCTTTTAAACTGCATTCCAGTACCATTGGTTTCCTTTGTAATTCCAAGTACTTGATTTACTCATTAAAAACACTATTCTGAGGTGGGGACGACGGCGGATTGTAGTTCCCAAAGACAAGGTCTCAGAGGAGTATCTTCAGCCCGCAGCTCTGCAGGCAGCTGCGCCGGGACCCACGCCAGTGGCATCTGACTCCCGCCCCGTGAGCCAGGACAGCACAGGGACCTGCACAGGCAGCAGAACATGGTAAGCGAGTCCAGAAAAACCCATGTGGTGCTCTCCTGGGTCTCTTGTCACACTTGCTCTGTCTGGGGACACGGCCACCAGCCATGAGGTGCCCGAGCCACATACACAGGCCGCATGCGGGCCCCTGGTTGACAGTCCCCGCTAAGCACGTCTCAAGCACCAGACAACAGGGGAGAGGCTGCCAATCTGGCCTCCAGCCTCCGAGTCCAGCCCCCTTGGCCCCAGACCTCCTGGAGTGACCAGTCCATGCTGTTGGCCCGTGGAGCACTTGAGCACAGTTAGAGGGAGAAAGGCTGATGTCACCTCCATGGCTGGCATGGCGTGGGACTCAGGGAGCAGGGTCGGGCTCCCCTGAGTGGCCAGGGTCAGCTGCCATGCTTACCTACAGGGCTGCCTAGCCGGGACTGGGGCTGCCACTGGCTCGACCTCAGGGCTAAGTGCAGGTGTAGACCTGGGTGCTTGGAGCCTTGCTTGGCCTGTGGGAGAAGCGCTCCAGCCACTCAGCGAGCTGTCCTCAGGGGTGGGCAGTGGTGAGGGAAGCAGAGTCCGGGTGATCTCGCTGTTCAGACCGAAGTCCGGGTTCACCCTGGACTCCTCTAGGAGTCAGAGGCCTCGGGAGCAGGGCCCGGAGTTCCCAGTGGAGGTTGGTGACTGAGTAACTGTGGATGGCCCTGCCCACAGACTCTCGATGAGTGGGTACCCTTGGTGTTTCCACACCCCAGAGGGAAACCAGAGGCCAGGGGAGCTGCCTGGGGTCACAAGCCTCAGAGATATGGCCGCACGCTCAATCACCATGATCTCTGGACCACGTCATTGGGGGATTCCAATTTCTTTTTTTTTTTAAGATTTTATTTATTTATTCATGAAAGAGAGAGAGAGAGAGAGAGAGGCAGAGACACAGGCAGAGAGAGAAGCAGGCTTCCTGCGGGCAGCCCAATGTGGGACTCGACCCAGGGTCACACCCTGAGCCAAAGGCAGATGCTCAACCACTGAGCCACCCAGGCATCCCCCCACTTTTTTTTTTTTTTTTAATAATTCCAATTTCATCTTAGAGAAAGAACAAGAGAGAATTCAGCAGGGCTGCATCTTCTAAGAGCTGTGTCCAAAGTTAGCATGTAAATGGAACATACATAGAGTAAAATTACTAACAAAAACCCTTGTAGCAGGTTTAAACCAGCACAAAAGCCAGGAAGGACGAGGTGACACTTTCCTCTACCCATTGTTCTGATTTTATTCTTGGATTTTTTAGGTGAAGTTTGCACATGATGCAATGTCCCTGTGGTCTAGACAGTTTAACCAAGAGGCAGCAAGGTGAACGGGCCCTGGGGGTGAGCCCACACAGCCCTGGGCAGGTGGTCCAGCCTCAGTGGTCCTGCCTAACAAGGGCTCTGCCACTCCTTGACCCGGAGTCTGTAACTCCAAAGGACACCTCCAGACCTCCCACATCCTCCTTAGAGCTGCCAACCCCCAGCTCCCTGCATCCTGCCCCACACAAGCCATCAACCCATCATGAAAGTCTTTATTCTATTTCATAAAGGGGTGACTTCTCCCAGGGCTTAGATAGTGTGTTTGAGAGAACAAGAGTTTTTAAATATTTCCTTTTGTGGCGACAGAAAGAATAAACAGGGGAAAAAAAGGACTGAAATAGAACTAAAATTAGTAACATTTCCCAGAAAACATGGAAACAAATCTCAACTTCCCTTGAAAATAAAATAATATAAATCTAAAAGTATGTAGAGAAAAATAAAATAAATAAAATTAAAAGTACATAAAGATACTATTCCACATTGTTTCAATTAGCATATTTTTTTGTAAACAATGATATCCCATGTTGAATGTTGATGTGGTGAACTTGATAAGAGGTCACATTGCTTCCAGATAACCACTGTGCAAAGCACTTTGATGATACGAACGAACCCTTTGTAATAGAACACCTAGGTATAAAAATAGCACATAATAATCCCCAAGTGCTCTTCTGAGATAAGCATTTTTACTGTATCATTTCACTGAGTTTTCACAGGGATGCTAAGAGAGGAGCCCCTCTGTCTGTGTCATTCTACAGAAGAAACTTAGAGAGGTTATATGGTAGGAGCCCAAGGCCACCCAGCTGGGTGGGTGGAGCTGGGATGGGGCCCAGGAAGGAGGATATGGGCTTTGGTAACTACAAGCAGCTCTAGCTTCTAAACCACTAAACAGTAAAACAGATAAACAGAGGAAGTGAAGTGGTTTGGCCGTTGAGCCACTTTAAAGAGCCAGCAAATGTCATTGGCGTAGGAGCAGGATGGAGAAAGGAGAGGAGGTTTCCTAGGGGTGGTTGGAACCATTTAATTCTGCTTGGAAATATAAATGGGACCGGAAAACAAGAATGTGGAGTCAAGGACGCGTCTCATTAGGACGTCAGGATGGGACAGTGTTTAAGGAGGGGTCTTTACAGAGATGATTCAGTTCAAAGGAAGCTGTGAGAGTGGCCCTGATCCAACACGACCAGGGTCCTTAAAGCAGAGGGCATCAGGACACAGGCCCAGAGGGACGACCGCATGAGGAGACGGGGGTGTGGGGGTGAGGGGGTGGGAGGACGGTGTCTGTTCACCCAGTAGAGAGGCCTGGGTATGGAGGGGACCAGCCCTGCCTAGGCTACACCTCGGACTTCCCGCCCCCAGAGCTGGGAGGGGATCCGTTCCTGCTGTTTCAGCCTCGGGCTCTGGTGTTTGTTAAGCAGCCCAAGCTGCCTGATGCATCTGGCCACTGGTATGCTGGTGACATGCAGAGCCACCTGAGGTGGTTTGTCTAGTGTCCCTGTCCTCTCTGCAGCCTTCACCCACCCCCATCTGGCCCACCGAGGCTGGCCAGCACTGCTATGGGACAGCCATGCCCTGCTGCACGAGTTCTGAAGGACCAGTATTCCAGAGAAAGCCAGGGAGCGACCCTCACGAGGCTCGGCCTTCAGTTTGCATAATACAGTGGGAATCAGGACAAGCTTCTGTTGCAGATGGAGCGCTCCACACCAGGCCGAGGCACACCTTTCCCCAGTCCTGCATCTCCCATCTTCCAGAATCCTGTGTCTGTGTAGCCAGGAAGCCAGTTGACCGCTCATGCCCCCCGCCTCGTCTGCAGCGCCTCTACATTGATATTGTCCTGCCGGGAAACCCAGGAAGCCTGCTTAGTCATCAATCAGATCATGCAAGATGTTCTCATCAAATGGGGCGCCTGTCTCATTTCTACCAGGAAAGGTCGTCCGGTGTCAGTGACGGGCGTCACTGAAGGGCGTCCACAGCGCTGCCGTGCGGACGGTGTCAGAAGGGCCGGTTGTCGATAGCGGGGTCAGCGGACAGGCCGGGAGGGGATGCTGCAGGCCCTGGCTCCGGCCCTCCCGTCCTTCTAGCTGTGTGGCTGCAGAAAGTGTTTGATGCCGGCCGCTGGGAAACCTTGTGAAAATGACCTCTTCTGTTACAAGGTCCAGGTCTGGGATCTGAATAAAGACCAAGGACCCGCTCACACATCGGGCACTCGCTTCAAGTCCCTGTCCTTGCCCGGGGCGGGGGCCGCGGGCTGCTCACTTAGTGCCCTGCTGTGGCCCAGTTGAAACTCTTACTAATTTTGAACAAGGGGCCCTGCTCTTTAAGCAGGAGATAGAAACAGTGCCCCCCACCCCCCGCCAGCAGTGCATCTCCCCCTAAGTGAAAGAAAGTGGTCTGGGAAGGGTTTGTCCTCAAGCTTCCAGCCATGGCACTTTCTGGAAGAGGCAGGCGTTGGGGAAAGCTCAGACATCAGTAGACAGGTGGATGAGTGGACACAGGTGACTGCTAGGGCAGCGGACCTACCTGGACAACAAGGTAACGGTGCATGCGTGTCCTTTTTTTTATTTTTAAGTTGGCTCCACATGCAACACGGGACTTGATGTCTCAGCCCCGAGATCAAGAGTCCCCTGCTCCACTGACTGAGCCTGCCGGGCACCCGTGGACGCTTGTTTTTACATATTTGTCAAAATCCACAGAATGTATTGCAGCAAGCACGACCCTAATACGAACTGGACTCTGGGGGACGAGGCATCAGTGGGAAATCCCTGTTCCTCCCTTCAGTTCTGCTGTGAACCTAACGCTGCTCTCAAGAAGGGAATCTACTAAAACACAGAGCACGGTACCAGCGAGGGTCTGCAGTTGGCAATCTGAAGGGACTACCGTGTAGATTTGCAAAATCCACTCCTGTCCGACCAGACCTGGGGGACCAACGGGGAGGGGGGGTGTCACTGCTTCCTGGGACCCTCGCCCCAGCTCTGCAGCCACTGGGGGTGGGGTGGGGGATGATGGCGCTATCCTGTGTGAGCACTGTCTGGCCTCCTGGGTTGGAGGGCAGGTGGCACCAGCCCAGAGCCACTTCTCAGCCTGAGACGTTCCTTCCTTGAGCAGCAGGCTGAGCAGTTCTGGAAACATTTCTCTTTTTACTACAAGTTTGCCAGAGGCAGGGACGCCTGGGTGGCTCAGTGGTTGAGCGACTGCCTTTGGCTCAGGTCGTGATCCCGGGGTCCTCCCTGCACGGAGCCTGCTTCTCTCTCTGCCTGTGTCTCTGCCTCTCTCTCCGAGTCTCTCATGAATAAATAAATAAAATCTTTAAAAAAAAAAAACTTTGCCAGAGGTAAACATTAAGTGTTTAATTTATTTTTATAACTTTCTACTTCTTGTGGTTGTTCTGACAAAGGTCGCAGTCGCCCTGTTGTTGGAGCTGGTATGTGAGCGTACTCTCATTTCTCAAAGCCAAACGTACGTTTTAAGTTTTAAAACAAATCCAGACAGGCCACCATCGGAATTTACCCGTCTTTATAAAAATCCGTGATTCATTTAATGTTGATTAAAACCTGGCTTCCAGAATGTTTTCTTGGGAGGCACTCGTCTGGTCTCGGTTTCTGGAAGGGCTGCATCTCTGCAGCTCCAGCCCGCGTGCCATGACCTCACCCTGTCATCTTCCCAGGAGAGGAAGCAGACTCCAGGCCTCGGGCTGGGCTGGGCTGTGCGGCTCAGGTTTCAGTGGGATTGCTCCAAGCTCCCAGCTCAGTTTTGGCAGGAAATACACAATCAGCACTAAGAAAGCGAATGTTTCCCCCACCAAAGAGGGTGTTCAAACGGGTGGAGTAATGCAGTAGCCTCGGGGAGGAAGGCAAGCAAGCCTGCTCCGGCACCCAAGCCCCAAGCCTCTTCTCCGATCTGTGCCATCTGCACAGCCACGCGGAGGACAGGAGGTGATTCTGCTAAATTAGGGGCATAAGTAGAGGAGTAGTTGACCCGAGGGTCACACGTACACACTCCCTTCTAGGGTCTTCATCTTTACAGACCACTATGCCTCGATTGTGTGACACGGACACTTGAGGGACCGGGCACAGAGGCTCCCACAACGGTCACCGCGCTGTCTGGTGCCAGGGATGTTGGGCTGTCCCTCACTGTCACACTCGTACCCGCGAGGGAGACTCGGCTGCAGGCCAGGAGGCCGCCCCTCCACCCCATCTCACCGTGTCACTCCCGGTCCCTGTCACCCCCTCCTGGCAGGTGCTATTTCCGGAGGAAAGTGCCGGAGGGCCCGGCCTCGGCCAGCCTGCCCGGTGACCCGGGAGAAACCCCCGCCCCTGGGCTCACATTGCCACCCTTGCTGAGGAAGGTGGTGCCTTCGGGCGCCTTCCTGATTCTCTAGGACTCTGGAGCCTTCAGGTCAGTGTCTCGGGGGCTTCTGGGGAAGCCCAGGCCCCCCAAGGACCCCACGGGGATCTCTAGCTGGCCTGAAGCCTCTGCACCCCCATGCTTGGGGAGTCTCCTCCACTCTCCCTGTGTGCTCACCTCGCCAGCCACTCCGCTCTAAGCACGGATGACCCCGGTGTCTGTCTGGTGCCAGGAATCACGAGCATTTCCAGGTGGAGCGTAGCCTCAAGTGGCAATGAGCTGAGGTGGGCGAGCTCGCAGAATCGCACTACACACAGAGGGGTGGGAGGGACGGTGGACAGAATTCAGACCCGGGGCCAAGGGAAATTCATAGTTCGGATAATCCACAAGGCCTCCCGCAAGGTACCGGTTCCCTGTCCTTCATCTCTGCTTCCTGCAAAGTGGGAACCCTACAAAGGCCACTGTGGGGTTTGATGGCCGTGGGCTCCCACACACCGGCAGCAGAGCAGAGGGCCCCTCGCACCCTGGGGCATGGCCACAGTGGAAGGGATCGGCTTGTCCTTGTGTAAGGTAGCCTCCATGCAGCGGAGAGCGCGGCCCCAAGCACAGGGCTCAGCGAAGGTCTACATGTGCGCACGTAGGTTTACCCAGTGCCCGGATCAGGCTGTGGAAACTTCACTGCTGTCTTCCTTCTACCCTCTTGGATTCTGGCCTCAGGGCACGCAAATTAAAGTGGCAAAAGACCGGGGGATCCCTGGGTGGCGCAGTGGTTTAGCGCCTGCCTTTGGCCCAGGGCGCGATCCTGGAGACCTGGGATCGAATCCCACGTCAGGCTCCCGGTGCATGGAGCCTGCTTCTCCCTCTGCCTGTGTCTCTGCCTCTCTCTCTCTCTCTCTGTGACTATCATAAAATAAATAAAATAAAAAAAAAATAAATAAAGTGGCAAAAGACCGATTAACTGGAGGAAGAAAAAAAAAAAAAACAATGTATTTACAAGAGCAGCATGGGTACTTCTGACTCTGCTAAGCTGGGGGTCCGGCCTGGACTTGGGGTTCTCTCTCAGTTGGGGTTCACACAACCAGCAGTGTGTCCCGTGTTCTCTTCCATGTCACCTTCCCTGGGTACCTTCTTCGATGGGCTGAGTTATGATCCCCAACTCACGTTGGAGTCCTAAGCCGCAGCACCTGGGAAGCTACTGTGTTTGCAGCGGGTTTAGTGAAGTGATTAAAGCAGCCTGAGGTCACTAGGGTGGGCCCTGATCCAGTCGCCAGGCTGCGTCCTTGCTGCCGACCCCAGGGCTTCTGTCCATCAGGGTTCCAGCCAAAGTGCTGGGATTTCAGATTTCACGGTCCCCACCCTACCTCACTCCACCCCACCCCACCCAGATGGACGCGGCCTGCAGCCTCCTGTGAGCCCCCTTGCGCTCCCCGCCTGGGACCCCACCTGGGACCCCGCCTGGGACCCCGGCGGCACACCCCAGCTCTGTGCCCCTCACCCCTCCCTCCCTGCTGTTGCTCTGCTGGGACCTGGAGCCCTCTGGGCCGCTCTCTCCTGAAATCCTCCCCGGTCCTCTCCCCCAGCAGCGGCACTCCTCAGCACTTTTCCATATTCCAGGAAACGGCCACAAAACAACTCCCGTCTGGGTTCTCCCTGGGCTCACTGTGCCAGCCTCCACCCCGTGGCCCTGGTCCCTCTTGACCTTCCTCCCCGTCCTCAGTGCCGGGACCTCAGTGTCCCCTCCTAGGCTGGCCCCTCCTGCCCTGGGCAAGCTCGTCCGAGGCCACCTCCCAGCGGCCACCCACACCATCCAGCCGGGCCCCTCTCCACAGCTGGGCCGGCTCTGAAGGCCGCGGCCGCCTCAGGGGGACGTCTGACACCTGCTCCAGACTTAACTGCTGAGAACCCAACTCAGGCGTTTGGGCCCCAGCGGCCTCACCGGGCCCCTGCACCTGCTCCTCACCGGCTCCAGCAAGCTCAGACAGTGGTGGCTCTGTCTTTCCAGGGTTGGGGTCATCTCCTTGCTGTCTCTTCTCCAGAGGCCCTCCCCGCCCCATCTGAGGCCCCAACGGCTACTGGCAGCAGCACTCCGTGCACCTTGCCCCACGCGCCGCAGGACTGGCAGGGGCTGTGCCCAGAGGCCTTTATTTCCCAGCTTGGAGGCCTCCGGTCTCTGGAATGAAGTGGCTCCTTATTGCACCTCATCAGCCCCTGCCTGGGGTGACCACTGACCTCCCTTGACCTCCATCTCCTCCGTCTTCCCCGTACAGCACACCCCCCCCATCCCTGCCCAGGGCAGCGGCACTATTCAAGGCTCCCGGTGCTCAGAGCCAAGCTCAGCACATAGGAGGCGGCGAGGCGTTTCCTTCCTTAAATGAAGAAGCTCAGTCCATGTCCCCTCGCTCTGCGGTTCTCAGGCGGCAGGCCTGCTCTGCACGCCACGCGTGTACCGCCTGCCCCTTCACACGAGGGCACCATCCTCAGGACACCCTGTCCCCTCCACGACCTCTGGCGTCTAAAGCAGGGACGCTCAGATTTGTACGTTCCCTTCGTGTTCTTGTTTGGGAGTTGGCGAGCTTTCTTGGTCTCTTTCTTTTTTCTGATTAATCTTCCTCCCTCTCTCTTTCCTACATATGGGGGAGGGATTCACCCAGAGGTCTCCATGCATATCTTAACGCGGGGCTTTTATTTTTGGAGGTATGTTTACTCGTGTATGAAATGTAATCAGAGACAAACCAGGTGCAAGTATTTTTTTTAAAGATTTTATTTATTTATTCATGAGAGACACAGAGAGAGGCAGAGACACAGGCAGAGGGAGAAGCAGGCCCCATGTGGGGAGCCCGATGTGGAACTCGATCCTGGGACCTCGGAATCACACCATGAGCCAAAGGAAGATGCTCACCCACTGAGCCCCCCAGGCACCCCGCGGGCCCCATAATTTTAAACCACGATGAGCTCAATAGTGGTTCAGGGTGAAGTTGTTGTGGACAAAGCACCCAGGTGCCCAATGCCTTGTGCTGTCACCCACACTCACGGCACAGGGAAATCCGAATTTCGGTCAGGAGTTAGTGACAACACGGATGTAACATTTCCCGTGCATGTTCTTGGGCGGCTGAATTCTGCCCACGGAGCTCAGGGCAGAGCCTGCAGCCCACGCGGAGAGACCGCATCACTGCAGACACGGGCAGGAGCACCCACGCTTCCTGGGCGCACAGCCTCCCCCTGGGGGCCCCCTGGCCTCCCTCCACTGGGCAGGCCAGACCTGGCTCGTCAGCTTCCCCTGGAGCCTGCAGCCTGGAGGGAACACAGGGCGCAGGAGGTAGCTGGCAGGACCCGTGTGACAAGCGCCAGGGCACTGTGCTGGCCTGACAGGCACAGATGCATGCATAATCGAGAATTCCAGAGTGCTGGGAATCGGGGCTGGCGAGGGCGGTGTAGACGTAAGGTTGTGTGGCAGGAGGCGCAGGCAGGATGGAGTGTGAAAGTGGGCAGAAGACCCACGGACCGCCGGCTCCAGGCAGGACTCCCATGTCCAGCCAGGTTTGCAACAGCAGAGAAGTGGAATAATGGGGAACAGATGGAAAATCTGGGGAGACCCCGGGAGCGCCAGGGGTCATAGTTCAGGCTGCGTTTCTGGAAAGAGAATAAAGAGTGTGTTTCTTGGGGCTGGTTTTCACATGCCTGAGCTATGCAAGCAGACAAATATTTGTGGATCTCCTCCAGCAGTGCAGAGCCGCAGGGAGCCACAGAGGAATGTTCCTGCATACCAGTCTCCCTGGCCCCCCCCTCCCCCCCTGCCCTGCCGTTGACCCGGCCCTCAGGAAGTCCACATCCCCAGGGAGACCCACACCCACGGGGGTCACCCACACCGGCTGTGCCCGGGGCCGGGCTGCTCCCTCCCCACCCCTCTGTGTCCTGGTCTGTGCCCAGGGGCTCCCCCGGGGCGGGGAGTAGACACTGGCTGGGTGCCCAGTGGGCTGGCGGGAGGGGGCGGCTCTGCCTGTGGTGCATGAGGTGTGGCAGGGCACTGCTGGGCCTGGGAGGGGGTCACAGCCTGATGTTGGAGCCCTCCCTACGGTGTCTGCAGCTGTGCAAACCTGGAAAACCTTGGGAACTGGCCACCGGATTCAGGCCTTGGGTGGGGCTCAGTGTGATGCAGTCCTGACCGCTTCATCAGCCCCTCGGCGGGTCCCTGCAGCCCCCGCCGCTCCAAGACGACGGTTATCGCCCACTGGAAACCAGCCAGCAGGTGAACCCGGATGTCGTCGCTCCGACAACAGCCCAGGCATTTGCGTTGGTGGTGACACCAGTCGGCAATGTTTAAGCCACATCTGGGTGACTCTGTGCCAGAGTCGTATCACGATGCAAAGCTGAAAGGAAAACGTTTTTGGGCCCCTGCCTGCCTGGGTGTACATGGCTAGGGGTGCAGCCAAAGAAGGACAGCAGAGCACGTCCCTTCTGCCTGGCCCGGGCCTGACCCAGCTCGGAGCTGCCCCACTCGGACACCTGCAGGTGACCGCCAGCAGCAGCGGCTCAGGTAGAAAGATACCAAGGCTTTGGACGCAACCAAGCAGGAACCACAGGGAAGCCACAGTATCCTTGCGTGGCTTCAAGACTCACCTTGGGCCCTTGTGGTGGCAAAGAGTTCAAGGGCTGGCATAGATGGGGACCCGCGTCACATAACCCCAGCAAGGCCAGCATCGCTGGCACCCAGGACCCTCACAGGGAGGTCACCATGAAGACGTGAGTCCAGCAGCCGGGACCCTGAGGCCCTGGAGAGGGCCCAGCACATAGCAGGTGCTCAGGAAACATCTATGAGCACCTGCAGGTCAGACAATGAGGAAGAAGATTGAAGCGTCTGAGTTTTTGTAGTTTGGTGCCAATTTGCTGTTTTTGACTGGGTCATCCTTCCCCATTTTACAATTTTTTATCTCTTCTGACAATAGTGCTGCCCCCTGCTTTGGGGCGCTGCTCTGCACTCCCTGAGGTTTGGCTGGGCCTCCTCCCACCAGGCTGGGGATTGAGCCATGCAGGCTGGCTTGGGACTCCCTGCTGAGGAGGACCGTGCAGAGCGACCCTGCAGGCCAAGGACCCCAGAGCCCTGGCTCCCTGGGCTCCTGCCTGTCCCCTGCCCACCCCCTGCAGTCAGGGCCCCATCCCATCTCCCAGACCCCCAGTCCCCTCTAGCCCCCAGTCAGGGCCCTGACCTCTCTCCCAGGCCCCCAGGACCCTCTGATATTGTAGGCACCCTTGTATTTGTGAGCACCATGTTGAGAAATGTGGCCTTAGTTTTGTTCAGATCCTCAGAGGTTTGTCCTCTGGCCCCAAGTGAGGCCCATTGTCTACGGCCCATTGTCCTTCACATGTGTAGGAGCCCAACAGTCTGTACCTTCTCCTGCCTCTCCCCCTTGTATTCAACACATCCAACAACTACGAAGCACTTGCAACTCTAAGAATATGCTGGGGTGTTTTATGATTTCGTATTACTGCACCTGCAGCTCCTTCTGGAACATTCTCCCAGTCTGCTTGCCCCTTGCCAGCAAGCACCCTCTCCCTCGTCTTTTGTGCTCCATCCAGGGATGAGTCCCCTGCAGAGCTAACCCCTAGAGAACACTGGCCTCTCCCCTACACGACCTCATCAGTGTCCACATGGGTCTGATGCTACCCATGTCCTGCCACTGCCGTCCCTTGTTCAAGTCCTGCTGATTCTTCTGCATCTGGGAGGATGCACCTGGCATTTGCTCTGTGCTCCAATGCGCTGCTGGTCACACAACAGGTCTCAACAAACACACCATAAATACAACAGTATTAATACTTTTTCCTCTGGAATTTCCTGAGGCTTCCAGGCAATGGTCAGGGCAGGGCTGATGTCCGGCGACAACAGTGTAGGCTGGAACCCCCAGCCCCATGCAGGCCTTCAGGTGAGACTGCAGCCCCAACTCACCCTGAGCCAGGAACATCCAGGCCAACCATTCTCGGGTTTGGGCCCCAGAGACAGTGGGTCTTGGAGTTGTGTGCCACGTAGCCATGGCTAATAAATATGGTCTGCGTGAAAAGAGGTGTGCATACGATTGACACTTGCGAAAATCAAAACTACCATGAGATGATTATCAAGACCCTTTCCAGAGAATGGAAATTAGGTGGGACGCCTGGGTGGCTCAGCGGTTGAGTGTCTGCCTTTGGCTCAGGGCATGATCCCAGATTCCCAGGATCAAGTCCCGCATTGGGCTTCCCACATGGAGCCTGCTTCTCCCTCTGCCTATGTCTCTGCCTCTCCCTCTGTGTCTCTCATGAATAAATAAATAAAATCTTTAAAACATTAAAATAAATGAAAATTAGGGGACTCGGGAGACTAACCTACAACTAGAAATCAGAGCTTCAAGGCTCAGCGCCTGGTGTATTTCTGGTCCGCTTTTGCTTGAAAAGAACAAGAGGAAAAAGTCTTCGTTCGAATCTCACGACGGCCCAGGTGTGTGGCTGGCGGCTATTGCTCCCTGAACCACATCCCCCCAGCTCCTGAGAGGCCAGGCACGCGGACAAGCGGAAGCCAACAGGGAGCAGGGAGCGGCCGGGATGCGCAGGTGGGAGAGAGCCGGTCCCTGCGACTGGGGGGGACCATCAGGACATGCCTCGATGCCGACCGTGTCCCCCCACATCCACTTGAAGCGCACCTCACCCGGCGCTGCGGGCTGTTGACCTTGGCCACGCACGGCCGCGGTTTTCCTGGGGCGGGACGACCCGCAGCCGCAGCATCCGGAGCGTGGCTGTTACAACGTTCATACTCAGGGATCCGCAATGAGACGGGAAAACCTCGGTGCAGCAGAAACTCATAAAACAATCTTAGCTTGGGAATGAAATCTAAAACAAAACAAAATAGCTACAGGCCTTCCCCCTCCCTCAGCCAGGAGGACTATATATTCTCAGAGAGACCGGATCGCTGGCTTAAATTACTTGGAAGCACACAGTGGAGACTGTGAGCGTCCAGGAGATGCGGGCGGTCGTCCCAAACGGGTGCTCCCCCTTGGCTCTGTTCCCGCAGTTCTGAATGATCCTCAAGGGCCACAGGTAGGGAGAGAGACGTGGCTCTGCCATTTGATGCCAAAAGACGGTGTAACCAAGTGTGCACCATGGACACACAGTGTGTATTTTCTACATGAGAACTCACTCATTCCTGACAGTCTCACGTGGAACCAACACAGAGCAGACCGCAAAATCTCAGTGAGGAAAGTCACTAGTGAGAAATCCAGAGAATGTGCCAGGCCTTATTCTAGCCACAGACGAACTTTTATCCCTTTGATTTTCATAACCATCCTAAAGTGGCTACTGGGATTACCCCTGTGGCATGTATACAAAAGCGAGGCCCAGAGAGGTCTAACCTCCCACCCAAGGTGACACAGTAAGAAACTTCTTTCTCAGCCGGGATTTGAACCCGCACCATATAGCTGAAAAGTTTGTGTTCATAGCCACTGTGTTTTACACTGAAATGGAAATTCACGCCCTCCTCTTGGATCTGAAGCCTAAGTATTGTTTCGTACTTTTGGAAATTTAAAAAAAAAAATCAAATCAAAGTTTATTTCGGGTATCTTAACAAGAAGTCCTAAAGCTCATTCAGAAAGAAGATAGAAAAATAGCTTGAAAATTCTAAAAAAGAAAAATAAGCAGGATGATGTTTCCTAGCAAATTTTTCACATATATGGTAAAAATCTCAATAATTAGTTTGATGCTGCTGTTTGGGGGGACAGATTAGTGAAGCAACAGGCGAGGTCCAGGATCGCACAGAAACATATCTATTAATCTTTCTTGGACACCCATGGAGGCTTTCCCATCAGTGGTAAAGGAACCATCCACTGTCGACTGTCAGAATCAGCTGACCTTTAGGGGAAGAAACGGTAGATCCTTCTCTCAGGCCCTGCATCAAAATGAACCCCAAGTGGTTTACATACTGAAGCGGCAACAACACACATAAAACTATGAATAGAGCGTGAAAGCCAGCGTCCACACACTGGGGGCGCCACGACAGCACAAGCAGACACCAGAGGGAAGGACCTCCAGATTCGTCCCCTAAAGACGCATGCCCCTGCTATCGTAGGAAGCAGAGTTTAAAGATGAAGACACACTTGCAACAGAAGTGATGGCAGAGAATTAAAACCCTGAATGTGTAAGTAAGCTTTACACATTTACGAGAAAAGAGAAACCGCCCAAGGGGGAGGCAGAAGCCAGGAAAGAAGTGCAAGAAGCTGGATGGTCTGCAGAGACCACCAGCCTCATGAGTCCTCGAAGGTGTGCAAATGCAGGGGCATCCTTTCTCTGTGTCTCCCTGTCTCTCTATCTCTGTCTCTGTCTCTCTCGGTCCATCAGGTGAACAAAGCTTAAAAAGAACGGTAACACTCAATTTTTGGAGATCAGGTAGGAAAAGATTCTTGGTGTCTTTTCTGCAGAGCACCCCAGCCCACTGCCTTTCATGGGGTTGTGCTCTACTCCCTCCCCCGCCCCACTCCCACCCCCTGAGGGATCTCCATCCCCTCCTCCCCACTGCGTGCTGCAGGATTCCTGCCACCTCCTACTCCCTGACTCCCCAGCCCCTGAGTCAACCTCCTGGCCTCCGCCACCCAAGGGCCCTCAGGCTCTGGGGCTCAGAGCTTCCCCTGCTGGGGGCTGGCCCCTGCCTCTGTCTCCGGCAGGGCTTCTGGAGCTCCTGCGACCTCTGCAGCTCATCCCAGCAGCTCCCGGGCACAACGTGGGTGCCACATGGCCAGGGGTGATGTAGATCCATTTAAATTGTTTCAGTTCCAAGTGGAGTGATAAACAAAACAAAACAAAACAAACACCAGCGGGGACCGACATCCACTTGTGGGCCTGAATAGCTGGGGTGAATAGGAATCTGAGAAACACTCCAGAGCAAAATCCCCTCAAGAGCAGAAACCCAGCAAAGCTGTTGATTCAGAACACGGTTTATTTCAAGCTTCAAAGAACGAACGGAGTCCATGTACAGAGGATCTGCAGCAACAAGTGCTCTCAAGCACCTTTTAGACAAGAGCTTCATAGTTCCGTCCCTACAAAGACAAGCACTGGCCGGCTGCGGTTCTGCTGGCCCCCTAGATGGTCCTGGGGAAGGCTGGTGGCTGGGAGGACTAGCTGGCCACGGTCAGGTAGAGCCCTGTATCTCTGAGCACTGTGTGCAGAACACCTGAGGGGAGTGTGTGCAGGTCTCCCAGGGGTGTGGGAGTAAATACCCCGTCCAGGGGGCTGGATGCCCCCGGGCTGGGCTGGTTATCTCCGAGGCTGCAATTCTTGGCAGTACCCACAGCGCTGATGTTTGGGAACCTCAGTCTTGAACCCATGCGGCTCACTTAGGCCTTGTTACTGGAAAGGTCTGGGGCAACAGCAGAGTATGAAAACACATTTCTGCAGAAAAAATCGACGAAGAGTGAAGGGGGGAGGGCACTGAGTGGTAGATCTGGAAATTTCCATGCATTTCTGGAAGCTGGACAGCCGTGGCATTGCTGGAGGAGGAGCCAGCAGCTACTCAGTGCAAGTCTGGGCCTGCAGGGGGCCTCCCTCCCCACCCCTGCAAACTCCAAGCCTGCAGGGTAGAGGAGGGAGGACAGGAGGGCAGGGAGCCTGGCCGCACCTCTTCTACCATGCTACCCCCAGCTCCGCCTCTGTGCTGGGGGGCCTATAGAGGGGTGACCTGGAGAGCCCTTGTCTGGAAATCAGGAAGCAAGTGGGGAGCTGGGTCAGTGCAGACGAGGCTGGGAGTTCATTGCTAGCAGCCAATAGCTGCTGTTTAAGTGCCATAGATGAGAGGAGGTGAGCCAAGCCCAGTGAGCAAGGCCACAGCTGGGTGAAGGCACCCGGGGCCCTGGGTCAGTGGGTCTGGGGAGGCCTGGGCTGAGCACTGGCCTTGTGCTCCAGGGGCCGCACTTTGGGGAGATGCTCTAGGGAACTTGGACCCCTGGGAGGTGAGGAGACAGGTGTGGGAGAGGATGGGCCCCCTTGCAGCTTGCCTTGGTGCCTTGGGTTGGGTTTGGTTTTCTGGTCCTGGGTGTGCTTGCACTGGTCAGGGTGCACTAAGTTGCAGCAGCTAACAGATTCCAGAAATTCAGACACTTGGAAACAAGAACCGTGTTCCTCCCCACATGGAAGTCAGGGGCGGGCCAGTAGGTGGGCGGTTCTCTGGCCCAGGCACTGCCACCACCTTTGTGGCCTCTCAAGTCACCTCTGTCTGTCCTTCAGAAGGCGAGGCCCCAACTTCTGCTGGGGTTCTCTGGCTGGACTGGCCACGCGGCCACATGGCCAGGTGAGCCCCAGATGGAGGTAGCCACCTGCGCTCAGGAGAAAGCGGGAACACCTGGGCAGGAGCCCCATGTTGCTGCTGTAGAATGACGTTTGCACAGAAAACGAGAAAACCGTTTTGCAGTTGGGACAGCGCCGTGACAACCTGGATGGGAGAAGGGCGGCCACATGGTGGGTGGTGGGGGAGGCTGACACTCACTGGCAGCTGGCTTGTCCCCTTGGCTCAGAGCAGGAGCCGGCTTGGTAAACTGCCATCCCTCGGGGTCCTGCTCTCGGATCACACAACGAATGACAAGGGGAGAAAGTACAGGAAACAGCAAAATGATACAACGTCTAGAAGATATCTGTAAACCTGAGGGTCAGAGACATTTTCAAACCCAAACTAAACCCTGGAAACTCTGCGAAGACATAGTGGACTTTACAAAATAGTTGTTTTTTTGTTTTTTGTTTTTTTTTTTTTAAATAAAGTCTTTTAAGTAAGCTCTGCGCCCAACCTGGGGCTTGAACTTACTACCTGAGATCAAGAGTCACAGGTTCCACTGACTGAGCCATCCGGGCACCCCGACTTCACAAAAAAATTTTAAATGTATAAAATGCATATTTGAAAATACATAAATTTAAAAATATATTTATATATTTATAAAACATATGCCGGCATATGAACACACACACACACACACACACACACACACAATACGCACACATAAATAACAAAAGATACCAAATAAGTTGAAAGACTAATGTCTGATTGGAAAGATATTTACGCTGCGTA
This sequence comes from Canis lupus dingo, assembly GCF_003254725.2. Taxonomy (NCBI): domain Eukaryota; kingdom Metazoa; phylum Chordata; class Mammalia; order Carnivora; family Canidae; genus Canis; species Canis lupus. The sequence goes on from NC_064243.1 coordinate 97,658,905, forward strand.
GGAAAGATAAATTATTCATGCTGTAATCTACAAACAACACTTGAGCAATAATAAGAAAAAGAAACATGAAAAGATGGCCAGAGACATAAATAGCTACTCAACAGACACAAGTAATTGTCAAGGATATGCTAAAATTAGCATATGCAGATTTACAGAAATTACCAAACAGGATCATCTCTATTGCTGGTAGAAATGTGGAGGAAAGGATCTTCATTCGTTGCTGGTGGAGCTGTGAGCTGCTGTCACTCTTTGGTGAATAATCAGGCAATATGTATGAAAATTAAAAACACAGCCCACACTTGAGGATCTATCCAAGCAATAGAAAACCCGACATATACATACACATAGGAATATTTATTACCGCGTTGTTCTACAGATACCGTGCGGTAAAACCCCTGAAAACAATCGCCCATTGGTTGGGCAACTCTGGCATAAATCACAGGAATCACAATTTGTGAAATACTGCGTGGTCTTGGGAAGGAATGAGTGAGGCCTCTACGTGTGGTGTTGAGGTCTTTCCAAGCTATCAGAGAGAAAAGCAAGATACAGGAAAGTCTTCAAAATATTAATTCTTTCTGGAGAAATGTTTTTAAAAAAGGAACACATAACAATGTTTAAGTAAAAAAAAGTTTAAATATTTTTACATGTAAGCATATAATTACATGTATATAGAGAGAGACATGGGCTTACCTGGTGAGGAGTAGGGTGAGCTAGAGGGGGGGCTCAAGAAAGGGCAGTTAGGGGGCAAGTAAGATGAATAGTGACTGGGATATGACCCCACTTTATGTGTGTCATGCGGAGAGCTACCTGCAAGGCTGGAAACAAATGCCCATGTGGTTATTTCAGTTTGGTGGGATTTGGGGTTTCTTCTTATGCTTTAAAAAATTGTTTGAAAATGCATTAATTATGCAATCAGAAAAAGCCCTGAGCTGCCCTGTGGAAACTGCACCACACTGTTTGGGAGGCCATGTGGGGTAGAGGACAAGGGTCCTGCAGGCCCCACCTTCCCACAGGAGGTGCGTAAGGAAGGCCCATCCACTCCCTCCGGACCAGCCTGTCCAGCAGCAGGACTGCACCGCGTGGCCCGTCCACACTGCAAGGTGGGTTGCAGTGCTGAGTCCTGCCCAGTGCCTGCCCCATAAAACTGTGCTAAGATAAACCCACGCTTGTTCTAGAGCAGTTGGTTCGCTGTCCAGAGCACCTGCATCAGGCGGGTGCCCCCAGCTGCCCACAGTCCTCTCTGCTCCCCACGGACTCCCCAAATCACCACCCCAGTGCCACACTCTTCCCAGCCCCACTTGCAAGGCCCTGCCTGATACTCATAACCTTTCATTGAATGGGTCTGGCATCTGCAGCACCTGCGGTGGCTTGAAGACACGTCTGCAAATTCTTTGACATGCCTCCCAAAATTTGTAAAAAGGTTTTGTTTTGAAATAAGGATAGACACACAGGATGTTGCAAAAATCACACCAGAGAGGTTCGTGCACGCTTTACCTAGTTTTCCCTGATGGTGACATTTGACAAAACTATGTTACACCATCCAGATGAGGAGGTTGGCACTGGTGGAATGCATGTGCGTAGTTCTGTGTCACCTTACCACATGCGGGTTCCCGGAGCCCCACGAGCAAGACGTCTGACCATGTCTTCCCCACAAATCCCCTGCCAGCTCTTGCCTGCACCATCAATGTGTCCACCAGCTCTGAAGGGGTCCGTTCGGGAATGTTCTGTAGTGGAATTATACAATATGTGACCTGTTGAGATCGGCTTTTCCACTCACATAAGGTCCTGAGATCCGTCCAAGCGGTTGGGTGCACCCACCGTGGATTCCTCATCTGGCTGAGCCATGCTGCGTGGTCTGCATGAGCCACAGCTGGTGAACGGTCTACCTACCGAGGGGCATTCCTGTTGTCTCATTTCAAGCTGTCATAAGTAAAGCTACTAGGACAGTCACATGCAAGTTTTTGCATAGACATAGATTTTCATTTCTCTGTGATAAATGATCAGGACCGTCAGCACTGGGTCACATTGTAAGTGGATATTTGGTCTTTTCAGAGACGGCCATGCTGCTCTTGAGAATGGCGAGATCACTGTGTCTTCTACCAGCTGTGGGCAAGGGCCTGTCCTCATCCTCTCTAGCCTGAGGTCCTGGCAGTATTTTTTTAAAAAAGATTTTACTTCTTTATTCATGAGAGACACGGAGAGAGAGGCAGAGACACAGGCAGAGGGAGAAGCAGGCTCCAGGCAGAGAGCCTGATGTGGGACTCGATCCCAGGACCCCAGGTCACGCCGTGAGCCAAAGGCAGATGCTCAACCACTGAGCCCTCCAGGTGCCCCCCTTTTGGTATTTTTTTAATGTTAGCTGCTCTGGCAGGTGTCTGTCTCATGACATCTAGTGATAGCTGTCTGTGGTTTTAATTTCCCTGATGGCTAGTGATGCCGAACTCCTTTTCACAAACCTAGTTCATCACCCACATCCTCTCCAATGAGATGTCACTTCACAAATTTTGCCCATTTTCTAATTAGATCCTTTATGTTTTTACCATTGGCTTTAAGGGTTCTTTGTGTATTCTAGATAGGAGTCCTTTGGCACTAATGTTTTGCAAATAAACTTGACCTTCATGATTCATGAATTCTGTATTTGCAAATTCACTTACACACTGAAAATTTATTTGTAACCCCAAAACAATGCATGCAGTGCTTTCATGGTCGTTTGCAATCGCGCCCTGAGTGGTGGAAACTTTCCGTTGCTGAATGCCCATACTCCCAGCCGGGGTTCCGCAGAGTAACGCTCTGCCTTCTTGTAAACAAATGTGTCTTTGACGTTCCATGCAGTGCCAAGCTGTCCGCATTTTTGTGCTTTCATTGGTTGTTTGGCTATTAAAATGGTCCCCGGGGTAGTGCTGATGTGTTGTCCAGTGTTTCTAGCACAAGAGGTGATGGGCCTCAGAAGGGAGTCCACGAAGGCGACAAGGTTCATTCAGACACTGTTGTGCTGCCCCTGGCCATGAGTTCGATGTTAGTGAATCAAGAGCACAGGATATCCCAACACAGGAGGAGGAAAGTCCCCCAAACCGTTCATGACGCTGCTCTGGAAAGTGCTGACGTAACCCCTCTACAGCACAAAGAAACTACGCAAAAGGTGGAAAAGTAGCTAAATTTGTTGATTCGTGAGATGACCTCCAATAGAAGAGCGTGAGGTGGACGGCATGGCTGTGAAGAAAGCCAATGCCGTTGACAGTCACGTCCCCCACGGTCAGGAAAACGTTAAACTCTTCTCGGCCCCACTGGCTTGCACATGTTAAAAAGTGAGACAGAGTAAAAACGTTAAACTTGCAGGTGGACAAGTTGTGGAGATAGGATGCTGAGGAAGAAGTTTAAAAACACCCGCTAAGTGGTAAGAAAAGGGTTACGTGGAAGAGCAGGGTTTCAACCTGAAGACACAGGCTTGCTTCGCCAGGACACCAGCGAACGAATCCACATGATGCAAGTAGCATCTGTTTGATGACAGTGTCGTGAGCGAAGGCTCACAAGAACCTAACCCTACCCACCCCCCAAGAAGTGGGGCAGCGTTTGCAAACTCAGTGCTCACGGCAGCCTGAGAGAACACAACTCCTGCGAATCCGAGACTCCACTCTGCTTGCCTTTCATTTCCCTTCCTGCCTTGTGTTCTGGCTACAACTTCCAGAACTGTGTGGAGCACTAGCGTTGAGTGTAGACGCCCTGGTCTCACACCCACTCCTAGAGGAGGCCATCCCGTCTTTACCATTAGTAGATGATTACTGTGGGCTTTTGGCAGGTGGGTTCTTTACCGAGTTGAGGAAGGTCCTCCTTATTATTCCTTGGTTGCTGGGGGGAGAAAAATATCATGAATCGATACTGAAATTTTCAAATGCTTTTTCTGCATCGATTGATAGGATCATGTGAAAGTTCTTCTTTAGCCTGTTGATACAGTGGATTACATTGACTTTCGAATATTGAATTAATTTGCATCCCTCACATAAACCTTGTCCAGTCATGGTGTATAATTTTTTTACATATTCCTCAATCCTATTTGCTAATACTGTCAGGGGATTTTTACATTTCTATTCAGGGGGGATATTGGTTTGCAGTTTCTCTTTTTCGTTCTACCTTTGATTTTGGTGTCAGTGTCATACTGGTGTCATAAAATGAGATGGGAAAAAGTTCTCTTGTATTTTCTGGAAGAGATCGTACATTATTGGCATTGATTCTTTTTTAAACATTGGGTAGAATTCTCTAGTGAAACCATCTGTCCTGGAGACTTCTTTTTTAAAGAAAAACTTAGTTGTTTGTTTGTTTTTTTAATGAAAGTGTATCTGCACATACTTTACAAAGTTTGCTACTAAGAATAACAGTTCCCCCATTTTCTGCTCTCACAAAACAACTCTCGGCCACTCTCTTAGCTAATTCTTTTGATGCCCAGCTCCATATTTCAGACATGTGTGTGTTGCTACTTCCCTATTTTTTAGTTTTAAAAAGTATCTAACTAAGACTTTCCCAAGTGGAAGATGGTGATTTCCTTCTTCCTCTTCCCTGACCTACAGCAATGTCTGTCTTCTCTTTCTTCCAATCTAGTTATGTAGAATTAATTATTAATTAATTAATTTCTTAATTCTATATAAGAAAAAATACTTTATTTACTCATGAGAGACACACAGAGAGAGGCAGAGGGGAGCCCGATGTGGGACTCAATCCCAGGACCCTGGGATCATGCTCTGAGCCAAAAGCAAACACTCAACTACTGAGCCACCCAGATGCCCCTAGTTTTATAGAATTTAGTAAAAATCTCAGCATTCAAAAATAAAATAAAATAAAAAATCTCAGCACTCAATGCTTCTATTACTGTCACACCCCTCACAGCTGAGCCACCAGCTGGACCATGATGATTGTGATAGTGCTGGTGGTAACAGGGGTGATCGTTCCCATTCACACCATGCTTTCTCTGAGCTGGGCAGACATTGGAGGATATTAGTTTTCACAAATCTCTTCCAAGACTGTGATAACAACCCTGATTTTACACTTGAGGCCCAGAGAGGTCAAGTGACTTGCTCAAGGTTCAGCCTTTATGCGGCAGAATTTGAACCCTAGACATTCTGAAGTTATATATTTTGCACTCTCGACCACTATCTTACAAACCCTATCAACTTTGTATTTTTTTGAGTTACCAACAGTCTCATTGTTTATTTTTAAAATATATTTACCACTTATTAATTTTAAGTTCTACTCCATTTGCGAAGCGCTTCTCTTGATGTGTTCAAATACATCAGCACAATATCATCTTCTTGAAAATATGTCCTGAGCTCTGATCTCTTGCTGGGCTGGTTGTTCTGCAGATATGCTTCCAGTTGGCATCCTGCAATCTCCTTCTGTATCATCCCAGGGTTCTCTTCACCTCTACTGTTTCCAGAATGTTAGAGCATATTCTTTCTAATTTTATTTCCTCATTTTGGTCAAGAACATCCTCTCAGCTTCCTGAGATGAGGAAATGGGAAGTAAAATATTTGAGCCCTTTGCATCTAAATATGTCTGTCCATCTCCATATTTCATACACTTGCTGGGTATAAAATAATAAGATGGCAATCTGAATATTGACGACATTAATCCATTGTCTTTCAGCTTCCACTGTTGCTGCTGAGAATTCAAAAGCTATTCTGACTTCTATTCTTGGTATTTGACCTACTTTTTCTCTATGGAAACTTATAAAATCATCTATCTGTTCTCAGGGTTCTGAAAATCAGTAATGATGTGCTTTGGATGGGGGATGGTTATCATTTAATATGGCCCAAACTTGGTGCATCCTTTCAATTTGACAACTCAAATCTTCAGTTATGAGATATTTTCTTGAAATATTTCTGTAATTCCTACTCCCACCACCATTTCTCAATTCACTCTCTCAGAAACTCATTTTATTTGAAGTTGGCCCTTCTGAAGTTGGTCTTCTAGGATTTTTTTGGTTTGGGTTTTGGTTTTTATCTTTCTTCCCATTTGCAATCATAGTCCTTGTTTTGTACTTTCTGAGAGCATGCCATATCTTTAGCTTCCACATTTCTAGCATGTATTTATAAAGTAACTTTCTATTAAATATAGCAAAGTGCACAAATCAAAAGTGTTCAACTGTGTGAATTTTCACAAAGTGAAAACCCTTATGTGGCCAGCATTCAGGTCTAGAAAGAGAACAGTACTGAATCCCATCCCTGTGCCTTGCTCAGGCTCTACAATTCCTAAGAGAAGCAACTATCCCTTTTTCTAACATTATAAGTTAATTTTACCTGGTTTTGAACTTCATCACATGGAATCACACAGAATTATATTCCTTTGTGTCTGTTTTTTTTTCACTCAACTTTATGTTTATGAAGTTCATTTATCTTGTGTACATTCTCCTTTCTATATGGTATTTTATTGTATGAATATACCACAGTTTCTTTGTCCATTCTGCTATTGATAGATAAATGTGATAATTCTTGCAGGTATCTTTTGGTAAACATATGTGTGTATTTCTGTTGGGTATATGCCTCAGAGTAGAATTATTTAATATGTTCAACATTAGTAGATGTTGCAAATCAGTTTTCCCAAAGCAGTTTTAACAACTAACACTTCCTGCAGCGGTGTATGAGCATCCTGATCACTTTACCTTCTCACCAATCCTTGGGATGTTAGTATGTTTGTTTCTCACTTTAGCTACTCTGGTAGATGGTGTATCATGTTGATCTCAAGTTGCTTCTTCCTGAAGTTGAGCACCTTTTCTTTTTTTAAAATATTTTATTTATTCATTCATGAGAGACACAGAGAAAGGCAGAGATGCTGGCAGAGGGAGAAGCAGGCTCCCTGTGGGGAGCCCGATGTGGAACTCTATCCTGGGACCCTGGGATCAGACCTGAGCCAAAGGCAGATGCTCAACCACTGAGCCACCTAGGTGTCCCCTGAGCACCTTTTCATTCCTATTTTAATGTTCTCTTTTATAGAGTGACTGTTCAGACCTTTTCCCCCAATTTTCTATTGGTTTTCTACCTTTTTTCTTATTTTTTTTCTTATTTTTTTCCTTTTTTCTTATTTATAGATATTCTCTATATGTTTTGGATACAAGTATTTCATTAGAGATAAGATCACTTGCCTTTTGCTCCTATGATGATGGGTTTTCATGAACACAAGTCCCTAAGGTCAGCATTGTCAAATACATCCATCCAGTGTGACTTTCCTGATAACCTATTTTAAATTTATGGTTCTCCAGCTATTCTTTTGATAGTACTTTCCCCCAAGGTATAATATTTCCTCTCAGCCCTCTGAAGATATTAATGATTTTTTAGTTTTCTTTCTGCGTGTAGCCTCTGCACCTTCCAGGTGCCCCTTTCTGTATGCTCCCATCCCTGTCATTCACCTGGTGAGTTTGTTTAAGCATCTGTGACTCTCAGCTCTCTGCTGATGTATGAGTCCTTTGAGCTCAGTGGGTTTCACTGTGTGGGGGGGTTTTAGGGGGATGAGCTGTCTGGGGTGGGGAGGTCCTGTTTCTAATGTATTTAGTAGGCCCTTCCTCTTGGCTTGGTTCCAATTCACCAAAGACACACTTCCAGACTTATTCCTAGAGACTGAGTCCTGGAGCCATATTGAGGAAGAAGAGCAAGAGTCCTGAGTCAACCCGTTGGGGTCCCCCCACATGGACATGTTTTCCTTGGCCCCTCCAGAGAATAAATCTCTAGCTTTCCATTAGATGGGGGAGCGGAGGAATCCCCATCTGTAAGGAACAGTGGATAGGATGAGTGTCCACTGCTTTTTAAACTGATTTTAAATCACCTTCTAATTCATAGCCCACTCTCCTTTCCTGCTGAGGGCCAGAATCATCCCAGTTTCTAAACCTTTGGGACTTTTTACTGTCTTTTCTCTTGGACTTCCTCACTGCTGGCTTATGATTTGGCTTTCCATGTTTGCTAAGTTCAGAGTCTACTTATCACTACTTTCTGGCTTCTGAAATTTGTTATTGTCTCTTTTCCTCTTCTCTTTGCAGGTTTATGTTGTCAAAAATCCCTTCACGTGGTTTTCCTGAGGTTGGTGGAAGGAACAAGTATAAATGGAGGTGCTTGAGTCACTATTTTTAATTGGGATTCACTACATTTAGTTCTCTAATTTATCCAGAATTTGTGTGTGTGGGGTACACTAAGAATATAAGATTATGTATATTTTCCAAAGAGATATTCATTTGTTCCAAAACCATTTTTGGATTGTTCATTCTCTCTGCACTGATTTGAAACATTACCTACATTATACTTGGAGAATTTTCATAATTCCTCAAGTGTGCCAAGTGGGGTCCCACATGTGGCTACCCCACAGCTGGCCCCATGGTTTGGAGCGTTCTGTTCCCAAATGTCTGCCCAGTGTACTTTCTCTCTTCCTTGAAGCCTTCATGCAATGTCTCCTGACCAAGGAGGGCTCTGCACACCACCCTTCAATCTTCATATTTGGAAATCTCATCATGAAGTGGCTAAGGGCATAGCTGTTTCATTCTGAAGACATATATCATTTTCCTTTTCTTAATTCATTATTTTGTGCCCTCTTTTTTTTTTTTTTTTTTTTTTCATTACAAACCCTTGTGTCGAGGGCAGTGCCCTCTATTGTTAATGTTTTTTATTACAGAACCATTCCTACATGGTTTCGGGAAGCTCTGCCATAGCTTTGGTGATTTTTGGCCATTACATTTTCATCTTCTGTTCTTCGGTTGAACGTCCAAGTTCCCACCCACATACCTGATGGCTGAGACTGAGGAAGTTAGGTTGGGGAGCAGGTCAAGGAGGAGTCTGAGAAGTCCTGAGATAAAAAGTCTTTTATTCTCCTCATAACCCCAGTTTCCCGATTTGTTTGACCATGTGAGAATTTTAAATTTTCTTCTAATATTTTGCATATCATATAACAGAACTCATAGTCTATGTATATATATTTTTTGAATTGGCCCAGTCTAACATTTATGATCAGTTCTCAAATACTTCTAAAGAACAAATGATTTCCCCCTCATTGATTTGTGAACCTCTTTGAGAGAGGTAATACTTTAACCTAGCTTTGGTCACTTATACTCCAGGGCAAATAAAGTAGTTAATGAGACTGGACTAAGCATCTTAGCATAAGGAAATTTGTGAAATTGGAATCTGGCCAAGGACACAGACTCCTGCAAAGCCATTATCCTCAGATCATGGGAATTCCTCTTAAAAAAGCAAAACATACATGTGCTCACATGTAGGCTTCCAAGGCAATTTCAGAGTCAAAGCTTAAAGAAAATCAGTGATGGCCACCTGAGACATAACTTCTAGATGATGGGGCAGGGTGGCAGGCCTGAAATGAGAGGAGCTCTGTCATGGTCACGGTCACACTCTCTCTAAAAGAAGAAAGCATTTTTCTTCCAGATATCACAGCTTATTATTATTCCCAAACTGGAAGAAACCCATATTTGCTCCAGGGGACGTCAGACTTCCTCCCTAAATTGGTTTTCAGTTTTCTTATTTCAAATAAAAGATTTGATTCTTTAAAGTAACAATAAAACTTCAGGTTTTAAATTTTTATTTTTATTACAACCAGATGGGATTTATAGATCTCTCTTGTACACATCAGAGACTGAACAGGGGGTGTCTGGTTAACCATCTTAGGTAGATCTCATAAATCCCCCAGCTTTTCCCTTGAGTAAAAAAAGTAATGAAATAGATTAGACCCAGTTACTTGTTGTGATGTAAGAACTTTTACCTTAAGCTCTAAAATTTATGGGTGTTTTTAATAGACAAAATTCGTGTCTTCAGAAATTGAAGCTTCAGGATCAGAAAACTACTAGATAAAAACCAAAACAAGCAAAAAAAAAAAATCCTCTATGTGTTTTTGGCAAGTGATTTTGCCCTGATTTACTTCTCAGAGGAATCAGTTATAGTCACAAAGATGAGCTGTGTGCAACTCCCACTGATCCAATGACATTTGGTGTCCTGTCACATGGCTGCCATATTGGGCAAACTCACTTCGATGGTATTGATCAGAATTTATTGATCAAGTGTAAGCACCATAAAATTACTTTGTCAAAAAATCATTATGTGGGAGAGGAAACATTTCAGAAAATTTCCAATTATTTTTAATAGGACTCGGGGTTATGGAGGACAATAACATGATTCATTAAATTTTTTTTCTTTTTTTACATTCCTTGTGTTGAAGTGACCTCACAACACCCTCTAAGCAGATCATGATGGAAGGAAAGTTTTCACAAAGCTTGCACTGTTTTGTAAGAAGAACACTAAATTTGCCACAATTTCTCCAAAATGATCAGATGGAGTTCTGATTATATGAAAATAAGTGTTTTGGGGTTTGTTTGTTTTTTTAATTGTTAGCATCTGGGCTATCTCTGAAATAATCTTATCAAAATACTGGACTATTTTTTTCAAGGAACTTTCTAAACAGTAGGAATGCCAGGCTAAGAAGCAAGCCCAAAGGCTGGAGCAAGCACCCCAGGAGCCCATGTGGGCATCTCAAGGGACCTCTAGTTATCTTCCTCTGGATGCTGTGTGGGTAACATGGTGCTGCTGTGTCCTCCTTCTCCTTGGCAGCACTACTATATCCTCTACCAGGGCTTGAGGCTGGACTGACCATTTCACATTGTCTCAAGCATCTTAATAATGTCCTACCTGGTTTTAGGTAAGAAGTTATTAAATATTTATCTAGCAGGGGAGCAAAGTTAATGACTACCACTTCAATTTTGATTCTCTCTTTGTTGTCCCAGAAAAAGAAACTGGAGCCCAGAGGGCTGCAGGGGCTTCCCACCAGAGCCTCTTTTCCAACATGAAGCTCATCTTGTCCCCATTTGTGGATTGGTGAAGACCTCTTCCATTGATCCTGGAATCACTGGTACTTTCTCCTTCCTCCTGAATCAAAGGAATATCTAGCACCTCTTGATGAATCTATTACAACATCCTGTTTTCCTGTATTTGTAACTCCCTCCCTAAAACATCACTGAAAATCATTACTCTGAGTTGTATGTGCTGCTTCTTCTTGGCCTTTTGGCTAAGGTCAAATATAGAAACTGTTCATATCAATTTAAATTTTATTTTTTTCTATTGCTTTCTGGGGCATGGTGATACATGCATTAAAGGAAAGATGGCACTAAGAAGAAACCTAAAATTGCATTTGGAGGTTTTTTTTTAATGGAAGATAACATCTTTTCTTGTAATGTTTCATTTCCATGTGATAAGAGTGCTGATTGCTCTACAGTGGAAGGATGATTTTCTCTCTCAGATCTGCACAAGTCAGCCTTGGTTTCTTGATGACAAGTGCTTCCACTAAACTAGATGTTTCTAGGTAGTTAATTATAAAGACTGTATTTGAGATTAAAACAATTACTATCGTGCCCACATTCGGGATGCTCTGATCCTGTTGCTAAAAATAATCTAGCTTTTCACACCTGTCAGAATGGCCAAAATCCAGAATACTGACAACAGGAACTTTCATTTGTTGCTGGTGGGAATGCAGACTGGTGGCAGCCACATTGGAAGAGAGTGTGTTTCTTATAAAAGTAAACATCCACTTACTACAGGATCCAGCAATCATGCTCCTTGGTAGTTAGTGAACTAGCTGAAATTTTACATCAATGCAGAAGCCTGCACATGAGTGTTTATAGCAGCTTTGTTCATAATTGCCAAGTTTTGGAAGCGACCAAGACATCCTTCGGGAGGTGAATGGATTAATGAACCATGGTCCATCCAGACAAGGGAATGTTACTCAGCGCTATGAGAAATGGGTGATCAAGCCATGAAAAGACATAAGGAAACTCCAATGTATATACTAAGTGAAAGAAGCTAGTCTGAACAGGATGTGTACTTTATGATTTCAGCTCAAGATGCTTTGGAAAAGGCAAAACTGTGGAGACAGTAAAGAGATTAGAGGCTGGGGGTGGGGGAGATGAGGGGTGGAGCACAGAGGCTTTTTAGGGAGTAAAACTACTGTGACACTGTAACGGTGGATATGCGTCATTACTCATTTGCCCAAACCCATGGAATATACAGCACCCAGCGTGACCCTGAGGTGAGCCATGCACCTAGGTGATATGACAGGTCCGTGCAGGAAATATCCCCCGTAACAAATGCACCATCTTCTGGCAATGTTGATGGTGGGGGGTAGTGGGAGGGGACAGAGATAGCTCCAAAAAATAAAGTCTGCTTAAGAAATACTAATATAGTTTTTTACTCCAATTATTGTTGATATTTTAGCATCACAATACACAGAAGTCCCACATTTCCTTCAAAATATTCATGGCTGGGATGCCTGGGATGCCTGAGTGGCTCAGCGGTTGAGCATCATCTGCCTTGGGCTCAGGTCGTGATCCCGGGGTCCTGGGATCAAGTCCCACATCAGGCTCCCCACAGGGAGCCTGCTTCTCCCTTTGCCTGTGTCTCTGCCTCCCTTCTGTGTTTCTCATGAATAAATAAATAAAATCTTTAAAAAAATGTGCATCCCATTTAAAAAATACTTACACATCACTAAATCAAAAAAATGCTCCATTCCCAGACATGCTTCCAGCAAATGAAGCTTTGGCAGATTGTTGAGTTTTGAAAGAGAACAAAGAGTGATTGTCACAGGAGGATGACAAGCATTGAAGATACCAGTTTCCAAATAAATGTCTACACTGTTTAAATTACTTTTTCATATATTTAATATTTTCACAACCTAAGAAATGTTAAAATCTTTAACATCTTTTCTGTCTTTAATTTCTATTTATGAGAAAAAGATGAAACACAAAGGAGTAGAGCTCGATTGGCTGACCAAAATTGGCAAATGTCGTGGGAGAAAACTTAGAACACAGATATGTGCTCCTGAGCTCTGGGGCCTCTCGGTGGAGATGAACAGATGTGCACCTGATCCTGAGAGTCTGGCTCTCACCAGCAGCCTCAGTTCAGAAACCATGTTTGGAGTCTGACTCTAGTTCAGGTACTGTGTGAGATGGGGGTACAGAAACATCTGCCACTTGCCCCTGCCCTGAGGTGCCCCTCCCAGACCCCACCCCGGCTCCTTGCCGCCACATCCTTGCACCTCCCCCTTGGCTCCTCTGGTTTTGAGACTGAGCTCAGGTTGGCTGCTCAGGGAAGGGGGGCTGGTGACAGAGGAGTATGTGCATGACAAATGCAGGAATAGAACTTGCATGTCCCCCATTAGCAGTGACTGTGAGCTGATCGATAGTTCAAACTTTTCAATTCCCCGCTTCAGGATATAATCCTAAAGGGGCAGGGGTGCTATGTGGGTTAACAAGACCAGAATACACTTGTTTCAGGTTGCAGGCAGGGTATATCAGTAAATCTGAAAAGTGAGTTTATTATGTTGTGTCTTCTCCATGTTTTCCTGAACCAGCCGCAGCCAGGCCGGCTGAGGGAGCTGCACCTTGATCTTTGGGAAAACTTGGGGATTGATGCCATACCCATGCTCCAAAACAGCTTTTTAGAATATTGAATTAATATCTTGGCATAGTCGTTGGCAATGCTTATAGTTAAGTGCTAATCATCACATTGATGAAGTAACACACTTAGTAAAATATGTCACTTGCAACTTAACTGCTAAACAAGTTGAGGTTTGTTCAATCTAAAGGTGACTAGGACCATGAGTCCCTGTCCCCCCGCACAAGTGAACTCAGTGAACAGCATCCCCACAGGGGCAAACACCAGTGAGTGGGAAGGTAAATACACAGAACTTTCCAGAGAGTTTCCAAGAAGGAAGAAGACAAATGGTCTTTTTGACATGCTTGGTAGGATGATATCTCTCCTGATAAGTTGAGTTTGAGAGCAGTGGAGAAGCTCAGAAAAAAAGTAAGGGAAATTGGAAAAAGTTACACCACCTTCCACCTCCACTGTCTCCTGCCGCCCAGGGGTCCAAGTCTGTCTCTGGCAGGTGCCAGAGACCTACAAGAAGTCGCCAGAATCCAGGGGCTCAAACAAACGATGTGTAAAAACTCCTGAAGGCTACATGGAAAGATCCATCCATCCCTTACTACCCACAACTCTGATGCCCACAGCTGTCTCCTGTGGGGTTCTCACTGGCAACACCCCTCAGAGATCCTATCTCAGACCTTCCGTTTCAGAGCAATCTCATGGCAGACAAATGCCCCTTAAACTACTTCCTCTTGATTTTGTCGCTGTGGTTCACACTCTTCGTGATACCTCTTCATACACTGCAAGTGGCAAACTTTTCCTTCATCGTAGTTTCTTGTATTTTTTAAAATATTTATTTATTTATTTATGGAGACACACAGAGAGAGGCAGAGACACAGGCAGAGGGAGAAGCAGGCTCCCTGCAGGGATTTGATGTGGGACTCAACCCCAGGACTCCGGGATCATGCCCTGAGCTGAAGGCAGATGCTCAACCACTGAGCCAGCCAGGTGTCCCAGTTCTTACTTTTGATGCTAATACTGATACTGTTATCTGAACTATCCACATAGTGAAACACGTAGAGGAAAAGACAGAGAGATCAGATAAATAATTACATAAAATTCCTTAGGAATAAAGATTTTCAATGTTAAGGAAAGGAGTACAGCTTTATAATCAGACTCAAATAAAAACCATAAAAATTGGGGATCCCTGGGTGGCGCAGCGGTTTGGCGCCTGCCTTTGGCCCAGGGCGCGATCCTGGAGACCCGGGATCAAATCCCACGTCGGGCTCCCGGTGCATGGAGCCTGCTTCTCCCTCTGCCTGTGTCTCTGCCTCTCTCTCTCTCTGTGTGACTATCATAAATAAATAAAAATTTAAAAAAAACATAAAAATTTGCATTTGGTTTGGAAAAATAAGTATAAGCTCATAACATGATCTTTTAGAAAAAAACAAACAAACAGAGAAGGAGCCTAGGATCAAAGACAAAGCAGTCGTGATGAGCACACACACCACTCCCCACTCCCAGTCCCCAGACTGTGGTCTCCAGAAGCAACTTTTTACTGAAAGGAACCAGGGCTCTTGGAGGAATGGCTGCTCTGGGGGCAGACACGGTACAAGGTGATCCTGAGACACCCATGTCATGGCCAAAAATAGGGACATCGCCAAGACCAAGGGGCTGTGTCCAGGAGCCAGCCTGGAGGAGCCCCACAGGGAAGACAGGACTGACGCACGACCACCAAAAAAATGGCTGTATTTGGAACAAAGCAAGTGCGCGAAGCTGTGAGTGTGTAATGGCAGTAAAACAGAAGAAGGTCTGACTGATCTCCTTGTAGGTTCACAATTATTCTGAAAATTTATAAAAAGAAGGCATCATTTCACATATCCAGTTCTCAAGTATACTTTCTTCTGCAGACTGTTTTACACGTTAGTAAATAGTGACAGAGGAATTCTAGCTAACCAACGCAGGACAATCAAAATAGAAAACCACCATTTGCAATTGTCAGGAGTTAGGGTGTCAGGGCCAGGGTCCCCAGCAAGAAAACATGGAGTCAGGACAGGTGAAATAAAATAGCAGCACTGACATCCTTTTCGCAGCTTAGACAGGACCCCACTGACATTCTGCTTTGCAGCCTTTGCAGAAATGACTTCTACAAAACATCCTAAAATAAGGCAACTAACCACAAAGCATCTGTGGATATCACAGGCCGAGGGCAGTGAAGGCCAAAACCCCCGATGTCAGCAAAAAAGATCATCAGCGGGTGGACATCAGCCTACTAGGTGGACAGAGATGTGACCAGAGCCCTGGCTGGCATGGCTCAGCAAGCCCTGACTGCTTAAGACAGTCCGCAGAAGAGTTCGTAAACCCCCTGGGTTTGGACACGGAGTCGGCCAGCCTCTCGGCTCCCCTCCCTCCTTGAGAGCTCCACAGACTTCGCTTTGCTGCCCGCCCACCACTCTCGGTCGGGTCCAGCTCCTCATTCTTGGGAGCGGTGTGCCCAAGAACCTCAGCGCCGCCGATGGAGTAGAAATCCTGTTACATGTTCCCTAGTGCAAGCATGAGCGTGGACAGGAATGAATGCTGAAACCAAGGGCCGAGGGGTGGGGGGGACACTGGTGGGTTGGGTCAGGCTGACCACCCCTCGCCTGGCCCCTGATCAGTATCAGATCCAAGAGACTTGGGGTGACCAGACATCAGGGGTGCCGGAGGGACCGCCAGCGCCACTTACAGAAAATTCACGCTGAGGGGTTCAGACCCAAGTCTAAACAAGCCTCTGGATCCAAACGTCAGCTTATGGGAACTCGGGGAGCAAAGGAATGTGTTAGTTGCACGGTTCAAATCAAACACAAATGGAAACCAGCTTAGTCTACAAGCAAAACTCAATTTGGCTTATTTTGCGAGACAAGGGAGGCTAATGTGCCCAGGTCACTTCTTGCTGATGCTCCTGAATATCCTAAGTAAAACTTAAATTGTCCCCCAAACTGACAAGAGGCAAGTACTGACCCATTCCCTTTCACTCAAGAACATTCTCGCATCATAACTAGTCCCTGGGGGGAGCGCACAGGGCCGCCTGCTGGACAGTGCTCCCGCCATGCTCTCGTAGGAGGCCTCCCAGTTTGCAGACTGTCTGTTGGGCGTGTGCACACTAAACTTTTACTGATTGCTACTTTGGTGACTCGCTGGCTTTACTTCTGTTATTTCTAAATCTTTGACACTTGTAAGGATGCAATTCAGCAAGATCTAGACTGTGGGAACCTCGGCAGGCCCGACGCTCGGCACCAGGAGGGAAATACGGAGGGAAACGTCACAGGTCCAAAGGGCTTAGGAGACGTGTCAACCAAGTGCACCACGGAGACCTCGGGGGAGCCTGTCTGAACAAAACAACTGGAAGAAGGTATTTTCTGAGAAAATGTAGAACAAAGATGTATGAGATGGTATCAAGGGATTGTTGTGGACTTGGAGAGGTGTGATGATGTATTCTGGGTAGGGGTTTTAAAGGGCTAAGATTTTAGGAGACAAAATGCCACACTGAAGAGTGAAACTCTGGGGTCTGCTTTAAAATGCTCCAGGAAAACACTGGGGGGCAGGAGGAGTGGGAGTGGGAAACAGGGGAAACCAAACTGGCTCAATGTCATGCCTGAGGACATGGCATTTGGGGACTTGTGACAAGCTTGTCATTATCTTTGTGTGTGTTTGGAAAGTTTGGAGAAAGAGCATACCATTGACTCTGACCCTCTCAGCCCAAAAGAAAGGAAGGCAGAAAGAAGAGAAGCAAAGAAGGGGAAGGAGGGGAGAGTGCCTGAGTGTTTACAGGGGAGGTCAGAGAGCAGCACCTGTGGGACTGCCACCAACACCGCCACCGCCACCACCAAGGGAGAGGCCGTGGGGGGCTAGTGGGTCTCACAGTCTTTCCCCTCCCGGCCCTGTGTCCAGTCGCCCCATCAGGGGCCTGGCTCCTTGCCTCCGGCTGCGTGAGGGAGGCGTGTTTCTCACTGGTCCAGCTGGACAAACACTGTCCTTGAGAGATTTGTGCACCTTATGACCCCTCACTGGTGAGTGACGCCCTTGGCATAGACCACAGTCAACCCCTGGCTCTGTGTGGGAACAACAACCTGTTATAAGAGGAAGGACGTCGTCGTGAGATCGCTGGCTGTTTGCCAGGTTTCCTTGGGGTGATCCCGTGTAGACACACAAGCCACCAGCCTAGAACCTCAGGGATGGGATGTGAACTCTCACAGGTTCTGGGAGGGTCATTAACATGAAGTCACTTCCATTCCAGAACAACCCATCCCCAGCGTGACTGAAGAAGCTGCTGAAGACCTGAGTTTGCCTTGCGTGCTCTTGTGTCCTCTCCTTTCCTGGAGATGCAGGATATTTGGGGGGGGGGGCGGTGGCTGGGAATATACAGATGGGGAGCTGGACAGCCTGCGGTGTCCATCTACATGGCATGCTATAACCCCGGAGACCCCTGGGACCCATGGGACTTCTGGAGAGCCTTTTATCCCTAGTCGTGGTCCCAGCATCTCTCCTGTTATAAATTTCAATGGGAAACATGTGGTCCTGAGGGCCTACACTAGCCCGAGAAGATTCTCCCCTAGTTTACTTTTATTATTATTATTTTTTATGAGAACTTTTAAGATCTACTCTCTTGGCAACTTTCAAATATACAATACAGTGTATTAACTGCCATTGCCATGTTATACATTATGAGCCCAGGACTTATTTATTTTATAACTGGAAGTTTGTACCTTTTGACTCTTTCCCCCATTCCATCCACCCTCACTTCTCTGTGTCAAGGATTTGATTTTTGTTTTGTTCTTGCTGATGTTCTTGGTTCCACATGTGAGAGCATATGCATTTGTCTTTGTCTGACTTATCTCATTAGCGTGATGCCTCATGGTGCCTCCGTGTTGTCACAAATGACAAGTTTCTTTGTTGTTGATGGCTGTATATTCTGCTGGATGCATCTTCATCCACCGAGGTCATTGAGGTAGTGTCCATATCTTGGTTATCGTGAATAATGCGTCCGTGAACATGGGAGCACAGGTATCTTTCTGAGTTAGTGTTTCCATTTACTTTCAGGAAATACCCAGTAGTGGAATTCCTGGGTCACAGGGTAGTTCTTTTTTTTATTTTTTGAGGAGCCTCCACACTGTTTTCCATAGTGGCTGCACTAGGAGCATTTTTAACAAATGCTTATTTTGCACCAGGCATTGTTTTGAGGACTTGGCCTTCCAAAACAGATGTGATTATTTTGGTGCCCATTCTACAGAGTGGGAAACTGAGTCCCTGAGGGCATATGGGCATTGTGGGCACAGCTGGGACTCAAAGCCAGGTAGCTCCTTGCACACTGCCTTTCACACTCCAGTTTCTGCCTGTTGTTTTAATTTCTGTGTCTGGCATTTTTTAGCCAGGCACTAATTCTAATAATTCTCCTATTAGTAATTAACAAAACACTCACAATGAACCTATTAATCACTAGAATGATGTTATGATTAAAAATTAAATATTTCTCCCTTCTGTAATAACTGAAATAATCTATCGAACAACTTGATGCCTATAATGACATTGAAAATCCCCAAACTTTACACCTTCATTGCATTATTCACTGATGAAGCAGCCTGACTTATGAATGGACCAGATGTCCTTCTTCATTCTTTTTGGGTTCTTTACTGTAACTGTGATTCTCCTTTAAAGTTTTTTTTTTAATTTTTTTTTTTTTTTTGAGAGAGAGAGAGAGAATACGAGCAGAGGAGGGGGCAGAGGGAGAGGGAGAAGCAGACTCCCTGATGAGCAGGAAGCCTGATGTGGGGCTTAATCCCAGGACCTTCGGATCATGACCTGAATCAAAGGCAGATGCTTAACCTACTGAGCCACCCAGGCACCTCTGTGATTCTTCCTTAGAACACTGATGGGTATGACATTTTCTATGACACATCTTTGAAATTCAGTAATTCAACACCGATAAAGCTCAATAGAACAACTTTGATGAGTCACTGTTTGGATAGTCTGTGGACTAAGAGATCCATAAGACATGGACCTCGCCTTCAGGAGGCTGAGATGGTGGGTCTAGCCTGGTCTGGTGGTTCTCAAAGTGTTTTCCCTGGGCCAGCCACCCAGAATCAACTAGGAACACACCAGTTCTTAGACCCCAGAAATCTGGTGGTAAGGCCCAGCATCTGTCTTAACAAGTTTTTTAGGTGATTTGATGCACATTGAAATTAAGTGACACACAAAGAAATAGGTGAGGGGGATCCCTGGGTGGCTTAGTGGTATAGTGGCTGCCTTTGGCCCAGGACCTGATCCTGGAGTCCCAGGATCGAGTCCCACATCAGGCTCCCTGCATGGAGCCTGCTTTTCCCTTTGCCTATGTATCTGCTTCTTTCTCTCTCTCTCATGAATAAATAAATAAAATCTTAAAAAAAAAAAAAAGAAATAGGTGAGTATGGCCCACACACAGGAAATAAAGCAGCCCAGATGTTGGACTTACTAGACAGAAACTTTAAATCAGCTATTATAAATACATTCAAAGACTAAAGGAAACCAAAATAACAGATTGAGAATAGTGTGTAACCAATTAAAGAATATAAATAAATAGTTTAAAATGCTGAGAAAAATAAAATAAAATTTCCAAAGCTGAAGAGTATAATAACTGAAAGGAAAACTGTGGCCACAACAGCCCAATACCTGATTTGAGCAGCTAGAAGAATCAGTGAACTTAAAAATAGGTCAATTGAGATTATGTAGGGTGAGGGGGAAAAAAGAGTGTCAGAAACCAGAAACCTGGGGAACACCATCAGCTGTACCAACATAAACATAATGGGGAGCCCCAGAAGAAGAAGAGGGAAGGAATGGGGGAGAAAGAAAGGATATTTGAAGAAAAATGGCCAAAGCTTCCTAAACTGGGTGAAAAACATATTGATCAATGTATTTAAGAAACTGAGAAACTCCACATAAGGTAAACTTAGAGATCCATATTTAGAAACATCACGAAAAAATTGTCAAAAGACAGAATCTTCAAAACATCAAAAGAAGCACTCATTGTGTGCAAGTTGTCCTCAATGAGATGAACTGATTTCTCCAAAGAAGCCAGAGGGTAAAAGCATGGTATATTCAAAATGCTACAAGAGAAACACTGCCAACCAAGAATTCTGCACTCAATAAAATGATCCCTTAAAAAATGAAGGAGCTGGGACACTGTGGCTCAATGGTTGAGTGTCTTCCTTTGGGATCAAGTCCTGCATCATCCTGCTTCTCCCTCTGCCTATGTCTCTGCCTCTCCCTCTGTATCTCTCCTGAATAAATAAATAAAATATTTTCTTTTAATGAAGGAGCAACTAAAGCATTCCCAGATAAAACTGAAAGAACTCTTTGGCAGCAGAACTACCCTGCAAGAAATGCTAACGGGGGTCCATTGGACTGAAGTAAAGGACACTAGACAGTCATGCAAATCTACATTAAGAAATAAGAAGCACTGGTAAAGATAATGACATGGATAAATATAAAATATCGTGAAGGTGTTTTTTGTTTGTATTTTTTTCTCCCATATGATTTAAGACACCTACATAAAGCAACAATGATACCATGTTGATGGGTATATGATGCATAAATATGTCATTTATATGGCAATAATAGCACAAAAATGGGGGCCATGAAACAGACATATAGGAGCAAAGCTTTTGTACAATATTTAAATTAAGGTGGTATTAATAAACACCAGATTGTCATAAGTTGAAGTGTTAACTATAATCCCCAGGGGAATATTTAGAAAATAACTTGAGTACACTTTTTTTTAAAATAGCATAGGAAATAAAAAACACATTAGAAACTATCTGGTTAACCCAAAGTAAGGCATTAATGGGACTATGGGAACGAAAGAAGACATGAGACATACAGAGAACTAATAGTAAAGTGGCAGCTCTGAATTCTACCTTTTCAGTTACATTAAATGGATTATATTATTATATTAAATGGGTTAAACACTCCAATCAAAAGGCAGAGGTTAACAGAAAAGATTTCAAGGGCGCTGGGTGCCTTAGTTGGATGGAGCATTTTAATCTCAGGTCTTAATCTCAGGGTCTGAGTTCAAGTCCTATGCTGGGCATGAAGCCTACTTTAAAAAAAATATTTTTTTAAAAATTGTCCAACTATATGCTACCTACAAGAGACACAATTTAGATTCAAAGACACAGGTTAAAAGTAAAAGGATGGAAAAAGGTATATTTTCTTGCAAACAATAATCGAAAAGGGCTGAAGTGATTATACTAATATGGGATGAATTAAACTTTAAGGAAAGAGTAGTTGTAGAGACGAAGATCATTCTATGATGATAAAAGGGTCAGTCCATGAAAAAGACATAATAATTATAAATATATATGTGCCCAGTAACAGAGCCTCAAATGAATCAAAACTAACAGAATTGAATGAAAAAACAGTTCAACAATAAAATAGTTGGAGATGTCAATATCCCACTTTCAATAGCAGACGGAACAACTACACAGATCAACCAGGAAACGGAAGACCTAGTATTATAAATCAACAAGACTTAACAGATCTCTATAGGACATCCCACCCAATGACAAAAGAACACATATTTTTTCTCACGTAACATAGAAAAGTCTCCACAGTCTGATCTGTTACCATAAAACAAGTGTCAATACATGTAAACAGATTGATGTTGTCTGGTCACCATTTAGTGGAATTAGTTAGAAACCAATGACAGGAGATTTGAAATACAGTGTGTGTACAGTGTGAGTGCCTGACATTCAGAGCTTGATTGCAGAGACATCCACATCAAAGACATCTATTTCAAATAAACTTGTAACCAGCTATATGATGCAGCTGTTAGGAAGGAAACCCAATAAGGAACTGGGCTACCCCACCCATGAAGTTCCCCTTTCAGAAAACCCTGGGTAACCTTGTTAACTGACCATTTGACTGGCCCTACTTTTCTGTTCCATCATTCTAATTCCTGTTTTTATGCTTTAAATTCACCAAAAAAGATGACCCCACAAGACCCAAGGCATCCCATCCTTGGACCCTAATAAAAGCAGAGCCTGAGCTCCATGCTGTCCCCCTCTTTTTCTCCCCAAGAGTTTTCTGTGTGACCCCTGAGTATGCCATGCACCCTCCAATAGATCTTGTTCTCTCGAGCTCCCTGATGGTACTCCTGATATGCATCCTGCTATCACAGTAACAAAGGCTGGTCCAACCACAACATTGGCTGTGGTCTGGGAAATGTCTATGGGGCTCCCTAGTACTGACACAGCCCAGGTGAGTGCCCCAGGCATTCCCAGCTGAGAGCAGCACTCTAGATGGGCTGAGATCAACAGGCGTGTGGAAATTAAGCAACACACTCTTAAATAGCCAATGAGTTGGAAGAGAAACCACAAGGGAAATTAGAAAATACTTTGAGATTAATTTAAAAAAAAAAGACAGTAAAACACAAACACGGATGAGATACAGCTAATGTAATTAGAGTTAAATTTATAGCCATAAATTTTAAATCAGTAAGGTAGCCTCTCGGCTTAAGAAACTAACAAAAGAACAACAAACTAAACCCAAGTCAAGCACAAGAAAAGAAATGATAAATACTAAAAGCAGAAATAAATGAAACAAAGAAGAGAAAAATGATAGAGAAAATCAAGGAAACTGAAATTGGTTGTTTGAAAAGTTTAACAAAATTGATAAAAACTTACAAAGAAAAAAAAGAATAGATTTAACTTAATATCAGGAAAGAGGGGCAGCCTGGGTGTCTCAGCGGTTTAGTGCCACCTTTAGCCCAGGGCGTGATCCTGGAGACCGGGGATCGAGTCCCACATCGGGCTCCCTGCAGGGAGCCTGCTTCTTCTCCCTCTGCCTGTGCCTCTGCCTCTGTGTGTTTGTGTGTCTCTCATGAATAAATAAATAAAATCTTAAATATATATATATATTAGGAAAGAATGAGAAGACATTGGTACTGATATTACAGAAATAAAAAGAATTATAAAGGTCTTGTATGAACACCACATGCCAGTTACAAGAACAATAGTCTCCCTCTCTGGGAACAATGGTTCCCCAAGAGAGGAAAGAGTTTATCCTCAATCCTCAGAATCTATGAATATGTGACCGTCTATGGCAAAAATGAATTTTCACATGTGATGAAGGGTAAGGACTTGGAAGTGGGGAGATTATTCTGGGTGATGTTGGTGGGCCAATCTAATCATAACAGTCTTTAAAGGTAGAAAATCCTTCCAGGACCAGATAAGACACAATGAGAAGGACCTGAGCCGTTGTTGGCTTTGAAGATGAAGGAAGAGGAATTTGAGTTAAGAAAGCAGTAGACCTCTGGAATCTAGGAGAGCAAGCCAGACGCTGCCCCGAGTGCCCTGAAAGGAACAGCCCTGCCAACTCCTTGATTTTAGCCTAGAGAGTTCCATCTCAGACTTCTAACCTATAAAACTATAAGATGACATATTTAATATACTTCTATTTTTTAAGTCACAAATTAGTGGTAACATGTCTTGACAGCAATAGCAAACTAACACACTAACAAATTGGATAACCTGGATGAAATGGACAAATTCCTAGAGAGGCACCAACTACTAAAACTCAAGAAGAAACGAAAACTTGAATAGACCCATAACAAGTAAAGAGATTGAATTAGTAGTAAAAACTTTCCCATAAAAAAAGTAAAGCCCAGGCCCAGGAGGGGCTTCACTAGTGAATTCTATCAAAGGTCTAAAGAAGAATTAGTATGACTCCTTCATAAGCTCTTCCAAAAATAGCAGGTTGGGGGAACACTTCTCAATTCCTTCTATAACCCAGTAGTACTCTGGTCTCAAAGCTAGACACAGATGTCACAAGGAAAGAGAACTATAACCCAATATCCCTTGTGAAGACAGGTGCGAAAAGCCTCAGTAAAATACTAGCAACCTGAATCCAGCAATTTTTAAAAAGAATTATCTGCCATGATCAAATGGGATTTATCCAAGGAATATATGGTTGGTTCAATATGAAAGATCAATTAGATATAAAGAAAAAGACCCAGAATAGCCAACATTATGCTAAAGAAAGACATAGTCTTTACCTAACTCCACCCAGCAATTCTACTCTTAGGTAAACACCCAAGAAAACTGACAATATATGTCCACACCAAAAAAGTAAACACAAATGTTGAAAACAGGATTACTCATAGTGGCTGTAAAAGTGGTAACAATTCAAATGTTCAAGAAGTGATGAATAGATTAACAAAATGTGATATAACCATATAACCTTGGAAAACAATGAAATACTGGTACAAGATGCATGGATGAATCTTGTAAACACTACACTAGGTTAAGAAGCCAGACACAAATGTTGCATGTTGTAGGATTCTATTTATATAGAACATCCGGAAAAGGCAAATCCATAAAAACCAAAACAAGCAAACAAACAAACAAATATAGTGAATTCTAAGGGTCAGGGTGTGGGTGTATGAGGAGCAGATGCTCATGTATGGGGTTTCTTTCTGGGTTGATGAAAATATTCTGAAATTGTACTGTGAATCATCACAGACTGAACAACTTTGGGAATATACTAAAACCACTGAATTATATACTTCAAAAGGATAAATTGTATGATCTGGGACTTATACCTCAATTTAAAAAAAAAAAACAAAAAACAAATGAGACATAGGAGGAGTAAGATTGTCTCCAAATATTATCCAGTGACAAGTGATAGACTCAAGAATAGATCCCAGATATCTAGGACTCCAAAGTCCGCACATTTTCTGTATGTACCAGTCAGCTATTCCCTCTACAATGCTGGGTAATAACTACCCTGAGTCATAATGGTTTACAGATACATGTATTTTTTTTTCTTGATTATGATTCTTATAGGTGTGCTTTTCTTCCAGCTTCAGGTCAAGTGGTCTTGACCTCCACTGTTGGGTTGGCTTCAGTTTCCCTCCATGTGTCTTTAGTTAACCTTGGTTCAATAGCTACCTGGGCAATATTTCTCTCCTGGGAGGTCACTGGAGCACCAACCAATCTGCACAAGAGTGCTGGAGGCCTCTGCGTGTATTATAACCTCTGCTACTACTCATTCCACTCACCAAAGCAGGCCGCCTGGCAAAGCCGGAGATCAGTAGGGGCAGGGAAGCACACCTGCACTGCAAGGTCGCATTGCAGAGGGAGGGACTAAAGAACTGAGAACCCTAATCCAATCTCCCGCCTCCCCTGATGCAGAGCTTCACAGCTCGCACAGGTGCGTGTGCCTGGGAGCCCTCTGGGATACAAAGGGAAGATGCAGCTTAAGTTAGTTTTGAGAGAATGACCCCCAAACCTTTGTATGTTTGTTTATTTGTATGTCTGTGTTTTGTTTTGTGTTTTGGTCTCTGACAAACGAGGGAAACGCACTAGTTTTGTTCTGTGTACAGTCTCTGTGCTGCCCAAGTGTTTTCTTGGGTGACCCTTCAGGCAGCTTGCAGCTCACTCAGTTCCCACAGTCCCAGTGCATCTGACCTTATGGGGAGTGTGTGTGTGTTGGGGGTGTTCCTCCGTCTATTTTTAGGTGGGATATTCCGACCCTCATGTGTTGTCAATCTGTATGCTCTATCTTCAGGAATTTCCATCGAGCAATTCTTCACACTCTCAGCAGTGGCAGGCTCTCTAATGGGCCCACTAGAGAAGGTCTCTAGTGGATGAGTAGAAAGTCTCTACTCATCAGTCCCCCGCCCTCTACTGCCCTCCTGCTAGGAGATGAGGACGCAGGTCTCCAGCTGCCCCTGCTCTTCCCTCCCGCCGTAAGATAAACATCCTCACATCTTGGTGCTCTAGCCATATAAGTAAGCACTATTCTCCATACGTCAGGTTACGGACCAGGCATTCAGGCCCTTTGTTATATACACTTCTGGTTGTAGCTCATAATTGCCTCATCCTTGTCATTTTCTAGCTTTTCTTTATCTGTAGCTCTACTTCCCCCTCAAGGTCTTCAGCACAGTTGTCTACTCTGCCCAGTTACCGGATTACACGGGGGCTCCGCTGTTCCCTCTCTCCCCTCGCTCTCCAGCTTCCCGGCATCTGCACCTGCTCTCCCCGCAGCCACCTCCCAGCTGTGGTCCTGGGGCTGCTCTTCACCCCCCTCTGGGTGAGGACCCTGGTTTTGAACCTCATGTCATTCTTCCTTGGCTTCCTCTCTTATTTGTACAGAAGACCTCATCTAGCAGGTCTGGGTGATAAATTTTTAAGCCTTTACATCTCTAGAAATAACCTTCTTTTACTATAATTTGACTCAGTATGAAATCCGGGTTGAATATAATTTTTCTTCAGAATTTTGAGGGCATACCCCAGTTCTTCTATTTTTAATAATGTTGAGGAATCTGCTAACATTTTATCCCCTCTCTGGTGTAAAGTAATCCCCCTCCCTCAGAGTGTTTGGTGATCTGCTTTACCGCTCATGTTTACAGTGGTTTGACTTGGCTTTTTTCATTCATTTTGTTGGGACTCAGTGGCCCTCTCAGTTTCCCTCCTGGGGAAAGTCACATGGGAGATGATGAGCCGCCACCAGCCTCCCCAGCTGCGTTCCCTGCTCTCTTATTCTCCACGTGCCCACCACTCAATCTCAGGCTGAACCCCTCATTTTATTTTCTTCCCAAGCTTCCATCCACCAGCTTCTGTTTTACCTTCTCAAAGACTGATTTAACATTATTTCCCAATGCTTCTACTGAAATTTAAATTTTCACTACGATGCTTTAATTTACTAGCTTTTAACCTAGCCTTTGATTTTTCTTTTCATAGCATCTAGTCCTTTATAGGTTCAATATTTTCTCTTATATCCCTGAACATATTAATTACAGGGGTTTCTTTGAGATTCACTTTACTGTCCACATTGCTGATGTTTATTTTGTGTTTTCTTTGTCATGTGTGATGGTTTTATCCTTTGCTTTTCATGTTATAGCTCTTTTCAAATATCTGGTTATCCTTGTGAAGGGGATCAGAATAGGCCATCTCGAAATAGGCCACTTTGGCATAAGAATTATTTTGAATGGAAAGCATTTGAGAAACAGCAGAGTCCAGGGAAGCTCTCTATCCTCCTCTTTCTGCCTAATTGCAGTGTCTATACTTTCCTTGTGAGGATGGCCCTCACTCCTCTCCAGCACCAGAAAATACCATTATCACAACTAAATAACTGTTACCACTGAAGACAAAGTCAGCATCAGTGGGTGCTGCACAAACAAAACTTACTAAAACATCCCTCGTCTTCCATTAATTTCCCCAGATATTTACCAGCCCACCATTACCTCCTCTAGAAGCCCACACACCTTCCACTTCTCCACAATGTATCGCCCTCCGCTAAGATGGAATACGAGCCTTAAACTCACCTCTGAGCTCCGCCGTGTGTATGCATGTAACCTTGTACATGTAAATAAACTCGGGGTTTTTTTCTCCTGTGAATCCATCTTTTACCAATTTGATATACAAGCCTGAACCACTGACTTCAAGAAAGCAGAGAAAAAATATTTCCTCCTAAAAACAAACAAACAAACAAAAAAATTTCCTCCTACATTTGGATCCTCTTTAATATTTAGGAGTAATGCACCTAAAAGCTGCTTGACTTTTTGCATGGTGATGGGAAAGTGATATGTGACTGGACAGAAAGCCGGACTTTTCTACTATCTGTGACTTTTCCTGCTGTAAGTGGAAGATGACCTAAGGTCCTATAATGCGCTGTCCTGCTGGGAGCAGACTGACATGGTTCTCCCACTTCATGTCCCTGCTCGGGGTCCTCTGGGCTCCCTGGGTTCCCACAGAGATGCTGTTCTGTTCCCCTTCTTGGCAGAGAAGCGCCCAGATGCAGGGGCTTTCCATTTGGGTAACGGCTGAGAACCAGGTAGACACGTGCACCTCTCATTAATCCCCTCTTGCCAGGGGCAGCCTCGGCCCTACCCACTTCTTGACCTGATGACCCTGCATCAGGAGACTTTCTGGGCCAACTTCTAGTTTCCCACGGAGATAAATCTGTCAACTTCTGCTTCATTAAAAAAGAAAGAGAGAAATAGAAGGAAGAAAGAAAAGAGAAGGAAAGAAAGAAAAGAGAGAGAGAAAGAAAGAAAAGGAAGGAAGGCAGGAAGGCAAGAGGCCACCCCCAAACAGTGGTATTAAAGAAATACAACCATCAATTTAGCCAAAGACGCCGCAGATGGGCGGTCTAGGCTCTGCTGGGCCGCCTGTCCAGCTGCTCCTCGGATCAGTGCCTGGAGCTGGCTTGCCCTGAGCTGGTGGGCTGCAGTGGGGTATGGGCACCCTCTGTCTCCCTTATGCAGGGGGCAGCCCGGGGGCTCCCAGAGGGTGAGTGAGCGGGCAATGAAGGAGGCATCAGGCCCCAGGCCCAGACTTGGCACCTCGTCCTCTCTCGCACGTTCCGTCAGTTAAACCAAGTGTCCAGGCCAGGCCGGGCTTGGGAAATGACTTCAGCCTTTCAGGAAAGGACCTACCACCAAAGGGAAGTTGTGGGGCTTCCCTGTTGGTGTAAATGTGGGTCTGGGGATCCTGGCACTTGTCCCCATGGACTCACCTGCTTGCTTGTCTACACCCTACTCCAGCTTTCCACCTTCCAGGCCTTTCCTTGGGGAGCAACCCAAGTTCCATGGGATCAGTCAGGGGTGGTGCCCAGTGGGGTGTTGCTCATTACAGGGCTGCAGGGCCATGTGTCCCCTAGCTGAGGAGCCGTCCCGCGACACCCAAGGCTGAGGTGTGTTTATTACATGCAGGTGAGAAGGGGGAGGAGATTGACCAAGGCTGTAGGGCAAGCAGGGCCAAATGGGGGTCCTGGAGGGCTGTCACTGCTGTCTTCATGGAGAACTCACCTGGAGCGTGTGACCCTCCAATTCTGGTGCCGTGCTGCTGCTTTGAGCCAGGACTGCTGCTCACATCCTTCAGGGCTTTTCTTCAAGGGCCAGTGTGTCCTGTGATCACAGGGCAGTGACGGCCAGGCGGGCAGTGCGCTTGTTTCCTGGTCGCTCCTGCAGGCCTCGGCGGGGACTCGGGTGCTGGGCCTCCCACTTGCCCCCTGCCCCCTGCCCTCCTGCCCCTCCTGCCTCTGCTCTCACTTCCATACCGTGCGGGGCTCGTCTGGGCAGCAGAGTTTGCGGGTCTCTGCCTCCCGCTGCTGTCTTCCGGTCCCCGGGCCGCACATATCGAGGGCAGAGGGGCAGACGTGTCTCACGGCACCGATTCCAACGAAAGGACACTAGACTGGGACACACAAGCTGCTGAGGGTCCCACGAAGCCTGGGGGACGGGGTGGGTGGGTGCGGTGGAGGGAGCCAAAGGGAGTGGGGGGATATGGGGGGCAAGGGGGGATAGTGGGGGAGGGAGCCGAGGGGTGGTAGCATGTGGAGTGGGGGCTGGCAGTGAGTTGGCTCTGGGGGCAGCGTGCTGGCTGCCCACCACTGCCTCCCACTCTCTGTCACCCCCAGCTCTCTGACATCCCCGCCCTCCTGGAGGACAAGGTAAGTCACTCACTGTCTGCAGTCTCAGGGCCCTCACTCACCTGGTCCACCCCCTTACATGGGTTCCCTCGTGTCCCTCTGCTCCCCTGGCTGGCATGCTTACGTCGTCCTCCCCAGCTGCTCCTGGAGGTGCTCCCGCTCAGCCTGGGGCTCCTCCCTGTCCCAAGTTTCCAAGGCCCCAGCTCAGGGACAGGCAAGAGGCTCATCCCTGCAGAGGGAGGAGGACACTCCTCTCTGTAGCTGCACCTGTCCTCAGCAGCTTCCTCCTGGCAGGTTTTAAGCACACATGCATCCCGTTCCCTGAAGAATTACAGGGAAACCTGTCCCTGTCACCGTCTCCTCACAGGCACACTTCTGAGTGTCCTCCCCACTCCTGTCTCCCTGTCCTCCTTCTGGGGCTCAAACCCCCTGGGAATCGGGCTTCCACGCTCTTTCCTTGGTGGAGACCCCTGAGCCCCGGACCCTATGTTTACCCGCAGTGCTCAATCCCTGGACACATCCTGGCCTTGTCATATCTTCCGGCAGGTGCAGTGCAGCCACCCCGGCCCTTGTCCTATCCCCCCACATGCAGGGCCTGCATTCCCCGCGGCTGCGGCCCCCCTGCTCTGCCCTGAACGCCTCGATTTCCCGCCTTCACCTGACGATGCTCATTACCTGCCACCGGGCTCTCCCTGGGCCGCAGGCCTCTCCCCACACAGATCTCTCCGGAACCCTAGCCCCATCCTGCAGACAGCCTCCTGGACAGCCACTCCATATGCCCGGAGCACGACCTCTGTCTTCTCCCCAGGCCTCTGCCACACAACATGGGGTCTCTGCTCTGGCTGTTTAGTGCCCTGTCCCTCAAGGTGCAACCCTGGGAGCCAGCTTCCCAGTCTCAGCTTCATCACGTGGTCCCGTTACCTTGGACTCTACATAGCTCTCACCTGTGTCTGTGCTGTCACCATCTCGGTCCCTCCCACTTGTCTCCTCTCACCACCAGGGCTGTTGCAAGAATCTCTAGGTCAGTGGTTCCACATGTGTACCACCTGGACCCACAGCATCAGCACCCACCGTGCTTCAGACCAACCTAGAAGAATGTCCAGTTATGAGACTTCAAGACGTGACTATCTTGTAAAGCGTTTGCTTTATTAGCTAAAAACATAAAAATGGTAAATTCCAGCTGTCACCCTCTGGATCCCTTTTGCGTCTTCCTCCCTGCAATCCTGCTCATTTCTGTCCTTAAATTAAAAGGATTCAAGGCACCTGTGCCCCTTGGCCAGGGCTCCCTTTTTGCTTCTATCTGCATTTCCAGGGTCTTCATTGCTTACTATTTTTAGGGAGACAGAGGCAATAGATCTTTTGTTCTTTTTCCATTGACAAGGATCTCCATGTGTCTCATGTGCAATTCAGTTTTTACAATTTCTGCTGCCTTCTGGAGGCATCTCATGATATTTTTACTTTTTTTTTTTTTTTTTAAGGCAAAAACTCTGTGTTGGGCTGGCGAGATTGGGGACCTTAAAACGGCCAACCCCAGGCCAGCAACCTCCCAATAAGGCAGCCTTGCTGCCCTACCCTAACTTAGCTCACAAAGACCTGTAACCTTTGCCCTAATCGGAATGCCGCCCTGCCCCCATCTTCCCGCCGAAAACTCTTTATAGAGCCCCCTGCGGTTTGCCAGGGTTCGCCTTCCCTGACTCAAGCCCCTCCGAGTCATGGAACCTCGCCTGCGAGTGCTCCCCATTAAAGCACGTTTGAACGTACTGCCTGGCTCTACTGTTTTTAATTTCTCCGCCGTTCATTTGGGAAAAACCTAACACTCTGCACAACTGTTTTAAACTCTGAGAAGAGTTTAGCATCAAGATAAAAAATAGCAACAAGTGAGGGACACCTGGGTGGCTCAGGGAATGAGTGTCTGCCTTTGACTCAGGTCGTGATCCCAGGGTCCTAGGATCCAGTCCCACATCAGGCTCCCCACAGGGAGCCTGCTTCCTGCTTCTCCCTCTGCCTCTGTGTCTACCTCTCTCTGTGTTTCTCTTATGAGTAAATAAATAAAATCTTTTTTCAAAAATACCAAAAATGGTGGTAGAAGTGTCACCTGGTGCCAAGCCAACGGCGAGGGTGGGGCCTCAGTTCCACATACACAGACATGCTTTGGCCTTCGGCCCTTGCAACCTGTGTTTCTAGGCCTCGGGCTCCAGTCTCCTAAGCTGAGGGGCTCTGAGAGGCTAATTCCCAGACCAGTGACCTCAGAGCCCTAGGGGTGGGGCGACCCCCCCACCCCCGCCCATAATGGTGACCTACAGGGGAGGTGCAGAGCACCATGGTTTCAACTGTCCCTTCACAGAGAGTGGTTATTACTCATTATGTGACTGGCCTGTTCCTGCTCTTCTACTGGCGAATAATCTCTTCTGACAGAGATTGGAAACGTGGTGTTTTCGGGAGCTGCCGCTTTATTGCCCTACTGCAAAGGCAAAGAGGTGAGTGTAAATGACAATAGCAATAACAGTAATGCTGGGAGGGCCCCTGGGGCTCGGTTGGTGGAGTGTCCAACTCATGGTTTCGGCTCTGATTGTGATCTCAGGGCCTGAGATTGGGCCCCTTGTTGGGCTCTGCGCTCAGCGGGATGTCTGCTTGAGATTCTCTCTGCCCCTCCCTCCGGCCCACTTGTGTGCTCTCTCTCTCTAAAATAAATAAATCTTTAAAATAGTAATAATAACAGTAATGTCAGATGGAGTCACATAGGAAGGGGCCAGTTATTTTCAGTTAAAAAATAACTATTACGAAATTGATTTTTTTAAACCATTAAATGCGAATCTAAAAGAATCTTAGTTGGAAAAACTGACATTAATTAGATCAGTAAGATCTTTTTCCTGATATCAAATGGAAATGTCTCAGCAAAGCCTGTGTTGTGTGTGTTTAAGATGTCACTTTGCTCTTATCAACTGAGCGGGGCAGACTTTGAAGAACAATCAATCACATGGCTGCTAAGTAGCCCAAAAAGGCGATGATTCTATGATCAAATAATTATAATTTTGGAAAGTCAATATAGGAGTCTCCAAGTTGCAACATGTACCTGAGGCACTTAAGAAAGAGAGCCAGCATGTGCCCCAATATATTCACTTCTCTTAATTAAAGTTTTGTATATATTTATCTTTAAAGTATTTAGAATTGCATTAATATATTATGTATATTATAACAAATCTACAAAAATAGAAGTGAGAGGATCAATGGAAGATGAAATAAGCACTATTTTAAAAGATTTTCACCTTATTTAATGATACAAAAAAATCTTACTTTTACTAGAAAAATAGTAATAGAGCAGTGTGATCAAATGTGCATCATTTTTTTTTAATTTGGTTTGCAGCTTTTGATGCAGACATGAGAGGTCTGGCTTCAGATTTCATTTATTTTGACGCTTGGTTTTCAGACCTATCATTGGTGAGGACTCTTGGGAATACACGTGAATCCAGGTAGAGGATGTGGGGCCCTGGCTGCCCTCCCTGGGTTGTGCCTCCAGTAATTCAATAATTCAAACATTTACACTCATCCTAGAAAGATTTTAAAGGAGTTGGTTTCATCTTTCCAGATGTGGGTCAAGAGGTTTTACATACTAATTAGAAGATATTTTACTTTTTATATTTTTTTTCAAGTGGGTTCTTCTTTTGGAAGCTTTCAAAACAAGTTAAAAAAAAAAAAAAAAAACACTCCATTCCCCAAGTTTTGAGTATGCTGTAAGAATTCTCACAATGCCACAAAATCATAGTAGCAAAAAGTGCTCTCATCCCAACACTTTTCTTTGGAAAAGGAGGTTATCTTTAGCTTAGTATTAAATCCTGAAATTTACCAGAAAGGAGTGGCTGATGCCCAATCATTTTTGGAAGTGTCTTCTAGGTGACAAACTGCTCAGAGACACTTGCAGGCATTGAAAAATTTAGCAACATTTTTAACTTTCTCTAGTAATGACTAAGCTAAAAACCTCATTTAAATATTTTATAATGATTCTATCTCTAAAATAAATAAATAAATCTTTTTTAAAAAATGTGGAGGGGGCGCCTGAGTGGCTCAGTTGATTAGAGCACCCACTTCTTGGTTTCAGCTCACGTCAGGAACGTCATGACCTCAGGGTCCTGAGATCTAGCCGCCCCCTCCCTTGGGCTCCACAATCTGCTTGGAGACTCTCTCCCTCTACCCCTCCCCCACTCCTGCTTGCTCTCTCACTTGCTCTCTCTTTCTCTCTCAAATAAATAAACTTTAAAAAAAGAAATAAAATATTTTAGTATGAAATAATCTGAAAATTACCATGAATGCCATAAGAACATCCTGGTTGTTCTCCATATCATTACAATAAAATAGGCTCTCAATTAAATAATAGATCCCATATAATCACTCACTTGGATGCAGGCAAACTTTAATGTGCTACAATAGCTGAAAGTAAGTGAGTGAGTGGAGCAGGGGCGATGCTCTCATTATGGAGCTTCTGCTTATTTTTTGGACACACCTGCTGCCTTATCGTGACAGAGATGCACACCAATACTCATCCAATGGGGAGGCCTGGTGTACACACGTGGCTTCAGAGACCCATGGTCTAGACAACCAGTTAGGTTAGAGGTTCCCAAAAACTCAGCTACTCTGCTCTTCATCATCTTTTCTCTTTTTCTTTTAAATTTTTATTCATACAGGTCTTCATGTCTCGACAAACACATTACTAGATATTTCTAAGTAGGTTTTTATGATCAACGGGGTATTTTCAAAAGTGGGTATCGCTGGCAAATTTGGACATCAACAATTCTATATTTTGGCTCCCTCACTTCCCAGCTCTGGGGAAATTATTAACTTGTTTCTGCCTCAGTTTCCTCTTTTGTAAAGCTGGGGTGAATACCTATGTCTACCTCATAGAATTGTTATGACAATGAAACAAGTTCCTGTATAAGAAATACTCAGCACAGAGCCTAGATCACGGTAACTGTTATGATGACAGTGATGACCCAGCCATCTTGCTGACTTTTTCCTTATGATACAATTTGTACCACCTACAAATAGTAATATTTTTCCTTCTTCTTTCCTATAATTATATTTTATTTCATCTAATAATTATTAATAATAATTTAATAATAAAAATAATAT
Organism: Canis lupus dingo; assembly: GCF_003254725.2. NCBI lineage: Eukaryota > Metazoa > Chordata > Mammalia > Carnivora > Canidae > Canis > Canis lupus. Next base: position 97,693,860 of record NC_064243.1, read on the forward strand.
TAATTAATGGAGATAGTGCATACCACATGTGCCTAATTTTAATGTCATATTTCACCATTGAGTGCCATATATTTGTACATTTATCTTATTGAGTAATAGATATATTCTTCCATTCTTATTGCACTTATGACTTCAATCAAGAATGAATTTTGAATGATCATATAGTTTTTCTCTTTGACTTTTAATATGATTATTTTACTATGATTTCCTGATATTGGGCCATCCTTGAATGAATGAGTTGATCCTTTACTTGGCTATGGTTTATGATTTTATAATGCGTGGATGAACTCTGTTAAGTAATACCTTACTTACTATGACTTGCATTAATATTTGTAAGTGGGATCAGTCTGTAGTTCTTTTGATCATGTTCAACACTTTCCTCTATTCTGTATTTCTGATAGACGATTAGTAGGATTTAGGGACTTAATCGGATTCTGGCTTGATTATTTGGGCAGGCATATCTCACGGGGGCTGTGCTCTATTGGAAGGCCCATTGTGTCTGGTTATCTCTCTTCTGTGGTGTCAACAGCCACTGATGCCCATTGCTTAGCTCTTTTAATCCATTAGGGATTGCAGAATAGTGGTATTCTATCAGCCTTTATCTTCATTTATTAGCTGGAATACCAGCCTCTCTCTACTACAGTTTATAAAGAAAAGGTGAGAAAAAAGCTCAAAAGCCTGATTTTTTTCCCCTTCAGCCTCTTCCAAAAGTAACCAATGTGATTTCTGTATTTCTTCTCTCTTTTGGGGGTGTGGGGTTGTATTGGGTATGTTTAGAATTATTTAATATTGTAATGAACCAATGTGTTTAAAGAGATTTTGTGTGCCTCGATCCACTGTGATTATCAGATGGCCCTCTTGTTGGCCAGTGAGAGCTTCCTCAGGTTGGCCTCAAGTACTTTTGACACATCTTCATTTCTTTGCTATCTGGTGTGACAAGATGTTTCAGGTCATCCAGCCCCTAACCAGGAACGTGCCCTCTGCAAGGAGCCCTGGTTCATTGAAGTGAAAAATAGTGATAGAGACACAGCCTGGGGGTTAGGGAAACTCCTTGCTTCTGGTTTGGTCTTTGCTCCCACATTTATCAATGGACAGAACTGGGAGATAAGTTTAGTTATTCCTGTTTCTTAAGAAAATATAAATCACAAGATTCTACTTATAATTTGAATTTGGGGCCTTAAGGTTCTCATTTAACTGCTATCTTAAATTTGTATCTCCTATCCTCCAAGCTGAAAATTCTTTCATCTCGGAATACTCCAGAACAATGCTGAAATATGGTGGACATCCTTATCTTATTTCTGCCTTATTAACAAGCTGTCAGTATTTCTCCATTGACTATGGCATTGAATTTTAGGTCAATTCTTCTTTCCATTTTTTATTAAGGACTTTTAAGGGATAGATTTTGAAATTTCATCAAATCTCATTCCAACAACTATGAAGATGATCATGTTTTTCCAATTTTATCCTTACATTCAATTAATTTTGTGAATAGGTTTTCCAATATTGAGTCATCCTTGCATTTCAGTTATGAAAAGAGTCAATTATGATACCAAGTGCTGCTTGGTTCCATTTGCTAATATTGTACTTTGGATTTCTGCATTAGTAATTGCATGTGAGATCGCCTGGGATAGTGACTGGTGCCATCCACCTCAGGTTTCTGTGTCTGCAGTAAGCTGACAACAAAAAAAAACATTAAATGTTTCCTTCTTGCCCCTCTTCTTGGGGAACCACTTACATAGCTTTGGTTTATCTGTTCTTAGGTCAGCAGCCTCCACTTGTGAACTGTCTGTGCCCTTTCCTCCCCATAGGAGAGCACTTTGAAACCATTCTCTCATTATTTCTTGACACAAATAGTTCATATTTTCTAAATAGTTTCCATTTATTATTTTTTTCCTTAGGAAACCTAAAGATAATGGAAAATATATACTGGCCTCTGCCCCTGGTTCCTGGCCCAAAGTTCCTAAACTCTTAAAACTTCCTAAGTGATGAGAATAGTAGGAGCATCTTCTGTTCTAATGAGCTGACTTTGGGTGAACTTCTGAGTGTCTCCTGGGTTGATCAGTGTGATCAGAGCCTTGGGATTTTCAGCCCTGCCCTCCATTCTCTTGAGAAGGGAAAGAGATGAAAGTGGAGTCATGATCCATCACACCTGCATCAGAAAGCCTCCATAATATCCCAGTGAAGCAGGGTTTGGAGGTCTTCCAGGCTGGTGAGCATGACACTGAGGCTCCCATGCTCAGGGGCCTCCCAGACCTTGACTTGTGCCTCTCTTCATCTGGCTGTTCATCTGTATCCTTCATCATAGCCTTTAATAAGCCGGTGAATGGAGGTGTCTCCCTGAGCTTGTGAACTGCTCTAGCAAATTAATGGAACCCGAGGAGGGAGTTGTGGGAACCTCTGATTTATATCCTCTTGGTCAGAAGCTCAGGTGACACCCTGAACCTGCTCTGGCCTCTGAGGTGGAGGAGGGGTGTCTGGTGGGACCGAGCCCTCAGCCTGCAGGATCTGACACCACCTCAGGACAGAACTGAGTTGAGTTGGCAGGACAGCCCGCTGGCATCTGAGAATTGCTTGTTGGTGTGGGGAAACCTCCACACATCTGGTGACTGGCAGTGTAATTGAGAGTCAGGAGGTCCCCAGGGCACAAACACCCCCAAGATCCAGCACTCAGGATTTTCCTCATAGCAGGAGGGAAAGACAGGGCTTTTCATTTTTAAAAATAATCAATTTGGGGATTCCTGGGTGGCTCAGTCGGTGATGCATCCACCTTCAGCTCAGGTCACGATCCTGGGGTCCTGGGATCAAGTTCTGCATCAGGTTCTCTGCAGGGAGCCTGCTTCTCCCTCTGCCGATGTCTCTGCGTCTCTCTCTATGTCTCTCATGAATAAATAAATAAAATATTTAAATAAATAAATAAATAAATAAATAAATAAATGAATAAAGGGGATCCCTGGGTGGCGCAGCAGTTTGGCGCCTGCCTTTGGCCCAGGGTGCGATCCTGGAGACCCGGGATCGAATCCCACATTGGGTTCCTGGTACATGGAGCCTGCTTCTCCCTCTGCCTATGTCTCTGCCTCTCTCTCTCTCTCTGTGACTATCATAAAAATAAATTAATTAATTAATAAATTAATTAATTAATTACAATCTTTAAAAACAAATAATCGATTTTATTGATTAGTATTCTTTTATGTATCTTGGCTGATAATAGATTTATTAGTTTTACCATTTTTCTTTTTTCTATATGTATAAATTTATCCATTCTAGTTTCCATAGGGTTTTTTTGTTCATTTAAATTTTTTTAAAGGTTTTATTTTTAAGTAATCTCTACCTCCAATGTAGGGCTCAAATTCACAACCCTGAGATCAAAAGTCGCACAGTCTACCAACTAAGCCAGCCAGGCACCACCTAGTTTCTTTAGTTTAAAAATACTGTTCTTAAAATATATATATATAGTTCTTTTTCTAACAACTAGAGTTGAATACTTAAAACTGGTTTTCATTATTTTTTGCTTATTAACATTAATACTTGACTATGAATCTTTCTAAGCAATACGTTAGCTTTGGTATTGGTGCTATTGCTATCAGCTATTATAATTTTTTCTTTGACCCAAATGTAGTAAGAGATTTTAGAAAATTATATGGGTAACAGGTTTTCTTCCTAATTTTTAAAATTAATTCTAATTGTAATGATGTGAGATCAGAAAAAGCCCTGTGTAGCTTTTGTCTTTTCCCTGCGGTGATCTTTGTGTTCAAAACAGAGCTGTTCTCAGAAGGATGCAAAAGATGTGTTCTCAGGAACTAAAAAGAAAGTACCAAAACTTTTTGTTTTTACTTTAAAAAAATTTTTTTAAGATTTTATTCATTTGAGAGAGTGAGCATGAGCATGAGGGGGACAGAAGAGGGGAAGCAGTTTCCCCACTGAGCAGGGAGCCCACTGCAGGACTCGAGCCCAGGATCCTGGGATCATGACCAAAGGCGGATGCATCACCGACTGAGCCACCCTGGCTCCACACCCAGCATGGAACCCACCATGGGCCTTGAACTCACAAACCTGAGATCCAGAGTCAGATGCTTGACTGACTGAGCCACCCAGGACCCCCACTTTAATTTTTTTCAAGTTTATTTATTTAAACAATCTCTACACCCAATGTACCCAGCTCAGTACCCTGAGACCAAAAGCCACAGGCTTCATTCACCAAATGAGCCAGCGAGGTGCTCATTTAATTGTATTTACTTTAACAATTAAGAATTGTCAATAGGACAATTAGTTCATTTATGAATAAGTAGCTATAAATTGCAAGTAAAGGTTTCTAACTGATGGACTAGCTGAATATAAGGTTAATGTGCTTGACTGTCCTACAGTCCTAAATAAAGAAGATGTATTCTTTGTTAAGAGTGAATAGAGGTTTCACGAATCAATTAGGTCTACCTTATTTTTTATATCCTTCGGGTTCTTTCAGATTTAATTATTTTTCTCTATCTGATTTCCCATGAAACAATAAGAGTGAATGAAAGCCTCCTAATTCCAAAATGTTTCTGTCAATGGCTTCTTGTATTCCTTGGAGCACCTGAATAACATTTTCTGATGCTGGGCTACTCAGTTTGTTAGGCTGTACCTCTTGTCATGTACAAATGGCCTTCCTTCCTCATGCTGAATACTCTGTCCTAAATGCAATCTCTTCTGATGGTGACATCGTAACCTCTGCTTTCTCATTGTTTTCATTTGCCTGGCGTGTCTGTGCTCATCTTTCACTGCAGTATCTAACTAATTTTATTTTAGATCTGTCTTTTATGTGACACATACATTGGGTTTTGCCCTGTGGGCCCATCTGAGTTTTTAAAAATTGTTTTAAATGATGGTTAAATACAGGGGCCCCTGGGTGGCTCAGCCAGCTAAGCTTCTGCCTTTGGCTCAGATTGTGATTGAGGATCCTGGGATGGAGTCCCGCATCAGGCTCCCTGCTCAGTGAGGAGTCTGCTTCTCCCTCTCCCTCTGCTGCTCCTACTTGTGCTCTCTCTTGCTTGCTCTCTCTCAAATAAATAAAATCTTTTTTAAAAAAGAAAGAAATGGTTAAATACATAAAACATAAATTTTATCATCTCAATCATTTTTAATACGTATATATTTTAAGTTTTTATTTAAATTCCAGTTAGTTAACACACAGTGTAATATTAGTTCCATGTGTACAGTATAGTGACTCAATACCTCCATATAACAGCCAGTGCTCATCACAGGGTCATTCCTTCCTCCCCACCACATGTTGGTTTCTCTCTCTCCCTCTTTTTTCCCTTTTGCTCATTTGTTTTGTTTCTTAAATCCCACACATGAGTGAACTCATATGGTATTTGTTTTTGTCTGACTGACTCATTCTTTTTTATGGCTGAGTAATATTCCATTGTGTACACACACCACATCTTCTTTATCCATTCATCTGTCTATAGACATCTGGGCTCTTTCCATAATTTGGCTGTTGTAGATAATGATGCTATAAACACTGGGGTGCATGCATCCCTTTGAATTAGCATTTTTATATTCTTTGGGTAAACACCAAGTAGTACAGTTACTGGATCATAGGGTAATTCTATTCTTAATTTTTTGATAGAACTTCCATACTGTTTCCCACAGTGGCTGCACCAGTTTGCATTCCCACCAACAGTATAGAGGGTTCCCCTTTCCCCACATCTTTGCCATCATCTGTTGTTTCTTATGTTGATAATTTTAGCTACTATGACAGATGTGAGATGATATGTCATTGTAGTTTTGATTTGTATTTCCCTGATGATGAGCAATGTTGAGCATCTTGTCATGTGTCTGTTGGCCAAGTCGAGGTCATCTTTGGAGAAATGTCTGTTCATGTCTTCAGCCCATTTCTTGACTGCATTATTTATCTTTTGAGTGTTGAGTTGTATCCGTTCTTTATAGATTTTGGATGCTAACCCTTTATCAGATATGTCGTTTGCAAATATCTTCTCCCATTCTGTAGGTTGCCTTTTGGTTTTGTCAACTGCTCCCTTTGCTGTGAAGAAGCTTTTTATCTTGATGAAGTCCCAGTAGTTCCTTTTTGCTTCTATTTCTCTTGCCTTTGGAGACGTGTCTTGTAAGAAGTTGCTACCGCTGATGTCAAAGAGGTTGCTTCCTGTGTTCTCCTCTAGGATTTTGATGGTTTCCTGTCTCACGTGTAAGTCTTTAATCCATTTTGAATTTATTTTTGTATATGATGTAAGAAAGTGGTCCAGTTTTATTCTTCTGTGTGCCTCTGTCCTGTTTTCCCAGCATCATTTGTTGGGGAAACTTTCCTGTTTTGTCAAAGATTATTTGATTATAAAGCTGTAGTGATCAAAACAGTATGATCCTGGAACAAATATAGACCCAGAGATCAATAGAATAGAATAGAAAACCCAGAAATGAACCCAGATCTTGACCATTTTTAAGAGCACAGTGTGGTAGTGTTAACTACATTTATGGCATTGTGCCATTTATCTCCAGAACTCTTCATCCTATAGAGCTGAAACTCTGTCCCCACTAAACACTAACTCCCCACTCCCTTCCCTGAGCTCCTAGAACCCATCCCTTTACTTTTTATGAATTTGACTGTTTTGAGTACCTCATCTAGATGAAGTCATTTAGTATTTTTCTTTTTGTGACTGGTCTTATTTCATGTAACAGAATGTTTTCAAGTTTCATCCATTTGTAGCATGAGTCAGAATTTTGTCCCTTTTTAAGACTGAATAATATTCCATTGTATGTACAGAGGTCATTGTATTTATCCATTCATCCACTAATGGACACTTGGAGTGCTTCCAACTTTGGCTGCCATCCTCAGGGGTGTCCAAACATCCCTTCAAGTATTTGCTTCTAATTCTTCTGGGTGTATACCCCAAAATGGAATTGTTGGATCATATAGAGATTCCATGTTTAATATTTTGGGGAACCGCCATACTGGTTTCCACATGAGCTGCACCGTTTTTATTCCCATGAGCAGTGCAAATGGTCCTGATTCTCCATATCCTCACCAATACCTGGTACCTTATGGTTTGTCAATGGTAGTCATCTTAGTGGGTAGAAGGTGGCATCTCATTGTGCTTTTGGTTTGAAATCTAATGATCAGTGATATTGAGTTGCAGGTCCTGCCCTCAGTCAGGGAGAGGGGATTGTACAAAGGTGTGGAGGATTATTGGAGATCATCTTATCGCCACAGCTGCATTTGAAAATAAAGAACAGAACTACTGTAAAGTAGAAAACATCAGAATGCATCCTATGTAATCAGAAGATGTATTTTTAAATGAGAGTCTTGCTAGGAATACAAACATATCCGCATGCGGACGTGCAATAGAAATGTATTTCTTATTGTTGGTCCAGAACAAACAGCTTGAAAGCCACTGACCTGGGAGATCTTCCTGCAGACCCTGAAGAGAAGACTGTAATTAAACTGTACGTGAGCCCAGGCCCCCGCGGCTTGTTCTCCGCTCAGTGCGCTCCCATGGCAACCACTCTTCTTCATTTCTGCTCTTGCGCATGGTAGCCACCACAGCACTTGTATTTTCAAAGAACTTACATCAATCTAACCATTTCCTCCAAGATTTTTTCATCCAATAGTCTGAAACTCAACAAGCTTTGCTGGTTGGCAAGGCTGTGGGGAGTGCGCACTTGTTCTGACCTGTTTTCCTGCTCTCCAGGCTGCGTGTGAGGTCTGCGGGGGGGGGGGGGGGGGGGGGGGGGGGGGGGGAAGGGGGGGAGGTGTTCTCATGGTGTCTGAGCTCCCCCTGCCACCGGCTGCCCTGCTTCGCGTATATGAAGGTTCAACATTAGAGGTCTCCTGTGTTATATGTCACATTCCTGATCTCCCCACTATTTTCTTAAGGGTTATGAGAAAAGAGAGGTCTGCGAAGCGTCTCCTTTGCCATCTTAAAATCTCGCTTCCCGAGGCAGCCCTGATCTCTGAAATGCGTCCCAGTGTCCCCCTCACATGGGGCATGGCCACCCGTGTGTCCTTGCCTTCCGGAGTTGTGGCCCCTTGAAGATGGAGCAGCTCAAGCTGGGCTGAGACTCCTCAGGCAACACTGGATGCTGGGTGCCAGGTTTGGGGGGTGGTGCCCCTTCCTGCTTGGGGAGCGCTCACTTCCACCTGCCTTGTCTTCTGGGCCTCACTCCCTCCTGGGCTGGGGCTGAACCTCATCCCTCCTGGTGAGGGTCTCTTCCCTCCCATCTCTCCTTCCTCCAGGGAGCACAGATGGTTTTTGTTTCTCTTTTCTTTCCATTTAGTGTCTTTATTCATAAGAATTCAGACATTTTTGCCTTTTCTCCACTTTCTTCCCAGCTTGAAGAATCACACGATGACCTGGGGGCCCCAGGAGCCCCTTCCCGCCCTCCCCCTTCTTTGTATCTTTCCCCACTCACCCCCACTCTCACCAGCATGTGATGAGCAGAGGGGTCCTGAGAGGACACTCAGGATTTGTTCACCCACTGCTGCCTCCGCCTCATTCGAGGGAGCGTTCTGAGTGTAGACACCCCGCCAAACCAAGCCTGGCTTCTGTTTCTTTCTCTGGCCATCACTTTTCAGAAACAATGGCTTTCAGTGTCCCTTTGTCCCGCTGTCTGTCTGAGCCTGATGACTACTTCTGCCCTTATGTTTCTCACTCTCTTGCTGTCGTAGGCAACATAGACTCTTCCCCTGCAAGTTCTAAAGATGATTTTCCAGACAATATTTCCAAGAGGTTTTTCTCTTTTCCAGAAGGGCCAGGATAGCATTCTAGCCCATGGGGGAGGCTCAGTGTACCACCCACACCCACAACTTAAAACCAGCCGTGTCCTGGGAAGGACTGTCTCTCGTGCCCAACTTGAGAAAGATGCAACATGGTGTGATTCCTTCTCCTTCTCCTCTCCTCCCGTTGTCCCATCTTCCTTACCCTTCCTCAAAGGAAAATAAAGAAGCTCCATTATGCAAAGAAATGCAACACAGAAGGGGACCGTAGGCAAGTTGGCTGGCCTTGCCTTGGGGGATAAAACAATGGTGGGTAAGACCCTCTGGGAAGAGAACCCTCTTTGGTCACCCCTCCCCTTGACGCAGAAGCGGAGGAATTGCCTGGGTCACTTTTGGGAGCAGCTGTCTCTGCATCTTGCTTGTCAACATGGTGTCAACAGGTTTTATTTGCATCTTCAGGTGACTCAGGGCTCACTCTAAAATCACAATGTGATGACCCATGGGGACAGGCACAGCCCTGCTGCAGGTCGGATCAGGGAAGACCCCGATGCTCACAAACTACCTTTCCAAAGAAAAAAACATAAAACAGAAACAAGTCTGTGGGTGTAGCCCTGTGATAACGGAGTGACAAGTGCACAGATAAATGGTTTCTCTGGAGCCGAGCCCCGCATGCCTCCACGGGGCCGAGTTGAAGAGCTGAACAACCGAACATTCACCAGCAGGAACAAGTGTGCAGGGCTGCTGATGGCGAGGACATTACGTAAGCTTTAATAATTATGCTAAGTTTTTTTTCAGTGTGTGCAAAATTAGGAAAAATTACAGGCAGACCATGGAGATATTGTGGATTTGCTTCCAGACCAGGGCAGTAAAGCAAACATTGCAATCAAGTGAGTCAAGTGAACTTTTTGGTTTCCAGGTGCATGTGAAGTTGTGTTTACAGGGTCCTGTAGCCTATGAAGTGTGTGGTGGTATGTGTCTAAAGAAACAACGCTCATGCCTTAACTAAAAATACTCTGTGTTGTAAAATGCCAACCCTCATCTGAGCTTTCAGCGAACCATGATCTTTTTGCTTGGTGGAGGGTCTTGCCTCATGTTGATCTGCTGACCCCAGAGGGTGCTGGTGGCCAAAGGCTGGGTGACTGTGGCCATTTCTGAAAATAAGACAACGCCGACGTTTGCTGCATGGATCAACTCTTCCTTTCGTGAATGATTTCTCCGTAGCCTGTGATGCTGTTTGGTAGCATTTTACCCACAATAGGACTTCTTTCAAAACTGGAGTCCCTCCTCTCAAACCCTGCAGCTGCTTTACAGCTACGTTCATGTGATATTGTAAGTCCTTTTTTGTCATTTCAACAGTCTTCATGGCATCTTCACCAGGAGTAGTTTCCATCCCGAGAACCCACTTTCTTTGCTCATCTGTAAGAAGCAGCTCCTCGTCTGTTTAAGTTTTATCCCGAGATTGGGGGCAGTTCAGTCGCATCTTCAGACCATACTTCTCATCTCGATTCTCTTGCTGCTGTTCCTACATCTGCAGTCAGGACACATTCAACATTTACGGATTAGGCTTGCCATCCTACACGCGCAGCTTGTGATGCCCCCAAAACAATTACAATGTTAACGTCAAAGATCACTGGTCGCAGGTCATCATAACAAATACAAGAACAACGAAAAACTCTGAAATCTTGTGAGAATTGCCAAAATGTGACACAGGGACATGAGGCCAGCAGATGCTGTTGGAAAAAATGGTGCCGACTGACTTGCTTGATGCAGGGTTGCCACAGACTTTCCATTTGTAAAAAGCACACCCTCTGCAAAGCGCAGGAAAGCAAAGCAGTAGAACAAGATGTTCCTGAATAAGCACAGAGTGTCATCACGATGTGATGCTGCAAAGTAAGAGCAGGTCTGCTCCGTGGCACATCTGCATTTTGTGAATTTGGGGGGATTCAAGAATGTGAGGTGACGCTCTAAGACACTCGGCAATGACTTTCAGAAACAAGATTCTAATGACTGTTTTTACTAGTACCAATTTATCAGTCGCTCTGCAAATATTTTTTGGAGTATAATAAATAAGTCAGCGCTCAACTGACAGATAAGTATGCAAATGACAGGGGACCATATGGTGGTTACAAGACAGAATTTAACATTTTAAAGGACAAAACACTCATATTCATGTACAGCAATTAACTAGAGGACCAAGGACCATCTGTTGTGACTCACTTGTCCCCCCCACCCCCCCCCCCCGCCCGCCCAGATGCACACACAATCCTAAATTTCACCTTGGCTTTTCTTGGTCCCATGTTCCAAGCAGAGGAGTATCTTTTCCATAATTTTCTCATTATGTGTTAATGTGATCATAATGTTCTTACCACGTCGCCGTATTTCCGTGTTTGGCTCCGAGATCGTGTGGTGGGTGTCTATGTGCCTCAGCCTGTTTTCGGATTTTCTTCCCCTCCGTGTTGGTTTCTCTGCTCTGGCATGGGGCCAAGGCTTTTCCCCGTCGCATTTTGCAGCATCACTCCGTCCCGCTCCGTCTCCCCGGGAGGAGGCAGGGATGGAAGGAGAACCATGCTGGCGTAGGCCCAGCTTCCCCCTGCGTGGCGCGAGAGCGTGTGTGCAGAGACACGCCGAGGTGGGTGTCCTTGCCCGTGCTCCCCGGCGAGCGGGACTCAGCCCGTTCATCTTCGGAGAACAGGTCTTAAATCACGGGCATTTATCCCTTCCTTTTCATCTCCCGATGCCCTATTATTCTCCTCAGAGGGAGACTTTGAAGCTAAAAACACTAAGTCAAAGCCAAAAGAGGTGTTGGGGGGGCGGGTGGGGAGTTCAGTGGTTACCAGCACTTCTGGTCCCACATGGGAGACCGTCCATCTGGGTCATTCGGCTGAGGGGGGCTTGTGTCAAGCTCACCCAAGGAACTATGGGTTTCTTCTTCCTTTCAGCTACACGGATTCAAAACAAGTGTTCTAAGGCACCATCTTTCTGCGATCTTGTAACAAAGCACAACTGATAAACTTCCATTTATATTCCAAGAAAGGGCCCGAGCCATTCACATGTCTGGCCATAGGCATGAGAAGTCTGGGTGCTCCCCGGCTCGGGGTGATTCCAGGCTGGGGTCTCCCAGCGGCCAGCTGCCCAGCTCGCGCTCTGCCCTTGACCGTGGCGGCCGCGGCTGCCTTCCCCTAGAGCGCACCTGTCCTGACCCTCGAGGCCGCACAGCCTAAGGCAAATCCTGTTTAACCGCTTCTGGGACAAGTTTGCAGCTACTGTCTCTAAGGGATTGGCTGAGAGAGTGAAAACTCCATTGCTGAGTGATAACTCCAAGTCCAAGACCCATTATCTCCTAAACATATCTCAATCAGCTTTTCTGGGGTGCCTGGGTGGCTCAGTCAGTGAGCATCTGCCTTCGGCTCAGGTCATGATCCCTCAGTCCCTCGATCCTGTGGGATCGAGTCCCATGTCGGGGTCCCTGCTCAGCTCCGACTCTGCTTCTACTTCTGACCCTCTCCCTACTCGTGCTCTCTCTCTCTCTCTCTGAAATGAATAAATTTTTAAAAACCTTTAAATTATTTTTCCTAAGGTGCTCAAAATATCAAAGATTCATCTCGTTTGAATTTTCTTACCCTTGTTTGCAATTAAAGAAGCTAAAGTTTGAAGAGACTTTATGAGGTCCCCGCCAAAATGATTTTACCTTCTTCTTATGCAGCTTTAAACCTGCAAGACTTAGCCTGTCCAGTGAAACTTCAGATAGCATTTCCACCAATGCCTTAGGACTGGACACATGTCATTAGTGGGAGAGTTAAGATACATCCCAATGTAGGGCAGCCCTGGTGGCACAGCGGTTTAGCACCGCCTGCATCCAAGGGTGTGATCCTGGAGACCCTGGATCGAGTCCCATGTCAGGCTCTCTGCGTGGAGCCTGCTTCTCCCTCTGCATGTGTTTCTGCCCCTCTCTCTCTCTGCATCTCTATAAATAAATAAAATCTTTAAAAAAAAAAAAAAAAGATACATCCCAATGTAGCAGGACTCTGCCCTAGGAGTGTCCCATGCACTGTGGCAGGCAGTGGCTTCCTGCTCCAGAGACACAATGACCACCAATGCCCCCTCACCCCTACCTTCATTTGCATATTTTATTTCTATTTTATTTATTTATTCATGAGAGACACAGAGAGAGGCAGAGACACAAGCAGAGGGAGAAGCAGGCTCCCTGCAGGGAGCTCGACGTGGGACTGGATCCTAGGACCCTGGGGTCACAACCTGAGACAAAGGTAGACGCTCAACCCCTGAGCCCCCAGACAACCCCATCTTATTATTTCTAATCAATCAGATGTTATTAATTTTTTTCAAAATTTTAAATGCTCATGAGAAATAATTTATTTAAGTGGAGCCTGAGATATTTTTGTCACGTGCACACACACACACACACACATATTTAAATTAATGGACATTATTTTTTAGTGCAGTTTTAGGTTTACTGAAAAAATTGAACAGAGAGTTCACATATATTCCTTTTATTCCCTGCCTTCATGCCCCTGTAGTTAATATCTTGCACTTGTTACAGCTGATGAGCTGATATTGATCATTATTATTAGCTAAAGTCTATAGTTTACATTAGGGTTTGCTCTTTATATGGTACAGTTCTTTAGGTTTTACCAAATGCATAATGTCACTATTATGTATCACAGAATATGTGTCACTGTCCTAAAAATCCCTGTGCTCCACCTACTCACCCCCACCCCTAGCCCTCAGCAACCACGGATCCCTTTACCATCCCTGTAGTTTTGCCTCTTCCAGAACATCACAGACCTGGAGTCCTACTATAGGTTGCTTTTTAAGAGTGGCTTGTTCCACTTAGTGATGTCCATTTAAGGTTCCTTCATGTCCTCTTAACTGGGTCTTTCACAGAGGGGATGATTTTTCTTTTTGTCATGATGAAGTCCCTCTTACCAATATTTTCCTTCACGGATCATGCGTTCGATGTCCTAAAACATATGGCCAAATCCACGTTCCCCTAGATCTTCTCCCATGGTTTGTTTTTCAAGTCTTATAATTCTGTGTTACATTTAGGTTTACAAGCCACATTGAGTTAGTTATGGTGAGGGCAGTAAGACTTTTGTCTAGATTTATTGTATTGCATGTGGATGCCCAGCATTTGTTAATAATGCTGTTCTTCCCTTTTCTCCACTGAGTTGCCTTTGCTCCTTTGCCCAAGGTGGCTGAGTAGGCCTGTGTGGGTCCATTTCTGGGCTCTCTGTTCTGTTTCATTGATCTGTGTGTCTCTCTTGTCACAAACACCACACTGTCTTGATTACCACAGCTTTACGGTAAGACTTTGGAGTGAAGTCAGTCCTCTGACCTTGTTTTTCTGGGTCTTTTTGCCTTTTCACATAAACTTCAGAATCAGTTTGTAGATGACTACAAAGTAGCTTGCTGGAATTTTATTGAAAATGCACTGAACCTGTAGATTAAGTTGAGAAGAACTGACATCTTGTCAATATTGAATTTTCCTATCCATGAATATGAATTACCTTTCCATTTATTTAGATCTCCTTTGACTTCTTTCACCAGAGATTTGTAGTTTTTCTCACATAGATCTTGTGCAAACTTTGTTAGACTTATATCTAAGTATTTCTCTCTCTCTCTCTCTTTTTTTTTTTTTTTTGGTGCTAGTGTTAATGGTGTAGTGGTCCACCACCACCCCCAGCTCTACTGAGGTAAATAGATTAAAATTGTATACATTTAAGTATACAATATGATGTTTTGACATGTTTGCATAATGAAATAATCACCATGATCAAGCTAAATCACGCATCCTAATTCACATAATTACCATTTCCTTTTCTTTTTTAAAAATGGTTTTGTGTTCTTAATTTCAAATCCCAATTGTTTCCTGTTGGTATATAGGAAACCTATTGACTCTTTTTTTTTTTTATTGACTCTTATATATCATCCTTGTATCCTGAAACCTTGCAGCTTTGTTTAATCATCCATTAGTTCCAGAAGTTTTCATTTTTGTCAATTCTCTGGAATTTTCTATATAATCATGTCATCTGTGAACAGAGACAATTTTATTTCTTCCTTCCCAATATGTGTGCCTTTTTTCTTATCTTATTGTCAACAATATATTTCCAGAGCAGCATATAACAACAGATATGATTATAGCTAACAATATGAATCCTTCATGGCAAAGTCTGTGCTGTTTGAATATAAGTTCTACATGTGTCTTCTACACATGAGTTAAAATTCTTAAAAGCTTCCAATCCATGAGCATGGAATATCTTTCCATCTTTTCGTGTCTTCGTCAATTTCTTTTAGAAGTGTTCTGTAGTTTTTAGGGTATAGATCCTTTACTTCTTTGGTTAGGTTTAGTTCTAAGTATCTTACGCTTTTGGGTACAATCATAAATGGGATTGACTCCTTAATTTCTCTTTCTTCAGTCTCATTGTTATTGTATAGAAATGCCACTGATTTCTGGGCATTGATTTTGTATCCTGCCACATTGCTGAATTGCTGTATGAGTTCTAGCAGTCTTGGGGTGGAGTCTTTTGGGTTTTTTTTTTAAGTTTTTATTTATTTATTCATGAGAGACACACAGAGAGAGAGAGAGAGAGAGGCAGAGATGCAGGCAGAGGGAGAAGCAGGCTCCATGCAGGGAGCCTGATGTGGGACTTGATCTCGGGTGCCTCCGAAGGCAGGCACCAAACCACTGAGCCATGCAGGGATCCCTGGGTTCTCTATGTACAGTATCATGTCATCTGCAAAAAGGGGAGAGTTTGACTTCTTCTTTGCCAATTTGAATGCCTTTTATTTCCTTTTTTGTCTGATTGCTGAGGCTAGGACTTGTAGTACTGTGTTGAATAGCAGTGGTGAGAGTAGACATCCCTGTCGTTTTTCCTGATCTTAGGGGAAAGGCTCAACAGTTTTTCCCTGTTGAGAATGATATTTGCTGTGGGCTTTTTGTAGATGGCTTTTAAGATGCTGAGGAATGTTCCCTCTATCCCTACACTCTGAAGAGTTTTGATCAGGAATGGATACCGTATTTTGTCAAATGGTTTTTCTGCATCTATTGAGAGGATCATACGGTTCTTGTTTTTTCTCTTGTTGATGTGATCTATCACGTTAATTGTTTTACAAGTATTGAACCAACTTTGCATCCTGGGGATAAATCCCACTTGGTCATGGTGAATAATCTTCTTAATGTACTTTTGGATCCTATTGGCTAGTATCTTGGTGAGAATTTTTGCATCTGTGTTCATCAGGGATATTGATCTATAATTCTCCTTTTTGGTGGGGTCTTTGTCTGGTTTTGGAATTAAGGTGATGCTGGCCTCATAAAATGAGTTTGGAAGTATTCCATCCCCTTCTATCCTTCAGAACAGCTTCAGTAGAATAGGTATTGTTTCCTCTTTAAACATTTGCTAGAATTCCTCTGGGAAGCCATCTGGCCCTGGACTTTTGTGTTTTGGGAGGTTTTTGATGACTGCTTCAATTTCCTTCCTGGTTATTGGCCTGTTCAGGTTTTCTATTTCTTCCTGTTCCAGTTTTGGTAATTTGTGGTTTTCCAGAAATGCATCCATTTCTTCTAGATTGCCTAATTTATTGGTGTATAGCTGCTCATAATATGTTTTTTTTAATTTTTTTTAATTTATTTATGATAGTCACAGAGAGAGAGAGAGAGAGAGAGAGAGAGAGGCAGAGACACAGGCAGAGGGAGAAGCAGGCTCCATGCACCGGGAGCCCGACGTGGGATTCGATCCTGGGTCTCCAGGATCGCGCCCTGGGCCAAAGGCAGGCACCAAACCGCTGCGCCACCCAGGGATCCCTCATAATATGTTTTTAAAATCATTTGTATTTCCTTGGTATTGCTTGTGATCTCTCCTCTTTCACTCATGATTTTATTAATTTGAGTCTTTTTTCTTTTTAATAAGGCTAGCTAATGGTTTATCTATCTTATTAATTCTTTCAAAGAACAAACTCCTGGTCTTGTTGATCTGTTCTACAGTTCCTCTGGTCTCTATTTCAATGAGTTCTGCTCGAATCTTTATTATTGCTCTTCTTCTTGTTGTTGTAGGTTTTATTTGCTGTTCTTTCTCCAGTTCCTTTAGGTGCCAAGTTAGCTTGTGTATTTGAGTTTTTTCTCATTTTTTGAGGGATGCTTGTATTGCAATGCATTTTCCTCTTAGGACTGCTTTTGCTGTATCCCAAAGATTTTGAACAGTTGTATCTTCATTTTCATTAGTTTCCATGAATTTTTTAAATTATTCTTTAATTTCCTAGTTGACCCATTCATCTTTTAATAAGATGCTCTTTAATCTCCATGTGTTTGAGTATCTTCCAAATTTCTTCTTATAATTGAGTTCTAGTTTCAAAGCATTGTGGTTTGAAAATATGTAGGGCACAATCCCAATCTTTTGGTATTGGTTGAGACCTGATTTGTGACCCAGTATGTGGTTTATTCTGGAGAAAGTTCCATGTGCTCTTGAGAAGAATGTGTATTCGCTTGCGTACAGATGGAAAGTTCTATATATATCTATGAAATCCATCGGTCCAGTGACTTGTTTCTTTGGTGATGTTGTGCTTAGAATATCTGTCATTTGTAGAAAGTGCCATGTTAAAGCCTCCCAGTATAAGTGTATTATTATCTAAGTATGTCTTTACTTTGGCTATTTTTTTATTTAATTTTTTTTACTTTGGTTATTAATTGATATACTTGGCAGCTCCCACATTAGGGGCATAAATATTCATGATTGTTAGGTCTTCTTGTTGGGTAGACTCTTGAAGTATAATATAGTGTCCCTCTTCATCTCTTACTACAGTCTTTGGGATAAACTTTATCTGTTATGAGGATTGCTACCCCAGCTTTCTTTTGAGGACCATTTGAATGGTAGTAAATGGTTCTCCAACATTTCGTTTTCAGGCTGGAGGTGTCCTTAGGACTAAAATGAGTCTCTTATAAATAGCAAATAGATGGGCCTTGCTTTTTTATCCAGTCTGAAACCCTGCGTCTTTTGATGGGATCATTTAGCCCATTCACATTCAGAGTAACTATTGAAAGATATGAATTAATATTGTGAAAATGTCTATACTACCCAGGGCAATTTACATGGTCAATGCAATCCCTATCAACATACCATGGACTTTCTTCAGAGAGTTGGAACAAATAATCTTAAGATTTGTGTGGAATCAGAAAAGACCCCAAATAGCCAAGGGAATATTGAAAAAGAAAACCAGAGCCGGGGGCATCACAATGCTGGATTTCAAGTTGTACTACAAAGCTGTGATCATCAAGACAGTGTGGCACAAAAAACAGACACATACATCAATGGGACAGAATAGAGAACCCAGAAATGGGCCCTCAACTCTATGGTCAACTAATATTCGACAAAGTAGGAAAGACTATCCACTAGAAAAAGGACAGTCTCTTCAATAAATGGTGCTAGGAAAATTGGACAGCCACGTCCAGAAGAATGAAACTGGACCATTCTCTTATACCATACACAAAGATAAACTCAAAATGGATGAAAGATCTAAATGTGAGACAAGAATCCATCAAAATCCTAGAGGAGAATACAGGCAATACCCTTTTTGAACTTGGTCACAGCAACTTCTTGCAAGCTACATCTATGAAGGCAAGGGAAACAAAAGCAAAAATGGGACTTAATCAAGATAAAAAGTTTCTGCACAGCAAAAGACACAGTCAAGAAAACTACAAGATAATCTACAGAATGGGAGAAGATATTTGCAGATGACATATCAGATAAAGGGCTAGTATCCAAGATCTATAAAGAACTTATTAAACTCAACAGCAAAGAAACAAACAATCCAATCATGAAATGGGCAAAAGACATGAACAGAAATTTCACCAAAGAAGACATACACATGGCCAACAAGCACATGAGAAAATGCTCTGCATCCCTTGGCATCAGGGAAATACAAATCAAAACTACAATGAGATACCACCTTACACCAGTGAGAATGGTGAAAATTAACAGGACGGGAAACAACAAATTTTGGAGAGGATGTGAAGAAAAGGAAACCCTCTTGCGCGGTTGGTGGGAATGTGAACTATATAACCACTCTGGAAAACTTGTGTGGAGGTGCCTCAAAGAGTTAAAAATAGAGCTACCCTATGACCCAGCAATTGCAGTACTGGGGATTTACCCCAAAGATACAGATGCAGTGAAATGGCAGGACACCTGCACCCCAATATCTATAGCAGCAACGTCCACAATGGTCAAACTGTAGGAGGAGCCTCAGTGTCCATCGAAAGATGAATGGATAAAGAAGATGTGGTTTATGTATACAATGGAATATTACTCAGCCATTAGAAATGACATATACCCACCATTTGCTTTGACGTGGATGGAACTGGAGGGTATTATGCTGAGTGAAGTAAGTCGGTTGGAGAAGGACAAACAGTGTATGGTTTCACTCATACGGAGAATATAAAAAATAGTGAAAAGGATTAAAGGGTAAAGGAGAGGAAATGAGTGGGAAAAATCAGAGAGGGTGACAGTGCATGAGAGACTCCTAACTCTGGGAAACAAACAAGGGGTAGTGGAAGGGAGGTGGGTGGGGAGTTGGGGTGACTGGGTGGCAGGCACTGAGGAGAGCACTTGATGGGATGAGCACTGGGTGTTTTACTATATGTTGGTAAATCAAACTCCAATAAAGAAAATATACAAAAAAAATTATGGTAAAATAAAGAAACAAAATTTCCAAAAAAAAAAAATTCTTAAAAGCTGGGAATTTCCTTGAATTTATATAACCCTACAGCCTATCATGCAGTCTGTTAATGGTAAGCACTCAATGAGTGTCTAGTGGGAATGAATGTAAGGAATTAAAAGAATTAGTAACTGTATATCCAACATCCTAGCAGAAAATAGAATTTACATCAGAGGGTTCAAATCCAGAGACTTGAACACAGTGGCTCTAGACCATGGCTGTCCATTAGAGTCATCTGGGAGCTTTCATATTCCCGTGCTTGGGGATGGGATCAGGCTTTACAGGCGATTCCAATGGCCAGTGAAGATTGAAAATTAGTGTAATAATGAAAAGACTACTTGTGGAAATGTAGGCAGGCTCAGGAAACCAAAACAGGGTGTCCAGACACTTATTTTATAGGCGGAGACACAGAAGCCTGGGGAGGAGTCAGTAGCTCAAGATGATAGAGGTAGTAAGTGGCCAAATGGAGATTCAAGCCAGGGATGTCTTATTCTCTACTTCAAATAAAATAAATATTCTGCCTTCCAAAATGAATTTTTCTCTGGATCAAAATGTCACATTTGACCAAGCCTGAAGTTAAAAACACCTTCAAAGTAAGCATGAGATTCTCCTCCTCTTAAAACCAGACCAAATGGATTAAGGTCAGAGTTGTCTCTGTGTTGTCAGATGACTTATGGCCCAAAATAAAACCTGTCTAGTTTCTGTGAATAATGTAAGACATACGATGCTTTCTCCTTTCCTCCCCATTTTGCAGATACACTCGCATCTGGACTTTTCTGGAAATAAATGAAATGGAAGCCAGAATGACAGATACTAAATCTGCTGGCAGGTGCTCTGGGGAAAAGGGTGAGGGGGGTGGAAAAAGAGGCTGACCTTTGATTAGAGCAAAAAGCCAGAGACGCGGATTTGCCAAGCTTGGCCTCTCCCAGCGTCGCTGGAGATAATAGATACACCCTCGCTTTCCCTCATAGCGAAGGACTTAATGCAGACATGTTTTTAACTCATCTGCTACTCATTGTTGATTAGACTATGGAATGTCTACATCTTCTGAGACTACCAGATGCCTCTTAACGTGAAGTGGTTTGGTGTAATCGTGATAGTGCTTGTCTTTAAAATCCTTTACACTTTGCATAATCCCCTCCCAACTCTCAGAGTCATCCCATTTTAGACATGTTGTGTGTCCCTGTTCTGTTCCTGCTGGGGCCTCTTCCCACTGCAGAAGGCAAGGATTTTTGGGTGAGCGCATGTCCTGCAGCTCACCGCAGTCTCCTCGCCATTGCCTGCTGATGCTTGATCTAGTTGGTTGTCTGTCTGGATGCCAGAGGCATCTGAGGGTGCATCGCCTGTCCTGCCTCCGCTAACTCCTGAGTATAGAGATGAGAGGCAGCAGACCTGTGTGTTTGCACACGTATATTTTGTTTGGGCTTTTACTGTTTTGTTTTCCATGCAGGATATTTTCTAAAAATGACCCTGAATAGCTGTACTTTTACGAGCATAGACTTATTGCCCAGTCTTTACCCTCTAGATTATGTAGTTAAACATTATATTCACAATCATAAATGAAATGATGACCCCTTATATGGAAAGTTCCAAAATGTACCTAAATTAGATAAATTGAGACAGGTTAGTATATGGGAAATGTCATGCAATTATGCAGATTAAAAACTACGGCACAGATATTACAAATGTTTGTTTAACTTTGATCAATAAATGAACCAAAATCAGATGGTTTATGATTATAAAATTACAAGCATTATAATTATAACCATTAAAACACCCTCTGTGCTGATGATAAAGAAAACTGACTTTTTTCCAGTACCACTTAATTGGTGAAGGAATCAGGTTAAATATATATGCCTCCCCTGTCTCAAATTATTTGTTAAGAACAAATATCCAGGGAAGCCCGGGGGGCTCAGTGGTTTAGTGCCGTCTTCAGCCCACGTCGGGCCCCCTGCGTGGAGACTGCTTCTCCCTCTGCCTGTGTCTCTGCCTCTCTTTCTGTGTCTCTCATGAATAAATAAATAAAATCTTAAAAAAAGAGAGAGAGAGAGAGAGAGAACTCTCAGGCACCGAGCTGAGTGCCTGCACCTCACACTGTCCCCTGTTTGTGCCCCCTGCTTGTGCCCAGAGTCAGCGCCCAGAGTCCCAGGGGCTTTGCAGCCTGGGAGGAGACCTCTGAGAGACACCCCCCCATAGGGCTGCTGGACCTGCTGAATCTCTCCCGAGAGCAGACAGGCCAGAAGGCAGTGATGCGGCAGCCACCCCCACCTCCGCAGGTCTGGATCGGGCCCCTGGGCCTCCCTGGTCACCAGGACTCCCTGCAGGTCCTCACAGAGGCAGACAGCCAGTGGTAGCCAGCTTCACAGCAAGCGGCACTTTGCCTTTTACAGAACTAGCAGTTCCTACAGACTTTCACTTATGTCTAAAATGTAGTCCAAATGTCCTTTCCAGTTGGCTTTTGGTTTTGTTTTAACTAATGAACTTTATCATTATTTTTAGAGCAGTTTTGGGTTTGCACAACCTGTCTTTACAGCGCCCTCTGCTTCTGCCTCCAAGCACTGTGTTCTTTCCTAACTTGCTTGGTCCCTGGCTGGGTGCTGGAGGGCTGGCGGGGCGGGGGGAGCTCTTCTAGCCATAAAGCAAGCTCTACTCTTCATCTGGCACCTTTTAAGACACTGCAGAAATAGCAAAGTTAAACAGAAAAGTATTTTTACCCTATTTATCATTTAATAATATATAATAAATAACACTGGGAACTATGTCAAAGATAAATTGAGCAGAATAAAGTGAGAGAGATGGAGGGGCTCAGCTAGTCACGAAGGGCCCTTCTTTGTTCATGGGTTGTTTTTTTTTAAGATTGTATTTATTTATTTATTTGAGAGAGAATGTGTGCAAGGGAGGAATAGCAGAGGGAGAAGAACAAGCAGAGTCCATGTTGAACA
The DNA here is from genome assembly GCF_003254725.2 of Canis lupus dingo. Classification (NCBI taxonomy): domain Eukaryota; kingdom Metazoa; phylum Chordata; class Mammalia; order Carnivora; family Canidae; genus Canis; species Canis lupus. Next base: position 97,716,225 of record NC_064243.1, read on the forward strand.
GAGCCTGATGCAGGGCTTGATCCCGTGACCTGAAATCATGACCTGAGCCAAAACCAAGAGTTGGCAATTTAATTAACTGAGCAACCCAGGTGCCCCCTGTTAGTTTATTTCTGAAGCCAGTGTAGACATTTTGGGTCTGGTTGATATCAGTAAATGGAGAGACTGTGGGGACAGATCGGAGGGAACAGCATGTACGAGGGTCCTGAGGCAGAGGCCCATGACTGTGAGTGAGTGAGGCTTGGATGAAGGAGTCCGGGGGTAGCAAGGCCCCTTCAAGGGAGGCTCTGCTTTATTCTAGATGGGATGGGAAGCATGAGGTTCCATGTCATCCCCTCACTGCCTCTCCAGATCCTCACCTCTCTTTCCCTGGGTTTGTGGGTGTCCTGGGACATTTGCAAATGGGAAACCACACAAGGTTGTCATGCCTGAGCAAAGCCTTGCCCTCTGCCTCTGTTTCAGGAAAAAGCTTCTTTGCCTCCTGGTTCCCTCAGGAGCTTCCTCTACCCCACCATCTGAATTCTGATTCTCCATCATCGTACAAGCCTCTTCTGTGACCTGTGGAATCCTGTCCCTTTCTTTCCGATGATGGTAAAGACTCTATTTTCTTATGCTCCCAGGAGGCAAGAGGAAATATGTTCATTCCCTTTTTCTGGAAGCAGCAAAACCATCAGATTTCCAACTGGAAAGTGTGGATGTGCACATTCAGGAGCCCTCTAGAGACCCCAGGAGAGGCAGCCCACATGGGGCAGAGGTCCGGGTGCCGTGTCATCTGGGGCGCATCTGGGATGCGTCTGAAAGGCCTGGAAGGATTGGGAGGGGTCAGGAACCCTGAGACTGAAGCTGCACACACTCGCCCACCTGTCACTACGATGACACAGAGAAGCAGTGACACTGGCCTGCACGCAGATTCATCCCCAGAAAGAGGGGTGGGGGCGGGGAACACCATGTCTTGCCCGATGAGCGACAGGGGAATGGACAGAGAAGATGTGATGTCTACGTGCAGGGCCTTGAAAATAGAAGATGCTGCCGTCTGCCGCAGCTGGATGACCCAGCGGATGCCGGGCTCAGTACAGCGAGGCAGACACAGGACGAAGGCCACGTGGTTCCCCTGCCAGGATGGCCGTGGAGTCCTCGGCAGGGAAGCAGGGCGGGAGAGTGGGATCCACGGCAGGAGGACCCGGGTGGGGGCGGGGGGCTCCGTTCAAGGGAGAAGGTTCCAGTGCAGGATGAACAAGTCCGGAGACCTGACATCCACCCTGTTTCCGATGCCAACGATGCTGTGTCTGCCCTTGAAATCTACCAGGAGGGCCAACCTCGTGTTAAGCGTTTCACCACAATCAAATAAAATAATAATAATAATAAAATTGATTCTGTAAATAATTTTTTAAAAAGAAGAAGAAGAAAAAGAAAATATAAGCAAGAGCTCAGGCATGACAAAGCGGCCCCAGGGGACAGGAGGAATTGCTGAGGGGGCCCCCAGGATGGTAGAAACCCGGGGTCTGGCCCCAGGCCCCACTAAATCCCCTGGTGCAGGTCGTGGCCAGGCTGATCCCCAATGGGAGCTCTCGGGGACAAGTGCAGACCCCCAGGACCAGGGGGCTCCCCTGCCCCGTCCAGCAGGAGCCCTGACAAGATGTCCTCGCCTCCCTGGGACCCCAGAAGAGTTGCAGTCTGGCAGTGAGAGCCAGGGCCCGGCTGGGGGACGCCACCTCCCCCTGGACAGACCCCTGCTCTGGATTGAGACTTCTGTCACCTGTGACCAGGAGCTTTCTAACTCATTGATTTTAATAAAAATAGCATTTATGTTAAGATTAGATACATGGGACACCATGTGGCTCAGCAGTTGAGCGTCTGCCTTCAGCCCAGGGCATGATCCTGGGGTCCTGGGATTGAGTCTCACATTGGGCTCCCTGCTTGGAGCCTGCTTCTCCCTCTGCCTGTGTCTCTGCCTCCCTGTGTCTCTCATGAATAAATAAATAAAATCTTTTTTAAAAAGATTAGATATGACATGATGGCATTTGTCATATTTGTTGATGAATTACTAAACATCATTTTTAAACGCAGCAATTATATGAGATGATATTATTAAAGTTCCCCTCATTTGCTTTGTTGATGGAAAGTTGATACAGAAGCTTTCCAAATATGTCTTTGGGGAGGTTAAAAATTGGTTCCAGTGACTTTAGTAAGAAAAGCAGTCAATACATTCTAATAAAAACCTAGAGAAAAAATTATTTAAACATTTTTTTCCCAACAACAAAAAAAGCCAAATTAAGTAAGAAAATACTGTCATAAGAAACTTCCTTCCAAAATATCTATTTTGAAGAGCCGTGGAATCAAAAGAAACTAGGCCATAATCTTTAGAACCAGTTCTTAAAATCATCCACTCTGGTTACATCTGCTGGTCCTTCTTTGATTCTATTAACTGACATTCAAATCCTCCAATAAAAAGTGTATAATTTATTTTCTCTCGTTGCAGGAGTATGAGGCCCATGGTCCTTGGAAGCCTTATCTGAGAACTATCTGGATCACATTATACACTGATCTGCTCCTGGCTTCGAAAAGAGGCTTTGTTCTGTTATAACCCCACTTAAAGGAATCTATGTAAACACTCTGGTACAATGTATATGCCTGGCTTTTGAAACCTGCTCCAGCAACATAAACACCCTTTGCATAACACGCATGCTCGCTTACCGTGCACAGAAATATAATTACAGGTTGAGCACAAAACCAATAGTTGTAGTGCCTAAAATACTGAAAGAGGGACACCTGGGTGGCTCACTCGTGAAGCGTCTGCCTTCAGCTCAGGTCATGACCTCAGGGTCCTGGGGTCAAGTCCTGCATCGGGCTCCCTGCTCAGCGGGGTATCTGCTTCTCCCTCTCCCCCTGCTCATGCTCTCTCTTGCTATCTCTCTCTCTCTCTCTTGCTATCTCTCTCTCTCTCTCTCAAATAAATATATAAAATCTTTTAAAAATATATTGTAAAGAGATGAAGAAAAGAAGAATTTTTCATTATTTTAACTCACTCATCTTTTGAAATGGGTTTCCCTAACAGGACTCAGGGATCCGTGTGCTACCAGTTTGCTTACACCCCCCAGGGCCAGACCCGCACCTTAGCTTGTGGCAGGTGCCATGACATGGTGATGCCCTGAGTACAGGGAGGATCCCCGAGGGCATGTGGACACAAGGCTTCACAGCAAGGCAGCCGGAGAAGAGTTGGTCCTACTGGAAGATTGTTGCTCTGTGATTCTGGAGTAAAAGAGCTGAAGGCGTGTATGTGGCAATTGAGTACGAATGTGCTCATTTCCTGACAGTCCAGGTGTGTGGCTCTCACCCAGGGGAAGCTTCCACGGATTCAGCTCTGCACAGACTCTGCAATCAGAGCTTCTGCAGTAGTGATGTGTGGCAGCTTCCAGACAGAAAGTGAAAGCTCGTCATGTGCTTCACAAGCAAGCCCATTGCCACGGAGGAGGAAGGATATGACAGCAATGACCCGCTCCAAGTTTTGGTGCCATTGGTGTGATGGGTGATACTTAGAATTGGGAAGTTTCCAGTTCATGGGAATGCTGAGAAGGTGAGATTTGGCAGCGTGCCAGGAGAATTCATCTGGGTCTCTACCTTCTGGTCTTCCCTGTGCTGGGACAGCCAGCAGGCCCCGTTTGGGGCAGTGTGGCTGCTGGCCAGGCCCCCTCAGCTCCCCGGTTCCTGCTTGGGAGGAGAGGTCCCCGTTGGAGGCTCCCCATTTGTGAAGGTCCTCATCAGCAGAACAGATGGGGAAAGATGATGAAAATCTGTCTTTCTGTGCCATCCACATACTTGCTGGCTTTTTTCTGCCCCCTGGGACCCCGTAATGGGAGCCTCCAACGCCCATGGGCGTACAAGGCAATGGTTGGTTGATGCAGTGGACCCACTGAGCAAGCGGGTGCAGGTGTCCAGGGCAGTTGGTAGATGCAGAGGACCTAACGAGCAAGTGGGTGCAGGTGTCATGGAGGGAGCTGCCTGTCCTGGTCACATCCGCACATGAGGCTCCTGGACAGCAGAGTGTCTGAGGGCGCAGTGGGACCTTCTGCATGTCCCATCTCCACAGCATAGATGTCGTGAATCACATGTGCTTATCTGAAATCACATAAAGAAATAGATCCTGCAAGGAGCCTGGTGGGCAGCATGGCCAGAGTCCTCTCTGGGTCATCGGTTCCCAGGGCACCGCTACAAGGAGTGTGCACAGACAAGCCCGTGGCCAAACACAGCCTCATGCCTATTTTGGGGGGGGCGAGCAGAGGGGAGGGCCACACTGCGCTTTCAAGAAAACATCAATAGTTCTCATATGCAAAATTTGAGAGATGTTCACATTATAAGTTTCTAGATTCTGGCTTCTCCAAAAAAATCAGTAGCTCCAAACCTCCAGGTTGGCGGGAGCTGCCTGGGTGGAGACGCGATGAGTTCATGACCTCTCTGTGTGCGAAGCCCAACCATTCACTTACCACTCGGGTCCCAGGAGCAGGCAGGTGGCCACCCCGCTGTAGAGAAATGACGGAGACTTTGAGCTCAGAGCAACGCCGGAGCCTCAGAGAGCACCTAGAGCGCCCCCCGCTGGAGGGTTCAGCTCCCAGTCCTCTATGGGTCCCCTAGCTTCAGACATGGAGCCTTTGACTCACTATTATTTTTTAAATTCACAAGGTCGCTGTAGGAATTCTACCAGAAGCAAGCCCAGCCAAGGTGCCGACCTCAGACAAGGACTGAGTCATCGAGAGAGGTGATGGAGGTCCTGGGACATGGGACACAACGAGCTCAGACTCATACGGCCTGGGGTAACAGTTGCCAGCTTCCAAAAAATTCTCCAACAAGTTTTCGATGGGGCATGCACATTAGACAAAATGCATTGCTTCAGCCACGCATTAGGAAAAAGGAAGAAATGCATGGCTTCTCCTAAAATATCTGTTTATTGAGCAACCGACTTGAATTTTGAGAATTTAGTATTAAAGTTATTCTTTATGTGCAAAGTAACATAAGTGATGACCATTAAAAAAGACATTGGATGCATTGATTAAATTATTTTATAGGATTTGTTCAGCACAGTAAAGTGTTTAAAGGCCAATATGTTTTTGCTGTTGACATAGAGAAGACAAATGTTAATAGCAATTCACTTTTTGAACTGAATCTTTTTTGTTCTTAAGATTTTTTTCCTTCGTGACGCCAAAAACAAAGCAAAAAAATTTTTTTAAAGTGGGACTATAGTGGGGTGCCTGGGTGGCTGAGTTGGTTGAGTGTCCAACTCTTGATTTCAGCTTAGGTCATGATCCCAAGGTCATGGAATCTGCTTAAGATCCTCTTTGTCTTTTTCCCTCTCCTTCTGCTCCTCCCCGTCTCTAAAAAAAATTAAAAGTAATGAATAAATAACTAAATAAAAGGTGGGACTCTAGCAAACTACGAAGCTCCTGCACAGCAAAGAAAACCATCAACAAAATGAAAAAACAACCGATGGAATGGGAGAAAATATTTGCAAATCATATAAGGAGGTGATATACAACATATATGAAGAACTCATACAACCCAGTAAAAAAAAAAAAATCCAATTAAAAAATGAGCAGAGGACCTGAATAAACATTTTTCCAAGTAAGACATAAGGATGGTCAGCAGGTACATGAAAAGATGCTCGATATCACTCATCATCAGGGAAATGCAAATCAAAACCGCAGTGAGATGTCACCTCACACCTGTCCGAACAGCTATTCACAAGAAAACAAGAACTATGAGCAGACGAGGATGTGGAGGTAAAGGAGCCCTCGTGCACTGTCGGTGGGAATGCAAACTGGTGAAGCCACCCTGGGAAACAGGATGGAGGGTCCTCAAAAAACTAAAAATACAACTACCATATGATCCAGTACATTCCACTCCTGCGAATCTACCCAAAGGAGATAAAACAGTATTACAAGGCAATGTTTGCACTACCATGGTCTCTGCAGGGTTATTCACAACAGCCACCACAGGGGAGTATAGTGTCCATCACAGGACAAATGAATAAAGAAGGCGTGGTGCCCGTTTATTAGGGAATGGTACTCAGCTGTGAGAAAGAAGGAAATCCTGCCACCTGCAACAGCGTGGGCCGATCTTTAGGACATTATGAAATCAGTCAGAGAAGGATAAACACTACCTGGTGTCGCTTGTATGAGGAATCTTAAAAAAAAAAAAAAAAAAGTCACACCTGCAGAAACAGAGTAGAATGGTGGTTGTCTGGGGCTGGGGACGTGGGAAAAATAGGGAAAGCGTGGTGAAAAAGTGCAAAGTTCAGCCGTAAGTTGAAGAAGGTTTGGGAATCTAAGATCTAACGTAGTGACTGATTTGCATTTCCTGCTGATACTGTATTGCACACTTAAAATTTACTATAGTAGGACTTAGACGTGCTCACACACACACAAGAGAAAGACATGAGGTGATCTGTACGTTTAACTAGATGGAGCGAATCCTTTCACTACACACAGATCAGATCACCACGGTGTACACTTTAAACGTTGTAGTTTGACTTGTCGATGGTTCCTCCATAAAGCTGAAATTTAAGAACTTTTTCCTTCAAAAAAACCCTCTGAGAACCAGAAAATCCCCGAAAGCATTTAAAGAGTAATTAAGCAGCTGCTAGGACCCACTTTCGTGGGAGGACGTAGCAGCACACCCCACAGAAGTTCCAAATCGGCCCCACTCGCCGGCTCCCTCGCAGACCCTGTCTCCAGGCAGTGTCCCGTGGTCCCGTGGAGGGACGTGTGTCACCTGGAGGAAGACGTGCACTCGTCTCCCAGAGCACAGCAGACTGTGCGATACACTGACCGCTAAAGTCCTAGCTGCTGAATCTGGACGCAGCAGGACCACAAACGAAAGTGCCAATTGAAAAATGTGGACGAGGACCTGTTCGGGTGAATCAGTGCAGGCATCGGAAGCAAATTCAGGAAGAGGTCCTCTGTCAGGGAGGAGGGGTTGTGGGAATCTGCTGCTTACAGCAAAGGCTCTGCAAGTCCTCACGGGCAAGACAGGCCCTGCTGCAACCCTGCGTGGAACCCCTGGTCTCAGGGCTACCTACGTCCCCTTTCCTGCAGTTACGATCCATATTCAAGAAGAAGAGGGACACCTGGGTGGCTCAGCAGTGGAGCGTCTGCCTTCGGCTCAGGGTGTAATCCCAGGGTCCTGGAATCGAGTCCCACATCAGGCTCCCCTCAGGGAGCCTGCTTCTCCCTCTTCCTGGGTCTCTGCCTCTCTCTGTGTGTCTCTCATGAATAAATAAATAAAATATTTTTAAAAAGGAGAAGAAGAAGAGAAAATAAGCAATTTAATAACTGCTCTGGTGGTGGGCCATCTGGTGGCTCAGTCTGTTAAGTGTCTGACTCTTGATTTGGACTCAGGTCATGAGTCCCTGCGGTTGTGAGATCGAGCCCTGTATGGGGCTTGCTTGAGATTCTCTCTCCCTCTTCCTCAGTCCCTCTCCCTCTCCAAAATAATAATAAAATAAAATATAAAATAAAATAAAATAAAATAAAATAAAATAACAAAACTGCTGTGGTGGACGCTGGTGTACCACCTGGATCTTGCTCCCCACCAGGCCCTCACCCCCCAGCTCCCGGGAGTACCTGCTACCAATAGCTCCCAGACGGGAGCCTCCTCAGGAACTGTCCTCAGCAAAGGACTCGGCTTCATCCAAGGTCATCTGCCTTCCCTGGAGGGTGCAAGGCCCAAACCCCTTCCCTCATGGCAGGTCCCCTCAGACAAGCCATTCCTGCTCAGAACTGAGCCCCGTGAGGCTGCTGCTGCACCCACATAACAGCCAACTCTGCCCTGCCAGTCCTGCTGTCCTCCTGCCCTCACAAGGTGGCTCCCAAGCGGGCACCTCAAAGATCCTGCCTGCAAATCTTCCTTCAGACCCTGTTCTCTGAGGAGTCCCAATGACAGTGTGGCTTCTGACATGTCATTTTTGATAGGAGTGTTGCAAATATGTCAAAATGTCCCAAACATCATAAATCTGTCATGTGCAGGCCTCAGGATTTTCTCTTCAAGGGTGGTACTAACGGACACTGACCAAGGAATGTTATTTTTTTCAATGGTGACAAAATTCACATGACGTCAGAACAGCTGTCAAGCAATCAATTTCATGGAAACAAAAATCATAAAATGAATTGCTTTGAAGCATAATTGTCTATTTTTTGGCAGGTACTTAATTACTTGAAACTTATGGCCATTAAATTCAAGTGGACTGCCTGAATTTAACAATTAACGAACACAAAGAATAACAGCGTTTCCCTTTCCAGGGGCTTGGAACCGTCTCAGCAAAGGGGAATCTTGCCTTCAAGCTCACAATGTGGTGTCAAAATCCAGTCTACATTCTCCGAATTTTCAGATGGAATTTGGAAGAAAAACGTGCTGCTTCTGAACTGATTGTCGAGGCAGGGCATTCTGGATGTGTCTGGGCTGCACAGGCAGGGAGTGGGGTGAGGGGCAGGTGCAGAAGCAGCCCCATTGCCCTCACGCCTGACATCGCTCTCCGCACTCTCCATGCAGCGCTCATGTCAGAATCCACTTCCAAGTAACGCCACTGGAGGTCCAAAGGCGGGATGAGGGAATGAGCCAAGGGAGGGTGATTTGGTGCAAGATGAAGCATTCTGTGTTTCTTCTGGCTCCCAGAGCTGCCCACCCTCACAAAGCTGAGCCCCGGGGGCCCCAAGAAACATCGGCACCTGCTGCATGAAAGGCAAAGGCAACCGGCACCACAGGTCTGTAAGGGACTTGCTTGGGCACCAGGCCAACACTTTCCTAATGTCCGAGGGTCTAAGCAAAGGGCGGCGGGTCAACAGGGTCAACACAAAGGGTTCCGACAGGGTGCGTGGCCCTGGAGGAATGTGGCATGGAGTTTTGCGCCTCTTTACCCCCAACTTCTTGAAGAAAGTTACCAGCAGGTCAGTGAGAGCCATGCGACCAGCTCACACTGCAACAGAAGCCACGCGGCAGAAAGCAGCCAACGCGTCAGTGGTTGGAGGATGGAGCCCCGATGGGCGCCCCTTATGTCGAGGGGGGTGACCCAGCAGGACTCCCGTGTTAATAGAGGGAGGGAGGGAAGGAGGCAGGGCAGGCCATGGCCAGTATTATAAAAATAAAAATCCAGCATCTTGCCACCTCCAAGAGGCATACTTGAAATAAATGTCATGTGTATTGGAAATGGAGACACACCCTGGGGGTGCTGAGGGAAGGACCAGGACGGACACTAGTGGGAATCCGGGATGGACAGGTGCACAGCTTCACCCTGGCCGAACCAGCCCTGGGCAGCGGCCGCAGCCTGAACAGACACAAACTTTTCCCATCGTCTGCGACCTACTTCACCTGAGTTCATCAACGGCCAGGTCCACACACGCTGATTCCTCTCTCTCCCCGCTCCTGCGTCTGTCCCCTCCGGAATGTAGCCCCAACTCAACACAGGCCTTCCCTCTGATGACTTATTTTTAAATGGATAATATTATGTCCCCAAAACAAAACTGCAAGAAAAACCCGACAGTATAGAATGAAAAAGCTATACAAATTCCCTGACAAGAGCCGGCTACTTCCAAAATACAAAGAGTAAAGACACGGCTCAGTAAGATCAATTTTCCACACGACCTAGAAATGAAGTCTCCTTCTGAAAGTGGCATCTCAGCCCCCCCTAAAACATCACCTGCCACTGGGCAGCTGGGGGCACCTGGGACCGTCCGGGTGCAAGCAAACGGCGTATGGCCCGTGGAGGAGTGGACGGCTGGGCTCGAGGAAAGCTGAGATCACAACACGATGTTGTATCTTGTCCGAATAGTCTGTGTGAGTCCAGGAGAAACATCTGCGAGTACTGCGGACCCCGGGCGACGAAGTCAGGACTCGCCAGCGTTCCGCCACGTGCAGGGTAAAGCTGGGGCCCCGTCCAGGGGCGATGGTGCATCAGCCGCTGCAGGGCAGGACCTCAGCCTCAGATGCCGGGCTGCGTCCGGAGGCTGCCACTCGGCCAGATGCCAGCCCAGCATCCGAGGCACACACCCAATGTCCACCCAAAGCGGTCTCCCAACAATGATTGGCTTCCCGTATTGAAGAGAGAAGGTGTTGAAGAGAAAAAACTGAGCTTCCGTCCTTTCCTCACTGAAAATAATAAGCTGGCATTTTGGTTTATACATCAGTATCTTGAGAGTTTGGTTAACGTGAGTTAACTAACTACAGATGCCCATTCTGAGTTAAATACGGAGACCATACAGGGAGCCAGTTCCCGGGAGAACACTGTCTGAGTAGCGAGCAGTCTTTGGCATCAGAGTGGGATCAAGGCTTTAACGCTGAGGAAAAGGACACCAAGCTCAGAATCAGTGCTCCACCAATACCCCCCAGACCCTCTCTGTATTCCATTTTCCATCAGAAAACATTTTCCCCCGAGGAGGAACATTCCTAGGAGTTTCATTTTCTGGGTTGCTCTCCAACAGAAGCATCTCCATCAGAACCAGACACCCCAGAGGGAGGATTTTGTGTGACATGGAGGCCCTCGTTCTCTCCGAAAAAAGCCGTTACATATTTTACTGCAAATTATCTGAGTCATAGTTTAATTCATCTCAAGTCACCAGTCGTAATACTGAAAACTATCCCGCCTGAGTGAGGGTTCACAAAGTGTGGATTCATCTCTTCTAAGCTCGTCAAGATAAGCTTCAGTAACAGGAGTAACGGCAGAAATAAGGAACCTGCTTTAAACAATGACCAGTTTCTGGAACTCTCACCACCTATTATTTGTCTAAAGAGCTCCCCCCACCTGTTGAATTGTTAATACTTCACATTGGTATAAAACAGTTCTTCCCCCGGGCACCTGGGTGGTTCAGTGGTTAGGCGTCTGCCTTCAGCTCAGGGCGTGATCCTGGGGTCCTGGGATCGAGTCCCACATCAGACCCCCCGCAGGGAGCCTGCTTCTTCTGCCTGTGTCTCTGCCTCTCTCTCAGTGTCTCTCATGAATCAGTAAATAAAATCTTTTAAAAAAAAAAGTCATATCAGGAAATTAAGTTGCATTAGGGAAGAAAAGAAGTAGCATGAAGGAAACAGGGAGATACGATCCCTATGGGAACTGGAGCCATGACCTGTGTGACCAGAAAGAAAAGAAAGGGGTAACTATTTACTTCCTATTGAGAACAGGTCACATCTTGTCCCCCTGGGTTCAGGCTGAAAGCAGTGAGCACTCTGCACACTCCTTGGGGTGCCTGTGACGCTTTCCCAGCTAACCTCCCCCTCCCAGGTGCTCCCAGTTCACAGACACAGGAAAGAGGTGCAGGAGGATTCAGATTCAGATCCACCTTGTATCGGCTACACATCAGTTAGCTGGACACCCGACACCAAGAGGAAGAAGGGGAAATGGACACGTGGCCCTCGGGGTCTGGAGTTAAGTATGGGGTCCTGCACGGATGCTTCCTTAGGGCAGCAGCAGCCACCTTCCAGGGGTGAGGGTGGACTCAGGGGTCTAGCTGGGCTGGTGCAGAGGAGGAGTGAGCTTGCCACAGGGTAAGGGACATGGAAGAGGAGAGCATGTCCCACCGTTTTGGGCGTGCATGGTGAGGCACTGGATCCGGGCTGCTGGTGGAAGGGAAACAGGGGAGAGGTGGCAGACAGATAGAATTGGAACAGGCCAAAATACATTTTTAAACACAATTTCCATTTTTCCATTTGTCTGGTTTTGTCAAGAGGAAATTTTCTGAATTGAAACCTCTTTTTTAAAAAAATTATTTATTTTACAGAGAGAGTGTGTGCTCATGAGCAGAGGGAAGGTGAGAGGCAGAGGGAGTAGCAGACTCGATCACGGGACCCCAGGGTCATGTCCTAAGCCTGAGTCAAGAGTCAGACCCCCAACTGACTGAGCCACCCAAGTGCCCCAAGTCCCTTTTATTTAAAGTCATCTAGTCACTGGGGGCACTTGGTAACTGTTAACAACACCAAAACTATCCATGATCATTATTGGCCATAATCATTGACAATTCATAGCAGCAAATTACAGCCTATCCGCCCACTTTTGGGAGCCTGCAAGCCAAGAATAGGTTTTACATTTTTAAATGGTTGAGGGGAGAAAAGAAGACCACTATTTGGTGACAGGTGAAAGTTACATGAAATTCAAATTGTGCCTATAACACACATCCAAAATAAAGTTTTATTGGAACACAGCCACGCTCCCCCCTTTACAGATGGTCTGTGCAGCTTTCCTGTTCCCATGGCAGAGCAAGGAGCTGCTAACCACACACGTTTACCATCTGGCCCTACTGGAAGGTGCACCGGCCTGCGACACAGAGAACCAAGTGTTCCTCTCTTCCTCAGGTTGCCCCTTGCCTGTTATCATAATATTGTGGATGGCCGACTACGAAGACGTGTATGTTTATCAGAGACTTTTAAAAAAGACAGAGAAATCAGAACCCTGGAAGATGAGTGGTTGTCAGAGTAAAGACAGGGGCACCTTCCCAAGATGGATTTGAACTTCAAGGACTCACGGTTCTCAGACGTGCTCCGGGAAGGAGAGAGCGAGCTCATACCCACAGTGTGCGTGAAATAGCAATGGTGCACAGGAGGGTCAAAACCTCAATTAACGCAGAAAGTTCTTGAAAACACCATGTGGGAGAGATCCTGCACCCCCATGCTCACTGCAGCATTATTTACAGCAGCCAGGATAGGGAAGCCAAATCCATGCCCCCACCGATAGGCGAATGGACAAAGAAGGTGTGGCAGATACATGTGTGGAATATTACTCACCCATGAAAACGGAGGTCCTGCCATCTACTGGGGATCTGTCTGAGGTCACGGATGCTCACTGAACTGACAGTGTGACCATGTCACAGTATCTGCATGTCCAGTCACTATGCTATGTACGAACTTACACAGTGTTCTACATCAGTTATACCTTAATGAAACTGGAATGAAGTTTTTAGAATGGACAGGTTTCACATCATATTAACACCATTGGGATTGTCCACTTGACTAGGTCACTAGCAGTGTTTTTTCGGGAGTGGGGTGAGGCCCAGAGTGACCACAACACGTGGCAGATGTGGATGTTATAACGGGCATCTTCGAGATACGAGAACCCAATGATCGTGGCAGAGACGTGTGGGATGCAGCCCCTGCACCCAGTACGTACCTGATGGGTGCCGCCCCAGAAGGCTGGGACAGAATTACTGACTCACACTTCTATCACACTGCTGCTCATTTATGTCTTGGATTTTTTTCAATGGGTTGCTTTTTTGCTTTTTAAAGAATGTTTGCTCTATCCAACAAACCAAGGAATCAATGTGACATAGTAAAAATTTGAATTTGTAGAGTTTAATAGAACATTGGCATCGGTGGGCTTGGAGTATCCCTCTTGGCACACGCATCACCAAGGTGCAGAGAAACCCCCAGGTTCTTACCCACTGCCACCTTTTGAGTTTAAAAATATAGTTTTAAAATATAGACCTGATTTCCATCCTTGGCTATGGGCGGGTGGCTTATATCCATAAGGCACCAAGAAACCAAGCAGCCAAATGATCATTAAGATGGAAATGGATCGTTAGCCACGAGGGCCTGAGTCAGAGCTACAACTCTTCAAGGGCCTGTAAAACCATCTGAGATTTGAAAAAAGGAAGAAAAGAAAGTGCACTTGAAAACTAATCTCTGTTTAATTAACTGTTTACAAAATAGAGCATTGGGTCATCAACTAGACCGAGTTTTCTCTGATAGAATTGTTTGCGCTCAACAAATGTTTGCTGGGCCTGTCATGGGGGCTGCGCCCAATTCTCAATCCCCGCCTTCCTTGAATTTTCACTTTAGGGGAAGAGACAAAAAAATGACAAACATGAAGTTAGGTAAGGCCAGAGCTGTGAACAGAAATCCCTCAGGGCAGGAGGACCCCGGGGTCAGGCGGAGGTGACCTCTGGCAGAGAGCTGTGTGAGGAAGGGCTGCCTTGCACCCAGAAGCGGAACAAATCACATTATGAAACTAAAAAAGAAACAGATGGGCTTCATTTTAATACTGTCTTCTATTTAACTCAATACACCAAAATATTATTTTCACGTGTAATTGACATTGACAATTTCAATGAGATTTTTGCTGAGTGGACATGATTAAAAGTGGTTGAAATGGACAACAGCATAGCAGTCATCTAGGTAAGGGGGGTTTTACCAGTGCTTTTGGCCAGCCAGAACTTCAGGAAACCATTCATCTTTTTATTTTTTTTTTAAGATTTTTTTTATTTATTCATTTGAAAGAGAGACAGAGACAGAGAGAACACACGCAGGAGGAGAGGCAGAGGGAGAAGCAGACTCCTAACTGAGCCGGGAGCTCAACCTGGGGCTGGATCTTAGGTCCCTGAGATCATGACCTGAGCCGAAGACAGACGCCTAACCATCTGAGCCACCCAGGTACCCCCATTCATCTTTCTTTTGAGAATCTTTTCCTAGGGTACGGGGCAGAAGGATTCCTGATTAGGATATTTGGGACTATCTCGCATGAAACATTTAGAATTGCTTTCTTAGGTAACTTGCGATTTCTAGTATTAACGAAGCCTTTTATATTGCTCCCCCCACAGAATTTGTGCTCATAAAGTGTGTGTAAGCTGGTAAGGAAGGTAGGAAGCGGCGGGTGTCCCCTATTCTGAGAACACTCATCAATAGCTCAGCTCAACAGAAGGAGTTTGGAAGCGGTGCTGGTGGCCTTGCTGCTGGCTGCCACCAAGAGCAGACACGGGACCAGGGCGTGTGCGCTGCGTGGCTCTAAGTCACACCCTTGCTGGAGGCCGGTTGCCCATCTCCCTGGGAATCTGCTCCGTAACAGAAGAACAATAGAAGGCACTGTTGCCCAAATTCGGCAGAGGATTAGGAATGACCGGGATGGTTGCTGCAAATAGAGATTTGGGGCCCAGAGCAGGGAAATCTTGCTTGAGCAACAACTGTGTATCGAAGTGACATTTTTGGTACCAAGGAGGAAGAGGAGGAACCTGGGGCTCCAGGCGCTCTCCCCCCACCCCCCTCCACCTCCTTTTGCGCCTCCAGGTCCTAGATGCCTCCCTGCCAGTTTATGGCAAGGAGGACCAACGTCTGGGTCAGGACAGATACTTCTTCTGTTTCTTGGCTACGAGGGATCCTGACCCCAGGTTTCAGAGCCCACCTGCTGTTGGCAAGCAAAAACTACTTTTCTCTCGGGGTGTGCGTCAGCGATTATTAAAGTGAGTACACTGGGACATCAGGAAATCCTGAAACGGGAGAAGCCGCTGTGGCTTTAAGTCTCTGTGAGATGGTTGTCCCCATAGCAGGCTGTCTGTGAACCAGGACCTGCTACAGTCCTCTGTCCTCTGTGTTAGAATATGGTGTAATTAAAACGTGAGCAGACGTGTCCTGAGGATGAAAATAAGACGGCAGATAAGCCCATGAGAAGATGCCCAGAGCCACCAGCTGTGAGGAAGTGCAAATTAAAACCATGTGGGATGTCACTACAGAGCTAAAAGAGTGGCTAAAGTAAAAAATATTGACAACACCAAGTGCTGGTGAAGATGCAGAGAAAGTAAATCACTCCCACACACTGGAGGGAACGAGAGTTTGTGTCGTCCCTCTGGAAGACAGCATGGAAGCTCTTGCAAAACTAAACACACAATCACTGTATGACCAAGCAAGGAAACCCTTGGACGTTTATCCCACAGAAATGGAGGCTATGTTCACACAAAAACCTGTAGGCAAATGTTCAGAGCGGCTTCATTCATAATAGCTGAAAACTATAAACCCCCCAGATGTCCTTCGGTGGAGGAATGGTCACACAGACTCTGGTATCTCCATACCATGGAATTCTGCTCAGCAAGCAAAAGAATGGACTATTTATTTATGCAACAGATTAAAAGGGAGTCCTACTGAGTGAAAAAATCCAATTCCAAAAGGTTACTGTTAAAAAACAATTCAACTGAGTAAATTTTAAAGATCTTATTGGCTTTGTTCAATAATTCATGAATTGGACAGCATCCCATCCAGCAGATAAAAAGGAGACTCATAGCCCACATGGTACAAAATGGAAGACTTTTACAGGCAGAAGAGGGTAGGAAAAGAAGTTACTAGCAAAGAGTGCATTGTTTTAGGCAAAACCACCTTCCTTTGGGGAAAGGCCAGGGGTCCATCAGGCAGATGACCTCACTAGTGCTGACCAGGTAATCCCAGACTGACTGGTTAAGATTACACTCCTGGAAGAGGCTGAAACTGTTTTAGGTATTAAGTCTTGGTTTGGTGACATGAGCCTATACTATACCCCAGCTCCATTTTGAGCCTGTTCTCTCTCTCTAAGTAATCTCTATACCCAATCTCTATGGGCTTGAATTCATGACCTGAGATCAAGAGTCACCTGCTCTACCAACTAAGTCAGCCAGGCGCCCCTGTTTTCTCTTTTTAATAACATCATATGATTCCATTTATATAGCATTATTGAAAAGACAAAATTATGGAAATGAAGAACAGATGAGTGAAGAGGAGCGATTGTCCAGGTTACAGATGGGGTGGAGAGGACAAGGGTTACCCAAGGGGGTCTTGCGGTGATGGAAGTGCTCTGTGTCTTGACTGTGTCAGTGTCAATGTTCTGGTTGTGACATCGTCTTGTAGTTTTGGAAGACATTACCCCCCTGGGGTAATTAGGTGATGGGTGATCAAGATGTCTCTGTATTACTTCATCCAACTGTGTGTCAATGTACAGTTTTCTCAAGATAAAAGTTTAATTTAATAAGACATGGTGTAACTGCAGATGTCTTATGCACCCCAGCCCACCCACACACACAAGTGTACTGTACCCTTACCCTCAGGGGTGTTCAAATTCCTGAACCCTTCTAAATAGCAATCGAATGGCCCAAATGATTAATTTGCCATTTGAAAATTGTTATTAGCTGCTATTTGTCAAGAGTCTATCATTTGTATCCATTTCGTGTCACTGGATTATTTCCCCTTATCCATATCACAGAGGGCACAGAGCCAAAAGTTCTGTATAATCTTTTTAAGTTTTATCTAAGCAACACTTATAATTGGAAATGAGCATTCTGAGACGGTTTTGCTGAACTGTGTATGACAGAATGACTAAGTAGAAGTGGATGGTGCCATGGGCAATGAGACTTGGAGAATGGGATACCATTGCCCACAAAGCAATGACTGTAAATGAGATATTTCAAGTAGGCAAGATTGCCTCGGTGATGATCCCTACAATTTGCAACCAAGTGCAACCCAGGGACTCAAGGATTGAACAGTCCATGGGCTCACCCATGTGGGCCATAAAGAATAAGACCCCGGTCTGCAAGCAAGGAGAACCACCCCATGACTGCCATCTTCCCTTTATCTTTCCCAGAAACACAAAAGACCCAAATCAAAAATGAATGCACAGCCGGCACACTGAGCAAGCTGGCTCCACAGCTGAACAGGCCATAGGTGCTCCCAGTGAGTAACAAATGAATAATGGAACACTTGAAAGGCTAAGACATTTGTATAATCATGGAGCCTGCTGCGGAAGGAACAGCTGTAATGAAAGCCACAGGGAAAACACAGAACAGAGCATCCTGGATAATCCTCTAATCGTACTTTTTAACAAGAGAAAAGCCCTTTCAGGCATGTACCTTTCATTCCCCTAGAAACTCATCACTGGATTTCCAAAGAACAAAATTAAATCTGATGAGTAGTCTTTAGAATTTTTCTTTACTCATTTGGAAAGACAAATGAAGGGTAAATATTCCAGAAAAAAGCCATCAAATTCTACAGTTTTCCATAAAGGACTCTTTGTCCTGAACTCAGAGCTCTTTGATCTAGAAACCAGAATGAATATCCTCCCCAAGTCAGACTGGGTGGAGTGGCCTCAGACCCCACCGCTCTGGGATGGTGCCACCCATACTTGTGCCACAGCTACCATTTCCTGCTCATCACTAGCTGGGCAGAGTCACTAGTTCACAGCTGTGGATAATGCTCTAATCATGTGCCATTTAATGCAAAACATGGGATGAGCTCCTACTTTCTCATATACCTTCTTGACATCCCATGGAAACAATTTTAACAGAGACAAACATACAACATCTTATCTGAGTAACACCAATACCTCTGCCATCTTTCTCCTTGTCTCAGTTATGGATTGCAGCAAAAATTAGTATTATAAAACAACATCCACTTTACTATGCCCTTTGGGTTCTTCAGTCAGGGATTCAGACAGAGTCCAGGACGGAAGCCCAAGAGGATGGCTTATTTGCTCCACGGAGTCTGGAACCCCAGCTAAGAGAACCAAAATGGCAGGGGCTTCTTTCCTTACTCACCTGGCACTTGGCCTGGGATGACCCACAGGTTAGGCTCACCCAGGCCAGGCCTGAGCTCTTGCACATGGCTTCTCTGTGAGGCTTGAGCTTCCTCCCAGCATGGCCACTTCAGGTGAGGTAGGCTTCTTACATAGGGGCTCTCCCATTCAGCAGCATGGTCTGTGTTCCCCACTTTGTATATGGGCAGGTTCTTGGCTGCTTTGATCAAAAGAATATATTGGAGGGGACCCATGCGATGTGAGGTCATCCTGCATCACTCGACTTCCCCACTATCCTCTAACTGACCACAGATACAAGGACCCATCCAGCTGGCCCAGACTGGACAGCTAGTCCAGATGACTCAGTAATCAGACATGCAATAATCAGGTGGTTATTTGAGGCCACCATTCGTGGGCAGAAGCTAATGGATATGCATGTATTTGAGTCGGTGCTTTATGATGTCAATAGCCTGGCCAGAGTCCCAGCTCCGGGAAGGCAGGTGCCAGGTATCCTTTGCTCCATCTCATCACTGGTGTTTAAAACAGCACTTGACACAGGTAGACTCTCAGTATTGATTTATTGTTGAGGGAATTAAGTGAAGTGTCACAAGTCTCCACTGGATCTGTCCCCACACTGTCATAATCATGTCTATAGGCTGTGTATTAACCCAACTTCTAGATGAAACTCAGAAAAACACATGTATGGCCAGGGGACCAGGCTTAATAACATTTTTTTCGATGATATAAAATAGGTTCATGCTGGGTGTTTGGAATGTCCTGAAATTGGACTGGGGAAGCTCACAGATCTCTAGGCTTTTAAACATCGATGAATTGTAGTCTGAGTGTGTGTGGGGGGGGAATTTTATGGTATGTAAGTCATACCAACTGTTAAAAATGAAAAAAAAATTATCACGGAAAAAGTAAATGCATATCTAACTGGAAGAATGTGGGATGCATAAGGTGGGGAAAGAGACAGAGGGAAGGCCAGGGTTTGGAGACCCACCTGTCTCAGCAATTACTCATGTCTAAAGTTGACCCAACAAGAAAGAAAGTCAAGAACAAGAAAGTCAAGTTCAACAAGAAAGTCAAGTTCAAGCACGTCATTTAAAGCTAAATAGTGAACCCACAGGAGAACTGGCTACAACCATGTATCCACAGCAATCCAGATGAAGGGGAGAGGAATGTGACTTAGCCAAACCTTCATCTTTCCTAACAGAAAGTCATCACAAAACAAATCAAGGTTGAAAAATGGAGAAACTCGTTGAGTATATTGCTTATTTATAATCTGGAATGTTGGAAGTAACCACCAGAGAAACCCAAAACAGGTTAAATTCCTGCCTTTAGGAAATTTCCCACACGTGCCTAGATTAAATAATAGTTGGTATTTCTGTGGCAGATGTTGAAAATGATGTACTACTTCTCACTGCCCCGTGTGTGCACACACGTCCATGTCCACGTGTGTCCTCGTGTCTTAAGAGATTCATAATTTCAAAAGGAAAACTAGCTTCAAGAAAAATTACAAAGAATCCTCTCATATATTTATAGTGATCAGTGACATGAAACATTCTTTCGTTTTTGAAGGAAATATTAAGATTTCATTACATGGAATGGTTTGCATTTAGCAAACTAGTTGATCCAGATTACATCACATTATTATATTTCAAATATCTGTCTAAATTTCTATGACTTTTGTATTGCTGAATCTGCTGCTAACACATAAAATTATATTTAGAACATCTTTTAAAGATTTTATTTATTTGAGAGAGAGAGCATGCATAAGTAGGGGAGAGAGAGAAGCAGATGCCCTCTCTGAGAGCAGAGCCCAATGCAGGACTCGATCCCAGGATGCTGAGATCAGGACCCCAGCGGAAGTCAGATGCTTTAATCAGCTGAGCCATCCAGGCACCCCACATTTCAACCTTTTACATGTGACTTTAAAAATAGTCACTAATCAAGTCATATCCAAGTGTATCCAATAAAATTAAATATCCATAGTGCTTTAATGATGACCCAAAGGGCCCTCCTTTGGGGTACTGAATCATCTCATTTCTGTTACCTTGAATCCTTGGATATTTCTGAAATTAAGAAGCAAATGTCTCTAAAATTGGCAAGACTTTCAAGGGTTTGTTAGTCGGTATATTATCGCTTTCTGCCAAAGTGACTAAGAGGACATTGGCCAGTATGTATTTGTTTCCACTCGATCCATCCTGATTTGTGCCCTGGATGAGCAGGGACCAACCTGCAGAGATGCAATGCTGTCTCTTAGCCTGTAGTTTCAAAATGGACTTCAAAGTCCCAGCAGAAGTAATTGGAAGAAAAAAGACTTGGATCTCAAAACCATGCATCCTCAGCACCGAAATTTGAAACTTTGTCATAAACAATTTGTCACAAGAAAGTTTTTCCAGCAGGAAGACAGTAGGCTCTTTCCAGGAAGTAAGTTGTCATAGAAAATACAGCACGGCCACTAGACTCCCAGATGCAGCTACAGGTGCAGACGTGCTTAAGAGTTTCTCAGCGTAGCCAGCAGTCAGAAGGCGGCCAGGAGTTAGGATGCATTCAAGAAAAAAAATATTGAATTTTCCATTTGTCTAGGAACCTGAAAACATACTGGCTGAATAACAAATATCTAGTCTTGTGGCGAACGAGAGCCCATGTTGCTACACTGCTTAAAATGCATCCCACTCAGCCCAAATGTCTGCCATCCTTGAAATATTACTGAGACCAGACATGATTGCAAAACATCTGGTGAATTAGGATAGATGGTTTTAATTTAATTCTAAATATGGGGAATCCCCCATGGGTCCCCATACGAAAGAAAGCAGGAGTGTTACAAAATCTAATAGATGATTTGTTTCTAGGAAATGTGCAAAAATGTGAATCGTGCCAAAGGCAGCCGCAGTGCCCTGAACGACCAGATTCCCCAAAGTCTCTTTCGGAGCCGAGATGGCTCTTCAGTAAGAAGACAGAGGTCCCAGGCTGTATAATTCAGTCCTTCGGGGGTCACACCGTAAACTCACATTCTTGGGCCTTCCTTATCAATTCTATGTTATTTAGCTGGGGATTCATATTTGAAGCCCATTCAAGTCTATGTAAGTGCACTGTGATTATATACGTCTGGGTGGGAGCAACAAATATGCTCCAGTTTAAAAAATTGTGCCTCTTCTTGCCCGGCATCCAAAAGAAGCAGAGGAATGGAGCTCTAGACTCAGAGGCAAGCACTCAGCTACCCCACAGCCGATCCGTATTTTCCTCTTGGGTTCAAATCCCTCCTCCCCTCTGTTTGCTGAGTGGTATGGATGGTTCATCTGGCCTCTCTGCCCTTCACCTTCCCCATCTGTAAAGAGGAGGGGGTGGTGAGGAGGGATGAGCTGCTGGCAAAGTAGTGGGTTCACAGGACCCTCCCCGAGCAGAGTGATGATGATGGAAGCAGTGGCTCCCAGGGCCCAGAGCTCTTACCTCGATACCAAATACCCTCCGTGCAGCACCAAGGAGTAAGGTCAGCCAGATATTTCCCGATGTCCTGGAGAAGATCCCAACATCGCATCCTCCTGCTGGGGTTCCACAGGCTCGCACATCGTGTAGAGCTGTGCCAATAAGCAGCCGTTGGACTTTCCTGCATGCTCCTTTTGAAAGGTCACCTATGTCTCTTCCTTCCTTATGTGTCTTCTTCCTTATGTGTCAACTCCACTGGGGTGTCCAGATACTTGGGTAAACATGATTCTGGTTGTTTTCTGCAAGAGATAAACAGTTAAATCAATAGACTGGTTAAGGCAGACTAGACTGCCCTCCCTGCTGGCCTCATCTACTCCACGGAGGCCGAAGAAGGGAGACCTCCCTCTCCGCCTGGCCATCTCCGAGCCTGGGCACGGCCCTCTGCAGCCTTCAGGTGTGGACGCAGTTGGAACCTACACCACCCACTGCAAAACGGGGCACTTCCCCAGCTTCACCATCACAGGAGCCACTCTTTATAATACATCTCCGCTTGTGCATCCTGTCGACCTTGTTTCTCTCAAGAACCCTGACTAACACACAGGAATAACGTGTACACTTAAATACTTAGCATATTAAAATATACATACTTTAACTACTTACCATATCAAAAAAGCTATGAAAAAAGTCTTCTATAGGGGCGCCTGGGTGGCTCAGTCAGTGAAGTGTCTGCCTTCCGCTCAGGTCATGCTCTCAGGGTCCTGGGATGGAGTCCCATTTTGGGCTCCCTGCTCAGGGCAGGAGTCTGCTTCTCCCTCTCCCCCTGCCCCTCCTCCTGCTTGTGCTCTTCTTTGTCTCTCGTGCTCAAATAAATAAATAAAATCTTTAAATAATGTAAATAAATATATAAAATAAAATATTATTGGTTTTCAAACAGTAAGTAATTCTTTTTTTTTTTTTGAGTGATACAGAAAAAAAAAAAAAACAAAGAATGTAAATGTCATCCCAACTTCAATCAGCTTGAAGCAACAAGAGGCAGCACCCAGGGAATAACTTTCTACGTGTCCCTAAACATGGACAGAAGAAGAGGGAAAAAAATGACAAACATGGGAATTATATTATGCATGCAATTTTTAAGTAAAATGTCAAATATAATTTTCTGGAATTTAATAGAAGAACACGGAACCAGTCAATTTCAGGAGTTTCTGTACGTCGAATAAATTTCCTTCATAAGAGAAATTTATTTCCAAATGATCACTCTGAAGACAGAAAAACGCATATTGCCTGCGGCTACAGGAAGCAAGAGTCAGGATTCTATTTTGCGAGTCTCAGAAAACAACCGCTGCCTGAAGTAGAAAAATACATTTTTCAAAAGAGACCTGATAGCTCAGGGAATGCGCACAGGCTGGGGGCCTGTGGCTCTCATTCCACCGCGGAGGAGTAGGGGCTGCCGCTGGGCACACAGGCCGGGACCCTCGGCCTCACTATCATGAGTGAACATCATCACTGTCCCATCTCTCCACCTCTCCTTCCAGATTCAGGTCCCAGAGGGCACAGCCAAGGCCCTCGCTGCAGGGGTGTGAGGGCCAGCTACCTAGTGCACAGCCTGCACGATCGTGCAGGAACCAGAGGGATTCTCACAAAATCGAGGAATTACCCAGCATAGCATGGGTGTGTCTGCGAGAGAACCACAAAATGCAACCTCTGCCTGCCCAGCACCCACCTATACCTCCTTCTGGTACTTGTCTTCCCAAATTCCCCACAAAATGAAATTTAAAAAAAAAAATGAAATAAAACAAAAGCTCCTATTTACCCCTCATTCGGGTGAAATTCGCCCTCCCTCTGGTTTCACCCTTTTTCTGCCTCAGATTCTGGGCTGTAGGAGTAATCACAGCTAACACCTCAGACGGATGGCGCCACCCTTGCCCCTGTATTTGTGAGTCTGGCACAAAAGCACCAGGGAGACAGGAAAGGCTGGCCCATCCCAGCAAGTGGGCTCTTTTGTCCACCAGATTTCTAAAAGCGCCATCCGCATTTGGATGAAACTGGACTTTTATTTTTTGGCTTATTTATTTATTTGTGAGACAAACTCCAAATGTTCTCAGCCTAGGGGACCATGCACATCTATCTTGCACAGTTACTTGCCGTGAGATACCAAGGGCAGAGTGGGTGGGAGGCATGACGACAATGAGGGGGTGTCCTATAAAAATAATAATAAAGTTAACTAAAAGTCTGCTTTTCATTACCACCATTTCCAGATGTTCCAAGCAATATCAGTGATTTAAAAAAACAAAACAAAACAGGGGCACCTGGGTGTCTCCGCGGTTGAACATCTGCCTTTGGCTCAAGGCAGGATCCCAGGATCCTGGGATCAAGTCCCGCATCGGGCTTCCCAAGGGAGCCTGCTTCTCCCTCTGCCTGTGTCTCTACCTCTCTCTGTGTGTCTCTCATGAATAAATAAATAAAATCTTAAAAAAAAAAAAAAAAAGCATCTTGCCAGCGAACAACACAGGGATGTCCTTCTTGAGAACCTGGGAGCCATCACTCTGGAATGCAGAGCTGCGGGAGGTAGCAGGCAGTCTCCGGGGCACTGCGCATGGGTGGGCACCCGTCTGCAGCTGCACCGCTACCAGCGGCTCTAGACGGGAGAAGCTGACTGTTCCTTTGAGCAGAGCCAATTAGCAAACGCAGGCAGGGTCTCAGGGGAGCGGAGTCAGATCGAGGTCTGGCCTCTCCCCACCGTGATGCTCTGAGTCATCGTACCTGTTTCACCTTCTCCACGGCCTCTGCTCCCCCTGGGGGCCCTGGGCCCGGGGCCTGCACACACTCAGACCCCGACTGCAGGGCCTCAGGGCCCTGCCTCCTGGCTTCCCGCATCCCCCCATCTGTCCTCAGTCCCAGAAACCGCAGCCACCGCATCCTGAGGCACACGGATCAGCTGCTCCCCAAAACCAGATGCCCACAGCAAGTAAATCTCTAGGGAAACACAAGCATGTGTTTGTTTCCATCAGGTCCACGTGGAGATGACATCACGCACAGGACATGGGCTCCCTTCTCTGACTTCCTGTTCGCTCATCTTTCTCCCTGTGTCCTGAAGCAGGAAGACTCTACCATGTGCCTCAATGTCCCACCCGCACAGCCGGTTGGCTTCTCTAGGAAACTAGAGGACGCGAGGGTGGCCTCACCTGGGGCTGCAGCCACAGCGAGGGGCCAGAGGGAGGGGCACGGGAATGCCACCAGATCCCCAAAGCAACAGGTTGGTGTCCTCTTGTGTTTGCGGTTTGGAGGTTACCTGTCACCGCGGGTACCGGGCAGGCCCCTTGGAAGCGGAGGTAAGGCCCGCGCTGGCTGGTCCTCTCAGGCCCCGTGGCAGCACCCCCACCCAATGGGGACAGGCCCCAGCCCCGCTGGGAAGCTCCAGCTCTGGGTAGACAGCTCTCAGCCACTTGCTGAACCATGTCATGTGCTTTTGTTTTCTCAAGCGCTTCCCACTAATGGGCCGCCTGGTGATGCACTTTGCCAGAGGATCTGGAAATAGAAGCTCTTAGAAGCCCCACTGGGTTCCTGGTGAGAGAGGCCTGAGGGACTGCAGCTACCCCCCTCCCCTGGGGCACACACGCCAGCAGGTGGGCCTGCCTCTCACACCCACCCCCCCTTCCAGAGCCTTCTCTCCCAGGGACCCTGACAGGGCCAGGTTAGGATCCCTGAAGACCCACAAACACACACCTTCAGCCTGGGGTTCCCGGGGCCAAGCCTCGTGCCTTGTGTGGCTGCCAGTCACCGGCCGCCACCCCCCCTCGGTTCCCGCACTATTCCAAGCGCCGAGTGTGACCGCTTGCAAGTCAGGTCTGAAGAAATCACAGTAGAAGTTCCCAGAAAGGTTTGCGGTAATCGTCGTCGGAAGGAGGGGCTGCTTCCCCGACGCTCGAAGGGCATTCAGGACCGAAACCGTCCGCTAGGGTCTCCACAGGGCGGTTCGGAACAAGGCCACCCAGGATGGAGACGGGGCTGTTCCGCGACACAAGCACGTTCAGAGGTGGTGCTTAGAGCATCGGCCATGGCTAGGCCTCCCTCGGGCGCCGGAGGGCAGGAGGCGAGGTCCAGGCTTCACCGGTCAGCAGGGCCAACGGCCCGTGGACCCGGAGGACCTCGCGGACGACTGCAGGAGCGGCGCTGGCACATCCTCCTGCAGCTCCCTCAGCCCCCAGGCACCTGCCTCCGTGTGCAGATGGGCCCGGCCCCATGTTCACAGCTTCCCTCCTGCCTCTCCCCTCGCCCCCAGCGGGGCACACAGCCCTGCACGGGCCTCCTCCCCTCCACCCCAGGCTGCTCGCCCTCCTCCCGGACTGTGCTCCTGTGGCCAGGCCGTGCACCGTGACTCACTCCCCGTCAGCTCGCTGGCTGATTTCCCGTGTGGACTTGGCTGGGCTACGGGCTCCCACACTTGGTGGAACGTGATTCCGGGTGTTTCTGCGAAGGCATTTGGTAAAAATGAGGTTACCGTTCGAACTAGAAGGCAGACAGGCCTCTGCAATGTGGCTGGGCCTCGTCCCATCAGTATGAGGTCTTGGGACTGAAGTTCCCCCAAGGAAGAGGGCAGCCTTGGGACGCCAACTGCAAGGTTCCTCCAGCCCTCCCTCGGCCCCCTGCCTGCAGCCGCCCTGCAGGTTTCAGACCCGCCAGCCTCCGCAATCCTGGGGGCTCGGCTCTCTGCTTTCCTCCCAATCTCCCTGGTTTTGTGTACAACACACACACACACACACACACACATGCACGCACGCACACGCACACGCACAGTGCTGGTTCGGATTCCCTGGAGAAGCCTGAGGAAGACAGCTTTCCTGGGTCACCTCCTCTGCAGACAGCGCCCCCTCTCAGGGCTCTATGGGTGTCCTTCCCTGCTCCTGACCTAGACAAACCCCTGTGCCGGGGGTTCCCAGGATTCTAGCATGCATCAGAATCCTGTGGAGCGAGCATGGCCAGAAAAGGCAGAACCCCCGTCAAGTGTGCATCTCAGAGAAACAGTGAATCATTTTTAGTATAATTATGTCCCATGCAAAAATTGGGACGTACTTATACTAAAACCTGATTCACTGTTTCTCTAAAATTCAAATTAACCTCTGTGTCCTGCACTGTATTCATTATATCTGACAGCCTTACCTGGGGAGCCTGTTCAAACACTGGTTTCTGGGTTTGGCGAATCTAGGGGGTCCCAGAATCTGCATTTCCAACCCATTCCCTGGTGGTGCTCATACTGCTGGTCTGGGGTGCCCTCTGAGAACCGCTGCCCCCAAACCTACCCCCCCCCCCAGTGCAATTATGGTCTGCCTCCCTCCAGCGGCCTCTCCAGGGACCTGCTCATGGGAGGGACACTCGGAGACATGGGCTGTGCATCTTCTGCCACTTTGTCTCCTGCCTCCCGGGGGAGCCTGCTGCCTCCCTCCCCACCCCCAATCGTCAGGAAGAAGCTCCGTGAGCTCCTGTGAACTACAGAGCAAGGCTCGCTTCCTCAGCTGGGCCCGGCAGTCCCAGCCTGCTCTGTTTGAAGTGCTCAGGGGGAAGCCCGAGGTGGCAAGGTGAAGGGGCATCCCGACGGAGCCAGAGCCTCTAGGACGCTCCCCAGCTGTGTCCTGCAGGGTCCATGCAACAGCTGGTCCCACACTGCGGGGAACATGCTCTGCTTTCCCACGAAAGACATCAGTACCCCGTCAACACAGGTGATTCAATCCTTGCACAACATTCTAAATTTATCAACACCCTCTTGGTTGAAAGTAGAGCGTCCACCACCAGACTTCATCACCCTCGCTAGCCAAGGCCCCCCACATGCCTGGTTAGTGACCAGCGGCATCTGTCCCCTTCAGAGGGGGACACACCTGGTACAGTTTTTGAGCCAAGGACTCATTTCTGGTGAAGGCTTCTCCAGGCTACTCAGGTCTGGAAGCCATGTGTCTTCGATTGCACGGCTGCCACTACCCTCTGTGCCCCCAAATTCATATGCTGGCCGTCTAAGCCCCAGGGCCTCAGAATGGGACCATATATATAATGCAGACACACTGATCTTGGGCTTCTGGCCATGGCATTTGCTGTGACCCCCTGAGTGACTGACACAGATGAGGAGCACAGGTGTTCCCTTCACGAGGAAGAGCATGCACAGCACACGCACCCCAGATGTGACAATTAAAATGTGGGATTCCATTTAAAATTCACTTTGACTTAACCTGTAATTAGGGCTTAACCTGTAATTAGGGCTCTCAGGCTGCCCCTCCCAGCAGACTTTACTGTCTTACTCAATCCCTCCGTGCCCCCCAAGCAAAAAGAGACCGCAAACACACTCACACACACACACACACACACACACACACGTCTGAGCTGAGGGGTTGGCGTTGGGGAGCTCAGTGTGTGCACACTAACTTACCTCTTGCTTCTTCAGGCCCTGCATGTGCCAAGAATCATCTTTGAAGACGGTCAGCCTCCTTATCAGTTTTCTTCTTTGCAACATGCAACCCTTGGCCTTGATAAAAGGTAATATTCTTTGCTAATTTGAAGGACAATGAAACAGAAAAAGGAAAAAGATTTCTGACACACTCTCTGTTAATCAAGCATTCAGAAATCTGCTTGTATGAAAATACTTGACTTTTCTTGCATGTCCTTTATTCCTCTAACAGTTTGGGTGTGTTCCTTCCACAAAGTTGCATTCTTGATCATTGCTTTCTCCCATCATTTGGAAAACTGCTAGAAATCATAGATCTAATTCATAGTGTAATTACAGAGCCTGCCCTAAACGTTTCAGATCCCAGAGCACAAAGTCACAGGGTTTGCACACGACCAGGCTGAACACAAACTTTCCGAGCTCTTGGATCTTGCAATCCACCCCCGGTGGTTAATAAATATTTTATTTATTCATAACTTCTGCTTTTCTTCACCACACTGACTTGTACCACCCAAAATTACAATTTCATGACATTACTTTTCTATAACATACACATAATTAGTTGCAATTTAATTAGCTTCCTTTCTCCCCAGTTCCTAATCACTTTCTCTGATTAACCGTCTGAGTCACACAAACCCTTGTGATTGTCCTGCCGTCCATTGAAAGTGCCATTTAGACAGGAACTGCTCACGTTGCACCGTGGGTTGAAGGGTAGCAGATGGTTAGGAAATTAATTTCACAAGTAAGTGGATCCTATTGATTCTGACAGACAAAATGCAAGAACAAAAAAAGTAAAAGCAGAGAGAAGACCTTTTATCCTCCTCAGCTCTGGTTTGCATCTGCTGATTGCACTGGCATGAAAAGTCCTGTATCAAAAAAAACCTTACAGTTCTTACTGCTTCGTTCATCACCAGTCTGTGTCATTTAAATTTTTATGACTTTTGAGGTCTGAAATCCCACCGCAGAAGCTGGGTCACAACAATATAGGGTAAAAGGAGGTCTGGGCTCTGGGGAGGGTCCCCAGTGCCAGGTGCCTAATCACCCCTCCACCCCCACTCCAGCACCTGTCCCAGGGCGCTCCCACTGCGCCACCTGGTGGGCCATGTCTGGAATAGGCGGGTGAGCACCCCCCACCCCCAACCCGCCACCACCCCGGGTTGGGGAAACTTGTCAGAAACGCGCCTCCTCTGGTCCCCCACCTAGACACCCTGGGTCAGATACTCTGCGGGTGGAGCCCAGTGATCCATTTTAACACAGCCCTCTGGGGCTTTCTGATGACTCCTGATATGCAGAACACAGGCCAGAAATTGAACTCTAGACTCAATGAATACATACAAAGATAGTCACGATACCCAAACTACCCATAAGGGAGAGTGTCCCCTTTCACAGGGGGGAAAAAAAAAGTCTGAACACAGGTCTGAAAATAAATCCTCAGGAGTGTGAGTCCTACACTGAGAAATGTAACAGGTACCACATTGGTGCGGGCTGGCCCTCATCCAGGATGGCAGGGTCCTCATAAGGACAGAAGAGTTCACAGAAACATGCAAAGGGCCCCAAGGAGGAGGTGGCCATCTGCATGCCCAGGAGAGAGGCCTTAGGAGAAACCAGCCCTGGCCGCGCCTGGACCTCAGGCCTCCAGACTCCAGACTGGAAGACAATACATTGCTGTTGTAGGGGCGCCTGTGGTCCTTGGCATGGCAGCCAGAGCACACTGATGCCTACACTCAGGAACAATCCTCAACAGGTGAACTAGTGGTTTTACATGTGACTTCATTATTCTGTCCTCGGTATGTAGGGAGGTGAAAATATCTATGCAAAAACTGGTACCTGCTTCAAGCAAGTGGTTTCTGCAGGTCCTCTATCCACTCCATGCCTCTCCATGAGGCGTACGGGGGGCTAGAGTCCAGGCGAGAGAGAAGGGCCCCTTCCATCGGGTCCCAGAGCGCTGGTGCCCTGGTTATGGCAAGCACAGGGCAGCTTGAATACGCTCTCCAGATGATTGTGATTGTGGTGTGTCCTCGCTGGGCAGCGAGGCTTCCACTGACATTGACACATGATCCCAGGTGGAACAGCCAATGGAGAAGCATCCCGGCATTTAGGTTTAATTGCACAGTAAGTAGATAAAGGATATGAGATTGTCAATGTGACTATGAAACTCTACAGAACAGCAGCAGCCCCTGGGAGATCGGGTGTTTGCAGGTCTCTGAGGATGGGCTCACGGCAGGTGCACAGCCAGCCCCCTTCCCTCCAAGGCGGGCTTCTCCTCCCCCAGCTGCCAGGTGCTGCCTGCCCAGCTCAGAGTGGAGCAGAGCCCTCCCCAGGACCTGTGCTCTGCCAACTTCTGTCCCTTCCCCAGGGGCATCCAGACTCTGATGGTTGTCAGATGTGGGGTGCAGAGGGGTGGTTCTGGAGTGCCAGGTCAGCCTGGGATCTCCCAAGGGCTCCAATGAAGCCTCTATAGCAAAAGCCTTGTCCTCTGCCTGGCCCTGCTTCTCTCCCACATGGGGCTCCGGTGAGAACTCCCTGAGAACCCCCTGCAGGCAAATCTCACTCAGTAACCATTTCCAGATGGATGTGGTCTAGACAGCTAGCTATGAAGGGGGGGACCCCAGGCTGAGGAACATCAGATATCCGAAGGATGTTGCGTGAGAAGTGCCCAGTGGCACTGGCTACCTCCAGGACTTGAGGACAGGGGTCATGTATGAAGAGATCCCATAGTGGGTATCCCCCTGTCCTACAGCTCTGTTTTCATTTGCATTCTGCTTGGGAAATGGAGAAAAAGATACATACTTTCTCCAACTGACACATATGTGTTTCTGTCATGAGCTAATAGGTGCCAGGCTGAGTGTAAGAAAGCTGGGAAGCTTAATAATTTTCTTTCTCTTCCAATGTGAATTAATTCAAAATAGACCTTCAACTGAAAGCCTCTCCATTAGATGATTTCCTTTTTCCCATTTATGTGTCTTTTCCCATATAAAGGAATCTAGCAATAACTGTTGTTAGGTCCTTCAAAGGAAAGGAAGACAATTCACAGGAAGTTAAAGAGAATAAATGTTTGATAAACAAATCCATCACAATGGGACACAGAGGAATTTTAACAAGCAGACGTCGCTGAGTGTCCCTCTGTCCACCACAGCCGGTTCATGCTCCACTGGGCTTACCGATGGTCACAGCTGCCTCCCGGACCAGGTTCTCTACCTACATTCTTTATGCACTTAGAGGGGAGGTCAAGGTTCTCCCTGAGGCTTCTGTTTCTTAAAAATAAGCAGCCTAGAACACCCACATGCCAGAGAGATGTATTTTGGGGTGGCAGTTTTGCTCCCCTGTAGCTCTGCCCCGTGACCCACAGCACATCCCTTACCTGTCCCCAGGTGGCTGGGCCATCCCCCTACACGTGACTGTGTCTTTCCATGTTCCTCTCACATCTCTACTGAATGTGACATTTCTTTGAAGGTCAGAGACACAGAAGATTCTTTCCAGGAAAGTGACCAGTAGAAGAGGAAAAATACTTAGACACGGGCAGTGAGCGTTCATCTGTACCCAAAGTAGAGAAGCTCCCCAACACCAACCCTTACTCAAACTTCCAGTCAGATGTTCACTGCCTCAGTCTTAAACTTGAATGAATATTTGAGGATTGCCAAATATTTAAAAGAAAGATATAACATGAAAGACAGAGACCGACAGAAATGGGGAGGAAGTGCAGAAGGGTAACAATATGGGAAAGCTGTGTGGTCAGGTATCATCTGCTTCCATTCTGGGAAATCTGAACTTTGGGGTCACCAGATGGTGTGCAGGGCAAGTCAGGGTCTGGTGCTTTCCTTGCATGTGTCATGTGAATCTGAGACCCTAGTCCCTGGAGTTTGGTGCAATTTCCAGCCAGGTTGGAGAGAGTCCTTCTGGAGGCGGCACCTTTTCCAACGGCTGAAATCTGCAGTTGCAAGGTATGATGTGGGTCCCCGTCCCCAGAAGCGCACCATGAAAAGATGGCTCTGCCAAACCATGGTTATTTGTAATAGAAGCAGCTGGGCCTCGACACCACCGCGGTGGATCTCGTTTTACCAGCCATGGGTCCAAGGAGGTGGAGGCCAAGTGGGCCGAGGTCCTGGGACTATCTCCAAGGACAAGAGTCCAGGAGTTCCAGAGAGTGGATCTGAGATTTAGAAGGACCCACGGCAGTGCTTTCAGCCAAGATGTGCAGAGGGGCCTCTACAGATTTGCCCATTGAGACATCATGATGCCATCAGTGAGTGTGACCAGCTCTGAGGATGGCGGGCACAGGGCAAGTGTGGTGACACCAGCCAGATGTTTGCAGATTTGTTGAAGCACCAGATGGGTAAAGCGGGTTCCCTGATCACTGTGAAGGTTGAGAGGAGTCTCCAGGTAGGGACAACCTTTCTCACAGACTTTTAGCCACAGAAGGAGCAGTGGCCTGTCTACAGGGGAAGCTTCGGTACAGTCACAGAACATACAGACCACGACTAACTTGTATTGACATTCCTGAGATGGCGAAGCGGTTTGAGATCCATTTGCCAAACCTGGAGTGAGAGTCTGGGAGCAGGGCGGTTACCTCTGGATCGTGGTTTGAGGAGGTGAGACAAGCAATGCGGGTACTTTCTGTGGCCCTATTACCTTTCCCTCACCAGTATCCGTTCATGAACGTGATCGCTGTGTCAGGAGACCAAGGGTTTAAAGCACGTACAGTGTTAAGTACTGGGAATCTTGGAACTTCTGGTGGGCAGATTGTTATTTGGTCCAAACCAGAGTTCTACCTTTTTATCAAACCAGCAATTATTAGATTTCCAACACTGTTTTTTCTTTTCTGGAGCCAATTTTTGGGTTCTCTAGTCAATTGTTCCCAATTATCATTTGGGAGAACGTCCCTTTGGACCACAATAAAGGTCTGGCTATTGGTTTCTTTGAAAGCAGCTTCCCCCCAGAAATACCAGTGAGGTGGTTTCCTTTAGCCTCCAGGGAGTCATAACCAGAAAGCCCAGGAACCTTAGTAATGGCCTGAGCAGCCAGCACAAATGTGGCATATAATAAATTTTTAAACACAAAAGCCATTCTTTATTTTATCTCCATTGAAGGTAAACCTTGCTATTTCCATAATATTCCAAAGATATGAAATACTGGAAGGCATATCAGCCATCTGTATAAATGTTTGTGGTTTTCCCTTTGGCCAAAATACAAGGATGGTTAGAGGGGACCCTGTGACTATTTCTGCAGTGGCCTTAACTAAGAGGACAGTGGAAGGAATGGCTGCGAGGCAGGGTGGGGGATATACCTGAGCTGTAGTCAGGGTCCAGTTGTTGGCTGTAATGCCCTACGGGGTGATGACAGTCCCCGTGTTTTGGGGTGAGTGCTCCGAGGGCATTCTCTTCCCTCTCACATACAAAGAGGAACAAAGGAAGTTGATACTTAGGATGTCCAAAGGCAGGGGACTTATTAGCCTTTTCCTTAAAGTCCCAAAAGCTCTGTCATCCTGATTTTTCCAAATAATAGGGTCAGGTATGTTGATTTTCAGGAAAGTGTAGAGGTTAACCTGTAAGAGAGAATTTGAGATCCAATTTCGACCATACTCAGCTAGTCCAATAAAACCTCATCATTGGTGCTTAGTTGTAGGTTTAGGGGCATTCAGGATGCCTTGAAGTCTATCTGGATCCAAGTCTAGTTCTGGTTCCAAGATCAGGGGCCTTAAGTATCAAACCTGAGTTGGAGAAAACTGCCATTTTTCTTTGGAGATCTTATGTCCCTTTAAGGGCGTGATGATCAGCAGCCCCTGGACAGACATCTGCTCTCTGGAGGCTGAGGGCTGACCCAACAGTGGATCAGTGGATGGATTAGGAGGACAAGATCGCTCCATAGTGACAGGCAAGGTCAACAAACCACACTCACTTACAGAACTTCCAATCAGCCTTTCCATTCCGTATCTTTACCCATGAGCAGACAACCATGGATTGCCAGACCCTCTTCTAAAATGGAAACTAAAACCAAAAAAGGCAAAAAGAAATAATCAACTTGGAGGAACTAAAGTATGTGTAAAAAAAAGAAACTCTTCAAAATTGTCATTATATCCACAACTATATGATCTCTGAGGATATTATGCAGATAGGTTGTGTCTCCAGAGGAAATAACGATCTGAATATGGGTGCCATGAGAAGGACATTTAGAACAAAAGAAAGCAGGAAGTGAGTAATTAAAAACCCAATAGAATGGTTGGAAGAAAAACTTTAGGAAATCTCACAAATGACAGCAATGGGACACAGAAACAGAGAACAGGAAAAAAGAAGGAAATTAGAGATTAATTTCAGGAATCCCCCTGTCAACCATGAGGATTTCCAGAGAGCACAGGAGCCAAGTGCTGAGAAGGGGGGAAATGTAATGCAATCCTTGCAAAATGCCTTTGTGGTTGTTGAGCTTATATTAGCAACAATATTTGTTATGGGTGGTATTATCCAAACTCGCAGAGTCCTTCTGAAGTGGGGCCAGTGGGGTGTCCCCGAACACCTG
Source organism: Canis lupus dingo (assembly GCF_003254725.2). NCBI lineage: Eukaryota > Metazoa > Chordata > Mammalia > Carnivora > Canidae > Canis > Canis lupus. Next base: position 97,750,856 of record NC_064243.1, read on the forward strand.
CCCTGGGGGCTCGCCTCTGAGACCCACTGCAGCAAGAATGACACCATTTTTAGCTCTTCAAAATCCGAGATAGTATGCAACCCCTGTCACCCACCCTGCATGTCCCAAGCTCTTTGGGACAGGAAGGGCAGAGACTGGGGTCTCAGGAACCAAGGGACATTGCGGGTGACCTCCATGCATTTCCGTAGAGTGAGGATCCTAGCGCTTCCTCTTTGTCCTCTCCTCTGTGAGGCAGGCAGGGGTGGTTGCCACGCTTGTTAGGCCCAAGATGCAAGCCCAGGCTTCAGGTGAAGATGGGGCTGTGGTGACCACTGCCAGCCACCATCTTGCTCCCTAGAACACCTGCAGACAACATGCCGCGTGTAGGGGGACGGCGTCCACCTTCTGTCCTCAGAGCCTGACCCCGTGCAGGTGCGAGCACAAGCCCGTCACCATCCCCACCCCACCCCACCCGCCTCTGTTCCTCAGGCCCCTTGCACCCACCTTCTAGGAAGGGGGCCTGCCCAGCAGTGCTTGCTGCTGTGAGGCTGCAGAGATACAGGAGACCTCAGAAACTAAATGCATTCAGGGGACTGTGACATGTTCTCAGGGTGCCTGAATGGAGAAGGCTCCCTTGATCTTGAGGTCCAGCCCACCGAACCCAAAGACAGCATTTCTTAGCAAACATCTTTGCCCCTCTCTGCCCTGGACACTCAGGGCTTGAATGGATGGGTTCCACTCCTGGGTCTCCCTGACCTCCCCAATGCGGGCCAGATCTGAACCAGGAGCAGAAGCACTTCAGAAGTGATTCATCTAAATGGGGCTGGTGTGCCTTTAAAGGCATTTGTAATTAGCTGGAAAGATTTAATAAAAAGGACAAGGAAGGAGGTTGACGCAGGCTAATTATCTCTCAGATTCTTTCCTGTAAGGTAGAGGATTTAATTAGCTGAATGGTTCTCGCCCAGATGTTGAAAACAAGACTACGTGTCGTTAAATATTCATTTAGGACATTGTTTGAATTGGGTGCCTAATAGTTCATGTTCTAGAAAATCCGTATAGTTAACCATTCCAACTTCCTTACACTTTGCAAATTTCTCCAAGTTTTTGCTAATATTCACGGAGGTCTTACACATATCCTTAAATATTACACTATGTATGATGAATATTTTCATTTTCAACCCAATAGGTTAAAAATGGCATAGCACTATTTTCAATTGCTTTGCTTTTGAAATTTTAGAATGATGACTTTTATTTTTTTTTTAACATTGTATTTATTTATTCATGAGAGACAGAGAGGCAGACACACAGGCAGAGGGAGAAGCAGGCTCCATGCAGGGAGCCCGACGACGTGGGACTCGATCCCAGGACCCTGGGTTCATGCCCTAAGCAGAAGGCAGTCGCTCAACCACTGAGCCACCCAGGTACCCCTACAATGATGACTTTAAAAATGTTTATTGCCCATTTTGTTGTATTTTCATTTTGGGAGGTGCTTTCATGATTCTCTGAATTTCTTAGTTTCTCTGCTATTATAAATGCTCATTTTGCCCCCGGTTTGTCGTTTGCCTGTGGAATTTTGTTTGCAGTAATTGTCTCTCCCGAACCAATTGGCAGAGCCACCTCTTTTCTCCTACATGTTTGTGTTTATCCTTAGAACCATTGTCTTAGCCCAAACAGTACCCCAGTATGCCCTGTAATTAAGGAAACTAGATAGTAGAAGAAATACTGCCCAGACCCTACACTGAGGAAGAGTTGGGTGCAGACCAAACCTGATCCCAGCTCCAACTCCCCCACTGCTCCCCAGGCCCTCATTGAGAGAGAGAGGCCAGCAGCTGACCTGGGACTTGTAACTTGAGACCTGGGGCCTCCAGGAGCCTGGCTTCCTGTCATATATCCCAAAGCATTTCCTACCGAATACCAATCCTCCAAAGGCCTTCCTCCTGTGAAGACAAATTTCTTGCTAATAAAAGACAGAGAAAGAGACAGCTTCTGGATTCTTTTGCAGCTCAGGAAGCTTGGAGATGCAGGGGCTCAGTTAGAAGGAATATCAGTCGCTGAGCATCTCCGCGCAGGAGGATCCAGGGCCTGGCGTGTGTTAAACCCCTGGGTGTTTAATAAACGATTGGCCTGTATCTTCTCTCTCATCCTGACCACGGCATGGCATGCTAGTCTTTGTTGATCCATTCCAACGTGGACTTACACGTTGCATGGTGTTTAGAGACACAAAGACGGGGAGTCAGAGAGAAGCCCACTGTCAGGCCAGTGGGCAGCTGTGCCCTCACCTGTCCCCTGCCACACTGCTCTGCCCTTGTCCCTCTGGCCCCGGCCCTAGGGAATCCAGAGCAGCCTTGTGAACAGACCCCCAGGGCAGGTCCCTGACAATGACCATGTCCTGCCAGGCAGCCTGGGTCACAGAGTGGCAGCTGGGACAGCTAGGACTGTCACCTGGGAAGGGACATTTGGGGGGCAGGGGCCACCCGGACTGTAGGCTGGAGAATCTGCAGATCTGCACCCAAGCCCCTGAGCGGGCTTCCATGCAGATTCCTTGTGCTGATGTGGGTTGGGGTTGATTCCAGCTGAGGCAGGGCCCAAGAGCAGGCCTCCCCTGACAGAGGGCCAAGCAGGTGGACCAGTGACCAGGAGGTTGCTGCACCATCATTCACGAATGTCCTGGAGGTTTGCAAATGTGTCAGCCTTCCCTCCACAGCACAGAGCAAGGCAGCAGGGAAGCCAAGCTTGTGACAATCCACAGGTGATCAGCTCCTGGTTTCCCCAAGGACTATGGGGCGGTGGGTCCCCGGCGTCCATCTCTGGGTTGCACCTGGCCCTTGGTTGTGAGCTGGGTGAAGCTAACATTTCCTTCTCTGTAACCTCAAAGGTGTGATTCCCCATGACCCAGAAGGGTCCTTATGATTTCCCCAACCGTGAGGGACCTCTGCCTGCCCAGTGACACAATCCAGTGCTCTGGCTTGCCTCGCCCTCCCCCTCACCTGCTTCTCCATGCAGGTGGGTGTGGGGAGGGCACAGACTTGGCCATGGGCCAGAGAGAAGGGGTATGTGTCATCCATCCTCCTGGCTGCTCCTTCTACTCACACCACCCCTTTCACGCCACTTTGCAGCGTGTCCAGAAGGAAGGAAGCCACACTTGGTTGGGCACCAGGGAGAGATAAGGAGAAGTGCCCAGGCCCAAGGGAGCCGCCGCTGTGCACGCGGGGAGGGGGTGCAATCTTCTGGGTGCATAGAAATGGCCACAGTCTGAGTCTTCATGCTTTATTGTTAGATCCACTTCTCCAAGGCAGCCCTTACTCTGTCCCCCAAGCCCTTTCTGAGAGTTTGAGGACATTGTAAGTGCTCCATGGCTACCAGCTAATAGGAGACAGGACAGATGGGGTTTTAAAAAAAATCCCCTTTTCTCCCACCTAAGGAAGTCACCTTGGGTCTTCTGCTTGCCTGTTCCTCTGCATTTACAACAGACCCCACCTCTGAGAAGCTCGTCTGGGGCACCTTTCCGTGGCAAAGGATGCAAACCCTCGCACTCCTTTTTAATTCTGCATGGTATTACATTGTGCAGAGGAACCACAGCTGATTTATGCTATCTCCTATCCACCCGAGCTTACTTAAGTCATTTCAACGTTTTGCCCTGGGAGAAGCTTTGTGGGCTGCCCCACAGCCGTGGGGGTCAGGGCTGGGGTGTTCAGGGGCCCCAGGGCTGGGGTGTTCAGGGGCCCCAGGGCTTCCCCCCAGCATCCCGTCTCTGAGGGAGGTGGGGAAATTGCTCCCAACCCCCACAAGCTCCTCCCCTAGCGAGGGCTGAGGCCAGTGCTCCCAGGGGGAAGGGGACTGCGGTGGCTGCTCCCAGGCCCCCAGGGGCTGGGATGGCAGCTGCTGGGGTGCCATCTGTGGCTGCAGGGCGGGCGAAGGCTGCCAACCCCACCAGGGCTGCTGGTCAGAGGAAGGAGGCTGCTCCCACCCCTGCAGGGCACCGTCCCTGTCCCAGTCCTTGTAGGACAGGAGCTGCCCTAGGTCCCCCTGTTGAGCTCCGCTGCAGCCGGCTTCCACCTGGAAGAGGGGCCTGAGGGAAGCGGGAAGTGGACCCAGAGCTCCAAGGCCAAAGGTCAAAGGAGAGTAACAGAAATCTCCAGAAGACTGGCCCAGTGCACTGCCTGCAGCCTCCAGGCCAGGCAAGGCCACACCGGTGTTCAGGACGTCGGCAAGTCCTGAGGAAAGGGCTTGAGCAGGAGCATCCTCTGGGTCCCCGGGGGAGGGGCCAGCATGGCTCGGGGCCCCTGCGAAGCTCTGCAGGCGCGAGCAGTCTGGGGTGCAGCTGCCGCTCTGACTGGGCATCAGAACCGGGGCGCCTGCCTCCACTCCTGGCCTCCTCGGGGTGCTCTTCGGGATTCGGGCTCTCCGGTTCTGAAACCAGACCTGGAGCGAGAAGGGGAGGGAGAGAGAGAAGATACACTTTAATGAAGCCCAAAAACGATAATTATCACCACTTGGCCGAGGTTAAGCAGCAGTTTCCAAACAAAGTTCTATGAATCTAGAATAAAAGCAAAACCCTTGGCCTGGCCTGGCCCCCCTTCCAGGCAAATCTCCCCAAAGTGTCCACCTGTGCCCGTGTTTGCAGGTGTGCGAGTACACACACAGGCACACACTCTCGTGGATGCGCCAGCTGCCACGGTGAAACACCAGGGCTCTGCTCTAGCGTTAGAATAGGCAGCTACTAGGCTCTATCATGATGCCTGGATGCCAGCAAAGGGGAGGGGACCGTGGTGGCCCTTTGGGGGAGGGGGGCTAGGGACCTATCCTAGCAGCACTCCAAAACAAAGCCACAGCAGGAAGCAGGATCAAACCAGCTGGGCCCAAGACAGCCCAGAGACCCTGTCCAAGTAGGAGAAAAGGCATGAAAACCTGCTCCCCGCAAAATCTCCTCCCCAAGTAATAAATATTACACTCCCTGGTTAACAACAGTCCGTAGAAGATAGAGACCCAAACCCCATGAGCAGCTGAGCTCGAGTTAATACACTTTCCCTCCCACACCACTCAACCACTGCATCTGATCTGTCCTTGAACTCTTCCTTGGGACAAGACCAGGGCCTCCGGTGACATTCCGGGTCGGGAGGGGACAGGTCAGGGCCCGGGGACCCCCCCACGCTGGTCTAGTGGGAGACACTGGCTCTGTCTCCTGTGCCCTCTCTACCTACCAACTGCAACTGGCCCTCTCTTACCTGCTGACTTTCCAAGTGAAGCCTTCCCCACGAGTCGGGATCATGGGAGGGGGCGCTGGGCAGAGGGCACACACCGCAGTCTTAAGGTTCAAAGGTTCTAGGCCCTCGTACAGAGCATGGTGACCACAGCAAATAATTCTGTCTCACATACTCGCACGTCACTGAGAATGGATCTAAACATTCTCCCCATGGAGATGGTAACCAGTACCTTCACTTGTAATCTTTCTAAAGCTGAGGATCTTTATCCACTTTTTCACATATGTATTCATGATTCGTTAAACAAGTATTCAAAATAATCAAATGTTTTTTTAAATGTACTGGATCCCAGTGAGGGGCTGACCAGGCAAACAGGCCCAGGACCCTGGATCCCTGTCCCTCAGCCTCTGCCACCTGCTCTCAGCTCAGGACCAGTGGCCACATCTGCTCCCCAGACCAGCACATGAGATGCTCCCTCCAGCCGAGCACCCTGGCATTCCAGTGCCCACAGCCTCCAGAGCATACCTGCACCTGCAGCTCCCTGCTCCCTGCCTGCCTCTGGAGCTCTGCTGAACCCAGGGATGGGGCTGAGCCCTGCCGCATCCCTGCCGCCACCTCCATTAGCTCTTATCTGGGTGGTCTCCTTTCCAGCATACAAGGAGATGACACTTGCCTAAGTAAAGTCCCTCTGGTTCAATGTCGTTCCTCTGCGGCTCACCTAGGCCAGGTGAGTCCTTGGTGCAGACCAGTATTGGTGGAGGCACCTCCTCCATTGCCCAAACATGAGCGTCCCCTCCTCTTCTTTCCCCAGTTCAGAGCAAGGCCCAGAATCACTCAGTCCACATGCACACCCGCACTGCCTAGCTTGAGAGGGGGTTACACTCTCTCAGGGGTGGGCTCCCCATCCAGCCGAGCCAGCCAGGACACAGCAGTGACCCCCTTACAGGCCCTACCACCAAGCAAGGCCTGAAGATCCCACAGAACAACGGGTCACACACGGGAAAACCTCTCCCAGCATTTTCTCTGCTTAGGAAAAAAAAAATCCTCCAGACAAACTACAAGATAAAGACGGGCCATTCCCAGAACCACACCCCGCACCCTCTAGCACACGCCCTGGCCCTGGGGCTAGGCCCAGGTGCTGGTGCTGCCTGTGGAAGCCACTCGGGCCTTCCTCCCTCTGAGTCACTGCAAATCTTGATCAGACCTTCTGCCAGCTGCCCTGAGGACTCTGAGCAAAAGAGCAGCAGGGTTTTCCTCCTGGCTTCAGGAGCTAGTTGAGCCCTAAGCCAGCACCCACCCACCTACCCCAAGGACTGAACTTCAGCGACCAATTCCATCTCTGAAAGTTCATCAAGTAGGGTACCTCGCATATAGGGTTGTTTGGGCTTCCAGGAGACCATGAGTGGGAGGGTTTTGGGAATGTGATCGACTCCTGCAGGGCTGCCCACCCTGCCCTGAGACAGATTCCAGGCCCTCCAAAGGCTGCGGCAGGAGCCACGTAGAGGCCTCTAAATCAAGTCACAGGCCTAGGGCCTCACCAGGCTTTTCTGTGCCCTGGTCCTCTTTGTTCAGAGCAGCAGGGAAGATAGGGAAATTAACGTAGAAAAAATTTGATTCAGGTGACGTTTCTAGGAAGCCCCAGGGCCCTCACTCCCCCCCACCCCCAGTTTATCTCTCAGCCCCTGCAGGGTGTTGCTGGTAACCTTCTCCTCTCCGGGCAAACCTTCAAGGGATGTTCATTCCCAGGCGGCAGCCTCTGACCTGAGCCACCACCTTCATCCAGCACCTTGCAAGGGGCTGGGTGACAAGTGGGGGGGTGGGGAGCCCCCCAGGAATCCAATGGGGTGACTCCAACTTGGGTGCAGCTGAGAACCACCTGGGGAGACTTCAGAACTCCCAGGACCAGCATAAGCCCAGACTCAGTAGACAGTAGGCTCTCAGGGATAACAGGCAGAGAGTAGGAGGGCAGGGGTCGGCATACTGGAGTCATCTGGCGGTCACAGCTCCACACCCTGGGCTACTCCCAGGGGTCCTGAGTTACAGATTAGGATGAGACCTTAATGGTCTCAGATCAAAAAGCGCCAGCCAGTCCAGGTCAGACATTTCTTTAAAAAAAAAAAAAGATTAATTTATTTATTCATGAGAGGCAGAGACACAGGCAGAGGGAGAAGCAAAGCAGGCTCCATGCAGGGAGCCTGACCTGGGACTCGATCCCAGGTCTCCAGGATCGCGCCCTGGGCTGAAGGCAGCACTAAACCACTGAGTCACCCGAGCTGCCCCAGGACAGACATTTCAATGCTGGTTTCACAGCAGAATCACCGGGGCTGGGGAGGCTTTCCAAACAACCTTCATGTCAGGGCTCTACTCTCAAAGACTAGGATTTCATTGAGGGCAGCGGATCTCAAACCCAGGCTGCACCCGTGCTCATCACGGCTGCCTTCCTGGAGGCAGGACCCAGTGCCCCGAAAGCTGAGACCCATAGGATCCAATGATCTGGACCCCCTGGGATCTCTGAAAATTAAAACCCAGATGCAATCTGCATCTGCCAGGTTCATGTCCAATTTTGCAAAGGCCACCAAGCCCCCAGCACAGAGGGCAGCACCCCCGCAGCATGCAACTCCACCCTGCCCTTCCCTTCCCACCTTCTCTCACATCCTCTCACAGAGCAGATTTTCTAGCTGCGAGAACATGGTTGCTTGTCTTGACCAATAGTTTCATGGCTTTGTCATGGGTGTTTTTAAAAGAATTAGTGAGTACTTGAAATTTTGTCCAAATCACAGAGAGAACCTGGCCCGAGGTGTCACCTGGTTACGGCAGGGCAACCTGTATTGCCCAACCAGGGTGGGGAGATGGTCACGGCCCATCTCAGAGGGTATAAAGAGGATTGGCACAGAACGGGCAGTTAGGTCTGGCTTCAACCAGCCTCTTGCCCCCACCCCCACCCCTACTCTCACCCTTAGCAGGGAGCACAGGCCAACAGTCACCTGGATTCTGGGCTCAGGAATCTGGGTTCGTCTGGCCAGTTCCTCTCTGGCAGTGATATCAGGGTACGAGTCCCTCTCGAAGGCCTCAATGAGCACCTGGTACTGGTTTTTGCTGAACTTGGTCCTTTTGCGTCTCCGGCCTCCTTGGGGCGCTGGGACAGACACACAGAGGGCAAGAGGAGGTGTTAGTCTGAGCCCACCTTACTCCCCCGTTCAGGTCAGTGAGCAGAGGGCAGCCTCCCAGAGACAAAGAATCTGCTTCCAGACATAGGACTCAGACCCCTCAGAAAAATGCTCCCAGTGTCCCCTGAGATGCCACTCCTGGGCTGAGCCCGCTTGGGAGCCCCCTCAGCTCCCACACCAGGGGCCCCAGCTGCTCATCTTGCCCCAGCCATGGCCCCAGACAGCTCCCGGGGCCACTGTCCTGAACTGTAAGGTCCCGTCAGATATTGGATGGGCACGACCCGACCTCCTACCTCTGCTTGCACCCAGCATACACAAGTAGGAAGAGATGCCGAAACCCAAAAGATAAGGAAATTTCACGTGAGAAATCCGAGCATCACGGAATTTCAGACCATGAACATTCCTATTTCCCACTGTGACGAGTCCCCCGGGCCTCATTTTTTTTTTTTAAGATTTATTTGAGAGGGAGGGAGAGCACAGGTGGGGACAGAGGCAGGGGGAGAAGCAGACTCCCTCCAGCTGAGCACAATGAGGAGCTCCATCCAGGACCCTGAGATCATGACCTGAGCTGAAGGCAGGCGCTTAACTGACTGAGCCCCCAGGCCTCTAATTTAACTCCCCCCCCCCCCCCCCCCCCCCCGAGTCTGTCAGAGCTGGCTCACCACTGATGAGATTCAGGCCCAGACAAAACTCAAGTCTGTGCAGAAATGGGGCAAAATACAAGGCCCAGGTCTTGGCATCCCTCCTCACATCCCCCCACCCCCATAACCCTGCACAGTCCTGCTCAGAGCTCAGGCACCAAGCATCCCGCAGAAGCAGATTATCCGCACTTCTGAGCTGAAAAGCACTGTACCACCTTCATCATTCTACCACCCTAGCTCCTCCAGGGTCTGGTTTGGGTGTTAGTCTCCCCCTTGCCGGGCCTCAGTACCAGATGCCACCCTCAAACCAGCTGGCTGAAACCCGCCTGGACGCCACTGCCCCCCAACCCCACCCATGCCACTGCCCCCCAACCCCACCCATGTCTCCCTCCAACCCTCTAGAGGCTCCTGAAGGACTCACTGTCTGAAGACATGACCAGGCCGACCCCAAAGGTACGAAGGAGGAACGTCGGTAGGAACTGCCTTCCTCCACCCACCCCAGAGTCTTATATGAAGGCAGACGGACCCACCCAGTTAAGCCTCTTTTTAACACTTTGCAAGACCCACCTCTCGTAATTCCATCTTCTCAGGAAAGGATGTTCCCAAGAGAGGTGTGGAGCCGCCCTTCAGTGTGGTTCTTCTCGCCCACCACCAGGCCCCCCAGGGCTGGCTGCCCCCACGGGGAATGCACCCACGCCACTGCTTACAACAGGCTGCCAGGTGTAGGCTACGCGGGCCATGTGAGGTGCCAGTGAGTGCCGTTTTGTGGGGCTCGGCCTCTAATGCTTTAAGTGAAGAGCGTGGAAAGGAACACCTCCTCTGCACGCCTCCGGCCCATGCACCATGAACAACAGACTGGGCTGGGAGTCTCCCACCTTCCTCAGTTACTACGGAATCTTCCACTGCTGCTTGCTCGTCTGTACCCTCTGAATCATAATGGGCAGATTTTGGCCACAAAATGAGCTTTTCATAAAGCAGCTGCCACAATGCCCACCTAGCACACAGATGGTGGTGAGCCCAGGTTCAGGTTTAGGTTTATGTGGCATATCTGAGCCCCCTTTTCTGGAATCTGGATTGATTGATCAAGTCCCCGGGTTTTCAGGAGCATGTAAACCCCTGTAAGTAGGACAGTGGGGTGAGAAGGACCCCCGAGCTGCAGGTACGGGAGAGGCAGGGAAGAGTGGAGGCCCAAGTGAAAACCTGCAAGTCTGCTGGCTTATTTCACTTTGGCGATTAGCCAGGCAGGACATTAGAACCACATTTTAATGAGCACCAAGTGCTCTCTTCAAACTATGTAGAATTTCGCTTTGTTTGATTTCTGGTTGCATTGATTTGCAAGTGAAATATTTTGGGACATTCTTGTGAGGTTGACTCAGAAAAACAAAGAAAGAAAGAAATTATTTTCACTAAACTCTGCTGAGCAGAATGATTTAAATATCTAAAGGAGCAGCCTTGAGAAGATAGAAGGGCTGAGAATCAGGGCCTGAAGCTCCTTGGGAGCGGCTGACAACTCCCTGGACAGTCCCAGGTAACCTGATTCTCCCTCTGCAGGCCAGGAGCTCGGAGATGCAGGAGTGCTGTCCTCCTGGCCTGTCTGCAGGCCCGTCCCCTGCTCTAAGGGGGGGGAGAAGCAGGCCACCAATCCAGAGTGCCTCCACTCCTGGTGAGAAATGATCCCCAAAGCTGTGTGCCCCTGAAGGACGCGCACAGAGTCTCTCTGGAACCTGTTCAGCGTCAGAGACCCTGGCTGGAGCAGGAGCCACTTGACGGGCACTCACATCCCCACTCCTCTCCTGGGGGACAGATACACCCGCTGCAAGCTGGTTCAGTGTCCCCCGCCCCAGCCCCACAACCCTACCAGGACCATACAAGGCCTTGCAGCACCCCACATGACCCCAACAACTACAACCCACCCTTCCTCCCTTAAAGGCTCTCCCTTCTTCTCTTGCCTCCCGCAGTCCCACTGAAGACCGCCAAGGTTTGAGGAGCCCCACTGCCCTTGCAGGGATGAGCAGGAAGAGAGAGGGTACAAGGAGGCCCGGGAGCAAGGAGGCCCAATGTGCAGACCTGGGCAAGTTTGCCCAGGAGCAGAAGCAGCGAGGCGAGGGGTACACGGGGCTGCTGTCAGAGCTTGTTTCCAGAGGGGAGAAACTCAAGCATTGTTGTGGGAAGAATGGATAAAAACAGGGACTTGAAGGGGCCGTGCCATGGAAGGGCTCCAGGAGTCCCAGGTCTGGCCCTCGGCTTGGGGCCAAGCCCTGGTCAAGCCCTGTCCGGTGTGAAGCGGTCCTCACCTCCGCTCTCAGCTGTTTCTTCCAGAGTAGAGGTCAGGCCCAGACCCCTCAGCAGATGCAGCCCCAGGTTCCAGCCCGTCATGGCCGTGACCTGCTGCCCGTTTCCTCTCCAGACTCAGGCCGGGAGGGCTTGTCTGTCCGACACTGTTGGGCTTCCACGCATGGAAAGTCTGGGCTGGGCTGGGCTGGGCCCACTGCCTTTTGAACACTCAACACAAAAAACAGAATATAAAGGAGCTCAGTGATGTTTATGTTTATTACATGGTCGACACAATGGCATTTTTGACATATTGGAGAAAGTAAAACATATTATTAAAATCAGTGTCACCTGTTTGCTTTTGCTCCAGATGGGAGCCCGAATGGCAGGTCCTGCTGCCGCCTGCAGATCTCACCGCTGGGGAGCCAGCTCTGGGTCCTAGGGCAGCAGCTTCCCTAGGTTTCCATGGCGACGCCAAGTCTCCAGCAATTATAGACAAAAGTTTATGTGTTCTTTTTCCCCCAAATCATCCTTGGAAACGTTTGGCAGCTCCTGGCCTCTCCACACCACCACCCCACCCCCGCCCCGCAGAAGAAACAGGGGACCCAGAACACCTGGAGAGTTGACCACGGCCGGTGCACAGGGAAAGCTCCCAGAGGGAGACGCATTGTGCACTGTTCCTCCGTGGGGAGAGGGCAGGCTCCCACCCGGACGGCCTCGCCTAGGACAGAGTATGGTGTTGGTGAGACACTGCTTTTTGCACCTCGGTTTCTGCATCAGTGAAACAAGGGGACAGTACCACAGCAGATCACCTCTAAAAGCCTTTGAAATGCAAACACACTGGCCCTGGCCCACTGGAGCACCACCCAAGTATTTCATGGCTCCAGGCAGGAGGCTGCACTCTTTTCTCCAAGTTTCTGTTCCTAAGAGGTTATAACCCTGAGTCAGAAATTACCATAACTGACCCTGGGGCTGGGGTGGGGGGTGGGTGGGGGAGTTGGGGGTGAAGGCCGGGCATGGGAAATCACTTCCCCCAGGGGACTACTCCCACCACCGCAGAACTGACCTCCGAACCTGCACCTGAGACTGGTTCTAGGCCTGAGCTTTGCACCCTCCTAGACACGGGGGCACAGGGCACCATCCTGGACAAAGGGCCACTGGGCACCCTCCTGGACAAGGGGGTGCTGGACGTGGTGTCCACGGATCTGCCTCGTGGGGCCTGTACAGTGAAGTCCCATGAAAACCGGGGTCTGGGTAAGGACACAGATGGCCCACAGAGGCACAATGTCTTCCTCCACATCTTAATTTTGTTTCCTTGGTTCCATTAGGAAAATATACTGAACAAGGAAAGGTAAAACCAACAATAATCCCACACAGTTTTAAAAATGGTATAAAATTAGAAAAACATCTTCTTCCTGGTGTCCTTGGCCCCTAATGCCTGCCCCCACAATGTCAACCCCAGGGGTAACTGTTCACACTGTTTGCCACATTTTCCTTGTGTTTCTACACATTATATTTATTTTACAAAAAGGTAAGCATGCTGAATTGTTGGGCTGGAGGCTCCTTCTCCTACTTCACTTCCCAGTACACACTGGCCTGGGGACTGTTACTCGCCTGGACTCAGCTTGCATCGGCTCATTCCGCCTCCTCAGATGGACCTGTACCTTCTTGTCCAATATATTTTGGCTTCCTGTGGACACCCTCTCAGGGACATACAAGTGTTGACAAGACTCCGCTTGTGAGCATGCAGGACAGGGTGCTGTATCACCCAGCAAAGCAGGATCTCTGCACACGATGCCCCCAGCATAGGCTGAGCATCCCAGGGGCAGAAAGAAGGGGTCTCACTTACCCAGCAGCCTCTATCAGGAAGGAGGTGTGAGAACTTCTGCTGACAGAGAATGAGAACTTTCAGAGCAGAACAGGTTGCCCATTGTAGTCAAATGCTAAGGCATCTTTACAAAGTCCCGGGTAAGGCTTGGAGACCACCGGGCTCTGTGTTGCTGTCACTTCCTGCTTGGGCAAGTGATCCACCTGCCAACTCTCAAGGTTGCCTTTTTTTTTTTTTTTTTTTTTCAGAGAGAGAGAGAGAAAAAGAGAGCATGAGTGGGGGAGGAGGAGGGAGAGGGAGACAAACTTCATCAAACTCCCTGCTGAGCACTGAGCTTGGAGAAACCACCTGGGGCTCCATCTCAACAACCCTGTGGTCATGCGCCGAACCGAAGCCAAGAGTTGGACGCTGAACTGCCTGAACCCCCAGGACCCCTCTCAATGTTGCCTTTTTACAGAATTGGAATAGAGAGAGCTCTTACCCAAAGGCGGATGTCCAGGCGGGACACCTGGCCGTCTGTAGCGATCGCTTGGGGAGCGGATATATTAAAGGCCATATTTCTGAAGCCACCCACATTTAACCGAGGCTGTCTCCTCAGAGCCTGGGATGGATCGGCTCGCTGCCATGGGCGGTCCTGTTCTCAGCCACTGGCCCCAGGTGCCTGGTGGGAGCCCTGGGAACAAATCGGGACCTCGGGGATGGGGCAATTGAGTATTTCTGTTATGTTCTGCATGACCCGATATCTTGAGCTCAGCCTGTCCTGTCCTGAGTTGTTCTGTGTGAAGGGAGAGGCGCCCTGTAAGGAGGAGCTCCAGCCCCCCCACCCACAGGAACCCATCACTGGGGGCCTCCCCATCACCACTGGCCTAGGAGCGGGTGCTGTGGTCACAGATACAGGCACTGAGCCTGGGGCTGTGTCTGCATGTGGTTGATGAGAGGGGCTGAGAACTGCTGTGTGGTTTTTTATATTTGGTTGGGTTAGGATGTTAGCATCCCATTCTTACTGGGCCAGTGGAGGTTGGCCAGTCCCAACGAGATGGGAATAAGGGTGGCCCCTTTGGTAAGTGAACAGGATCCCTGCGGTGGACAGACGCCCAAAGGGCAAAGGGTGGCTGGAACAGTAAAGATAACAATGTTGCCATAACAGGGGCCGTCTCACCAGATGCCTTGTGATGGGAACATAGTCTAGCGGACTTGCTCCTGGACTGGAAGTCAAGTCCACAGTAAAGTCTGCTGAGGCATGACCATTGAGGGCAGGGGAAGATGCAGCCTACATGCAGGAGTAAAGTTGGTGCCCATGATGCCGGAGGCGGTGGTGAGAACAAGGGAGCAGGGTGCTGGATGTGTTGTGTGCAAAGCAGAAGCTGTGTCCTAGGAGCAGTGAGCTCTGTAACAAGAGGTCCCTACCCTGTGAGGTCCAGGTGGGTCAAGCTGGGATGACACAAGAAATGCCTCTAGTGGTTGGTGTGGCTTAAAATCCATTGTTCAGCTTGTCATAAAGGCCAAGTGCTGCCTGGTATCAGGCAGTGGGCAGGGGACTCACTCAGTTTTACAAGCATTTGATAGAGGCAGGGTCTGAGAGGCAGTTAGCTATTCCAGAAACATAGTACTCTGTATGATTGTCAGGGTCGCTTAGCAAGAGGCATGTGTGCAACTCGGCCTCCAGGCTACTGCTGCCATAGTCACAGCCCCCTGAGGGCAGAGGCCATCTGGGAGGGGAACGTCCCAATGTCCAAGAGGTCACTGCACATTGTCCCCATCATTTTCTCAGGCTAGGGTGATGTCCAAGGTGCTGGTGTACTTGGGGGTACACTGGTGGGGGCCAACCCAGTGGAGGGTGGCCTACTCAGGAGGAGACCCACGCAGAGCTGGTGTGTCTGGCTGGTGTCAGATCCTGAGTCTACCTGTGAGGGGCCGAGGTCAGGGTGGCATTGTAAGTGTGGTCTCTATGGCCAGGTGAGTGGATCTCAGGGAATTCCATCTGGTCGTTGGGCGTGCGGCTTGCAAAGGAGCATGAGGCATCCATGACCAAGTTTTGTGAAGACTCTATCCACGGTGCATGTAGATTCTGGACACGTTGATGGGCTAATTGTAGGGACATTTGTGGATGGCAGCTTTGCAATCTGAGACTGCTCCGTTAAACTCTGGCAGATGGTCAAAGCATACCCTGCCAGCCAGATGGCCTAACTTGGTCATGCTGGGAGGACATTCCACCAGGGGTATGACTGGAGGCAGGGTATCAGGAGGAGTAGCTCATTTAAACCTTGCCTCATGGCTCCATTTAATGAGAGGGAGGTGAGCTCTGGGTCAGAACCCATGCCCGGTGGCACGCCAGCTGAAGCCCTTCACCTGTGTCCTATGGCACTTGGTCCCCAGCCACCTGCGATGCACTTGTGCACCTGGCTGATTCTGTCTCAGTACATCTTCCAGGACAGGTTAGGGCCCAGGGGTCCCTTGGCAGTCCTGCCATCCAGGCTGTGCAGACGAGAAGGTTGCCACAACAAAGCACAGCATTTACACTTGACCAACTGGCAGGGCCTCTTCGGGACCAGTGGTCTGGGTACTGACCAGAAGCACAGGGTGGCTGGGGTCATTCACTCCTCAGGGTCATTCACCCCTCTATCTACAGTGGGCTGGGGGCTTGGCCCACATCTGCCAACAGCAACCACTAAGTTCCAGGGCTCCTTAGTGGATTCCATTTCTCAGTGGGACAGGCATGTAGACTTCTTTTCTTCTCCCTGAGATCCACAAGGTCCTGCTAGTGGGTCCTATAATTTCAATCTCCTGCAAAAGTTTTGATGCATTTGTTTAAATTGACCAGTTATTATAACACAAATGTGAGGTAACACCATTGGCCATAGCTTTGCAGCTGGTCCTAGAAATCACCACCTGGACCAAGTAAATCTATATAATCATGACCTCGAAGCAATTTGCTTGGCCTTCTAGTATAAGAGGGTCGTATCACAAAATCTGCCCTCAATCAGGTCACCAGTTCAAAAAATCAAAACAAAATAAAACAATTGTGATAGTGAGGAGAGCATCCTCTGGTGATGGGTGTGAGGATGTCCTCCCTGGTATGTATGTGTGGTTCCCTGTGGCACACTCACAGGAAGTCCTGGGGGAAACTGGAACTTGGTGTGGTGGTTTTGGGGTCCTGAGAGCTGGGACTTGAGCAAGACTAGAGCTTAGGGCAAAACTTCTGTCCTAGGAGACTCCCTTTGTTTAAAAGCTTGAGGGGCATGTCTTTGAGTAGACCATGTGCCTGTCTGTAACCAGGCTGCTAAGGACCAGTGAGCAGGGTGGAAGCTCCACAAGATGCCATGTTCTAGAGCCCACGACTGAACAGCCTGGGAGGTGAGATAGGCTCCTTGATCTCAACCTGGGACGTCTGATGTGCCAAAAGAAGGAGCATAGACCTGGGAGAGAAGGGGGTAGTGCGTCAGCAGCGGAGTCTCCAGAGGAGCAGCCAGCGGGAGTCCAGTGGAGGTGCCCAGATCAGGGTGGTGTGCCTATTGTCTCCAGCAGAGGGCCGCTCACCAACATGCTCTGTCACCCTGGGGCATGTGCCCTCTCCTGGAAGCCAATTAGGTACCAGTAAGAGACAACTAGATGCCACTACTTTGCTTAGAGCCAGGTGAGGGGCTGCCTATGCCTGTGTGCCCTGTCGGGGCTGCCATACTGAGTGACTCGGGGTAATGGGCCCAGTCTTCTAAGGGGGAATAGCTATGTTGAGGCTGTCTGGTACCCCAGGAGGTGGCGCATGTGGGATCTTGGAACAGGCATGTAATTTGGATGAGGAGTCTGCGGCATGACTACAAGATGCTTCCAGTGCAGAGACACATGTGGCCATCATCAGCATGCGAGAATTGGCTGTCTCTATCAAATGAGATGCCCCAGGGAGGATCGTCCAAACCAGGCTGCTGACCTGTTGCGTACCACACAGGAGTCAACAGTATATGCTCCTGGGAGTCTCATTTCCATGGCCTGTGTAGAGCCAGGCACACTGCTGCCAGTTCTTTCAGGACAGCCTTCTTCAACCAGGGGTATGCTGTCATCTGGATGGTATACCCTGGCCTTCAGTGGGCGGCCTTCCATACATGGTGGCGCTGCCATCCGCCTTCCATACATGGTGCCACCCCCACCAGCCAGGAACCACTGGCTTCCTTTCCGTGTCATACAGTTGATGCCATAGGCCCCCCAAGCTGCTAGAGGGGCTGCTGGTAGGGGTGCCACAGGTAGCACCTCCACATCAGTGGTCAGGGGGCTGAGTGTGGGGGAAGGCATATCCTCCTGTAATCTGAAAAAAAATTCAACAGTGAGGCCTCAGTGGCTATGCTGAGCCAAAGAGGATGAGAACTTGTGTGACAGGGAGACTGGGCTATGAACCTACAAATGCCTCTGTCTCTAAAAGAGCCCAGTAGGCTGCTAAAATTTGGCAATTGAGTGGCATGTACCAGGCTGTTTGGGTCAGGTTTGGTCCAGAACCCCGTGGGGAGCCAGGCAGAATTGTGCTTAGTTGGGAGACTCCCTGAGGCATAGTCGATTGTGGTCAGTGATTGAACTTGGAAGTCTGATCCCAGAGGGGCAAAGGGCAGTGCCAACTATATGGCAGTTTGCTGAGGTTCTCCTCAAGGAAGGAAGCCAATTTGCAAGCAATGGCATAGTAGGGTTAAGCTTCCATAGGGTGAAGAGACCTAACATATGCTCACCTACCATAGTGTAGTGGGAAGGCCAACTGTGAGGAGTTGAGGTTTACAGTGAGAGGAGACTCATGGTCCTCAGCTGCCCACAGTATGCCAACAAACTGGACAGAGTGGCTGGTCCTTAGATGTTATTCAGAGCAGTGGCTCATCTTCTCTGCTATACATGTTGTGCTGTTCAGTATAAGTCTTCCTGGAGAGCATCTCAGGATCCCTGTAGCAGAATGTCCTCTATATGATGCTAAAGGCCGCAGCGGATTAGTTTGAATGGATTTAGATCTCGTCTGCATAGGTTATATGAGACACAGAGCTGTGTAGGTAACCTTGTCGGCAGCCAAGGAAAGGTGCATCAAGAGTGTCTGAAAGTGAAAGCAAATCAATGTTGTGAGTCTTTACTGATAAGAATAGAGTAAAACACATTTGTTAGATCTCCGTCTACAATGTAGGGACCCTGAGCTTTTTTTGGTGTCATCTATCATATCTGTCTTACTAGAAATGGGAACCTTAATGGCAGGAACCTATGCATTTACATTTCCAGAGTCAGTTGGTAGTCTCCATTCCTTGGCAGCCAGTTTAACACTGGCCAGATGGGGCTATTATAGGGTGAGGTGATGGGCTGATGACTCCAGGGTCAAGCATCTCTGTAATGATGGGCCAAAGGCCCTGTGTACCTTGCTTTGACCAACATTGGGCACATTGCCTATTTGCACTGGAGAAGGAGCTGGACAGGTTCCCCTTTGGCAGTTCCCATGAAGAACACCAGGAATTTAGGTTTATTCCAGTAGGTATGTGTTGAATTATAATCTTCTTGGACCTTCCCTGGTGAAATCAGAAACTGGCCTTGCATTCAGAGGGCAGAGAGAGACTGTAGAAAGAGACAGGTCACTTCAGGTTGGTAGGTGGCAGTTTTAATAAGCAAAGAAAACTCACATATGAGGCTTGTCTTGAGCAGCAGTGGGATAAATGGATCCCCACACCTGTTTGCCAAATCTTAAAAGTTTATTTATAAAGACGCCTCACTGGGTTCAGTCACATAAATGGTGCAGGTGTGTTCTCCACACCACATCACCATCTCACAGCTATATCTTTGGAACAGCCTCTTGGATCGCAGGAAAGCCAAGTGGAACCCACATTCCAAGGACAGGAGGGGGTGAGGAGTGCCCAGGTCCAACTCACAGGTCAACCAGTAGTCACATCTTTTTGATGACATTCCCCAACAATGTGTTATACTTGTAACAAGAAGAGAGAGCCAAGGGGCCACCAGCACTAGCAGCTATTTTTTGGAAATATGGCACCACAGGCACATCCAGTTTGATTTGTACTCTCTCTGGTAGGCTGTCCAAGGCTCCCTTTGGGAATTTAGGAGGGTTATCTGATATTACCATGACTCAGGCTCCTGTGACTAAAAGAGTCAGGAATATGGTTACTACCTTTGTTGCAAGGGACCACCAGAGTCATCAATGGACGGTTGTTCCCAGGAAGTGGGTCAAGCTTCTCCTAGCTGCTGAGTCCTTAGGATAAGGCTGTGGGGGCTTCCAAGCTCCCAGATCAGAGAAAATTTCAGGGGAAGAGTAGACTTCAGGATCCTCTGAAGGTCTCTCAGCCATTGAGATTGGGCTCTGTTGTGAGGTGATCACTAGATAAGAGAGAAGATCTTGCACCAGGGCTGCACAGCTATGAGCTCAATGGGGACCCCAAATTGGCAGAGCTGTGGTATAAAGCCCCTTGCTATTTAGAATCATCCTGGGCTTTGCTTCCAGTGTAGGTGGTATGTAGCTTAGGACCTGGAGGTGGGAAGGGCACTCTGGGAGGTGGGATGGGAGACCTGGGACCTGATGGCTGGCCTTTAGGTTTTGGGCCACTAGAGTACTGCAGATTCTGAGTCTGAGTGAGCATATCCCTCTGTGGCTATTTCCATTAGGCTTCCCTAGCAGTATAGGAGGTAACCCAAAAGTACACGAGTGCTGCCCTGTAATTTAGGGAGGGGGATGCTCCCTGTAAGAATTCTCTGGAGGAGGGGTTGGTATCTTCAGGATTGGAGGTATCCAGGTCATTTGGAATGCTGTGTTCAAAGAAGTGATAGAAAGCTAGGAAGATCAAGGAGTAGGAAGGCCTTAAGCATGCTTCCTCCCATGGATACAACTAGATAACACTCACATCAGCATAAATTCACCAGAAACCAACCTGAAGACTAACAGAACAAACTCCACAACCAAAGATAGAGAAGAGGCCACATGAAGAAAGTGGGAAGGGCAGAGAACATAATGGACTATGGCCACGAGGAGGGAGCTGGTAGTATGGAGAAGGGTGAAAAACAGACTTTCGCACAGAGGAGCCCTCGAACCAGAAGGATGAATCCCCATATTTGGCTTTGAAAGCAAGAAGGGTCAAATCTTGTGAGTTCTTATAACCAGCAGGATGTAAAGCCTGATACTTTAAAAATCAGTGGGCTTAGCTCCGGGAGAGCCTGGAGGGCATTAGGAAGTGGAGTACCTATCATTAAAGAGGCAGCACAACAAACCATCTGTGAAGGTACAGCCCTAAAACCAGCAGTTTGAAAAACACTGGGGGCAGATGGGAGGGAGGGTGATTTACTCATCTCAGAGTGTGGCCCAGAGAGACGAGGATCACAGGGAGACCTCCCCTTAGGTAGAGGGGAACTGGCAGGCATCATTTCCTTCCCCTACCGAGTGTAAACACAGGGACACTTGTGGGAACCAGCACCAACACTTACTACCTAACTTACACCAAACCCTGTCCCCCATCCCCCACCCCCACTTGCACTTGTGTGGATCTGCCTTTTCCCAGTCACATTTACCTCAGCCCCAGCATTGCAGGCTCCTCCCACAGAAGACCAGAGCAAATCCCACTAATACCTGAGTCACACATTTTGCTGGACCTCAGTTCCAGCAACAGCAGGTCTCTTTTGCAAGCAGACCACTACACACCTTGTTAAAATAAGCCCCACTCACTGGGAACTAAACACTGCCCATGACAAAGTATGCCTCTGCAAATGAATGGACTGAAGGGAAAAGTGGCCAGGACTTAATAGCAGAGCACATGCAACACACATAGGAGACACTCCCTCAAGCGCCAGGCCCTGAGGAATAAGACACTGCACTGCAGGGCACTATAGGACATCTTTATAAAGACATTACTGTCAAGAGCAAGAAATGTAGCTGACTTCCCTAACACACATAAACAGACACAAAGAGTTGAAAAAATGAGACAGAGAAATATGTCCCAAATGAAAAAACAGGACCAAACCACAGCAAGAGACCTGAGTGAATTGGAGAAAAGTAATATGCCTAATAGACGATGTAAAGTAATGATCATGAAGATACTCACTGGACCTGAGAAAAAGATTGGAGGACATTCAGTGAGACCCTTAACATAGAGATTAAAAAGAGCCAATCAGAAATGAAGAATACAATAAATGAAATGAAAAATACACTTGATGGAATAAATTCCAGGTTAGAGGAAGCCAATGAATGAATTAAGGATTCATTCCTTAATTGGAATTGAGGACCTGGAAGAGAGAGTAATGGAAAGTAAACAAACTGAGCAAAGGAGAGGAAAGAAAATTATGCAAATTGAAAATAGTTTTAGAGAACTCAAAGACACCTTTAAGTGCAAGAACAATCACATTATAGGGATCTCAGAAGAAGAAAGAGAGAAAAGGGGGCAGAAAATCTAC
Organism: Canis lupus dingo; assembly: GCF_003254725.2. Classification (NCBI taxonomy): domain Eukaryota; kingdom Metazoa; phylum Chordata; class Mammalia; order Carnivora; family Canidae; genus Canis; species Canis lupus. The sequence goes on from NC_064243.1 coordinate 97,772,340, forward strand.
CTAAAGAAATAATAGCTGAAAACTTCCCTAATCTGGGAAAGGAAACAGAAATACAGATCCAGGGGGTACAGAAATCCCCTCAACATTCAACCCAAGGAAGTCTACACCAAGATACATAGTAATTAAAAAGGCAAAAAATAACAGGGCACCTGGGTGGCTCAGTGGTTGGGCATCTGCCTTTGGCTTAGGGCATGATCCTGGGTGGGGTCCTGGGATTGAGTCCCACATCAGGCTCCCTGCAGGGAGCCTGCTTCTCCCTCTGCCTATATCTCTGCCTCTCTCTGTGTATCTCTCATGAGTAAATAAATAAAATCTTTAAAAAATATAAATAAAATGCCAAAAAATAGCAAGAAAGAAAAAAATTAAAAGCAGCAGACAAAAAGAAGACAGTTACAAATAAGAGAAACCATAAAAGGCTATGAGTGGAATTTTCAGCAGAAACTTTGCAGGCAAGAATAGAGCAGCATGATATATTCAAGGTGCTGAAAGGGGAGAAAAATGCAGCCAAGAATACTCTACCCAGTATGGCTATTATTCAGACTAGAAGAAGAGATAAAGAGTTTCCCAGACAAAAACTAAAGGGTCGTGACAACTGAACCAGCCCTGCAAGAAATATTAAAGAGGACTGTGAGTGGAAAGGACAAATCATAAATGAGTGTATGAAAAATAAGTATATCTGTAAAAACCAATCGGGATCCACAAAGTAAAAGAATGTAAAATATAACACCATATACCTAAAATGTAGTGAGGAGAAGAGTAAAGGATGTGTTCACTCTTAAATAGCCATCAACTTAATATAGACTGTTGTATGCAGAAGATGTTACATACAAACTGAATGGTAACCACAAATCAGAAACCACTAATAGATATGCAAAGAATAAGGAGGAAGGAAATCCAAGTATATCACTAAAGAAAACCATCAAATCACTTAAGAGAGAAAGAGAAGAAAGAATCAGAGAAAATTTTCAGAAACAACTACAAAACAAGTAACAAAATGTCAATAAATACATAGCTATCAATAATTATTTTGAATATAAATGGACTAAACACTCCAATGAAAAGACAGAGGGTGACAGTGAATAAAAAACCAAGACCCATCTATATATGCTGTCTACTCATTTCAGACCTAAAGACCCATGAGGATTGAAAGCAAGGGGATGGAGAAATCTTTATCATGCAAATGGATGTCAAAAGAAAGGCAGGATAGCAATACTAATATGGGACAAAATAGATTTTAAAACAAAGACTATAGAAAGAGACAAAGAAAGGTATTCTATAAAGGGGACAGTCCAACAAAAAGATACAATAATTGTAAATATTTATGCACTCAACATGGGAGCACTCAAACATAAAATACTTCATAAGGAACATAAAGGAACACATTGATAATAATATGATAATACTAGGGGACTTTAACACCCCACTTACATCAATGAACATATCATCTAAACAGAATACCAACAAGGAAACAGTGGCTTTGAAAAAAATAAACAGAATTACTATGTAATCCAGTAATAATCCTATTTCTTGGTATATACCCAAAAAGAATTGAAAGCAGGAACTCGAAAGGTATGTGCACATCCACATTCATAGTAGCCTTGTTCATGAAGCTAGGAGCTGGAAGCAGCCCAAGTGTCCGTGGACAGTGAATGGATAAACAAAATATATACTTGTATATATGGTAGTGGGTAAATCCAATGGGATACTATTCAGCCTTAAAAATAAGGAAATTTTGACTCATGCTACAACATGGATGGACCTTGATGACCTGCTCACCATGACACTATGAATGTCAGGAGTTCAGCTAAGCTGCTCCATGGTGTTGCTTCCTTAACATCCATTCTGTGTGGCCAGGCAGCCTGGGGAGCCTTGAACTGACACTGCCCCCTTCCTGGAGCACATGCCCTAGGTAGCCCTCAGACTCACAAGCAGACATATGCTCTGGGTATGACTCCCCATTAGCCCTTCTAAGCAAGTGTTTCCCCGCCCCCCCCCCCAGCCCCCACCTCTCAGGGCCCTCACTGTGTGCATCCCTTAGATAAAACCCCAAGAGGTTACCAAAACCCCATTGTTTTTGAAATGACCAGTTTGGCCTTGGTGGGAAGGGTACCCAAAGCACTACACCCTTGGACCCTATAAAGGCATGAGCCCCAGGCCCTGCCTTTCTGCCTGCACCCTGTCTTGAAGTCCCTGTGTGACCCCTTGGAGATAAGTACTTCCCCCAGGACCTGTGAATAATAAACTTCTCTATTTCAATTTCCTAGTGCTGTTTGTTGTTGTTGTTAACCCAGACTCACCATAAGGCACCCTGAGCTCCACTTAACAAATGCTAATTTGTTACAACCAAGTCAAACAATTGTCTTCCTGAACAGGATGGATTGAGTTGCTTGCAACTGGCCTCAGGGAATGCCTTTTAACTGCGAATGCTTCTCCCAGGGGGTAATCTATCTGAGCCGAGCCTGCCATCTGCTGGCACCCAGTTGCCTCTGTGGACTGTAGAGTATTGCCTGTGCTGAGTACTTGCTGCTTGTGCAGAGTACTTCTTACTGTGCACTGTGCTCCCCCTCTTCTCATTCCAAATTGCAAGCTCAGAGGAAGGCAGGCAGAGTCCACCCTGAACCTTGAAACATTGCTCGTTGAAGCTGATGGAGGTGCCGTGGACATATCTTTCACCCATGAACACCCCATGGAAGTTAAGTTCTCCTAAGGTGTTAAATCTCTAAGACCTAGCTGCTGACTGTGAGGTGAATTGGCTAAGTTTTTTTGCAAGGTCCATTGCATCTGTTAGTGGTCATGCGTCAACCCTGTCCAAGTGTGGTCTACCAGATAAGGGTGGCAGGCATGGCATTAGGACAAGAGGCTCCCTTCTGTGACTACTGTGCTTATGAGCAGTACCAGGACTCCAAGCCCATCCTCACTAGGGTAGGCATGGCTCCTTGCAAAGGCAAGTGTGGCCATGGCCAGTGGTCCCTCTGTGACTACACATCTTCCTGCTGTCCCACCTTGTGATTTGTATTTCCCTGGTGATGAGTGATGTTGAGCGTCTTTTCCTGTGTCTGTTGGCCATCTGTAGTCTTTTTTAAAGATTTTATTTATTTATTCATGAGAAACACAGAGGGAGAGGCAAAGATATAGGCAGAGGGAGAAGCAGGCTCCTCCTTGGGGAAGCCCAATGTAGGGCTCTATCCCAGTACCCTGGGATCACAACCTGAGCCAAAGGCAGACCCTCAACCACTGAGCTACCCAGATGCCCCATCTGTAGTCTTCTTTGGAGAAATGTCTGTTTATGTCTTCTGCCCATTTTCAAATTGGATTGTTTTTTGGGTGTTGAGTTTTATAAGTTCTTTTTATATTTTGGATACTAACCCTTTATCAGATATATTATTTGCAGACTCTTAACTCTGAAACAAACTGAGGATTGCTGGAGGGGAAGGGGTAGGGAATGGGGTAACTGGGTGATAAGCATTAAAGAGGGCACTTGATGTAATTAATGAGTATTGGGTGTTATATGCAACTAACGAATCACTAAACTCTACCTCTGAAACTTAAAAAAAAAAAATCAAGGTGAAAACCAAGCATGGCAGTTAATAGAGGGGAAATAATACTCTGGGAATGGATTAGAAATCTTTCCAAACCTCATTCCCAAAGCATGGCCATTACTTGGCCTGTCTGGGCATTCCCTGGAATATCTCAATCATAAGGCTATCTTTATTTTACCGGACTCACAGCTCACCCAGTGCAAAAAGCCTTTACCATGGGGCACTTATTAATATTATAGGAAATTGATTAGCTTTGTGGCCATATGATACAGAGCATAACAGCAGGGCAGATAATAGGCTAACCAAAAAGCTTCAAGGGAAAATCTGAGAAATGAGATGTCTACAGGGGCTGTGAAAAGTTCTGTCATGTTGCTGGGAATCTAGAAAGTCATGTGCATATGTAGGGAAGTGTGCATGCGTGGGTTGTGCATGTGCCCAGGAAAGACCTAAAAAGGCTGACCTTGAGGCTCTTCACAGCAGGGAATGAAGGGGAAGGCAGAGTTATCATCTGCCTGACATTGGGAGAGGTGGGCCCCAGCACAAACACACACACAAACCCTTGGCAAAGACTGGGAAATCTGTGGAAAGCTGTCCCCAGTTACTAGCTGACAACTAAGCTCAATGAGCAGAGATTTCAGAGACCACATTACACAATTAGGTCAGAAAATATACCAAATAAACAACACAAATTAACAACAACAAATCCTGGAAAGGGAAGATAATCTGGTTTCCAGAGTCCTTTTAAAAGTCTGGTTTCAATACTAAGTAATGAGACATGGAAAGAAACAAGAAATTATGGTTTACAGGCAGGGAAATAAACACATAACAGAGACTGTCCCTGAAAAGCCCACATACTGGTCTTCTAGACAGGCTTTGAAGTCTATTTTAAATATGTTAAAAAAACTAAACAAGAGTTAAGCATGTTTCAAGAACTAAAGAGAAGTTTAAGAAAGGTGTCTTACCAAATGGAAAATATCAATTAGAAAAAAATACAAAAAATTAAACTGTTGTTTAAAATTATAACTGAAGTGAAAAATTCACTAAGGCAGTATCAGATTTAAGCATGCAGACAAAAGGCCAGCAAACTTGAAGGTAGACCAATGAACCTTTATCTGCACTGGGGAAAGGAATGAAAAGAGTCAAGAAATATGAACAGAACTAAAGGGGACCTATAGGACACCATCACGTGTCAAAATACATAACGGGAATCCTGGCAATAGAGGAGAAAGGGAAAAAGAATATTTGAAGAAATTATGGCCAAAATTGTCCTTATTTTCATGAAAAACATTAATATATACATTCAAGAATCTTCACAAACTACAAATAGAACCAACTCAGAGAGCCATCTCTAGGCACATCAAAATCAAACTTCTGAAAACGAAAGAAAAAGAAAATCTAAAAAGTAGCAGGAGAGAAGCAACCCATTACTTAACAGATGGTGAATAAGACCTAATTTCTCAGGGCACCTGGTGGTGCAACCAGTTGAGTTCCAAATCTTGGTTTTTGGTCGGGTTGTGGTCTCAGAGTTGTGAGATCAAGCCACATGTTGGGCTCTGTGCTCAGCAGGGAGTTTCCTGGAGATCTTCTCTCTCCCTTTGCTCTTCCCCCTATACCTCTCTTAAAAAGGAGGTGGGGGAGCAGTATTGTATACCAACAAGTTAAATAACCCAGATGAAATGGACAAATTCATGGGAAGACATGGACTCTTAAAACTGAGTCAATAAGAAACAAATTTTGAACAGACCTATAGCAAGTAATCAATAATCATAAAGCTTCCCACAAAGAAAACCCAGGAACAGATAGTTTCACTGTTTCATTCTACCAGATGTTAGAAGTAACATTAATCCTTTACAAAGTCTTTCAAAAGATAGAAGAGGTGAGAACCCTTTCCAACACATCCTAAGAGGCCATTATTACCCTGATACCAAAACTAAACAAAGATATCACAAGAAAACTACAAACCAATATCTGTTATGAATATGGTGTTTTAAAAATTCTCAAAAACTTACTAGCATAATGAAGCTAGTACCAAAACAATGAGAAGACAGGCTACATACTAGGAGAAAATATTTGCAAAAGACATATCTGATAAAAGACTGTTACCCAAAATGGGCAAATGACCAGAACAGACAATTCAACAAATAAGACATACAAATAGTAAGTAAACATATGAAAAGATGCTCCATATCATATAGAGATCTCCATATCATTAAGAACTGCAAATTAGAGGCACCTGGGTGCCTCAGTGGTTGAACATCTGCCTTTGGCTCTGATCGTGATCCCGGGGTCCTGGGATCGAGTCCCATAGCTAGCTCCCTGCAGGGAGCCTGCTTCTCCCTCTGCCTATGTCTCTGCCTCTCTATGTGTGTCTCTCATGAATAAATAAATAAAATATTTTTTTTAAAGAGTTGCAAATTAAAGCTACAATGAGAAACCACACATCTATTAGAATGGTGAAAATCCAAAACATTATCAACATCAAATGCTTGTGAGGATGTAGAGCAAGACAAAAGCTCATTTATTTCTTACAAGAAGTCAACATGGTGGAGCCACTTTGGCAGAAAGTTTAGAACTTTCTTACAAAATCACATATACTCTTACTATTCAATTCAGCAACTGTGCTCCTGTTTTGGTATCTACCCAAAGGAGTAGAATGCTTGTGTCCACACAACACCCGCAGATGGATGTTTATAGCAGCTTTGTTCCATAATTGCAAGAACTTGGAAGCAACCAAGATATCCTTCAGTAGGTGATTGGATAAATAAACCTTAGTACATGCAGGCAATGGAATATTACTAAGTGCTATAAAGAAATGAGCTTGTCCACTTCTGTGCTACATATCCCTGGCATCTGAGATGTTGGTCGGCAGGTGTCATGGATTAGGTAAGGCAGTTCATTGAGCCAAGTCAGCAGTTTGTGAAGGACTCAGTTTGACTGGTTAAAAGATGCACTAAACCTGATAGAAAAGAATTCCAGAAGATTGCCATGGCAACAGCATTAGGATTTGCTATAATTGGATTCATTGGCCTTTTTTGTGAAATTGATCCATATTGCTATTAATAACACCATTGTGGGTGACTGAATGCTTTTTTATTTTTAAAAAGATTTATTTATTCATTTTAGAGAGAGAGAGAGCACGTGCAGAGAGGAGGAGAAGGAGAGAGAGAGAGAAACTCAAGTTGACTCCTCACTGAGCTCAGAGCCCAATGGGAGTTCAGTCTCAAGATCCTGAGATCAGGGCCTGAGCCTAAAACAAGAGTTGTTCACTCAACCAACTGTGCCATCCAGGGACTGCTGAATATTTTTTAGAAGAATTTTTTATCTTGGGGATTGGTGAACAAATGAGGATTTGAGAAGCTCATGGAGTAAAAATGTGTCTATATGCTTTGTGTTTTCTTTTGTTCCAACATGTTTTGTATTTCTATACCGAAACGATTTCAAAATAAAAAACTAAAAATAAATGAGCTATCAAGCCACAAAAAGACATAAAGGAACCTTAAACGCATAATACTAAGTGAAAGAAGCCAATTTGAAAAGGCTACATACTATGCAACTTCAACTCCATGACATCCTGCAAAAGTCCAAACTATGGAGATAGTAAAAAGTTTGGTGTTTGCCAGGGATTAGAGGAAAGGGTATGAACAAGATGAGCACAGGGGTTTTCTAGGGCAGTGAAACTATTAGATATAATACTGTATTTTGTTTGTTTTTGTTTTTTTAATATTTTATTTATTTATGACAGATACAGAGAGAGAGAGAGAGAGGCAGAGACACAGGCAGAGGGAGAAGCAGGCTCCATGCACCGGGAGCCCGATGTGGGATTCGATCCCGGGTCTCCAGGATCACACCCTGGGCCAAAGGCAGGCGCCAAACCACTGCGCCACCCAGGGATCCCTGATATAATACTGTAATGGTGAGTACATGTTATCATGCATTTGTCAAAATCCATGGAATATACAACACTGAGAGTAAACCTCAATGCAGACTACAGACTTTGAATAATAATGAAGTGTTACTGTTGGTTCATTGATTCTAATAAATGTACCACTCTGGAGCAGGATGTTGTTGGTGGAGGAAGCTTGTGATTATGAGGACAGCATGTATATGGGAACTTTGTATTTTCTCCTTAATTTTATTGTGAATGTAAAACTGCTCTAAAAAATATAGGATGTTTTTTTAAAAAAGCATTATACATAATGACTAAATGAGATGTATCTGAGGAATGCAAAGTGGGTTCAACATAAGAAAATCAAGCAATGTAATATACTGTGTTGATTAAGGCAAATTCCACATGCTAACCTCAACAGACACAGAAATTTTTTTTTTTTTGACAAATCCAAAATCCTTACAGGATAAAAATATTCAAAAAAATAAGATTAGAAGGGAACTTCTTCAACTTAATAAAGACATCTATGAAAATCCCACAATTAATATCATACTTAAAGTTAGAAGACTGAAAGTTTTCTCCCTAATACGAGGAACAGGACAACCATGTCTGATTTCTCCACTTCTACTCAGTATTTTACTGGAGGTTCTAGCCAGGGCAATTAGACAACAAGAAGAAATGAAAGGCATCTAGATTAAAAGATAGATGTAAAACTATCTGAATTTATGGAGGACATGATTTTGTATACAAAAACCACCAAGAAATCCACAGGAAAATGGTAAAAGCTAATAAGTGAATCCAGCAATGTTGCACTAAAAACTACAAAACGTCATTGAAAGAAATTAAAGAATATCTAAATAAGAAGAAAGATATCCTATCTTCATGGATTAGAAGACTTAATATCTTTAAGATGGTAATACTTCCCAAATTATGTACAGATTCACTACAATTCTTACACAATCTAGTTCACTTTTTTGTTGAAATTAACAAGCTAATCCTAAAATTAATATAAAAAGGCAAAGGACCCAGAATAGCCAAAATAATCTTGAAGAGTAAGGACAAAATTAGAAGATCCACATTTCCTGATTTCAAAATTTACTACAAAGCTGCAGTAATCAAGACTGGGTGATACTGGCATAAGGATAAACAAACTAGTGGGATAGAATTGATAGTCCAGAAAAAACCTCCATATATTATGGTCAACTAATTTTTGATAAGGTTCCCAAGACAATGCAAGAAGAAAAAAAATACTTCTTTCAACAGATACTGTTGAGACAACTGTATACCCAGTTGTCTAATGAAGCTGGACCTCTGTCTCACACCACGTCAGAATATGAACTTGAAATGGATCAAGGACTTAAAGTGTAAGTGTTAACCTTATGAAACTCTTACAAGAAAATGTAAGTCTTTATGGTCTTGGATTAGTCAGTGGTTTCTTAGGTATGATGCCTATAGCAAAAGCAACCAAAGGAAAAAATAAATTGGACTTAATAAAATGAAATTTGTGCTTCAAAGAACACTATCAAGAAAGTGAAAAAGATAACTCCCAGAATAGGAGAAAATACTTCCAAATCATATATTTGATAAGAATGTAGCATCCAGAACACATAAAGAACTCTTTCAAGTCAATAATAAAGACAAATAGCCCAATAGATAATGGGGAAAGGACTTGAACAGACATTTTTCCAAAGAAGTCATACAAATGGCCTATAAGCACAAAAAAATATGCTCAACAGTATTAGTTATCAGGGAAATACAAATCAAATCATCTTATAGTTACTAGGGTGACAAAAAAGATGGCCACATGTTGGCAAGGATATGGGGAAATAGGAACTCTGGTATACCTCTGCTGGGAATATAAGCCAGTATAGCTACTTTGGACAACAATGTGGCAGCAACTCAAAGAGTTAAACATGGTTACCATGTGGCCAGGCAATTCCACCCCTACATATATACCCAAGATAATTGAAAACATAATTTCACACAAAAACTTATACACAAATGTTCATAGCACTATTTAATAAAGCCAAAAAGTGGAACCAACCTAAATGTCCATCACCTGGACAGCTCTGGTGGTGCAACAGTTTAGCACCGCCTGCAGCCCAGTGTGTGATCGTGGAGACCCAGGATTGAGTCCCAGGTCAGGCTCCCTGCATGGAGCCTGCTTCTCCCTCTGCCTGTGTCTCTGCCTCTCTCTCTCTCTTTCTGTGTCTCTCATGAATAAATAAATAAAATCTTAAAAAAACATGTCCATCACCTAATGAATGGATAAACAAAATGAGTTATGCTCATATGATGGATATCATTTGTCCATAAAAAGGGAATGAGGCCCTGATGTAATGATATGGATGAACCTTGAAAACATGCTAAGTGAAAGAAGTCAGATGCAAATGTCACATACCATATGATTTTCTTTTTAATGTGAAATGTCAGACTAGGCAAATTCATAAGAGATAGAAAGTAGATTAGTGGTTGTCCAGAGTTGGGAGAAGACAGGAATGGGGAGTGACTGCTAATGGGGAGGAGGTCTTTTTGGAGGGTGATGAAAATATATTCTGGTTTAGATAGTGGAGATGGTTGCAATCTTGTGAATATTTAAAAATCTTGTCAATATACCAAACATCACCTAAGAGTACACTTGAAAAGGGGAATTTTATGGTATGTGAATTATATTTCAATTTAGAAAACAAAAACTTTGGCCATCCTTTTTTAGGTCTATCCCTGAACTCTGATCTGTTCCGTTGATTTTTGCATCTATTTGCCTGCCATTACCACACTGTCTTGATGGCTGCAGCCATATACAACTCCTTACAATTGAGAAGGGTGGTTCCTCCCTCCTGCTTTATTCTTCCTTTTCTTTTTTTTTTATTTTTTATTTTTTTATTTATTTATGATAGTCACAGAGAGAGAAAGAGAAAGAGGCAGAGACACAGGCAGAGGGAGAAGCAGGCTCCATGCACCGGGAGCCCGACGTGGGACTCGATTCAGGGTCTCCAGGATCGCGCCCTGGGCCAAAGGCTGGCGCCAAACCGCTGCGCCACCCAGGGATCCCTATTCTTCCTTTTCAACCCTTTTGAAAATAGCTATTCTAGGTGTGCCTGGCTGGCTTAGTCGGAAGGGCATGTGACTCTTGATCTCAGGTTTGTGAGTTTGAGCCCTGCATTGGGTGTAGACATTATTTTAAATAAATAAATAAACTTTAAAAAATAGCCTTCTCATATCTTTTTTTTTTTTTTTTAAGATTTTATTTATTTATTCATGAGAGACACACAGAGAAAGGCAGAGACACTGGCAGAGGAAGAAGCAGGCTCCATACAGGGAGCCCGATGTGGGACTTGATCCGAGCAATCCAGGATCATGCCCTGGGCCAAAGGCAGACACTCAATCGCTGAGCCACCCAGGCGTTCCTGCATTCCCATATCAACCTTATCATCAGCTTGTCTACCTCTAAACATTCTTAGGGGTACCTGGTTGATAGTTTTGCTCAGTTCTTCTACGTCTGCTGATTTTCTGTCTGGTGGTTCTATTAATTACTATGAGAAAAAAGTGTTAAAGCTTCCAACTATAGTTGAAGATATGTCTATTTTTCTTTTCAGTTCTGTCAATTTTATTCCTTAGTGCATACACATTTTAAATTACATCTTCTTAATGAATTGACCCTTTTTAATCATGATAATGCTTCTCTTTGACACTGGCTGCTTTCTTTGTTCTGAAGTCTATTTTGCCTGATTTTAATATCACCACTTTGGCTGTCTTGGATTAATGTTTTTATGTATATATATATTTGTTTTGTTTTGTTTTTTAAAGATTTTATTTATTTATTCATGAGAGATACAGAGAGAGAGAGGCAGAGACATGGGCAGAGGAAGAAGCAGGCTCCATGCAGGGAGCCTGACTTGGGACTCGGTCCCCGGTCTCCAGGATCATGCCCTGAGCTGAAGGCAGGCGCTAAAATGCTGAGTCACCCAAGGATCCCCTATGTATATATTTTAAAGGACACTTTAAAATTTTAGAATAGTTTTAGATTTATAGAAAAACTGCAAAGATAATATGAAGTTTGCATATTAACATTTTATATTAATATGGTACATCTATCACAAATAATAAACAATATTGATACACTGCCCATATTTTATTCAGATTTCCTTAGTTTTATCCTAACGTGTTTTTTCTCTTCCAAGTTTTCATCCAAGATACAAGTTACTTTTAGTTGTTACATCTCCTTAGGCTCTTCTTGGCTATGACAGTTTACCTTGCTTTTGATGACCTGGACTGTTTCAAGGAGTGTTAGTCAAGCATTTTGGTAGATTGCCCCAAATTGGGATTTGCCTGTTGTTTTCCTCATGGTTAGATGGAGGTTATGAGATTGGGGGTAGGGGGTCGACCATGGAGGTAAAGTTCTATTCTCTCCATGTATCAGTGATATGTACCATCAGTGTGACTTATCACTGGTGATGTTGACCTTGGTATCCTGGCTGAGATGGTCTCCTGTCCTCTTATTCCCTTTCCATACTGTCCTCTGACATTAAGACACAATGTACCAGCCACACTAAGGACTGCAAAGTCAGGCTGCACCTCCTGAGATCAGAGCATCGACATAAATTACTTGGAATTCTCCTGCACAAGATACTTTCCATTATCCCCCAACTGTTTTTTTATTCAATCATTTATTTATATTACTATGGACCCATGGACATTTACTTGGGGCTATAATCCAATACTACATTATTTATTTTGTTGGTCGAATAGGTACAGCTTTGGCCATTGGGAGCTCTTTCGGTTGGCTCCTTGCACTTTTTTCCCCCAAAGATTTTATTTATTTAGCACAAACAAGGGGAGGGGCAGAGGGAGAGGCAGGCTCCCCGCTGAGCAGGGAGCGGATGGCGATGAGGAAGACGATGATAACGACGTGGAACTCAATCCCAGCACCCTGAGATCATAATCTGAGCCGAAGGCAGTCATGTAACCAACAGAACCACCCAGGTTTTTTTTAAACAATTGTTTAAAAAGTTTTTTTAAACAATTGTTTACTTTTCATTTTCAATATTATCTGTGACTACCTTGAGAACCACTTCAAACAAAGCTATAAGTTTTGCTTTCAAATATCAAACAATTTTTAAAGTCCAAGTGGAAAAGAAACAGCTATCATATTCACCAAATATTAACCTATTCTACTCCTCTTTTTCACTCCCAACATTCCCTGTTTTCTTCTGTTATCATTTGTCTTCTGTCTCAAGGACTTCCTTTAGCAATTCCTCTAGATGAGGTCTGCTAACAACAAAATCTCTGTTTTCCTTCTTTTGAGAAGTCTTCATTTCCCTTTTATTCTGAAGGATTTTCTCACTGAATACAGAATTTTTCTCTTGGTATCTGAACAATGTAATGCCACTTCTCTGGCCTCTGTGTGTCTCTCATGAATAAATAAATAAAATCTTTAAAAAAACAGATATGGGAAGGCAAAGAAGCTAGTATAGCTATTTTTTAAAGTTTATTTATTTATTTAAAAATAAACTCTACACCCAATGCAGGGTTCAAACTCACAAACCTGAGATCAAGAGTCACATGCCTGGGGCAGCCCCGGTGGCGCAGCGGTTTAGCGCCGCCTGCAGCCCAGGGCGTGATCCTGGAGACCCTGGATCGAGTCCCACGTCAGGCTCTCTGTATGATGCCTGCTTCTCCCTCTGCCTATGTCTCTGCCTCTCCCTCTCTGTCTCTATGAATAAATAAAATCTTAAAAAAAAAAAAAAAAGAGTCACATGCCCTTCCGACTAAGCCAGCCAGGCACACCTAGAATAGCTATTTTCAAAAGTGTTGAAAAGGAAGAATAAAGCAGGAGGGAGGAACCACCCTTCTCAATTGTAAGGAGTTGTATATGGCTGCAGCCATCAAGACAGTGTGGTAATGGCAGGCAAATAGATGCAAAAATCAACGGAACAGATCAGAGTTCAGGGATAGACCTAAAAAAGGATGGCCAAAGTTTTTGTTTTCTAAATTGAAATATAATTCACATACCATAAAATTCCCCTTTTCAAGTGTACTCTTAGGTGATGTTTGGTATATTGACAAGATTTTTAAATATTCACAAGATTGCAACCATCTCCACTATCTAAACCAGAATATATTTTCATCACCCTCCAAAAAGACCTCCTCCCCATTAGCAGTCACTCCCCATTCCTGTCTTCTCCCAACTCTGGACAACCACTAATCTACTTTCTATCTCTTATGAATTTGCCTAGTCTGACATTTCACATTAAAAAGAAAATCATATGGTATGTGACATTTGCATCTGACTTCTTTCACTTAGCATGTTTTCAAGGTTCATCCATATCATTACATCAGGGCCTCATTCCCTTTTTATGGATAAATGATATAAATGAGATATCACAGAGACTAGAGATGTGCTCTGGGAGCGCTGGGTGGGCAATGTAACATTTCTCTATGGATGCTTTCCAGTGTTTTTCTTTTCCCTTTAGTGTCCAAAAATTTGATTATGATGCTTCTGGGCATGGATTTCTTTGAATTTATTCTGGTTGGGCTCACTCGGCTTCTTAGATCTGTACATTATCTTTTCCCCAAAATTTGCGAAGCCTTCTGTCATTATTTATTGTAATTTTTTTCAGCCCTGTGCTCTTTCTCCTCCTAAAAGTTAGAAGCACTATTATTGTCTTACAGCTCCCTCATACTCAATTCATAGATTTTTAATTAAAAAGTTTTCATTGTGGAGAAAAAAAAAAATACACAATTTACCATCTGGATGATTTCTTTTCTTTCTTTCTTTCTTTCTTTTTTTTTTTTTTTTTTTTTTTTGAACCATTTTTAAGTGTAGAATTCGGTAGTGTTAAGTGTATTTATATCATTAGGAATCAATGTCCAGAACTTTTCATTTGGCAAAATTGAAACTCTATACCCATTAAACAATAACTGCCTATTTCCCATCCCACTCCCTCCCAGCTCCTGGCACTGACCATTCCACTTTCTATAGCTAAGATTTTGACTATTCTAGGTGGAATCCACAGTATTTGTCTTTTTGTGACTGGCTTATTTCACTTAGCATACTGTCCTCAAGGTTTAGCCATGCTGTAACATGTGTCAGAATTTCCTTCTTTTTAAAGGACAAATAATATTCTACTGTACATATATAGCACATTTTAAAATCCATTCGTCTGTTCATGGACACTTGGGTTGCTTCCTCCTCTTGGTCATTGTGAATAATGCTGATATAAAAATAGATGTACAAATATCTCTTCAAGATCTCACTTTCATTCTTTGGGATATATACCCAAAAGTAGAATTGCTAGATCATATGGCAATTCTACTTTTAATCTTTTGAGGAACCACCAAGCTATTTTCCACAGTGGGCACACCATTTTACATTCTTTTGTGTCTAGCTTCTTTGTTCCACATTGGGTTTGTGATTCATTCATGTTGTTGCCAGGGGTGATGCTTTGTTTATTCTCATTACTGTGTAGTACTCCATTTGTCAAATATTTCACAATTTATTTATCCATTCTACTGTAGACATTTGGGTTGTTTCCAGGTTTGGGCTATTAAAGACTGCTACTATGGATCTGTGCTGTATGTCTATAGTGAACATACATATGTACTTCAGCCAAGTTAAATTCCTAGGAGTAGAATTACTAGATTATTTATATGTATGTGCATTCTCTCTCTCATCTATCTATAAATATGTAAAATCTCCACATGATTTTGAAAAGATAATATCAAACAGTTTTCAAAGTGGTTGTATGAACTTGCTCTCCTATCAGCAGCATATAAGAATTCTGGCTACTTTACATCTTTGCCAGCATTTGGTATTGTCTATCTTTTTAATTTAAATGATTCTGGTGGTTACAGTAAAATTATGATTTTCTTTTTAAGATTTTATTTATTTATTTTAGAGAGAGGGCCTGAGTAGGGGTAGGGAGAGGGGCAAGCAGACTCACTGCTGAGTACAGAGCCCAATGTTGGGCTCAATCCCATGTCCTGAGCTGAAATTAAGGGCCAGATGCTCTACCAACTGGGCCACCCATGTGCCCCAGTAAAATTAATGGTTTTAATTTGAAATTTCCTGATGACTAGTGAAGTTAGTACAGACCTTGTCAAACATATATTGGCTATATGGGTATTGCCTTTTGTGAAGTGCCTACTGCAGGTTTTGCCCATTTTTCCAGTAAGGTTGTCTGCTTCTTTATAAGTTCTAGATAGGAGCCTTAGTATAATAAATATATTATATATGTATGTATTTTAGTATCTTCTCCCTTTCTGTGGCTTTCCTTTTCATTCTCTAGTGGTGTCTTTTGAAGAACAGATGTTCTTACTCTTGGTAAAGTCCAATTTCTCATTTTATGTGCTTTCAATTTCCCTTTTAGTACTTTCTATAACCTCTTTAAGAAAAATCTTACCTAACTCAAAGTCATAAAGATATTGGGTTTTTTTCTAAAACTTCATTGCTTACCTTCCATACTTAGTTTTTCAGTCCATCTGGAATCAGTTATTGTGTGTGTTGTGAGGTTTGGGTCAATACACATTTTTTTCCTAATACAACTTTTCAAATGACTATTTTTTGAAGACCATTCTTTTCCCATGGCACATTGTATTTATCCTCACCATTTGTAATAGCTATAAAGCCTTCCATTCTAAGGTACTCCCATAACTTATCTACCCATTCTTCCATGGGATTTTTGGGTTATTTTCTGACCTCTGCTATCATCAAACAGGGTAAACATCTTTGTATGGATATCAAGGCATTCTTCTGCAATTTTTAAAACAAAAGTGGAACTTCTGAGCCAGAAAATATTTACTTTTTGGGTTTTTGCTGTTGTTTTTAAATATTTTATTTATTTATTCATGAGAGACACACACACAAAGAGAGAGGCAGAGACATAGCAGGCTCCATGGAAGGAGCCAGATGTGGGACTGAATCCTGGGACTCCAGGATCATGCTCTGGGCTGAAGGCAGATACTCAACTGCTGAGCCACCCAGGCATCTCAATATTTGTCTTTTTGAAAAAATGATAAATGACATGGTTCAAAAATCAGAGAATGCAAAAGGGCCAGTGAAAAATTTACCTCCTACCCTGTACCCAATCCTTCTAGGCCCTCCACCAGGTGATTGCAATCATGAAATCTGGAGTATCGTTGCAGATACCCTGTAATGGATGAATAGGCATTATTTAGACTTTTTCTTCTTTTCTTTACACAAGTAGGGGCACACCGTATGCTCTGTTCTGCATCTTGCCTTTTTAACTAAACAATATATCTTAGAAGTCTTATTACTGCACATAAAAAAAGCATCCTCATTAATTTTTAAAGCCATATATTCCATTGGATGGGTATACCACCATTTAGGCAGTCTTCTGCTGATGGACATCTGTGGTGTTTCCAATTTTTTGCCTTCCACACAAGGCTGCAATAAGTAACTTTGCGTATGTCATCTCAGGTGTGTGCAGTGTATCTGTTGGGGGATTTCTACAAGTAGACTTGCTGAGTCCAAGGGGATATGCATCTGTAACTTGATCAGCATTTCCAAGTCACACTCCTCTACCAGCAATGTATAAAAGCTCATATGTTTTCCCATAGCCTGGTTAATAGACTTGGAGCTAGGATCTTTAGTCATTTGTTAGGTGGAAAATTGGAGATTATGTTGCATTTATGTTGTGTGTGAGATTGAGCATCTTTTCAGGGGTTTAAGACCAACTTGTGTTTTTTGTCAACATCCTTCGATGATATGCACTTCCTTAGAATCACTCATGCAAATTCCTCCAAATGTTTCCTCATGAGAAGCCTTAGACATGGGACTTTCAGGTCAGAGTTCGAACTTTTTAAAAGATGTCTCTACGTGTGGCCAACTAACCTTCCAGAAGGGAGGTCCCACTAACGCTTCTTTCACAACATGGCCCTGGACTGGGCTCCCAGCATCACTGGCTGCAGAGTGTCCTTGGAACTGGCAAGGCCAGCTCCGGGTGGAGAGCCTCGCCTGCAGTGCAGAGCTGGCCCCGCCTCTCCGGGAGGCTCCGCCCCGTCGCCAGGAGGCCCCGCCCCAGAGGTGCAGCCCCGCCCACTTACGATGCCCTCCTATTGCGATCGCGCGGCCCCGCCCCGCACAACTGGCCGCGAAGCCCCGCCCCGGGCTGCGCGGCCCCGCCCCCGCTGCGTGTCCCGCGCCGCTGGTCACGTGACGTCTGGGAGGTGCGAGGAGGGGCCCCCGGGCGCCATTGCTCCTCCGCGCCCGCGCCGGCGCCCTCCGCGCACGAAGGCTGCCCCCGAGTGAAGTGCGCCGCGGCCTGGCCTGGGCGGGGGGGCCCGCGAAGGCGCCAACGAGGCCCGGCCGCTGCCCCCAGCTGCTGTCTGCTCCCCGGCCGGGCGCCGGGAGGCAGCCCGTTGCTAGGCAGCCGCGTGGCCGGCGGGGCGGGGCCTGCGGGCCGCGGGCATGGACCAGTACTGCATCCTGGGCCGCATCGGGGAGGGCGCGCACGGCGTCGTCTTCAAGGCCAAGCACGTGGAGGTGAGCTGGGCCGCTTCCGGCAGCTGCCGGCCCGGAGAGCCCGCCCCGCCCCCGCTTTCCGGGCCAGCGTCTGCCCCGCTTCGGGCTCTGCGCCCACCACTTGGCCCCTTGAGTGGGGGCCGGCCCGGGCGCCGTCGGCCGCCCAGCCACCCACGAGGGCCCCGGGGAGTCCAAGCCTCGGAGCTGTTAGCGCTGCGCTGCCATCAGCTGGGGCCCGGGCTGGACCTCGCGTCCCTCCCGGACCGGGTGGGGGCGTTTCCCACCCCCGCGACGGCGCCCGCCCCGTCGGCGCACCCGCTTCTCCAGCCGGGGATGGACTGCGGTGTCCCGTTCTGTCCCGCACAGACCGGGGAGATCGTGGCCCTCAAGAAGGTGGCCCTGCGGCGGCTGGAGGATGGCATCCCCAACCAGGCCCTGCGGGAGATCAAGGCGCTTCAGGAGATCGAGGACAATCAGCACGTGAGTGGCGCTGGGCTCCGGCCCTGGGCCCTGGGCTGCGAAGGGCTCCGCCTGCGCCGCTGCCTCCCTCCCTGTCTTGTCCACCTCATCCCCCCACTTAATGTCATTCCCCGTTCATTTCTTTAGTCACTGACTTCTTTATATAAAACATTTGGTAATTTGTAATGATAATAACAGCCTCTGTTGAGCTTCTGTTCTGCAGGCTGGGTTACCTGTGTTAGGTTGGGTGTCATTCTGAGCTCTCTGCTCTCCGAAAGGCCCATCTCAGGATCTCGCATTCTCAGGCCAGGGGAGGAGGCTCATCCACCTGTTGTGGACGCGCAGCGGTCCGTGGAGGCTTTGGCCCGGTTCTGCTGGAGGAGTCCAGGTGTTCTAGCCTGGGGTCCGCCCATAGGCCCTACCTCGTGCTGGGCATGGGTCCCCTTTGGGCTCCTGGGGGAGATGCACAGCGATGGCAGGGCCCATGTGGCCTCGTTGTGCTGTGATGGGGCTGGAGGCACTGTGGGCACGGGGGAGGGACTCATACACCCCCAACCTCATTACTCTTCCTGGGGCTTTTTCTTGTTCCTGGGGAGTGACAACCCTGTCCTGCTCCTACTTGTTTGTTATTCTCTGGAGATGTCCATGATGTATGTATCATATATGACAAAAGCATGTTGTAAAACTTTTTATAAAACACATCTAAAAGTATGTCCTAGTTTTGTATAAAAATGTGTATATAGATCTGAATAGGTGTTCGTATCTGCTGTATCTGTTGTGAAGTGGGATAGAAAGTACTTGTAAGGTGGATTGTAGGTGATAGGATTTTTCTGGTTTTTTTTTTTCTTTATAATTTATTATCTGGATGTATGTGTGCAATCTGCGGAATGATTGTGTGCTACTTTCAAAGCGTGACAACCAGCAGTAAGGCTATTTGCATTTTCTTGAGGAAAGTTCCAGGGCTTGTAGACCACACATGTGGGAGGGGTGGAGGGTCTGTCAGAAGGCTGGTGACATGGGCTCCTAGCTTGCATCAGCAGCCCTGCAGTTTCTACCGTAAAACTGCCCACAGTTGAGCCCCGGTCACCAGAGCTGCCTCCTCACTGTGCCACCCTCCCCACTGTCAGTGTTGGTGGAATCCATCCCTGCATGAAAAGAGAACCCCAGCCCCTCTTTTCATTCATTCCACATAACTTGTGGAATGTCTCCTGTGATGAGCACTGTCCGGGCCACAGCACAGAGCAGAGCAGATGTCCTTCCCCTAAAGGATCGTACATGTTCTTGTCCCTCCAGCCTCCTGTTCCCACCTCAGGCTTTGTGCTTGTCTCTCTTGCCTCTGCTCTGACCTTCTATTCAGGGTCTATTCTGACCCTTCTATGCTCTCTCTGCCCTCAGAACCAGGATAGACTGGGTGGGGAGGGGAAGGCACTTTGCTTGCTTACGTGTCATCTATCTGTGTCCCTGTGCTGTGAGCTCCTTCTGGCCCTCAGGACCTGCCAGGCCTGGCTCCTACTCCCCGCTGTGCCACCTGGTCCCTGCCACCCGTGGGCCCTCGGGATGTTTATGGGATGTGGCTCTTGGATGGCCCTAGGTAGAGGAAACCGCAGGAGCCCTGTTCCGTGCGTGTGTGTGTGTGTGTGTGTGTGTGTGTGTGTCTGTGCATATGCGTGTTTTAGAGAGACAGACACCCTGGGTGATTTTCCAGTTCCTGGCCTGGGGAGCACCGGACACTGCCCTGGTGCCCTTCCTACAGCCTCCTCCTCTGAATGAGTGCAGCATTGGGTGGGGACCTGCTTTCTCTCCAGAGAGGGGAGCACCTAGGGAGCCCTGAACTCCCTTCTGACCTCAGATCTCACATCACTTCACCTGCTGTGTCCTGTGTCAGGGCTGGGGGTCCCCGAGAGGGTCCGGGCCATGTGGGTCCGAGGCTGACAAGATGCCTGGCTTGCAGGTGGTGCAGCTGAAGGCTGTGTTCCCTCACGGCGCGGGCTTTGTGCTGGCCTTCGAGTTCATGCTGTCGGATCTGGCTGAGGTGGTGCGCCACGCCCAGAGGCCACTGGTCCAGGCGCAGGTCAAGAGCTACCTGCAGATGCTGCTCAAGGGTGTCGCATTCTGTCATGCCAACAACATCGTGCATCGGGTCAGTCTCCGTGCCTGCTGCGGTGGGACCTGCAGGCCCAGCCCTTGAAGAAGACATGGTTGGAGGGGGTTGGGGGGACAGGACCTGTGGGTTGGCCACACCACAGAGTAAGTGGTCGTGGAGAGGGTGGGGGCCTGGCTGACCCGTGCTTAGCCTGCCAGGCCCTCCTGCCCTCTGGGGGATCTGGAGGAACTGATGCCTCCGTTGGTGTGCTCAGGACCTGAAACCAGCCAACCTGCTCATCAGTGCCTCAGGCCAGCTCAAGATAGCGGACTTCGGCCTGGCCCGGGTCTTTTCCCCAGATGGCAGCCGTCTCTACACGCACCAGGTGGCCACCAGGTAGGGAGGGCTGATTCCCAGGCAGGACGTGGCAATGGACGGGCCCCGGCCTCCTCACTGGAGATGAGAGGCTTCTGGACCTTCAGTTCAGACCTTGCTAATCAGGCTGTTGTGGGGCTGGGTGACTGTTCCAGACAGCCTCTGGCAGGCCAGCGCTTGGTTGTAACTGCCTGCCTTCCTCCTCACAGGTGGTATCGAGCTCCTGAGCTGCTGTATGGCGCCCGCCAGTATGACCAGGGTGTCGACCTATGGTGAGCTGGGTGGGGGTCAAGTGTGATCAGATGGGAAGCTCCTGGGCTGGGATCGGGGGGTGGTCTGAGGCTCAAGGCCTGTGGATCCTCTACGCAGGTGATAGGGATGGCTATCCCAGGACGGGAGCTGTCCAGAGGCCTGACCTTTATTCGGGGGCGGATGGTGTAGACATGCCTAGGAGCTTGAGATTTAGCAGGTGTTTGAGAAGTGTGCCTCAGAAGGTGAGGCAGCAGCTCTGTGTCCCAGAAATTGAGGCTCTGGGGAGTCTCAGAACTGTCAAGGGTGTTGCTGTGTGTTTTAGGCTTGAGGAGAGTAAGCTCATCGGGAGGTGGATGTGTTTTGTGTTCTAGGCTTGTGGTGTGTGTGTATAAGTCTGTTTCTAGACATGAAGCATCTGTGCTGTTTTGTGGTTCCTTGGCCCTAGGATGGGATGTGGGTGCTGTGTGTTGTGTGAGGTGACCGAGCTGGCGTGGGCGGTCCTGTGTCCGGGTGTGTGGTGACCGAGCTGGCGTGGGCGGGCCCATGTCCGGGTGTGTGGTGACCGAGCTGGCGTGGGCGGGCCCATGTCCGGGTGTGTGGTGACTGAGCTGGCGTGGGTGGGCCTGTGTCCGGGTGTGTGGTGACCGAGCTGGTGTGGGCGGGCCCGTGTCCAGGTGTGAGGTGACCGAGCTGGCATGGGGAGGCCAGTGTCCTGGTGTGAGGTGACCGAGCTCCTGAGTTTGTATCCACAGGGCTGTGGGCTGCATCCTGGGGGAATTGCTGAACGGGTCGCCTTTGTTTCCTGGGGAGAATGATATCGAACAGCTCTGCTGCGTGCTTCGGATCTTGGGCACCCCTAGCCCTCAAGTCTGGCCGGTTTGCAGGAGTTCCTGGTGGGGAAGGGTGGGGGCAGGTGTCCTCCCTTCCCCTGACAGCCAGGACTGCCCGTCCCCACGCTCTTCCTCCTGGCCCCATGCCTCCTTGGCCCCACATACTCCTGGCCTGTCCCTGTGTCCCCAGCACACTCGCACTTCTCACACCGGCGTTGGCGCAGGGGCCTGAGTCCAGGAGGGGGTGTGGGACCTCAGGAATCTTGGGTGAGGGTGGGCAGGCGGCTGCCATAAGCTGGTGATGGTGGTTCTAGGAGATCACGGAGCTGCCCGATTACAACAAGATCTCCTTCAAGGAGCAGGCGCCTGTGCCCCTGGAGGAGGTGCTGCCCGATGCGTCTCCCCAGGCCTTGGACCTGCTGGGGCGGTTCCTCCTCTACCCCCCACACCAGCGCATTTCTGCCTCCCAGGTACTGGTACTTGCTTCCCCCGAGCCTCCTCACTTGGGGCCCTGGAAGCCAAGGGGGGAGGCCCCTTAGGACCATGGGGTCATGGGCAGGCCAGGGGCACTGCCCACCTTGCAGAAGAGCACATTGGGTTACCAGTGACTGGCTCCCTCATCCCTTCAACTGCTGCTGCTCCACTTCTGTATACACCTGTGTCGTCTTGAGGCCTTGGGCGGAGGATTGGGCTTGACTTTGGGGAGCTGAGATGTAAGCACCAGAGGTGTTTTTCAAAGAGAAATGATGAGCAGAGGTCTGGCAGGGGACCTAGAAGGGTAGGTTGTGTGGCAGGGAAGGAGGGGAAGATCATGGGCTGACAGCCAGTAGTGCAGGGGGCCTTGCTCTCCGGTGTACCCATGTCCCCACCCTGCCCTCAGCACCCGCATAGACAGGGTGTGTTCTGTCGTCATCAGTCCCTCTAACGTGGGTGGAGGCTGTCTAAGTGCTTCCTTCAGTGAGCCCAGCACCCCTTCACCCCGCATGGCCTGCTGCCTGTTCAGGGTGCCCTCTGCCTGGCGGGCTGCACATACCCCCTGTGCGGTTCTCCTGGGGCACCCTCTCAGCAGAGGCCCAGGTTCTAGGGGTCCGCAGGGGTCACACACTTCTGTGGCCCTGCCACCTCCTGCCCCATGCTCATTCATTCCCCTGGGCTTCAGGCCCTCCGTGTCCTTGGGCCTTGAGCACAGCTCTGCAGGCTGGCAGCCTCCCTGGTGTCCCACACCCTCAGCTGTCCCCGCTGCCGCAGCACTAGTCACATGACACACCCTGTCTCTTTCCTCTTCATCTTGTTGGTCACCCGCACCCGGGACCCGCGGAAGACTTGAGGGCAGCTCTTTGTTTGCCAGCCTCTGGAACATGCTCAGATGCTAAGCACTAGAGGGCTGTGGGCCAGCTGAGCAGACGTGCACATGTGGGAACAAGCATCTGCGGGAGGCTCAGCTCACCCCTCAGAGGGAAGTGAGCTAGGGCTGGGACGGGGAGGTGACTGATTGCCTTCTGCTGTCTCTTGCTTGCTGCTGCCAGGCCCTCCTGCACCAGTACTTCTTCACAGCTCCCCTGCCTGCCCACCCCTCGGAGCTGCCGATTCCCCAGCGCCCAGGGGGACCTGCCCCCAAAGCCCACTCAGGGCCGCCCCACGTCCATGACTTCCGTGTGGACCGGCCTCTCGAAGAGTCGCTGTTGAACCCAGAGCTGATTCGGCCCTTCATTCCAGAGGGCTGAGACTCTGGGCCCCTCAGGTTTCTCAGTCTGCCTAGCTTGACTCAACCTCCCATGGCCTCCACCCAGCCACGCTAGGTCTGCTCCATGTCCGGTCCGGCTCCAGCAGAGCAGACCCGTAGCCTACACCGTTGGCCTCCCCTGTGGGTGCTATGGACTCAGCCATTGGACAGAGACTGTACCTGCCATGGTACTGGTTCTCCAGGCGCCCTGCCGCCGGGGTCAGGGCCCGTCCTGCTGGAGCCATCAGAGGAGCACAGCCTGTAAGATGTCCTCATACTGAAATGAGTGGGAGGGCAGGTTTGTTTTGTTTCTGTTTTCAGAGGCATTAAAAGCTAGTTCAGTTTTGAGATTTGTTATGAAAAGCCCGGGCAGTTTTGCCTAGTGTCTGCCCCTCTTCTGTTCCTGTTGTGGGATGTGGCCACAGTGGCCTGGAATCCTGGCTGTTATTCTCCTTGGTCACCTGGAAAGTGGCCCCGCTCAGGGCTATTCTGGTCCTGGGGGCTTCATGCAGTGGCACGTGCTCCTGTTTGGAGGCGAGGGGACAGAAGTCAAGCCCAGGGATGGCTCAGGTAGGGGGACTGATCAGGTTTGAGCCGGTTTACAAACATCTCTACACTGAGGATGAGGGTGAACCAGGACCAGAGGTGCCACCTGCTTAGATACAGAGCTGTCTTGCTCTGTGTCTAAGCTCTATATCTAAGCAGCTCCTGTGTTAATTCAGTAACTCCAAATACAAGCCCAGTCAGCCCTGTTTGTTGTCTTACAAGATCAGATCAGCTGTTTGTACAATATTTACGGAAATAGAAGGGTTAGGAGAGGGCACAGAAGAGAAAAAAGAGGGAAAGACTCCATTAGACTTCAGGCTTCCTATAGGGCTCAACCAACGATCGGGAGATTGGGACGGTGCCGCCTTGAGTCAAGAAGAGCTGACAACAGCGGGGCAACGTAGCCATCTTATTCCTAAACCTCTTTTTGGCTTTTCACGTGGGTGGCTGAGGACTGAGGGCGGGTGACTGGCCATCCAAGCCCATGGGTAAAGGCACGACCCGGCGGCCCCCGCTGCAACCTTCGGGGGTTGCGAGCCCGGGTCTCCAGCCGCAGCTTCCGTCCGCTCCGTGGATTCCAGCCTGTCCCCCGCACCTCGACCACTGCGGTACCAGGACTTGGGAGTGTGAGGCTGCCGTGCCAGGCTCAGGGGAAGGAAGGTCGGGGTCTCCGGTAGGGTGGATGGCAGGTGACAGCGGGCCTGAGGTTAGATGCGGAGGGGCGGGGGCAGGACCAAACCTGGTGAGAGAGCCAAGTCCCCGGCCCGGGTCAGGGCGAGGGCCGAGGTTGGCGGCCAGGCGCAAGTGAAGACAGGGGAGAAGCGGGCGGACCGACCACTGCCCAGGGCCGAGAGCTGCCTGGAAGTGGGCCGACCCGGAGGAGCAGGAGTCTTGCGGGATGCGGAGAAGCAGGCCGCCGGCCGGGGGCGGGGCGGGGCGGGGCGGGTTTGGTCGGCCGGGCAGACGTGCGTAGGATGGGCGGGACTTGCCTGAGTGGCGGAAGCACGGCGGGATGGGCGGTGCTCAGGCTGGCGGGACGGAAGTGCGGTGGGATGGGCGGGGCTTGGGCGAGCGGAGCGGAAGTGCGGTGGGATGGGCGGGGCTTGGGCGAGCGGAGCGGAAGTGCAGCGGGATGGGCGGGGTCGGTCAGCCGGACGGAAGTGCGCTGGGATAGGCGGGGTTCGGGCGAGCGGAGCGGAGGCGCGGCGGGATGGGCGGGTTTGGGTGGGTGGCGGAAGCGCGGCGGGCTGGGCGGGGCTTGGCCGAGTGAAGCGGGGTGCCGCCGGGCGGGCGGGGCTTGGCCGGGTGGAGCGGCAGCGCGAGAGGGCGTGGCGGGAAAGGCTGGGCGGCCCGGAAGATGGAGCCGCAGCTTGGGCTCCACGAGCTGCTGCACGTTTTCTCCTTTTTGGAGGCCCGGGACCTGCTCCGCGCTGCCCAGGTGGACAAGGTAGCGCGCTGTGTCCCGGGCGGAGGCGGTGCTTTACAGTCCCTGCGTGCTCACGGCCGGCCCTTCCTCGGGCCTGTTTCCCCCCGGGAGGCGGCGATGGCAGACCCTCCTTGCCCGGTGCGCGGACAGCGAGCGCCCGGCCTCGGCCTCGGCCCCGGGCGCGGGGACCAGCTGGGGGAACGCGTCCCCTGCTGCTGCTGCTGCTGCTGCTGCTCCTGGAACGTCCTGGAGTCTCCGCCGCGGGGCCCGCGAGCGACCCCGCAGTGTCCGCAGGGTCCAGTCAGGACGCCCACAGCGGGGGTCGGGCCCCGGCGGGCTAACGCGCGCGTGAGGGTCGGTCGGGGCCTGCGCTCGCGCGGGGAGCGGGGCTCGCGGCGGGGGCCCGGCGCTGGCCGTAGGACTGCTGGCGGACGGAGGGCTCTGACCCCGCGGGAGGGGGCTGGGCCGGGGGCGGTTTGCGGCGAGCGCCGCTGCCGTCGGCTCCGCGGTGACAGGTGCGGTGCCCCGCCCCGCCCCGCCCCGCCCCGCCGCGCCCCGCCCCGCCGCGCCCCGCCCCGCCCCGCCGCGCCCCGCCCCGCCCCGCCCCGCCCCGCCGGCGTCCCGGGCCGGCCCTCATTAACTCGCGCGTCTTCACGTCCTTTACGGAGAGGTCCCTACGCAGGCTTTTACTTGAGTTCTCTGACCCGTTTAGAGTGTGTCACGTGAAACACCGGGTTTCTATCCCGTTTACTAGGGAGGACCCTGCGTGTTCCCGATGGTCCCCACCGGCTGGGGTTGGATCTGGCTGCTCGCACCGCTGGGGCTGCCTGGGGCGGCGGGGGGCGTGTTCCGTAGCTGGGGAAGGGGTCTCAGTTGGGTTTTGAACCGGGAGCTACAGAGAAGGAAAACGTGTTGAACTTCGTGCCTGACTTGGCTTGATTTTTGCAAAATAGACATTTCACATTCCTGCTGAAGATACCGAGGACCTTTGACCCAGCCAATGAGCAAGGGCTGTGGAAGTGAAGTGGAAGTGGGGCCTGGGCTCAGGGGAGGGGGCTTCCTTTCACCGTTCCAGGGATGAGGCCTTCCGTGGGGCGGGACCGCGGACAACCGCGCAGTGGTTCCCATCGAAGCTTCAGAATCCAGGCTGGAGAGGCCAGGGAGCACCAGGACGGGGCTGCGGCCCCCCCCCCCCCCCCCCCCGACCCACCGGAGCCTCTCCGCAGTGCATGCGCGTGGCGGGGGGGGGGGGGCAGTTAACCGAGCAGGGCTGACAGCGCCCCATCGCGCCCCAGGCCACGCGCGATTCTACCCCTGGGCATCTCCGTGTCCTCCAGGCCTGGGCCTTCACCTCCTCCCTGCAGCAGCCTCTGGGGCCTGTTGCTCTGCCCTGGCTTCCAGCTCTAACTTCTGACAGCTGCGGGCGATCTTCCTCCAACAGCTTAACCCTGCCCTCCGCCATCCCTGATTCCCAAGTGGCTTCCCAGGTTTTAACAATAGGACTTGGGGATTTGGGTCTAAGCAGATCTTCGCTCCTTTCCCCAGAACCCAGCACTCCAGTTATGGCAGAACACTCTCTCCTTCACATCTTTGCCGAGTGGTCGGTCCTGGCTCTCCCCGGAATGCTTCAGCCTCTGGGGACTTTATCTGTAGTCACTTCTGAGTCCCTTGGTTCCACCGAACTGGCCATTTTCTCCTTTTCCATTCATTTGGTTGTTTTTATTGGATCGTGCAAATATGTTTGATTCCCAAGAATGAATTTTCTTGCCTGCAGACAGTGAGTCTGGTTTAGCTCTCCACCCCTTCAGTGCCTAGCAAGCGAGGCACCAAGCAAGCCTGACCATTCTCTTCTCTGCCCTCTTGTTCTAGGTCTGGAATGAGGTTTCAAGGACCAAAGAACTGTGGAGGTGAGTGAAGGAAAAGCCAAACGTGGTCAGGAGAGTGTTCCAGGTGAGGGGTGTCCTGGATAAGTGTTCTGAGCACTGCATTTCTGGCTTTGACGAGTACACAAGAAAGGACCATCCAAGCACCTAGCAGCAGGAAACCACCTCCCCCAGTCACGAGGCCTGTGATACTCTTTTTTAAATGGTATGTGGGAATGTAAGAGTTTTCTTAAATCACATGGGAGATTGACATACAGTGGGAGTACCAGACTCGGGCAGAAATATATAGCAAATGAACACAGTTGGCTGACAGAAGGCAAGTCTATACACTGCTTTTATTTGAACTCATCTTTGGTGTAACAACATAGCTGTATAAGCACAAACGAAATTAGAATAAAATAAAACAAGGGGCACTTGGGTGGCTCAGTCAGTGAAGTGTCTGCCTTTGGCTCAGGTCATGATTGTGGGATCCAGCCCCACGTCAGGTGCCCTGCTCAGTGGGAAGTCTGCTGTTCCCTCTCCTTCTGCCTCTCCAACCCCTCAATCGTGCTCTTGCTTGCATGCACACTCACTCTCAAATCTTTTTAAAAAATCAAAAATTAAATTTGAAGATAAAAAATATTTTAATCATTAATTTATTACATTTTCTTACTCATTATTTTTCCTTGGGCACATGACTGCCTTTGTCCCAAGAAAGGAGTGTCAGATTGTCAGATTGTTTATCTGTTGCTAAATATAAGACAGACTGTAGCCTTGATTGTTAACTGGGAGCTGTATTTCGTTTTAGCCACTATAGCTGTTCCTACATGAAGGGGCCTACATGGAGGGAATCCTTGCTTGATGGGTTTTGTTTTCAGAATAACTGTGCATTGAGATATTTGGGAATTCTTGCCACATTTAGTGTTGTGTCTTACAGCGTCTGTTGCTTTTCATTCACTTGTTATTGCTAATGAATGTTAGCTAGAAAAATGATACTAATTCCTTTAGTTTTGAGAACTTTTGTTGGGCTTCAGTCTTCATCACTACAGTTTGGAGAATGTACTCTAGATAGAACATTCAGTTTTGGAAATTAATTTCTCTATGGAGTGGACAAGATTATGTCTCTTCAAATATGATTCTTAATGATTTTGTGTCATAGGAAATAAATGAATTGACTCATTGATTGGTGTGGGCATTCGTGGAAGACCTAGTGGAGCAGTATTCACATGTTGAAATAAGATGCCAGCCCCAGCCCTGGGGTTTGTTCTCATCTTTGCTGCTAAGCTAGGAGAGGAATTTCTTTTTGGCAGGAGTAAGTTCAAAACATACTTTCAGCAGCTCACCACCTACCCTCCACCCATATGTCCTGTTACTATGTTGTGTTTCTGGTGTCTCAGGTAGATGGTTTGGCTTCTGTGAGCCAGGTCACAAATGGGTTTCAGTTTATTACTATTTCATACTGTTTGGTGCTAAAATTTTTAGCATGAAGTCATTCCTCAGCATTGTGTCCTTGAACTGTGTTTTTATAAAAACACTGGGTTTATGTTTCTGGAGCTGGGACAACAGCATTTCAGGAACATTGTCTTTTGTGGTCACATGCATATATCATTTCTTTTTTTTTTTTTTAAGATTTTATTTATTCATGAGATACACTGAGAGAGACAGAGACACAGGGAGAGGGAGAATCAGGCTCTCTTCAGGGAGCCTAATGTGGGACTCGATCCCAGGACACAGGATCATGACCTGACCCAAAGGCAGATGCTCAACCACTGAGCTACCCAGGTGTCCCTCATGTATCATTTCTGAGGCTGTGTCTGTGATGTCCACCAGGCCCCTAAGTTCTCTAGACCCATTAGAAATTCTTATGGAGACAGCAAATGAGTGTAGTTAACTGGTCGTATGTTTTTAATGTGTCCTGTATAATTTTAACTAAGAATGCTGCAAGTTCCTTTTTTTTTTTAATGCCTTATAACCTTTTAAATTCTGCTTTTTCTTAAACACACTGAACATTAGCTTTTGGTTAGAAGTAAGATCACAAAACAAATATTTGCTTTTGTTTAAGGTACATAATTTCTGTTGTGTACAACAGATCATTTTGTTATTGCTATCTGAAAAGTTTTGGTATCAGTATTTTTTTCACTTGATATATTGAAAATCAGAGGCATATCACATATTTTATTCATATTCATACTTCAGGCTTTTTGATGGTCTGCCTTTGTTTTGTTTTGTTTTGTTTTGTTTTTAAATCCAGTGTGGGGCTTGAAGTCATGACCTTGAGATCCAGACCTGAACTGAGATCAAGAGTCAACCATTTGACCAACTGTCTTTCCTTTTTTTTTTTTTTTTTTTGCCAAATCATTTGTTTTTTTATTTTTTCTAAATAATGGTCATGGTTCCTACTTAAGGTTTGATGTGTATATAATAGCCATAAATACATAGAAATAGACTTTACTTCCGCAAAGAACTGTGCCGCCTTCCCTTTTTCTTTTTTTTTTTTCTTCCCTTTTTCTTAAGCCACTTTATCTTCTTGGTTTAGTTTTTGTTTTCACACTCTTTAGATTGAGATACAGGTACAAGAAATTTCCTTTGTTTCAACTCAAAACCAATGACATAAGGAGTGGTGATATGAGGTAATTGACAGTCTCAACGTTGAGAAGATAAAAAGAGATGGTGAAGTTGAGAGCTTGTTTTTATCTAAAGGGGACAGGTTTATGCAGCTCCAGACAAATTTTATCAGGTGGGAATTTAGGTTCCGTATAGCCAGGCCACCTGCCTTTTCCTGATTTTTATGTGAAAATTTAGGATTTTTTAAGTGTGGCTGCTAGTCCATGTGGGTTAATCCTCTGCAACCCAAACTAAATAATCCAGGGGCGTCTGTCCGTTGTGCCCAGAGGCTGCCAGTATACTATACTACTCTACTACTGGAGTTCCAGCAAGCACAGTAAAACCTTCATCCAGCATGGGCACTGGATTCTTCTTAGCGTGTTAGAAGGTCCCTAGTGCTAGCACAGGGCCAGGCAGGAGGTGCTCAGTGAGTGGAGAAGCTATGATGACTGTGTGTTGAACTTGTTGCGGCCATGGGCTATGAGCCATGAATTTCCCACCTAACCCCTTTTGTGTTCTCTGTGAGATAGGAGTGCTTGGCTGGAGCCACATGATGCCACATTAGCTCTGGGGACTATCATGCTGGAAGCCTCTGCCCATGAAGCCCGCCCCGCACCCCCCCCCCCCCCCGCCCTCTCCCAGCCAGAAGTCCACTCTCTCTGCTCATTTCCCATATCACACGTTGCCCCTTCTGAAATGTCATGCTTCTCCCATGAACTTTTGTTTTGCTTATCCTCCTAACTCCTGGCTCAGAGTGCCCTATGGCAAGAGCCATGTCTCACTCACTTTGGTGACCACAGAGTAGATGGAGATTCTGTAGTTTTCTACAGTGTGGGTACCATTTTTCTTCTTAAAAACCTGATGAGAGAGGTGCTGTCATAGAATTGACAGTAGTCACATGGAAGCTCAGAATGCAGACTCTTGGAAAATTGTGGATTTGAAAATTTTCTCCTCTTATAAAAGCAGTGAGAAAACTGACACAAATTGTCAAAATCAACTTTTTCAGAACTGGAAATGAGCGAGAAACTTGTAGTAGTCTAGGAAGTGTTCAAGAAAAGAAAATTGGAAGCTTAGAACAGCAAGTTTTCTTGACTGCTTCCTATAACCCTTCCAGTTCTGTGTTAGCCTTGAATATATCAATAGCTCACACAGGGATCCCTGGGTGGCACAGCGGTTTGGCGCCTGCCTTTGGCCCAGGGCGCGATCCCGGAGAATCGGGCTCCCGGTGCATGGAGCCTGCTTTTCCCTCTGTCTGTGTCTCTGCCTCTCTCTCTCTCTCTCTCTGTGACTATCATAAATAAATAAAAATTAAAAAAAAAAAAAAAGCTCACACAGTGAAACCAGAATCCTGGCAGTCACTAGAAGGGGAAAAAATGAGATTGGATTTTCATTCCCAGAAAATTGTCATTATTTAACCTGTCTGGTATTTCTTGGAAGACTTCATGGGCAAACTGTTTTTATTTGGTCTGACTTGGAGTTCATTCAATGTGGAAAGCCTTTACTTTGGGACTTTTGTCAAAACAATAACAGACAGTTGATTACCTTTGTGGCTCTCAGAGCTGATGGACAGTAGTTGAGAAAATAGTAGGCTAACCAAAAAGCTTAAAAGGGAAAGCTGAGAAGGTGATGTCTTTGGGGGTTTGGGCTTTGAAAAGCCCTGATACTGTCCTAGGAATCTGAAAGCCAAGGCACGTGTAACAGGGGTGTGCACAAATTCAGAGAAGACCTAAGAATGCTGTAAACTCATGTGTTTGGCTAACCCTGAGATTCTGTGCACATAGGAAGTGAAGGCTAGTGTATAGTTGTCAGCTGCCTTGCTGAGTGTTGAATGCATGCCTTTGGTGCACATATCCCTTTGGTGATGACCAGAAGACTTAGTAGTTCTCGGCATTTGGGAAATCCCTATCCAATCATTAGCTCTAATTTAAGCAGAGATTTCAGAGGCCGTATATAACAAAGAATGTAGGCTTTTCAGAATTTGCCACTACACAAAAAATAACAACAGTAAACCGACTGAAACAACAAACCTAGGGGGTTCAGATTTCCAGAACTCCACATTATTTAAAATGTTCAGTTTTCAACAGAAGTTATGAGTTGTGCAAAGAAATAAGAAAAGTGCACAGGAAATAAAGCAAACAACAGAAGCTGTCTCTAAGAAAGCCCAGGCATTGGAACTACTAGATGAAGACTTAAAATCAGCTATTTTTATTATGTTCTAAGAACTAAAGGGAAGTAGGACAATGTCTCATCCAATAGACAATATCAGTAGAAGGCAACTATAAAATAACTAGGAATTATAGAGTAGAAAATTATACTATCAAAAACGTAGGCAGGATTTGAGCACAGAAGATAGAATCACTGACTTTGAAGATAAGTCAATAGAGATTATCCAGTCTGAAGAATACAATGAATATGAAGAAGGAAGAATCCCAGTGCCTAAGAGATCTGTGGGGCACCATCAAGCACACTAACATTGCATAACAGGAGTCCCAGAATGAGAGGGGAAAGGGAGAAGGAATAAAGTATTTAAAGAAATAAGGGCTGAAGAC
The DNA here is from genome assembly GCF_003254725.2 of Canis lupus dingo. Classification (NCBI taxonomy): domain Eukaryota; kingdom Metazoa; phylum Chordata; class Mammalia; order Carnivora; family Canidae; genus Canis; species Canis lupus. The sequence continues at coordinate 97,804,957 of NC_064243.1, forward strand.
TTCCCAGATTTGATGAAAGAGGTTAATTTACATGTGCAAGAGCTCCATGAACTGCAAGTAGGATAAATTCAAAAGAGTTACACATCACCAGGATCTTAGTGCAGTAAGCAGCACATCAGTTTCACAAAGAGTTCCACACCAGGACACATTGTAGGGCTTAGTGGGTAGAGCATGTAACTCTTGATCTTGAGGTCCTGAGCTCAAGCCCCACATTGAGTGTAGAGATTACTTTAAAAACATAAACAATGTGAAAGGACACATTGTAATCAAACTTGAAATCTGAAGACACAGAACCTTGACAGCAGCAAGGGAGAAGTAATTCATCATGTACAAGGAACCTTAGATGAGATTAACAGTTGATTTCTCATTTAAAAACATGGAACCCAGAAGGTAGTGGGATGACATTGGAAATGTTAAAAGATTATTACTTAGAATTGAATATCTAGAAAAACGAAGGAAAAAATGACCTTTTAAAATGAGCAAAAGCTAAAAAAATAAAAAATAAATAAAATGAGCAAAAGCTGAGATGGTTTGTTTCCCTACTTCCTCTACAAGAAATGAAGGCAGTCTTTCAGATTGAAATGAAAGGACATTAGGCAGTTAGTTGAATCTACATGAAGAAATAAGGAACACTGGTGAAGTAATTCTATAGGCAATATAAAAGGCAATCTAAGTGTATTTCTTATTTGTTAGTCTGTTTTTCCGCTTTATGACTTAAAAGACAATTGCATAAAACAATGACTGTAAATCTCTGTTGATGCACATATAATATATAAAACTTCATTTGTAGATATAGCCATGCAATTGGAGAGGGGCAGGAAATGGTGCTACATAGGAGCAAAATTTTTGGATACTGTTGAAATTAGGCTGATATTAATTAAAACTAGGTTAATCCCCAAGGTAACCCTTAAGAACTCGAGAAATATGGTAGAAGAAATGACATTAGAAGGTATTTAATGCGGGATCCCTGCGTGGCGCAGCGGTTTGGCGCCTGCCTTTGGCCCAGGGCGCGATCCTGGAGACCCGGGATCGAATCCCACGTCGGGCTCCCGGTGCATGGAGCCTGCTTCTCTCTCTGCCTGTGTCTCTGCCTCTCTCTCTCTCTCTGTGACTATCATAAATAAAAAAAAAAAAAATTAAAAAAATTATTAAAAAAAAAAAGAAGGTATTTAATGCAAAAGAAGGCAGTACCAGAAAAGTAGAGGGGAAATGCATATAAAAGAAATGAGTAGTAAGTTAACATATAAATCAATGCTTTATCATTAGTTGTGTGAAATGTATTAAGTGTACACTCCAATAAAAAGGCAGAGATTGGCAGCCCCGGTGGCTCAGCGGTTTAGCGCCGCCTTCGGCCTGGGGTGTGATCCTGGAGACCCAGGATCGAGTCCCATGTCGGGTTCCCTGCATGGAGTCTGCTTCCCCCTCTGTCTGTGTCTCTGCCTCTCTCTCTCTCTCTCTCTCTCTCTGTCATGAATAAATAAAATCTTAAAAAAAAAAAAAGGCTGAGATTGCCAGAAGGGATAAACAATATCCAACTTTATACTGTCTACAAGAGACATACTTTACATTCAAAGACTTAGATAAGTTAAAAGAATGGAAACAGGTATGCCATACAAACAGTAAGCAAAGGAAAGTTGGAACAGCAACGCTAATGCCAGACAAAGTAGACTGTAAGAAAGAATTACTAGAAACAAGGCTATTTTATGATGATAAGTCAATCCACGAAGAAGATCTAAAAATTATAAATGCATATGTACATAATAACAGTAGCAAAATACACGAAGGGCTGACAGAACTGAGGGAAAAATAGTTCAGCAATAAGAGTTGGAGACTTCAAGAAATATACTCTTGAATTACAATTGCGTGACCAAAGCTTATTGCCTTTGGCCTTGAGTCAGTTGTTAAAGCCACTGTGTACAAGGGGATCAGGATCTACTTCATGAAGGTATCAGAAAACTGGCTGGATGCACAAGAAATGATGATGCCTGATGGTGGCGAACATTTGTTCAGTGTCATCTCATCATTATCCCCATTTAACAGTGGAGGCAGGTGAGGGTTCTGTAGGCAGAGTGAGTTGTCGAAGCTACTAGATGGTAAAGGCAGGAGTCAGAGCTAGACCCGTAAACATCCTAGTACCTTCTTCTAACACCTGCCCTATCCTACCTGGGATCATGCATCTGTTTTCCAGGCAACTGTGTCTGAGACGCTGGTCATCATATAAAGCCCCTCAGATGACCTTGGGCACACAAACATGGAAAGAGTACTATCTCTGCCGATCTGAGCTGGAGTTCCGAATGGAATCTGGGCGGCCAGAGAAGGACTTCATCTGCAAAGCCATTGCTGGGCACAATGGTATGGTGGGGAATGTCGTCCTGTGTGCTTTCGTACTGCTCACTTGCCCTGGTCGAGTGTCCTGGGATTTGGTGTTTAGCCAATGAGTGGGTAGGTGCTGCTTGATGAGTACATGCCCTGCTGGGTTCTGTATTCCTGCTGTGTCTCTTGGTGCTCGAGGTAATCTTGTGAAAAAGGAATGGTTATATTTATTTCAGGGTAGAAGAAACAGAAAGCAAGAGAGTAGGGAGCCAATTGTGGCTGGTGGAAGGGGCAGTCCTGGGTATGAAGCCCTATGTCCACTACTGCCCCTAAGGAGCACCTGTGTGCTCTCCAGAGAGAAAGGAAGGATGTCCTGTCTGCCCTTCCCCAGTCTGCATATCCACATCCCAGGTATATGTGTGTGTGTTCACGGCCAGTCTGTGTTTTCTTCCAGGAGGTATAGATGAACTAGCCTACATCTCAACCAACGAGTGCCGGTTTGATGGGCAGGAGAAGTCAGTGGTGTGTACCGTGTCCTCGGACAGCACTGTGCGTGCCTGGGATGTGCAGGAGGTGAGCCAGGGGTGGGACCAAGGTGCAACGCACTGGATCTCAGTGAGGTCCATCCCCTTTGCTAGCTCATTCATCCCCTGTGGGCACCTTCTAGGTGGTGGGATTCCCATGGTATAGACGAGAACTCTGAGCTACAAGAGGCAGATCATACATGGAACTCGGGTCTGATTGCAGATGGAGCCTGATGTGCACTTGACTCTGTGCTGCCTGCCCAGGGAGGTGGACATTTGTGGCAGGTGGCAGCACCTGCTCCCAGTCTTGTGGTGTCCGCGTTGGAGCTAGTGCCCAATTGGGTGGTTTTGCCCAAACAGTTGCCTCTTTTAGTTACCCCCTGTGCCTATTAAGTGTTGAGATTTTGATAACTCAGTTGGTATTTTACAGTTGGTTGTCACTTAGAGTTCAAAACCTTTGCAGTCCATTTTCTCATTTGGTACTCACAGCAGCTGAGCAAAGGATGCGTTATTAGCCTCCTGATTTTACAGATGATCAGTCTAAGATGGAGAGGGAAGTGTCTCTGAGTCTTGAACCATGTAGTTCCCTGTAAATTCAGGGGTTCTGCACATATGGAACCCAACCTCCTAGAAAGGATTTTTTCCTAGAAAACTACCTCTTGATTTTGAAAGCCGTGGACAAGCGAAGGTACCCCTGGGTCCTTGCTACTTAAGTGAGGAGCCTGCTTATGTCCTTGTGAGCCAGGCCTGTTGGAAGTGTCCAGTTCGTGCACAGAGAGCCAATGGGGCTGCCTGGATTTCCCTGGCTCCTTTGAACAGGGCACCCTGGCTCCCAGCTGCATCCCTGCAACCCCGACGACCTGTTAAGAGTCTGGGAGGGAGTTGGCATGTGCTGTGTTTGGTGATGCAGGGACACCTGAGAGGCCACAGGTGGTGACAAGTCTTGAGAGTCCTAGCTGGGCTCCCACCTGGGTCGTGAGGGGCCCAGGAGCTGGGGCTGGGATGGGGCTTGGGATGGGGAGAGGGGTGCCACATGGGAGCACTTCAGGGACAGTGCTTACACCTGCTCACTTACGTTTGTTTTGCTTTTGAATCATGAAAGTAAAGCAGTGTTGATGGTTTTGAAAAGTAGGACAGAAGATATTTCATGAGTGCACACACTCCCCTGCCTGCTCTCCTCAGCAGCCCTTCCCAGGGAAGACCCCACTTTAAGTCCTGTCTGATTTCACTTTCCCTGGGGCCAGCCCTTAGGCCAGGAGACTGATCCTCCATGCACATACTTGAGGGTGTGTTGGTTGTCTGCCCACTTCACAGGAATGTCTTTAACTCCAGGAGCCCATTCATATCCACTCTGCTCTCTTGTTTAAAAGGTACAGAGTTTGCGTCATTTTTCTCTGCTCCATGGTCAAGTTTTCGGTTGTTGTTGATGGTTTCCTCCTCTTGTGCTTAGTCTTTCCTCCTACCAGGCAGTATTGGAAGGTCATTTCACAGGAAGGCCCTGTAGTTGCTGGTGAGGGAGGCTACCGACCTCCCCGCAGCCTCTCTGAAGGACTGACCTCGGCTGCGGACTGCTGTCCACGTAGGCTCAAGGTGTGGGTTTGGCAGGGGACGGCCTGGTGGCTGGGTGGCCAGGAGTTTCCCAGATGACCAGGTCACAACTTGGACCAGGAGAGCACTTGGGTACAGGCTCAGTGGATGTTTTCCGTCAAGTGCCCCATGGTCCTGCTGCACCTACTCGGCTCTGCTGGCGCCGTGCAGGAGCCGAAAGCCATGTCCGAGCAGAGCCGGTGATGCTCATTGACATGCGATGTGCACACATTTTCATGGCTCGTGAGATAGTCTTTGGATTTTTTTATTATTTATTTTTATTTTTATTTTTTCTTTGGATTTTTTTAAACGAAAATACAGATATGGGCAGTGGGCTGGGTTTGGCTGACATCTGTAGTTTGCTGAACATTACTTCAGCGTGGTTTGTTTTTCCAGCATGGGCTTCTTTTCAGAGTCCAGAGCCGTCTGCGCATACTCTTCACCAGCAGATCTGTAGAAGAAAACCCCCCTCCTCCTCCCTTCTCCACACAGAGCAGTCTTCCTGTCCCCAAATAATTCTCTGTTGTTGGTAGTATTATAATTGTGTAAGTGCTTATCACACTGAGTCATGAGGCAAACTGACATTTGACTTTTCCTGAGGTTAATAAAGGTTAATAAATAAATCCTTTTTTAAAAAAGATTTACTTATTAATTTTAGAGTGTGCATATGAGTGACCAAGAGAGTTAGAGGGGGAGGGAATCTCAGGCAGATCCTTGCTGAGTGTGAAGCCGGACACGGGGCTTGATCCCATGACCCTGAGATCATGGCCTGAGCCGAAATCAAGAGCCAGAAGCTCAACTGACTGCACCATCCAGGCGCTCCAATAAATACTCCTTTTCAAAAACGTTCTCAGTTTCCACATTCTCACAGTATTTAAGACCATGCTTCTGACTGGTTGTACTGGTTTCTGCTCTGACTTTCTATGCCTTGCCTTACCCACCATCCCTGGAGAGTCCTAGGATTTGAGTTTATTTCTGGTATCAGGGTCCTTCCTGCAGGCATGTTGCAGGGCAGTCACTGGTCAACGCATGTCTGTGCACCGCCCCCTGACCTGCTTCCACTGTGAAACCAAAAGGGAGTTTTCACCTTCTTCACGAGCACTGGTGAATGTGCCGTGCTCCCTGAGACTCCCGGCTGTCCCCCGGTGTCACTGATGCCGAGCTCCTTCCAGTGATGCTCACCTGGCTGCTCAAGCAACAGAAATCAAATAAGGAAGAGACTCATAGAGGAGTCCTGAGGTATCTCAGTTGGGAACAGACACAGATGATGGGAAATGAAGACGTGATAGAAGAAGGGTTATGACGACCCAGGATGGGAAAGGAGGCCCTAGTGGCAGTGCTAGGAGACTGGGAAGGGTACGTAGGGGTGGTTCTCTGCTGCCCAGGGCCCACGCGCACTGGCTCTTCCACCCCTTCCAGTTTTTACGGTCCTGAGAAAGCCCAAGGAGTTACCCAGCTCAGGCCTTGGCCAGGATGAACCACAGGAGGGGGCGTCTTTTGAGCAGGGCGGTGCGGACCCGCTATGTGAACCATTCACACCCGCATGCCCGAGTCAGCTAATCTGTGAGCTGGGGCTGCCCTGCTCTGCATGGAGGTTCTCTGGATGCAGCCGGGATAGCCCCAGCCCCCTGCCCAACCTTCCTCAGTGGGGCCGGGGTAACTGCTGTGTGCATGCTGGGCCCCCCGCCCCCCAGTCCTGGTGGTGCCACTCACACACCCCCAGTTCAGTCACAGCTCTGCCCCGAAGCACCACCTCTATGACCTGCCATGGACTCACCACTCTGGGGCCTGGGAGGGGAGGGGATGGTGCTGCTTCTGCCTGTGCAGCCCCTGTGGCCCCCACAGAAGTCCTTGTTTTCCTTCTGTTTTGCCCAGGGCACGGAGATCTGGTCAAGCCCCCTGCAGCCTGCTGCTCTGGTGAACTTGGCGGCCTACCCTCGGCTGCAGCTGGTTGTCACCGTGGACAAGCAGGGGCTGATCAAGACGTGGAAAGCGGAGAACGGGAGGGAGTGGGCCTCCTTCTCTCTGCCTACGTCCTCGTATGCGTTGCAGGCCTGTGACCACCCGGAGACCCCCTTTCTGCTGGTGAGTGAGTGGCTCTCGGGATCCTGTGCAGGTCCTGCTGACTCCGAGAGTCTTCCAGTGTCTCCCGGGACGCTCTGGGGCCCAGACCGCTGTGATAGCCCGTGCTCCATGTGGCAGATCGAGTGATCATTCTGCTCCTTGGTTCCCCATCTCCTCCTGTCCAGCTGCAGAGGGCGGAGACCCCCGCCCTCCTCTAGCTCAGCTGCCCACAGAGGCTGCCCCCTAGCCCCTATCTCCACTTCTCCCCCAGCCGTCAGTGAGATGCCCATGGATCTTGCTCACGTGCCCTAGCTTACCTGTCCCCTGACCTCCTTGCAGCCTATCTTCTCCCTGTGGTTCAGTTCCTTCTCTCTACATGCTTACTCCCCTCCCCCTGTTTCACATCCCAGCTAAGGCCCAACTCAGGAGAAACTGAGGCGCATTTGACAAAACCTGAGTGTTTCCCCAGGATTCCAAAAGCCTCTGTTACCAGAGTGTCCATTTAGAAGTGACTCTTGGGCACGGGGAGGCTTTGGAGAGACGTGAATATTGAGGTGGCAGGTGCAGGAAGTGGCTCTCACCTGGAGGCAGTGTCCCCACCTATGGGGTAGGAGGCCTTGGAAGGGGTGGGCAGGGTGGCATCGCCGATATCAAAAGGGGCAGATGTGCAGGAATAGCTTCACGTGCACACAGAATCGGCAGGAAAGGAACTGAGCTTGGCAAACACGTAACATCTGATGAAACGGATTTCACGTAAGCCACACTGCAGTTGTTGTAGAAGACTTTAGAGTAAGTGTAAGTGGCATCCCCAGATCAGTTTGAGAATCTGTTGCATAGATGAAGAGGCCACTGTGGTTCTCTCTGGGAGTGGTAGGCCATGTGAGTCCCAGTTATTGGTCTGCGAAGGACAGTTAGAAAAGTTAGAATGCATCCATCTCCTGGATAACATCAGAGAACTAGAAAGAACAAGTGTCTAGCCCAAGATTCAGGAGATTTAGCAGAAGTCAGAGGGGAGCCCAACATGGGCTACTTTGCCCTGGAGACACTTATCCCAGGGCAGCTGAGAGGCTTGCAGACCTTTGACCACCAAGGGGATTAGTTGGAGTGGTAGGCCCCTGAGGGCAAAGCCCTGTACCTCCCCTTACACTGGGTGGGACATTGGGGTACAGCCCAGCACCCCAGCCACCTGGAGCAGTGACTCCTTCCTGGGGAAGGATAATGTACCTGAGTCTGCATGTTATTTCTGATCTGAAATGCAGTTTTCAGCACTCCCAACACTTAGAGCTAAGTCGGCATGTGAGAGATGTGATAGCAGCTAAAGTGGCAGGGTAAATCACAGATGAGGTCAGGAGAGCCACAGGAATTCAGGTACTGCAGTCATTACACGCTGAGACCCCTCCGGTTGCTGTGTTTAGGGAGGTGGATTTCAGCAGAGATCAAAGCTGCGAAAAATGACGTAACAGCTTTAGAAAAGAACCAAGTAGAAATTCCAAAATAGAAACACTTGAGTACAAAAGCGACTCGGTGGGTGAGTTTCATAGTAGGATGGATAGTGGAAGCACACTGAGATGGGGCAGAGGGGAGCTTGTGGTCCTCTGGCAACATCCCATCTCTTAACTTTGGTGGCGACGTGAGTATTGGCTTTATAATGATGCCTTGAGTGTCGTGTTTGTGTTTCGTGCACTTTTCTGTATGATATTTTCTGCATCAATGAGAAAGTTAAGACAGAGGTTACCTGGAATGAAATAGAGATACTGAATGAAGTAAATGGAAGGAGAGGGTAGGAGATATAGACCAGTGCTTCTCAGGCTTTAATGACATGTGAACCACTGGGGATGTTTAAATGCAGATTCCAGTTCGTTGGATCTCTGGGGATCCCTGGATTCTGACCTGTGTGTGTCTGTTTGTGAGTGAGCGAGCAGGCAAGTGCACGGGAGAGAGCAGGGAGTGGGGAGAGGGAGAGAGAATCTCAAGCAGACTCCCCACTGAGTGCAGAGCCCAGTACAGGGCTCGATCTCATGACCCTGAGATCATGACCTGAGCTGAAATCTAGAGTTGGACGCTTAACCCACTAAGCTACCCAGGCACTCCCTGAATTCTGACTTTTTTAATGAGCATCTTGGTAGTATTGGTATTGCCAGTCTGCAGCCGACATTTTGAGTAGCAAGGCCATAGAGGATCCATGGAAAATTCTAGTACTTGGTATCAGGAGCAGGTGAGGGAGTGAGTAGGTCAAAAGAACATTTGAAGAGATAGTGGCAGATATTTCTCCAAAATAGATTAAGGACATTAATCCATGGAAATCAAGAAGGCCTACAAGCTCCAAGTGGACTAAAAATAAATGTGCACATGGGCCCATTAAAGTGAGCTGAGATTGTCTGAGGACCTAGAAAGCCTAACGGAGCAGCCAGAGGACGTAGACTCCTCTTGGGTCTGACATGCTACCGGCAGCAGTGGGATCTCACAGATCAAGAATAGTATCCGGAAAGAAAGAACTACCAGCCAGGAATTCCGTAATAGAAGGTGTCCCCCAGGAATGAAGGGGGATAAAGGCATCTTGGTTAAAAATGAGGAATTAGCAATGGCCACACCACCACTAGGAGCAGGTGTGGGACTTGAAGCAGAAGGAAGATGAGCAGAGCTGGAATCCTAGGGTGGTGGGAGAATGTGATGAGCAGCACTGGTGAGGATGAGATCTGAGGGGATCAACAGTAAAACAGCAGGAACTACGTCTTGTGGGTTTAAAATGACATGTAGAAAAGAAACACAGGACATTAGCATTTATGTTAGAAGGTTATGAGGAACTAAATGCCCAAGATTTTGAATTGTCTGTACAGTTCACATGTTGATGGGCCATAATGTCTCTAAGCAAGGCTGCATGCAGCAACCTCTTACACAACTCAAGTGACGAGCATGTAGCCTTTAAGTCCTAAGATGAACAGGGGTAGGATCAACCCTGACCCCAAATTTGGCTTGATAATCAAGAATATTGAAGCCACATGAGCTCCAAGGGGGGTATGTGTGTCATATAACAAGGCTTTCAGGACAGAGGCTTCCAGGAGGTGGGCCTGAATGGCTGGAGACAGCAAGAGGGAGTGACTGGCTTGCTCTTCCTGTGTTGTGGTAGGGTGGAGGGAGGGCTCCTGGAGGGGCCGGGTTTCTGTGGTTTGAATTCTGCACGAGTGGCCTTTGTCTGCTTACCTGGATGTGGAACAGAGGGTGGGATGTGCAGGCCAAGAAGCTGTCAGCAAACATCAAAGATAGAGTCAGACTCCAGGAAGCTTCCTTTCTGGTGAGTGTACTGTAATTCTGTGTTCAGGCTGATTGGTGACATGTGCACGCTTTATCTTCTTGAACCTGGACTTGTGTATGCCGGCCATGTGCGTGGTGCTCTGGGAGAGACTGCATGCTAAGGCTGGCACATGAAGGGAAGTTCTCTAGTATGGCTTGTTCAGGAGCTCACTTTAAGATTTTATTTATTTATTCATGAGAGACAGAGAGAAAGAGGGAGAGACACAGGCAGAGGGAGAAGCAGGCTCCATGCAGGGAGCCCAATGTGGGACTCGATCCCAGGTCTCCAGGATCAGGCCCAGAACTGAAGGCGGCGCTAAACTGCCGAGCCACCTGGGCTGCCCCAACTGTTGTGTATTTGAGAAGTGAAGTGAGTGCCTGGTCACTGTCGGTATGTCTGGGTCTCCAAAGGGGATGAAGGTGTCTGATGTGTGCAGAGATGTGTGTGGTTGCCATTTATGCCTTGGGGTTTGTGGGAGGCAAGAGTTCCTGAGGTCTTTGCCTAGAGGGAGAATTGTGGATGAGAAGCTTTGTTTCAGGCCGTGTGGCTGCAGCACTGGCTATGGCCCGTGAGTGTAAATGTGCACCTGTGGCTGGTCCTTAGCTGGGGCTTCCAGAGCTAACTTAAGGTGACTGCCTGAAGCTTGGCGAGTTGTCCTGACTGTTGGGTCCACTCTTTATCAGGGATCTTCCAGGTAGCGGAGGGACCGTGCAGTGTGGTGGCAGCTGTGCTACCTGGACAGTGTGGAAACTCCCTTTCCTGTTTACTCAGAGAGTGGCCTTCTCCAGTGTCCTTGCATGTGGCAGGGGTCTGAGGACAACAGGAAGCTACTTCCTCCCACAAAGGGAAGACCCAGCACGGCCCATGCCTGCCTCCATCCTGACAATGCCATTTTTATTTCAGCAGGGAGCCTTCTTGGCCAGGCACAGCCCGCAAGGTGCCTCTCCACATCCCAAGGCAAAATGCCTACATGGGAAGTTGGAGACCCAGATGTGGCCGGCAGCCTTTACTGGACTGTTGTAGGACAGCAGGCTTTGTCCAGAAGCACTCATTTTCTTGGGGTTGCCCTGTAGGGAGATGGGGCAGGATCATCCCCTGCCAAGATTTGGCTCAGATTTGGAGATTGCTCACCCTGTACGTGCACGGGTAGGGAATGGAAAGGGTGTTCCCCAGTCCCCAAATTCACACCTACTCAGAGCCTCAGAATGTGATCTTATTTGGAAATGGTGTCCGGTTAAGGATCTCATGCAAAATCATTCTGGATTTAGGTTGGGCCCTCTGTCCAATGACTAGTGCCCTCCTAAGAGGAGGAGAGGACACAGAGTATGTCTCTGTCATGTGATTCCATTTCTGGGAGATGCAGTCCTGACAGAACAAATCTGCAGTGTCAGCAGACCAAGGTCCCCGGGATGGAGGCGGCTGCTGAGACACGGGGACTTCTGGGATGCTGGAGATGTTCCAGAACTGGACTGTGCTTGTGAGATCTAGGAAGGCTGCCTTCCCTTACTTTTTATTTTTTTCAAGGTTTCCTTAGCTACTTTCATGTTTATTTTTCCACATGAACTATAGAATCAAATTTTCTGTCTCCTGGAAAGAAAATGGTATTTTCACTGATGGCAGGTTCAGTTTAAATACACACATGGAGAAATGGACATTTATTTATTTAAGATTTTATTTATTCATGAGAGACATAGAGAAAGAGAGAGGGGCAGAGGCACAGGCAGGGGAAGAAGCAGGCACTATGCAGGGAGCACAATGTGGGACTCAATCCCGGATCCCCAGAATCACGCCTAGGCTGAAGGCGGCGCTCAACCACTGAGCTACCTGGACTGCCCTGGACATGACCTTTGATGCCAAGTCAGTCTTTCCAAGAATAGATCATGTATTTCCACTGGTTCAAGTTTGCTTTTTATGCTCTTCAGTGATTTACATTTTCCCTCAGATACATTTTGCACATTTTTTAAAAATCTTTATTTATTTATGATAGTCACAGATTGAGAGAGAGAGAGAGAGAGGCAGAGACATAGGCAGAGGGAGAAGCAGGCTCCATGCACCGGGAGGCCAATGTGGGATTCGATCCTGGGTCTGCAGGATCGCACCCTGGGCCAAAGGCAGGCGCCAAACTGCTGCACCACCCAGGGATCCCCATTTTGCACATTTCTTATTGTTAACTTCATTCCAGAGTATTCTATCATTTGTTGTTATTCCATCAATAGGTGAAAATATTTTCTGTTCCATTGTTTTCTAACTGGGTGGTATTTATTTAAATGAAAGCTGTTGTTGGTTTTATAAAATTCTTCATCTTACTCAGTTCTCCTGTTTGCATTTATTTTATAATTGATTCACTTAATTTTTTTAGGTAAACCCTATTATCCATGGGTAGAGATATTTATTTTTTTCAAGCCTTAGGCATCCCGTTGCTTTCTGTTCTCTGAGTGCTCTGGCTCATACTTCCCGTATGATACTAGTTAATTAGTGGTGGCCTTGCTGGCCATTCCTCCTTGTAGTTGACCGTAGGGAATGACCTAGAGCTTCACTGTGGGGGGATGGGTGCTGGTTTCAGGACTGATGTTAATGAAAGAGTGACATTTTACTATTAGTTTTCAAAAATCATGATCAGGTGTAGTATTTTGCAGAAGGCCTTTTCAGTATGCAGATATAATTACAGGATTTTTCTCCTTAGGTTTGTTATGCAACCCTTTGTTTCCCAGAGTCAAGAGTCTTTCATGGTTTGTCTCCCTCTCTAATTTTTCTCACTCAGTTCCCCTCCTTCCCTTATAATTCCTTTCACTATTTCTTATATTCCCCATATGAAGGAAACCATATGATGATTGTCCTTCCCTGAATGACTTACTTCACTCAGCATCATACCCCCCAGTTCCATCCACATCGAAGCAAATGGTGGGTATTCATCCTTTCTGATAGCTGACTACTATTTCATTTATACATAGACCACATCTTCCTCATCCATTCATCTGTCAGAGGACATCATGGCTCCTTCCACAGTTTAATGTGCTGATGCATTCTAAATGATGGTGTTTTACTAGGATTTGGATCTATGTGAGATTGGTCTGTGGGTTTTTTGGTCTTCCTTTACCAGGTTTACATATAAATGCTATAATTCATTCAAGGAATGTGAACATTTTTCTTCTTTTTTAATCCCCCAGAACAGTTTAAGTTTCAGTGGAATTACCTAGTTTTTCAGTTTGATACAATTTTTTTTTCTTATGTTATTTGGTGCTGGGTGCTTTTTTATGTGGAGAAGTTTTAAAACCATTTTCTCACCATCTTCTGTGGAAACTGGTCTGTTCAAGCTTTTCTTTCTCTGCTAGGATTAATTTTAATTTATTGTGTTTTCCTAGAAAACTACCCACTGTATCTAGGCTTTCGACTTTTTATGCATACAATTGTCTAGAATACTCTTCAGAGATTTTTTTCTTTAAATTTGCCCTATTTGAACATTTGTTTCTGCCCTGTTATTTTAAATATTTTTAAGTTGAATTTAGTTACATATAATGTATTATTAGTTTCAAGGGTAGAATTTAGTTATTCATCAATCTTATGTAACACCCAGTGCCCATTACATCAAGTGCCCATCACCCACAACCCTCAGTTTTTTTCCTGGAGTTAGGAATCTCTTAGGGTTTGTCTCTCTCTCTAATTTCATCTTGTTTTGTTTTTCTTTCCCTTGCACTATGTTCATCTGTTTTATTTCTTAAATTCCACATATGAGTAAGAGCATATAATTGTCTTTCTCTAATTTATTTTGCTTGGCATAATATCCTCTAGTTCCATCCACGTTGTTGCAAATGGCAAGATTTCATTCTTTTTGATGGCTGAGTAATATTCCGTTGTATATAAATACATCTTCTTTATTGCCCTGCATTTTTTTGTGTGTATATGTGCTTTCTCCCTTTTTTTTCATGATTATATTAGCTAGTGCCTTGTCTGTTTTATTTAATATTTCTATTGATTTCTAGTTTCATTTCACTGTGATCAGAGAATGTTGCATTACTTTACCATATTGGATTTACTGAGGTTTCTTTGTGATTATACATTTAATTTTTGTGAACATTTGTGTGTGCTTACAAGAAAGGTGTATTCTCCATTATTGGGATACAATGATCTAATATAGTCATTAGTAATATTATTGTTAGGTCTTTTTATTAATGAGAGCACAGTAGGGAGAGGAGCAGAGAGAGAGGGAGGAGACTCCACCCTGAGCATGGAGCCCAACACAGGACTCAATCTCACAACCTCCAGATCATGACCTGAGCGGCAACCAAGAGTCCAAGGCTCAACTGACTGCACCACCCAGGTGCCCCAATTATATTGTTAAGTCTTATATTTACTTTATGTCTACTTGGCCTTAGACTGAGAGCATTACTATTATTTATTTTTATATAATAATATGTTTAATTCATAAATATTTAAGTATTATCATTATTATTGTGTCACCATGTTTCTCCTTATGTCTGCTTTGTGAAGGTGATTGGGGTGTTTCTTTGATAGGTATCAGAGGTTTTATTTCTTCATTGTGAATTATAGCCTTTAGTGTTGTTAACCTTGAAAAAAAGTTGCCAGTTATTTTAATAGCAAAAATTCACTTAGGAATAGCAGAGAATTGAATCAGGACAAGCTAGTTGTGGCAAAACCATAGAGAAGTCCACAAAACAAAGAAAGAGAAAGGCTCTTTTAGAGAAGAAAGGGGGTGTAGGGAGGGGCTATTGTAAAATAAAAGTCCCCAGAGTGAATTGGGAGCTGGACATGTAGTGGCTTCTCATTGGCTGAGCTGTGGCTGCCTCTCATTGGCTGGGCTGTTGCTGGGAAGGAAGAAAGCTTCCTGCTGGGGTAGTAAGTTTGCATCCACCTGTGCAGTCCTTCTCTTCCAGGAGGGTCTGTGCTTGGTGTGAAACCTCTCCCTGCTGGCCCCCTGACTCCATTCTAGTGGAGGTTTACTTTTATTAATTTTCACAGGGGTAGGAAGTGTCTGTTGCTGGATTTCCTGCTTTGGGCCTGAGTCCTCCCTTTCTGGTATCAGGACCCACTTCACCTTCCTTCCTAAGATTTCTGTGTGCCTGACACACCTTTCCCCTTTTGTCATGGTTAACTTTTCTGTTTTGATGGAACCTCGTGAATATGCAGTCAGGTTTTCTTTTGTTTGTCAATGTGATCAACTTTTTTATTCTGATAAAGTTAGTTAAGCCATTTACATTGAAGACACACATGTGCCTGATCTCAGCTTTTGTTTTATGACACGTTTTTGGTGTGATGTGGCACATTACTGGGCTCCTTTCCCCAAGTATGTTTTCCCTGTTTTATGTATGAGTTTTGGGGTAAAGGTGATATCTTTTGTTATTTAGGAGGGTTTGTATTTGTGTTGGGGTAGTTACCTTTGTCTTAATACTTTGTTTCCATTTTCCTTATTCAGGCTTATATACTGTTTTATGTGTTGGCTTTCCATGGTATCCCTTTCCTTCCATGGTGATCAGTGAACTTATTCTTTTTTTTTTTTTTAAGATTTATTTATTTATTTATTTATTTATGATAGAGAGAGAGAGGCGCAGAGATACAGGAGGAGGGAGAAGCAGGCTCCATGCCGGGAGCCCGACATGAGACTCGATCCTGGGACTCCAGGATCATGCCCTGGGCCAAAGGCAGGTGCCAAACTGCTGAGCCACCCAGGGATCCCCTCAGTGAACTTACTGTATTTTGATTATTCTCCCTCCTCTTTGAGAACATGCAACATTATACACTGTTCTTCCTTATCTCACTTTTTAAAAACTCTTTGACCTATAGTGTGTACTGTACTTAGTAGTCACATCAGTCTTGGTGACATTTTCCCTGTATCTCATGGTCTAGTGGGGCCCATCCTTTAGTAGATCCCCGAAGAAGTCTCTTGGATCCATCCTTGTGGGACTGACACCACTTTTCTGTAGCCTGGAGGCTTGTAGGATGGCCTGGTGGGGCCCTAAATCCCTGGTTCATCTTCCTCTTGAGTTTTGTGAAAATACTATTTCACTGTGTATGTGTCTGTTGAAAAGTCTACTTCCATCTTGACTTATTTTCCATTTTCCTTGTTAGACACTTGGACTTTTAAATCAAAGGCATGAAGGATTTTTGAAATATTTCCAGTCTGGTAGTTTTGTTGGGAGGTGTCTGCGGTGACCATCCTGGATTAACTTTTCCAGGAACATATGTACCCTGTTGATATATGGATTCAGGTTTTTTTTTTTTTTTCTTTTTTCCTTTTTCCAGAAAGTTTCATTGTATGTGAGTTTTAAGTATTAGTCTGTTAATTGTTACTTTTCTTCTGCAGGAGCTTCACTTCTATGTTTACTAGATCTTCTTTGCCCGTCTTCTTGAACACCTGCTCTTGGATTCATCTTAGCTCTCTATTCCATCTTTGTTCTCTTACTTGTTTTCTTTTTTAGACTCCTTATTGGTCCAGTAGAATATATTCTCTCTTAGGCATATTGCTGGTTTTTCTTAAGATAATTTTTTTTCAGTGTATTTCCTGAATTAATTTAATTCTCATTTCACATCTTTTTGTCCATTTCAGTTTAAGCATTGAATTTCCAATTCAGAGTGGTCCTTCTGCATATGCTTATTTTATGATACTTGATTCATGTCGGGGTGTGGCTACTGATCTCTGATTGTTGATGGTCCTTTGGGGAATGGTTCTAACAGCGAAAATGTTTTGTTTCTTTCTTTCACTTCTAATGACTTTGTTTGAATGTTGCTGCCATTTTCTGAGCATTTTGAAGTTTTTGTTTTCTTGGCCAGTAAGAACAGGTTTCTTTACATAAATTGAACAGAATAGAAAGTCCAGAGAGTGCTCCATGTAGAAGTGCAGTAGGTGAAGGACAAGCTGTTGGAGAAATGGAACATATGGACAGGAAGGAAAAACAGGTTACTCCCATGTCACTCTGTTTGTAGAAATATACTTACGGTAATTAAGAACTAATGTAAAAGACAATAGTATAAAATAATCTGAAGAATATATAAATGAGGGACGCCTGGGTGGCTAAGCGATTGGAGCATCTGCCTTTGATTAGGGTGTGATCTTGGAGTCCCGGGACCGAGTCCCACATCAGGCTCCTTGCATGTAGCCTGCTTCTCCCTCTGCCCGTGTCTCTGCTTCTCTCTCTCTGTATCTCTCATGAATAAATAAATTAAAATATATATATATATAAATGATCTTTGAATCAAGAAAAATGATATAGGCTTGATTTACTAAAAATCCAAAACATCAAAAAAAAAATCCAAAACATCTGAATTGGAAAATATTATAACATTAAGATTCATGAAAATTGTGAGAAAACACTGTATTTTCTTTAACAAAGCACTGATACTAGGGGAATCCCTGGGTGGCTCAGGGGTTTAGTGCCTGCCTTCAGCCCAGGGCATGATCCTGGAGTCCCAGGATCAAGTCCCACATTGGGCTCCCTGCATGGAGCCTGCTTCTCCGTCTGCCTGTGTTTCTGTCTCTCATGAATAAATAAAATATTTTTAAAAAGCACTGATTCCAGATTATATGAATCTAGTTGAAAAATAGTCAATTATTGGAAACAGTACAAATGGCCAATAATATGCAATTACTAACTGCTAATCAAGAAAGTGACATTAAGATGAGGCTTTCACCTATTAGATGAGCAGACATTTTCAAAGACCAGCATTACAGTAAGTTAGATGAGGGTAAGTAGGTATGTTTTACACATGGCAAAGAAGATCTGTGCTTTTTTTGAAAAGTTTGTTTTCCTATTGAGTCTTCGGTATGACAGTCTGACCCAATGAGGCAGGCTCTGGGGCTCTCTCAGAGAGAGGGCTGGCATGGTTCATGGAGCTTGTGTGCAGGAATGCTCAGGGCTGCAGTGACAACATTTGTGAACAACTTAGATTTCCATCAGTGAGAGAAAGCAAAAAGTTGTGGGAAATGTCAGACAATAACTATTTCCAAGGAGCATTTGAAGCTGAAAA
Organism: Canis lupus dingo; assembly: GCF_003254725.2. Classification (NCBI taxonomy): domain Eukaryota; kingdom Metazoa; phylum Chordata; class Mammalia; order Carnivora; family Canidae; genus Canis; species Canis lupus. The sequence goes on from NC_064243.1 coordinate 97,822,717, forward strand.
CAGCAAGGCTGTTTGCGGATGCCACTTCAGTAAAACAGATGGAGGGAGCTCTGGAGGAGCAGACGGTTTGCCCCAAAGGCACATGTGCTGTTCAAACACATTTGTTTCAGGCGTAAGGAGGTGGCATTGCCCCAGCAAGGAGGCAGTTGAGCAATTGGCCTCTCCCCTTGGGGGAGGCCCTGTGCTGACCACGGCCCTTGCTGTGCAGGTGGCCTCTGCTGAGGGTGTCATGTATACGCTGACTGTGCCCCAGCTGCAGCTCCTTTCCTGGACCAGCGTGTTTCCCAGCAGCCCCACCAGTCTCCTCTGCTCTCCCGACAGCCAGTGGGTGTTTGCCTCAACCCAGGACTCAGACCTCGGCCCAAAGGTCAGTGGTGGGTTGTGTCCTCTGCTCCAGAGGCTGGCTTTGTTCATGCAAGGTGGTGGGTTCTGTACCCAGGCTCATGGATGTGTCTGGGGGGGTGGCTTCCAGGGCAGGACCAAGCTTGCCGGAAGCACTGGGACCTTCAGACAGGATGGTCCAGGGCCAGAGGAGTCACCTGGAACAGACTTCGAAGTGTGTAGGACAGGAATACAGAGCAAGACGCTGGCGGCAAAAGCCACATCAGTGACGTACGCTGCCCAAAACCACCAGAGCCGTTGATGTGGTTGTCCTGTCACACCAACTGACCCGGGACTGGTGTGCCGGGTGTTTCCAGTGGGGCCAGACAGGCCCATCCGAGCTATGTGGAAAAGAGGGTGCACAAGTGACATGGGCAGCCCTGTGAGACTCAGCGAGATCACCAGGCGTGGGTCTGTGGCCCTTCTGGGTGGTGGTCAGCACAGGGACCATGTGGCCATGTTTCCCCAGGTGTTCTACACTCAGTCCCTGCGGTGTGTGGTGGAGGATGAGCCTCCCGTCTCTAGCACTCTGCCCGTCTTGCTGACGTCCAGAGCCTGCTGGGCCCCTGACGAGACAGCCAGGCTGATGGTGATGCACAGAAACAGTGACAACATGCGGCTGGCCATCACCACCTACGAGCTGGGGACCAAGCAGTCCCAGAAAGGTGTGGACGCTGTGGGTAAGGGTCCCCGCAGCAGGCCAGTCACTATTGCACTGTGGTGCTTCCAGTACAGAGTCCTCCGCTTTCCTTTGGGACACTTTTCTTCCCTCCCAACAAGTGTCTTGTTTGTGATTATTTGTACTGGCCGCATGGTTGAGTGCTTGCCGTGTGCCGGGTCCTCTGTGTGGCCCTGGGATCCAGACACCAACCACTGGCCACATACGGCCTCACCCCTCCTCAGTGTTTTGTCACAACTATGGCAAACACACTCTTCTTGATGCTGAGTGTGCGGATGAGTAAAAGCCACACCATTTCTTTCCCAGGTTGCTCCCGGCCAGCAGGAAAATAAGACCTATAGTTATCTCTTTTTCTGCCTCCTTTGTCTCCCGGACTGCATGTCACTGTGACTGGCCTGCCCTGTGGCCCTTGGCATTTTTTCTTTTGTGTTACAGTCATATAATCATTTGGCTCTAAGTTTTACTCTGAGCTTCCTGGCAGCTGAGGAGAAAAGGGAAACAAGGTGTGTATTATTATAATCCCTTGTTCGGTATGAGCATGAATTCTTCAAAAGAGGTGATTTTTTTTTTCCTGGTGCTAAACCATAAGGAAATGATCCAGTTAATTTTTCTAAACAAGGAATGCTATGCAGTATAAAAGACAGTATCTTCAGTAATAGTTCTTGGCAGATGTTACAAATGTTAGTTCTCAGGAGGCCACTTCTTGCCCCTGTTGTAGATGGGGAAGGGCAGGGAGCCCATCCCCCAGAAGGTGTGTGCCAGATAGTATCACTTCCATGTGCACCTTGCTGCGAATCTTTGTAGTCCCCTTACCTAGGGCACCGTCATCAGTGCTGGAGAGCAGATGAAAGGGAGGCTTCCCGGGTACATGCAGGTGCGATCACAGAGTGTCACCCTCTCGTTGTCATCTTAGATGAGGCATGTGTGCTCCACTCCCAGACACTATTGAGAGATGACAATCTGTGTGTTTTTATTTGAAAAAGTACAACAGATTGCAAGTTTCCTCCTGCCAGACAACATGATGCCTCCTCACCTCATGAAGGGCCATGGCTCGCAGGTGGTCCTGCTGGTGTCTGGGTTGGAGCTGGTGCTCTTCACCATCCAGGGCTTGCAGCTGGCAGCCTTCCAGGACCACCAGAAGCCCATCACATCCATGTGGGTGGTGAGTGCCCGCCCGCCATGCACCTGCATCGCGGCCCCGCTCCCAGAGCCTGCGGCCCCGCCTCACTGGGCTTCTCATTTCAAGGACCAGAGCCGAGTCCTCACGGCTTCCTTCGACCTCTCTCTGCGAGTCTACGTGTGGAATAAGGAAAATAAGTTTCCTGTCCTCAAGAGCTGCTATCACCTGCTTGGGGGCTCCCACAGATGGGCCAGGTAACTGCTCCCAGTTTCCTCCACTTTACCTGTGAAGTGACCTCACCTGACCCGCGAGCAGCATCTGGACAGGGGGTGTCTGGGACGATCCAGGAACCTGAGGCAAGTTGCCACTCAGATGCCATTTTCTCCTCTGCTTAAAAAAAAAAAAAGATGCTAAGCATCATCTGCATGACTTCCTCTAATGTACAAACCACCACCTGCACGCGGTGCTGCTCTTCCCAGATGAAGCAGAGGCTCTGAGATGAGGCTGTTTATGTACAGTCCCACGGAGAAGCACAGTGACGGTGGGCCAGCTCAGGCCTGCAGCCCTACTCTTGCCCCCACCCTAAGCTGCCAATTCCAAAACCAGTTACCAAACACAGGTGGTGGTGTGGTCGGTGCAGGTTAGATGGGAACAGTCCTCAGATTGCAGTTTTACTTTGGATTCTATAGTTAGGATCTTGAAATCACTTAGGTTTCTTCTTGCCAGATGGAGCTCTGCAAAATGGCCAGGGCGTACAGGCCTTACCCTGCGGGGCCACTCACGCTGAGATCACAGACAGCTGTCAGTGACTTGATGAGGTCTGAGTAGATTCAGCCTCCTGTGGCAGATGTTTTATTGTTTTCAGTGGAAAAATACCAAGCCCAAAACCAAATATTCAAAAAATTACAGATTTCTGTAACAAATCTATCTTATTTCTGAGTTTTAATCAGTTGTCATTTGAAGATAATTACTAAAGTAAATTCCTAATTAATACAGAAAAATTTCATTCCTTTTTATTTTATTTTTATTTTTATTTTTTAATAAATTGATTTTTTATTGGTGTTCAATTTGCCAACATCCAGAATAACACCCAGTGCTCATCCCGTCAAGTGCCCCCCTCAGTGCCCATCACCCATTCACCCCCACCCCCCGCACTCCTCCCCTTCCACCACCCCTAGTTCGTTTCCCAGAGTCAGGAGTCTTTATGTTCTGTCTCCCTTTCTGATATTTCCCACACATTTCTTCTCCCTTTCATTCCTTTTTAGAAGCTCAACTTTCTGATAAGATACAGATTCAACTTAAATCATAGGATAACTGGCCCTGTAAGTAGATTCTAACAGCCTCTCTTAACTTCCTGAACAAAGCATAGTGGACAGCCTGATGCTCTCATTCTGAGAAGGACTTGTATCCATTGCTTCCTCACTCAGGATTCCTCCTTAAATTCCTCTGAAGTTTGAGGCCACGTTTGCATCTACACTGCTCTATTTTTGCTAGTTAACACCCCGGCACACTTGCCCCTTCATTTACCTGCCCTTAGGGGCATGCTGAGTCTGTGTGACCAGAGGCTGGCCTTTGTGACAAGCCTCTCAGGCAGGAGAGGTCCTACTTAGATGCCACAACCACTCAGACTGTCATGATGGCTTCCTCCTCTGAGGGACACACAGTGTAGATGCTTGTTTTCATGGTCGCTGGAAGATGGCCAGGTGGGGAGGTTGCCCAGGAGGGAATTGTGCTTCCATGTTGGCCTCAACCTTCCCCCCTCTTTTCTATATGTGTCTTTAAAGAATTCTCCTTCACTGAAATGACCCCATTCTCAATGTGACAAATAAGTAACACACTTAGAATTCTTTTAAGCAATGTGCTTTAATCAGGACCCCAGAATGGATCATGATGTTGAATTATGCCCCTTTCCTTTTTTTTTTTTTTTAAGATCTTATTTATTTATTCATGAGAGACACAGAAAGAGAGGCAGAGACACAGGCAGAGGGAGAAGCAGGCTCCCTGTGGGGAGTCTGATATGGGACTCGATTCCAGGACCCTGGGATCACGACCTGAGCTGAACTGAGCTCCCTGCTCCCCCAGCGTCCCAAATTATGCTCCTTTCCTAATTCAGAACAGATTCCTCCAGAAATCTGTAGTTTAGTGGTAATTTTTTTTGTGGGGGGAGCTTCATTTGGCAACAATAAACCCAGCAATCTTGCTTCATGCTGTTCCCCATAGGTTTTTTTCTAGCACCTTTTTGAATACTGCAAGATATAACCAGTACTTTCTGAGAGCTTTTCAGTTTCATCTGTGAATACATAATACATAAATTAATTTGCTCAAGAAAATAGGGAAAATGGGTCTGTTAAATATAAATTTACCAGCAACCTAGCTACATATCCCCAGGGATCAAACGAAGAGAAATGTCCACACAAGGACATGTATGTGAATGTTCTTAGCACCTTTATTCGACATAACCCCAGAGTGCCCATCAGCTGGTAAATGGATTCGCCCAGACAGGAATCTGACTGCACCATGACAGGGAAAAGTATTTTTGTACACTCAGTGTGGGTGAGCCACAAAACATTGTGTTCCAAGAAGGAAGCCAGATGTGTGAGCCCACGTAGTGTGATTCCAACTACATGACCCATCTAGAAAAGGCAAGTCTCTAGAAACAAGGGAAACCTTGGCTTCCTGCGGCTGGGTGTGGGTGGGGATTCACTGCAGATGGGCACAACAGATCCCCTGGAGTGATGGAAATCTAAATAGGTTGGTGCTGATGGTTGGACTGCTCTGCACATCATTTACCAGAAATCAGTTGAGGAAAGACTAAGGAATTCTCCAAAGAGAATGAGAAGGAAACATGCTAGTTCAACCTTCCTTGCCAGCAAACCGTGCGGACCACTGGCTGACTGGCATGCCACCTGCTGCACACCTGGCCCCCGTGTAGGCTAGCAGCCCTGCAGGTTTCTGAGATCCTGGAGATGCCACCTTCCACTCTTGTTACTAATTTCTAAGTTAGTAGAACTTCAGTTGCTACTTAAACTCAGTGTGGAATTTATTCTAAGCTAGAAGGTAGTTCCTGAAAGCCAAAGTGGCAATATTTTAGAAGCAATCTATTGCACAAACCAGCTTCCACAGAAAACTCGAGGCCTGTGTGATTTGGCTGGTTCAGTTCTCTCCACACCTGCTCACTCCTTGTCGTGCCTCAGAGCGGCATTGTCTGTCTTGCTGGGCAAATATAGCATCATGGAAGGTGCTGGCCCCATCAGTTCCACGCTGGTGTCTTTCACTAAGGCTGGTCGGGAGTTGATGGGCTGATTCTCAGTGCTGGGAAAATGACTACCCTGCAGAGATTGGATTAGTTACCCATTCTCCTCTATCAGAAGTTTCTAGACTTGCTGGAATCGTGATTCAGGCAACTACCATTAGGAGGGCCCACAGCTGACATGCCCACTCCAAAGCATGAGCATGTTTGCTCATTGTTAGGAATGAACACCAATCTCAACATAGATGGGGTGCTCGAGGGTGGAGAAGGTCCAGAGGTTGTGCTCCATCTTCATGTAAAGGCTTTTTTTTTTTTTTTTTTTTTTTTTAAGATTTTTATTCATTCATGAGAGGCGCAGAGAGAGAGAGAGGCAGAGACACAGGCAGAGGGAGAAGCAGGCTGCATGCAGGGAGCCCGACGTGGGACTTGATCCCGGGTCTCCAGGATCACACCCTGGGCCAAAGGCAGGCGCCAAACCGCTGAGCCACCCAGGGATCCCCCATATAAAAGCTTAACTACTTAAAAGTATGTCTTTCTCAAGTTAACATGCAGCCTGTCCCTTCCTTTCGCAGTGGATTCACCCATGTGGAAAGCGACAGTATGAGCATTGTAGGTATAGAAGCCAGAAGCATTGGGACGAGTATTCTGAGGTCATATTGCTTCAACGTGCAGCATGGTTCAGATGATTGCGTCGATTGAAGATAATCTCACTTTGGTGAAGAGCTTGTCTACATACAAACTAAATTATTTTATCAACATTGGGAAAGGAGCAAGCAATTCTCAAATGCCTCTTATGAGACAGGCACAGTGCTATGTGACTTTAATTTTCACAACAAGCCAATGAAGGACGTATAGTGTTTCTGTTTGTCAGACAAGAAGCATGACCAGTAACAGTTAACCCATTACTGACCTGTTGTTCAGCTGCCATGCCACCTGCCCACGCTTACTCAGTAAAGTGGGAGAAGAGTGGATTCAAGAAGGCCCATGTTCCAGGGTGCTGAGTTTGTACCTTGATTGTTTTTTTGTTCAGATATGTAATGAAGTAAGGAACTGTGTTTGTTTTCCTTTTCTGTTACATGCGTCAGACGTTAATAAATGGTTGTATAACCATTGCATAACTGTAGGGGTACCATTCTGCATTTTGTGCAAGTGGCATCCCTGGAGTTGGTCCACAGGGAAGCCCTGGCTGCTTTGGTAGGCGTATCATTAGAGTTCTCAACTGCAAGCAACAGGAACAGAAAGCTAGCTAGGAATTTTCTGGAAGGAAATAGAGCATTGCACTGGGTCAATAGGAAGGCTGGAGAAGCAGACATGGGACCACAGAAAGTGGGGCAGCAGGCAGCAACCATGGCCTGTTCCAGCAAGATCGTGTCTGCTGTCATGTTCCCCCAGCACTCCCGTATGGCCGCCACTGCACACATGGCACTGACGCTGTCTGAAAACATGCCAGCTGCCCAGGAAAGTGGGACTTCAAGGCTCAGAACACCAGCATGTGTCTGATTTTCCAACTCGCCACATGCGCACACCACCTGGGCCAGGATGGGAGAATCTCAGCCCTTTAGCTTCAATTGAGCAGCTCCCAGTCAAGACTCACAGTGAGAAATTCTTAAAAAATAGGAAAAAATTGGGCAGCCCGGGTGGCTCAGCAGTTTAGCGCCTGCCTTCCACCCAGGGTGTGATCCTGGAGACCCGGGATCGAGTCCCATGTCGGGCTCCCTGCATGGAGCCTGCTTCTCCCTCTGCCTGTATCTCTGCTTCTCTCTCTCTGCCTGTGTCTCCTGTGAATAAATAAAATCTTTAAGAAAAAAAAAATAGGAAAAAATTATCGAGAAACAATGAAGATGAAAAGCTCTTTACTACAGTCTGTCCTTTTGTCCAGTACCAATACCTCCTTTTCCTAATATATATACTTCATACCCAACAGAGCATCTGTGCCCCATTTAGAAAAGCCCAGATGCAGTCATTTCCTCAAAAGGAGAAAATCTATATCCAACCCCCTTTTAAATCTAAGATAAGGTTTATTTGGGAATAACTTTAGGTTTACAGAAAAGTTGCAAACACTGCAGCAGATTCCACATACCTTTTGCCCAGCCTCCCCTGGTGTGAATATCTTACATAACGTAAGATATGTGGAAACCCAAGGTCTTTGTCATCTTGAAGTCAGAACTCTCTGCTAGTCCTATTACTGTTCTCTGGTACTCAGCAGTCCTGGTGCATCCTGCATATACAGCCTTGGGGGAAATGGAGAGGAGACGAGAAGTTAGCTGAAATAAACACACATGTGACACAGCAAAAAGGAAATAGCTGTTTCGTTCAGAAGATGAAGGGAAAGTTCAGGTAAGTTGAGATACAGGAGCTTTTACTGAAGATGCATGGAAAGAGGTTGGAGTGTTGGCAAAAGAGGGGAGGTCAGATAAGAGAATGGTGAGTGTATGGCCACCTGAGCGGTGTGGACGTGGGAAAGCAGTGCAGTCAGTGCGAAGGGAAAGCAGCAGCCAGGGCCTGGCGTGTGCTGGCTCTGGTTGCCCTGCCCGCGGACAGCTCCGTGGACACCTGCTTTGGGTATGGTGTGGGAGGCCTGGAGAGGGAGTCCTAATGGGAGCACAGGAAGCTCTTGCGGAAGGTGTGTGCTGAGTCTACAGACGGGCTCCTCACAGGAAAGTGAGGTCTGTGAGATGTGATGCCACTGCCTGGGGGAAACAGTGTGTGTCATGCTCTCTGGTCCTCTGAATCCAAGTTCTGAGGCTTTCCTCTCATGTGGTGAGGACTGCGGCTGCTGGGGGAGCATGGGGGCCTTAACGGCACCTCTCATTCCTGCCAGCAGGCAGATTTGAGCCTTCCTCAGAGCCTCTATTACCCCACATGCAGCCCAAGATACTCTATTAAGTAGAGAAGTAGATAGAAAATATTGAAGAATTCCTAGTACTTGACCACAAGTGAAGTCTTAACAAATTCCAAAATATTAATTGCTAACTATAATAATTTTTTTCAAAAGACAGTCACACCAAACATGCACACACCTCATTAAAATTCACTTTTAAATAATAAGAGAAAATCTCCGCAGAAATTACTAAATTTTAAAATAAGAATAGAAGATATTTTCTTAACTGGATAAAAGGAATACAAAAGACTGCAAACATGCTTAATGACAGGTAATCAGAAACATTTCTGACATGAGAAGGTAAACTTGACATGGATCACCACTATAATTAATACTTTTGAAATTAAATTTAAAAAAAATAAAAATGAGTATGTGTGCTATAATTTCTAAACAGTACTATCTCCTTTAAAACCCTAAGAAAATCATTAGAAGTAGCAAATCATGATTGGTGATTGTTACACTGAAATCAGTGTAACAATTAGAAAATAAGATAGAAAAATTATCCCATTCACAATAACACCAGAAACTATAATATCTTGGAATCCACAAAGAAAATTTATGAAGAAAAAACACAACTTTTCTAAAGGAATAAAGAATAGAGATGGCCCATGTTCATAGAAGAATTGCTACTTTAAAGAGGCCATATATTGAAAATGGCTACCATTTTAAAAAGAGAATGTAGAAAGATGGATATCGGTTGTATATGGAGCTATAAGAATACAAGAGTAGCCTTTTTCTGTTTTTTGTTTGTTTTTTTTTTCAGAAACAAAAGGGCAAAGGAAAGGATAGACTTGCCCTGTGAATTATAAAAACAAAATTAAACTTTATCATTGAGACAAGTAGCATCAGTGCGTGAATAGACCATAGATGAAACAGACCCATGTGTATTTGGAAATTTGGTTTATAAGTGACATTTGAAGTCAGAATGGAGAAATGATGCTTCAGCAAGTGATCTTGGAAGGATTGGCTATAAAGTCAGATTCCTTCCTCATACTGTGCACAAAAATAAGTTTTTTATGTATGAAGGATCTAAATAACTTTTTTTAACATTATGGTGGAAAATTAGAAAAGGGGAGGCTTCTAAAGCATGATTAAATAATACAAAACTAAAGCCCATAGCAAAATACTCCCTATAAAAATTTAAATCTTTTGTACAAGTGACACCATAACCAAAATTAAGACATGCTGTTGACAGCAACCCCCAAATCGAACTAAGGGGAAACATAATTTACAGAAGAAACCAAACACTGAAGTACAGGATAAAATGCTCACAATCAGTAGTAACCACAGCAGAGTAGAACAATAATGACCTATCACTTTGCACTATTAGGCTGGCATAAAAAAAGGGGGGGGGGGCAGAAAGCTGGATGATGCTCTTTACAGACACATGGACACAGGACCCAGTGATGGAAGCTGCCTCAATCTTGGTCACATCTGGACGTCTTTGGCCAATCCAAGGTATGTATTCCAGTCCTGTAGTTCAGGGTAACAGTGTCTCAGCTCCCTAGCACCCCCCAACATCCCCTATTCTGTTCAGCAGAAGGCTGCCTTCTCTTATTCCCAGCACTTTTCAGGATGGGGCAGGTTTAGATGCTAATCTCCTTTGCTCTGAGGGTGTAGCTCTTTGTGGTCCTAGCTCAGTGTGGGGCTCACTTGTGTGCACCTCTAGTATACACCATCCAGCTCCTAGGTGGCTGACAGTCAGCTCTAATGCCCTGAGGGAGAGGGGGATCTGGTTGAGGGAATTGGAGGTGTATAAGTTTTGCGTCCCAGCTCAGTCCACCCTTTGCACCACTCCCTCCCACTGAGGACAGCCCTTGGATGTCATTGTGGGGCGTGCCATCCCTGAGCCCCCATCTGCCAAGAACAAAGGTGTCCTTAGTCTTTGCAAGTGTGACTGGTGTCCCAAAGTTGAAGAAGACCTGTTCTGGACACCTGTGACAAGAGCACTAGTGAAACGAGCAAGAATCCCTCTGCAGGATTCCCTTTAAGCAGCACTTTGGGCTGAGTTGTTTGGTGGAGTGACTCAGATCTTCATCCCCAAGGTAATGGTTGCTCATTGAAAGTCATTGCTGGGTTTAACAGTTAAGAGATACCCAGTTACTTACCTGCGATGTAGACACTCCACTCTACCTCATTACCTACCAGCCACCTTCATCCCTGATGTTCGTCAGTTACGATCCCAATCATCAGAGCCAGTCCTTTCTTTGCCTGTTGGGCCACTGGCCAAGAACAAGATAAAACTCAGGTGGTAGTTACAGTTTCCCCGTAAGAGGGATGCTTGCTGTGACCCTAAATTGCCTCCACTCCTATCTCCAGGAGCTAGGACCTATCTGTAATCCCCAAGAGCTCAAACAACAAAATATGCAGGATTGGTGGCTATCATTATAGGTGGGGCCACTCTTCTACCTGTTGGTTCTCAGACTCATGTATTCTAGCAGTAGTAGCACCGTCATTGGTCATTGCTTCAGAATGTATGCCCCATCCTGGATTGGAAGATGGTCTCCAGGCCTCACTAAGTGTTGATCCCTGGCCAGCACCATAGTGGAACTGTCAGTGGGCCATGTCCCCATCACAACAGGCCAGTTAATCTTGGATGATGGGTATGGGACAAGACCAGTGCGTTCTATTGCCAAGAGCTCATGGTCACATCTCCTTTGGTATAAAATGAGTCCTTTGTTCTGAGGCAGTACTGTGGGATACTGTGGCAGTACTGTGGGATATCACAGGTAAGGCATTCTGTAAGTCTTTGGGTTCTGCCCTGGCAGAACCATGGCCAGGAGTCAGGAGGACAGAATATTGGCCCATGATTAATGGTACCAAGTTGATAGCATCAATCTGTTGTCCACTGGACAATCCTTCAGCTATGGTGGCAACTGTGAGTCTTGATATGGGAAATCCTTGCCATCGAGCCTGTGCTTAGCCCTTATCCCTGATGCTGTCCATGGACCTTTGCACAAGGACTGGATTGGTGAGAAGAGTGCCTGGCAGCCAGAGGATGGTCATCCTGTGACCTATGTTACTGCGAGCCTTCCCTGCACTACATGGTCTCTGCCAAAAGTCCATGTATGTCTCTACCTCCAGGCATTTTCTTATGAATGAACGAGCCACTCTCAGCTTGGTTTATTTGAAGGACTTCCTTTCACAGTGTCTTTCAAAGATATCCCAAGTGGTGCTATAATGGGGCAGCAGTGTGGTAGGAGGCCATTTCAGCCAACAGCCATATAACAAGCCAGCCTACTTGTGATTCACTCTGAGTCCTTTCCTCGTGCTGGTTAGTCATAGAAACTGCCCCTCTCCTCTCCCCTATGAAGCACAGGTGCTGGTTGAGGGAGAGGCAGCACAGGTAGGAATCTGGATCATCTGTTCCTGTGATTTACTTAGGCCTTATAGCCACGCTTATGCCAGCCTCACACGGGCCACTACCATAGCACAATAGATCACTGCTGTGTACACCAGATTCTGTGGTGGGTGGATCATATCACATCTAGTTATGATGGGAAACTCTGATCAGTTCTCACTTTGTGTCCTGCTGTTGGGTGATCTCTGCTACCAGGACATAGGAGCTGCTCTTCAGACTACCGGTTCTCCTCTAGAAGGCACAGAGTTACTCCAGAATACTATATCCTTACCAGTCACAGACCTTCTGACCTGCTGAGTTCTAGGATCAAGGAGGACATCTTTTTTTTTTTTTTTTAATTTCTTTTTATTGGAAGTCAATTTGCCAACATATAGCATAACACCCAGTGCTCATCCCATCAAGTGCCCCCCTCAGTGCCCGTCACCCAGTCACCCCCACCCCCCGCCCACCTCCCTTTCCACCACCCCATGTTCGTTTCCCAGAGTTAAGAGTATCTCATTTTCTGTCACCCTCTCTGATATTTCCCACTCATTTTCTCTCCTTTCCCCTTTATTCCCTTTCACTATTTTTTATATTCCCCAAATGAATGAGACCATATAATGTTTGTCAAGGAGGACATCTTATGCCACAGCTAGGATCACTGTAGGGCCTGCTCTGGCTCTGGGCCCCTGACAGTTTGGCAGCCTCTGGGGTTGCCCAGTAAGTGAGTCACAGGAGTATTCCCAGCTTGGTACTTGCTGCCTCCAAATTCAGATTCCAGAGAGATCCACAAAGTGTTATTTTCATTGTTTTTAAGTGGAGAGATATTTGAAGTGCAGCAGCTTGTCCTTCACCTGAGAAGATATGCCCTTGACCTTCCTAGTGCATGGTTACCTGGCAAATGGCCATAGGTTCCTTTGAGAAATGACTGAAAGAATACCTACTGTGTACATTTGCAGTGGAGTTAAAGGCATGTTAGTTTCTGAGGTAGAACTGAATTTCTTTCACTCAGCGTGCTCTGCGTCTGTAAATTTAGAGCTGGGAACTGGGTGTGGGGACCCCAATTATCCATTAAGGTGGAAGACAGTTCATGAATTCTTTTTTTTTTTTTAAGATTTTTATTTATTTATTTATTTATTTATTTATTTATTTATTTATTTATTTATTTATTTATTTATGATAGAGAGAGAGAGAGGCAGAGACACAGGAGGAGGGAGAAGCAGGCTCCATGCTGGGAGCCCGACGCAGGGCCCGACGTGGGACCCGATCCCGGGACTCCAGATGGCGCCCTGGGCCAAAGGCAGGCGCCAAACTGCTGAGCCACCCAGGGATCCCCTTTTCTTTCCTTTTTATATGAATAAGTTAGCACCCTCAGGAGTTATGATATAATAGCCACTGCCTCACATCCCTGCAAGTCATGCCATCCTGACTGCCACTCTCACTCTGCCCATCCTTAGTCTGCTGGGATGACTTAGGATATTGCTACTCAAGTAAAAATTGTGAATCAAAGGTGAGTGCCCCAGGTCAACTTAAATGGTCTCTTGGTTCTGAAATTTTCCTTCCCTCATCTAACACCAGGATCCATTTTTACAAACACACTCTCCAGGCTCTATTATTAGGCAGGTCCTGTAATTCCTTTGTTATGTAGGCACTTTTTCTCCAAAGCAGGGTTTGTATTTCTCTCTCCAGGCTCTGTTGGTACCTGACTCTCGATATCAACCTAGAGGCAATGAGTAGTTAGGTGGAGGTCCTGAGAAGGACAAACATCATCATTCAAGGAATCCACCTCAGATGAGGCTAACATGGAAGGCACTGTTCCTGCCTTCAGGAAGGGTTCAGGGAAATGGGTGTATATGTCAGGATTCTCAATTGTCCACGAAAATATCCCAATCCCAAATATTAGAGTGTTACTCATCCTGCATCTGGGCCTGATTTTCACATAAGACCTGCTGAGGCTGTACATGCAGACTACTTTGCATTCCGACCTGTGCTGGCAGAAGATAAGGTTCTCTTGTTTTCAGATATTTTCTTAAGTTGGAGGATGTCTACCATTTACTTTTTGTAAACTGACATGGTATTGAATTTCATCCAACTACTGGAGGGAAAACTAATTCAGGTGGGTCATAGACCAAGAGAAAGAAGCAGGAGTACTCGAGAATCTAAGAGGGTGCACAACTCTGGAAAACAGCATGGAGGTTCCTCAAAAAGTTGAAAATAGAGCTACCCTATAACCCAGAAATTGCACTACTAGGTATTTACCCCAAATATACAAATGTAGTGATCTGAAGGGGTACCTGCACCCCAGTGTTTATAGTAGCAATGTCCACAATAGCCAAACTGTGGAAGGAGCCCAGATATCACAGATAACTAGATAAAGAAGATGAGGTATATATATATACAACAGACTACTCAGCCATCAAAAAAAAAAAAAAATCTTGCCATTTGCAATGACATGGATAGAACCAGAGGGTATTATGCTAAGTGAAATAAGTCAGTCAGAGAAAGACAAATATATGATCTCACTTATATGTGGAATTTAAGAAACAAAACATCATAGGGGAAGAGAGGAAAAAATAAGACAAAATTAGGGAGGGAGACAAACCATAAGAGACTCTTATTAATCATAGGAAACAAACTGAGGGTTTATAGAGGGGAGGGTGGGTAGGAGGATGGGGTAATTGGGTGATGGGCATTAAGGAGGGCATGTGATATGAGCACTGTTAGAGGATTGATGAATCACTGACCTCCACCTCTGACACTAATAATACATTATAGGTTAATTAATTGAATTTAAATAAAAAATTTTATTTAAAAAGGTACACAGAGTTTCCATCCCAGTATGGACATCACATCTACAATTACAGAATATATTTTCTTTGCAAGTACACAGTGTGTGTTAAAAAATTAAAAGAGGGATCCCTGGGTAGCGCAGCGGTTTAGCACCTGCCTTTGGCCCAGGGCACGATCCTGGAGACCCGGGATCGAGTCCCACGTCGGGCTCCCAGTGCATGGAGCCTGCTTCTCCCTCTGCCTGTGTCTCTGCCTCTCTCTCTCTCTCTCTCTCTGTGACTATCATAAATAAAAATTAAAAAAAATAAAATAAAATAAAAAATTAAAAGAAATACACTGGGAAATCAAGTCTCCATAAATATTAAAGAATTAATATTATTCAAAGTATGTTCTCTGACCACAATAAAGTTATTTTAGAAATAAATGATAAAGATATAATCAGAAATTTCCATGTTTTGAAAAGAAGTTTATTACAATAACCACATGTCAAAGAATACACTGAAAAATAAATTTAATCATTTTTGATCAAATGATGAAAACATTCTATGAATCAAAACTTGCAGAATGCAGGTAACCCAGTATGTGGAATTTATAGCCAAAAGTGCCTATTTTGGGAAAGAAAAAAAAAGCTGAAAATTAGTGAACCTCCAACCATCTTAAAATGTTAGAAAAAAATAACAGGAAAATAAAAATGGAAATGAAATTATAAAAATAGTGACTTATAAAACAAAAAATATATAATAAAGAGGAACAACAGGGGATCCCTGGGTGGCTCAGCAGTTTAGCACCTGCCTTCGGCCCAGGGTGTGATCCTGGGGTCCCGGGATCGAGTCCCGCATCGGGCTCCCTGTGTGGAGTCTACTTCTCCCTCTGCCTGTGTCTCTGTCTCTCTCTCATGAATGAATAAAATATATTAAAAAAAAAGAGGAAAAACAGAAGTTAACATTTAGCTCTTTAACAAGACTAATAAAATTTCCAACTCCCTATGAAGACTAAGGAACAGAAACAGCACAAAAGGTGAACAGGGAGAACGTGAAAGGACATTACTAAGGAGAATGTGGAGGATATTGTGAATAATGGTAGGCCAGTAAATTCTTAATTTGGATGACATGGATAAACCTAAGAAAGGGACTACCCTGCAGAAGAAATAGGAAGGCTGAATGGTTCTATAGTCATTAAAAATAGAATTGAACAGAATTGAGAGTTTCCTCAGAAATTAGAAGATAGGATGGCAAGTAAGCACATGAGAAATGTTCAGGATCATTAGTCATCAGGGAATGCAAATTAAAACCACAGCTGCTAGTATAGGTAAAACTTTAAAGGAAAATGTCAAGAATACCAAATGTTGGCCAGGATGTGGGGCGATGGGAACTCGCCTGGCCCACTGCTGAGAGGGAAAATGGTTTCTCCTGCTTGGAATATAGTTTGACGGTTTCTTATCCAGTTACACATCACTTCACAGACCAGCAGTCCATGCCAGTTCTGTATGTTTACCCAAGAATAATAAAAATATATGTGTACATAAGGAAGAGTGTAAAAACTTTGTTGTTTGCTGACAGCTTTTAAGCCTACCACTTCTCTCTTCCCTTTCTGCTCACTTTTGGGCAGGCTGCCAAGACCTCAGCACAGGTGCCTGTTCCAATGGTGAAGATACGAGGCTCAAGCCACACAAGCCCCTGCCCATGCTCAGGAACCTTCCCTTGGCCCCAATCTCAACTACCCTAAACCTCCACACCAGTGCCCTTTCCTTGATCTTCCAAGTTACTTTTGCTTGGTAGCCATCCTGCTCTCCCAAGAAAGCCTTGTTATGTAAATAAAAAAAGTCTTAGTCTGTGGTAACATCATCAGTGTGGACAACCAAGTCGAACATGGCAAATCTGCTTCTGCGAGGTGGCCACCAAATCTACACAAAAGCTTGTGTGTGAATGTTTATAGGAACTTTATTGAAAATAACCAGAAGCCAGGAATGAACCCAAATGTTCATCATCTGGTGAGCGGATAAACAAATTGCGTTTGTCTACATACACAGTGAAATACTACTCGGCAATAAAAAGGAACAAAATCCTGATACATGCAAAAACATGGATGAACCTTGAAAGTGTTAGGCTAAGTGAAAGAAGCCACTTAGAGCAGCAGGCTTTCCCCTCCAGCCTGATGATTCTACTTAGAATATTCCACTTAGAGGATATTCTTGAAAATTCAAAACTATAGGAATGGAAGCCAAATCAGCAGTCTCCTGGGCCTGGCGGTAAGAAGAGCGGATTGAACACCAAGGGGCACAATAGGATTTTTGGTTGTTAATGGTCTACATCTTGTAGTGGTGATAGGATATAGACATTTGTCTAAATCCACCCAAGTATACGCTCATAAAAAGCGAATTTTACTGCATATAAATTACACCTCAGTAAGCCTGACTTAAAAGATTTCCCCAAAAGGAAACTCTAGACTCCACTGGTGAGTTCTGCTAAATCTTTAATGAAAAAGCAATTCCAAATCTTACACCATTTCCAGAGAATAGAAATAAGTGAACACTCCCAACATTTTAAAAGGCTAACATAACTTGATAGTCAAACCTGACAAAGACATTAAAAGAATAGAAAATTTAGGCCAGTGTCCATTATAAACATGGGTACAAAATGACAAAATATCAGTAAAACAAATCCAGTGATACATTTTTAAAAAGGAAAGTATATCATAGTCAAGATAGGTTTATCCTAGGAATGTAAGGTTGGTATAATTTTAGAAAATCTATTAATGCCATTTTCCACATTAACAGATTAAAGGATTAAAATAATAAACCTCAAAAGATGCAGAAAAATTAATAGAATTTAATATTTACGTTAATAACCAGCAAGCAAGGAATAAAGGGTAACATACTGAGAAATGTATCTATATTAGATCTACCACAAAGCATCCTTACTAGTACATTGAATTTTTTTTTTAAGATTTTATTTATTCATGAGAGAGAGGGAGAGACACAGGCAGAGGGAGAAGCAGGCTCCCTGCAGGGAGCCCGATTTGGGACTTGATCCTGTATCCTGGGATCACGCCCTGAGCCAAAGGCAGATGCTCAACCACTGAGCCACCCAGGCGTCCCCATTGAAATCTTTGTATTTATGATCAGGAACAAAACAACCCACTTCTGTTTAACATTTTTAATGGAG
This sequence comes from Canis lupus dingo, assembly GCF_003254725.2. Classification (NCBI taxonomy): domain Eukaryota; kingdom Metazoa; phylum Chordata; class Mammalia; order Carnivora; family Canidae; genus Canis; species Canis lupus. The sequence continues at coordinate 97,840,322 of NC_064243.1, forward strand.
AACTGAGCCTGGGCAGGAAGGTACATAAAGATAAATGTATAGTGATTGGATAGGATGAAACAACAGTCTATCCTTTTTGCAAGTAAAATGATTATATATGTAGCAAATCCCAAATAGTCTTCAAATAAACTATTAGCACTGATAAGATATTTTATCAATTTTCCTAGATACAAATTGAGTTAAAATCTATTGTTCTGCTACATACTAGGAATTTACAAAATGGAAGAAGAGATACTAATTAAAATGCAATTTTTAAAGTTTTAAGTGCCTAGGAATAAATGCAACAAAATATGTATACAAAATTTTCAAGTAAAATAAATCTCTAATTAGATCTATTAAAGAAGACCCAAGTAAATGCAGAATATCATATTCTTGGGTCAGAGAACTGAGTGGTGAAGATATGTCAGTATTGTCAGATTTTATATTTTCCCCCAATGCAACCCCAACAAAATCTCAACATATTTTTTCTGTAACTTGGCAATATGATTCTAAAATTTGCACAGATGCCAAGGGCTGAGACTAGCTAAGGCACAGTCAAAAATGAAATTAAGGTGTGATATGAACACTTATGAAGATTAAGATAGTGCAGTATTGGTGGGATGAGGAGGGTGAGAAAGATTAAGGAAATAAGGTCGAGCCTGGAAACAGACCCATGGACATATACACAGAACAGGGAAGTCATACTGAAGAGCATTGAGAGGGAAGGACAGTTTTTAGAAATAAATAGGGTTGGGGTAACTGGGTAGCCATTTGGGGGGAAAAAATGGAATTTTTCTCAAACTACATGCAAGGATCAATTCCGTGACCCATGGGAAATAAACTATAAAGCATTTAGAAGAGTTAACGTATGGAAGAGTTTGCTTTTACTGTGTGGTGTTAGAATTGCTTAAATCAGTCATAAAAGAAATCATTAAGGAATAGATTTATAATTTATATTAAAATTTAAAAGCTCTGTACATTAGAAGCACCATTTAAAAATTGAAAAAGGGATGTCAAAATTTTTGCAACAGATATAAACAAAGGGTTAAAATACAAAAAAATATATAATTATTTTCTAGATTTAAAAATACATTTAAAAGTCTCTAATAAGAAAGGGCAGGCAGGCTAGAAAATATGGTACTTCATAAATAAAAATCGCCAAATATGCATATGAAAATTAAAATTATTCAGGGAAGTGCATACTAAAGTATGGTGAGAGGGCAGCCCCGGTGGCGCAGCAGTTTAGCGCCGCCTGCAGCCCGGGGTGTGATCCTGCAGACAGGGGATCGAGTCCCACGTGGGGCTCCCTGCATGGAGCCTGCTTCTCCCTCTGCCTGTCTCTCTCTCTCTGAATAAATAAAAAATCTTTAAAAAGAAAATAAAGTATGGGACGCCTGGGTGGCTCAGCGGTTGGGCGTCTGCCTTTGGCTCAGGGCGTGATCCCGGGATCCGGGATCGAGTTCCGCGTCGGACTCCTTGCGGGACGCCTGCTTCTGTCTCTGCCTCTCTCTCTCTGATGAATGAATAAATAAAATCTTTTAAAAAATAAAAAATAAAGTATGGTGAGATATTCTAAACCCTCAGATTGGCAAGAAACTTAGATTGAGAGTAACAAATATGAAGATATATTACAACAGGTACTCAGCACTGGAGGCAGTGCATATTAATTGGTCTGTTCCTTTGTGGGGGTTTTTTGGGTGTTTTTTTTTTTTTTAATTTTTATTTATTTATGATAGTCACACACACAGAGAGAGAGAGAGAGAGAGAGAGGCAGAGACACAGGCAGAGGGAGAAGCAGGCTCCATGCACCGGGAGCCCGACGTGGGAATCGATCCAGGGTCTCCCGGATCGGGCCCTGGACCAAAGGCAGGCGCCAAACCGCTGCACCACCCAGGGATCCCTGATCTGTTCCTTAGGAAAACAGTTTGTTATTAAATGGTAAAGTCGGAGATACTCGTATCACCACTTCTAGGAATATCCACCTTGAGAAGCGCTTGCACACATGAACAAGATTGTTCATAAAAGTGTCATAGTAGCTCCAAATCAGAGCTCTAGATATCACTCATCTTTTTTAAAAAATTACATATACACACATTTCTATTGCAAGTGATTGAGATCTAGCTAAAGGACTGAGATCCAAGAGTAATGGCTCACATATGAGTGTTGACAGAGTCCAAATGCCATTTCTTCAGCCCAGAAGCTCCAGCTGCTGCTATTCCCAGAAATGACCACAGCAATGAATTCCAACCATGTGTTAGATGTTGTGCTAAGACATATACACAGTATTACAGGAAGACATCACAACTGTCTTCTGCATGAAGTACTATTATTCCCATTGTGCGGGTAAAAAAATCTAGTCAACTTATGATACACGGAGGGTATTTAAGTGTTAGCGAACTGGCCTAGTATCAAACAACACTGTCCAGCAGAATCCATGTCTGCTGGACACCAGAGCCTAAACAAGCAACTTAATCCCAAAGGCTTTCAAGAAGTAGACTACATTTACTCTACAGTCACCCAGAAAATACATCACAAGAGGCTCCTAAGAATATATATACTTGTATAACATGTATCTTTAAACATATGATTGGTAAGTAAGTCACTAAGCAGAAGATGCATCCAAGCTCCTAAAGTCACCTAGGTATGCTTTCTGACTGCTGGATCCTTTCTCTGTGCTGCAGACACCCTCTGCAGTACTACTGTGTTGACAAACTCACAGTTGGAAGGGGCTTTGGAGATGGTCCATCCAGTTCTCACATTACAGCCTTGCAAAATCTAAGGCCACGGGATGGAAACAGACTTGCCTGGAGACCTAGAATGTTAGTAAGAAGGGTAGGAACAGAACCAGAGCTCCATTACACAGTAATAAAAATAATTAAAACAGAATCAATAAATACTAGCTATTACTGTGTTGGGGCATCTGCAATATGCCCTGTAGTAACAGTATCTCATTTAACATTTAAAGCAATCTTTTAATAGAGATGTTGTCATCTCCATCTGGAACAAAAGGAAGGAGCTTCTAAGTCCAGGATCACACAGGTAATACATGGCAAAGCCTAGATTTGAGTCAAGTTCTTTATTTAGACTCAAGATTCTATGTTTTTTCTAATTTTTGCCTCAACTTTTATTCATGCTATTAAAGTACAGGAAAATAATTGCTTCAGTGAGAAAAGAACAGAAGGCAAATACATGATGTATTCTGTGATCAATATTAGAATGATCTCTCCAATAACTAAGCTTTATTCTTGTCTCAAGGAAAGTTTGAATGGAAATAGTGTTTGCACTGCATGTTACCACTTCAAGTTGTAAAGGTATGGGATCATCTGGAAACAACAAGGCCTTATTCTATTTTGTAGGAGATATCTGTTGACTCTCTTATAGACATTCTACTTGGATCTTCAATTGTATAGTCTTTTTCCTTTTACACCTTGTCTCAGTGGTTCCTTATTCTGTTTTCTTGGGTCACATAGAGATAGCAGGGGTTGCAGATGTTTTCTGTATTGAGCCTTTTCCATGAATTCCTCACCCATAGTGGCACTGGTCACCAGAAGGGCAGTTGAGCGAAATAGCCAGTTGTCTTATGAAGCTTTCCCAAAAAATTCCTCAGTGCTGCTTTTTCTTTCTCAATCTCCCTGAACCGGATATCTAAAGCCTTCTGGAGTTTCTGAATATGGAGCTTAGTCCTTTTCTCCTCCCCAAGGTTGTTCACAAGGGCCTTCCGCAGGTATATGCGGTCTCCTATTTCCAAGGTCCTCTTCTTCAGTGTGTAGCTCATTCCACCCATGGCCAAACTTTGGGAGAGGAAGGTCAAGACAGGAGTGAGGTTTCCCGTAAATGTCTCCGCAAAATGATTCTCCTGCAGTTTGGAATATTCGAACCATTACACCGTGGGAACAGAGACTCAGAATCTTGGGGCTGAGTGGTATCAGAGATACATCAATTCAGCCTGAACTCTTGTATTTGCCCATCAGAAGTTTCTAAGCTTGCATTTACTCTTCAGTTAGAAACAAAGATGAGTGTTTCAACAGACCAGAGTGGCAAACGAATATCCGCTACTGTTTTGTGGTTACACATAGGTTGAACAGTAAGTGTCTTTGGACACTCATAGGCAAAACAAGAATGTTTGCAGACAAAGAACAATAGAAAATAGAGTCCATAATTCAGCTTAGTTTTAGAAGCTTTTCTTCATTCCTTACGTATTCACTTGAAGCTGTTAAATGTTTGAGATTCTGTAATTTTCTAGATATTGGACTGGACTTAAAGAAGTTCCTCATGAAGTATCTACTTTTAATACAAGAAAGGATAGGAAACAGGAAAATATGCATGTATCTATCATATGTGAAAAAAACCCACAGGAAATATAAACTAAAAACTAATGGGATGTTAGAGATGGGAATGGACAAGGGGTGGGGATGGGGAAATGGGAATAGGTTGGGAGGAACAATAAGAGGAACACCTAGGTATACCTTTTAATTGTCCTTACGTTTATAAGTGTGTTTGGTTTTCAAATCCTCAAAAATCATTAAAATCAAAAAGGAATGGGGGTTGTGTATCCCACACCATATGTAAATTCTAGAATTAAGAAAGAAGTAAACATTGTGGATAATGCCAGCCAGGTTCTCTCTGTTGGAGAAAGAAACTATAGAAAATGTAAAGGAGAAAGGTTATAATGTACTCTGTGGTGGTGCTGGACTGGAACTGGAGACACCAGGATGATACAGTTCTACAATCAGTGTGGATTCACAGTTCTATAAGTCAGTATGAATTCTTGTGAAGAAGACTGGATCATTAGAAACTCTGGTCTTCAAAGATGACTTAAAGACAGTGAAACTCTCCCCAACATGGTCTGAGCCCCATTTATTCCTGAACTCAAAATTCCCTCTGGCAAGAGAAGATAACAAGTTTTATGGTTTTATTTTCAGATTTTAGCCATGACTTTCCATAAGCTTTGATAGCATCGCTTTATTCCTTTTAACTTCATTAGAAGCAGACATATGTATATTTGTTCCAGTCCTTTTTAATCAGGAGGAGAAAACTTGAGCAATATGGAATTTTTCTAACAGAAAAGCACTTATTTTTCTTCTAACAAGAGAATTTTACAAATTTTTAACTTTGAATTCTGGCCTTTGGAAACCATCAAAAAATTTAGCAAAACTTGTTCATATCATCAACTACTAATGAGTACAAATACTGATAGCCCAATCAGACCACACTCTTTTTTTGTGATACTATAAAAGTTATTTATTCACCATACACAGAACATGTCCCCTACAAAATGTACATGTAAATCACTAAAAAGTATAATCTGGTGAACATTTTCTCAATTACAGAACATACTAAATTAGTTGGGATAACAGCTATCTGCCTCAAAATAATCTAATTGTAGCACCCAGAGTCTCCTTTATATCTAATGCAAAGTTAAATACTTATTTTGGGGATTATTTCCTAATATGTGTTTGAGGAGGCAGAGTTAACAATTTAATATAACTCTAGTATATTGCAGTCACTGCACAATAAATCTGTTTATTACATATTAAAACATTAAATTTTCATTATTTGTATTAATGGGATGCAAACAGAAATACTGCATACTTTTATTTTTATTTTTTAAAAGATTTTATGTGTTCATGAGACACACAGAGAGAGGCAGAGACACAGGCAGAGAGAGAAGCAGGCTCCATGCCGGGAGCCAGACATGGGACTCAATCCCAGGACTCCAGGATCACGCCCTCAGCTGAAGGCAGCGCTAAACCACTGAGCCACCCAGGCTGCCCATAATGTATACTTTTAAATGGCAGATAACCACAAAATTATCTTTGATAGTATTCTGGGTTTTACATTAAGATACAAATGGTGTAAAATAGTTATGTTACACCTCGAAACAATGAGGCCATACTGTAATGATTCACTAAATTGTGCTCACTAGACATTAAATAAATGAATTTTCTGTTTTTCTCCCCAATTACCCAATACAATTTTGCCCATAATAAGGGCTCTGTAAATAAATGTTTGCTGAATATACTTACTTAGGACAGAGGTGAGAAGAGATGGACTCTCTTAGCTAGATGTCAAGTATCAGAATTGGAATTTACCTGGGAAAGAGAGTGTAAGGAAGATGTAAACTGCACATGGCATACAAGTCAATAAACTTAGATGCCAACAAAGCAAACCATTAAGCAGAAAAACACTGGCACTGAAATGAACAATGGCAAGATTTGCCAATAGCTAAAATGGAACTGACTTTAAGAGATAACCAAGAGAAAGTTTATATCGGACCATATGTTTTCTCACCCAATTCAGTCTGAGACATACCAACAGAGGCACTGTGAGAGACTATGGCTGTCTTCCTCGAGAGTCAGACATTCTAGTTTCCAATCATTTATTATGGACCTGTTACCCATGAATCAATATAAACTTATTCAGATTTAGGAATTAGTTTCTACAAGTACAAAGTTGAATTTCCTTTTATTTGTCCTAAAATGCTTACTTTCAAACTTGAAAAGAGTTCAATTATTCCATATAGTTTCAGTAACATTCTTTTTTCTTTTCAGACCAGAGTTAAAATATTCATACAGTATTCATACTGCAGCACCTTCCACCCACCCTTTGGTCTCTTCAACTGCCCTTCTTTGGTTCTTTCTCCGCTTTGTCAGATCTTCCTTGAAGTGTAGGAAGCAGAACTGCATTCCAGCTGCAGTTTGGTCTTAAATAAAAGATGGATGTTTGCCAGTTTGGTTTTCCTTATTCTTCTCTGTGGTATACAGGATTTTGTTAGTTGAACTGGATGTAGCAGTTAACTGTGCCAAATTTTTGAGAGAATAGTACAATAGTTTCCAGGTCTTTTCCCTGGGTTCTAAACTTAGCGCATACTCTATGTAGTGCCTTCCTTTCTCACTGCAGCATTATCTTAATTTTTCTTCTTGCTTACTTGGCTATCATTGTCGGAATGGCTTTTGCTGCACTGTGGTCTTCCAGCCAGTCTACTTTTCTAGGACTGTAAGATCTTCTATAGTTGTAGTCAAAGGACCAGCTTCTTGACCTTTTTCATAACTTCAGCTCCTAGAATGTCTGTATCTGTCATAATCATCATAGCATGGAGAACTGTACACATTCTTCCCTTCCTTGGCTTTCATTTGATTTGGAGTCTTCCAATGCCTCTGTGCAAACTGTATGTTAATTTCATGTCCACAAATCTATTTTCTGTCCAAATTATGTAAAGCATCTGCAGCATCATGGACATCCTCAAATTGAACACATAAGCAAGTCCTCTTGGGTAGCGTGTGTAGAAATCAACTGGAACATACACATCAACTATAGGACGATAACGACCAGATTCCCATGGTAAATCTTCAGACTTGGCATCATCAGCTACATTCTTTATGAACAGACACGTGTTGGGGGAAGGGGCACAGGTAGTGGGACATGACGGTGACGTGAGTCTCAGCAGGAGCTCAGTAAACCATCTGCGGATCCAGTGGCAGATCCCCCCAGACCACACTCTTAAGGGAGTCTGATGGGTCCATATATTTGGGAGCGAGAAGCAAAGGCATCTTTACAAATATGACCCACCAGAAGAGACAATCAGATTGGCAAGGAGTGTGGAAGTGAACTTCTGGTTGAGATAATTTGGACAAGACAAGATATTGCTGTCAAATAACTCAAGGACTATCATAGGATAAAGATTGTGCGCACCCTGACAGAAGAACTAGTGTGAGCTGGTAGAGATGGAAGATTACAGCTCAGGGTAGTGAGCATCTCTCCCAGTATCTGGAGGTGCCCATTAATAACATATTTGTCACTAGAGATGTTCAGGAAAATTCATCATTGGGATGATTTCATGGACTAGGATGCATTCATGAACTAGGACACATATAAATATGTGGGTGCACAAACATATGCTGGAGCAAGGCTGTCTATAGAAGTCTCTGTGATAATGGAAATGTTCTAGATCTGTGCTGTCCAATACAGTAGCCACCATGATATATGGATTGAGAGCTCTGAAATGTGGCTGATGTGACTGAGGAGCTAAATTTTAAATTTTGTTTAATTTCAATTAAATTTAAATTCAAATAGTTTATGTGGCTTGTGGTTATCATACTGGACAACAAAGGTCCAGACTTATAGGTGGTGACATATGCACATGTCCTTAGGACCATGCCATGCTAAAAACAGACACAGACAGAAGCCCTTGTGCCTTCAGGCACACAGTTACAACCAAACAGACATACTGCACTCTTCCGCCCCTCAATCCCTCAGGTGTGCACACAGGGGGTCTTGTGTGCACCCACAGTCCAAATATGGGCAGAGACAGTAGCATCAACCCTTCACTGGAAGCCAGACCACTCCCCCTTGAGGGAGGAGGAGGCATGTCTCCCTAAGACATACATTCCTGCAGGATTGTATTGGACTAGAAGAAGATGTGAAAGCATTTGCAGGACAAACGTGTGCTTCTCTGCCATGTCTTCCAACCACTAAACCTTTCTGTGTCTGCTTGTGGTCTCCCTGCCCCCCTACTCATCCCACATTCCAGTCTCCAGCCTGACTACCAAGCCCTCTGTCACTCAAAGCTGCTATGACAGAGGTCAAAGTCCAGATCTGGAGCATGGGGGGAGATCATACAAAGCTCCAAGTCACCAAGAGTTCTGGTAAGAAGGGGACATGAGAAGCATGTATACGATCCCAGCCTGTCCTTGACAGAGCAAAATGGACCCCATAGGATTCTTGCTGGAGGCAGGCCAGGGTGACCAGAAATCACCTGGGGGATGCTAGAAAATTAAAAGGAACCTGACCAGATCCTGAGGGTGAGGACTCTGTGGCTGAACTGACGTAGCAGGACTCTTACTAAAACTGGACAATGCAGAGAACTCAGAAAAATGCCGACTGGAAAGTTTAGAAGAGCTTGAGCAGAATCTTCCCAGGACAGGATCTTCATCAAGGGGAAGCAGCACTTCATTATTATTCCTCAAGATACCCAAGGAGGTTTATCAACTGACTTAAGATCACAAATCTCCCAGTTGATGTGTTTGCGCACTTCTAAATGCCAGTGCCCATTAGCACACTAAGTGTTTCCTTCTCAAAACCACTGCTGGAAAATCAGGATGCTGACCCCAGCCCATCTGAGGCTGACTGGGATGACCAAGAAAGGGCAGTCAACACTCAAACAGGGGCTACTCAGGACCACTAGGAGCTAATAGGTGAACACCCAAAGAAAGAAAGAAAGAAAGAAAAAGGGACAGTTGGGGAAAGAGAAAAAGTAAAAATGAAAAAAAAGAGAAAAGTCCTACACACTTAGAGTTACAAGCCATTCTCAAAGATTTGTTTACAAAAAGGACAATGAAAGGCACCTTGGTGGCTCAGCCAGTTAAGCATCTACCTTCAGCTCAGGTCACGATTCCATGACTGAGCCCCAAATCAGGCCCCCTGCTCAGTGGGGAGCCTGCTTCTCCCTCTCCCTCTGCTGCTCCCCCTTCTTGTGCTCTCTTGTTCCCTGTCAAATAAAATCTTAAAAGAAGAAAAAAGAACAATGAATGTAGGAAAAACCATATTCCTACGCTCAGCTGGGTCACTCTGGGATTTGGACTTGAAGAGATGAATGACATGGCAGGGCATCACTGCACTATTAATCTCAGGAGTGACTGAGATTATTAAGGCATCCAAGGTACAGCTCTGTCAGAAGTCCTAAGATCTCTCAGATTTGAGAGATCCTCTGGTTGATCAGTTATGAAAGAAGATTTTTACCTTAAAATGGCATTCTGAGGAGTGGGAGGACCCTGGGCTTACCTCCTGTGGTGTGGCCACCTAGAGAACACCCACATCAGCATAAATAACCCAGAAAACCACCCAAAGACAGGCAGAACAGACTCTCTTGTAGACAAGAGGCCACAGCAAAGCAAATCCACCCCCTCCGATATGCTCTTGGCAAGATCCCATCAAAGCAGTGCAAGCCTGGCAGTGTGCAAGCAGTCCAGACAAGGGGCAGCCCCACTCCAAAGTGAGTTCTTCCCCAGGGAGTGGGGAAGATGACCACACACCAGTCTGACTGTGACCCCAGCAGTGGGCTGGGGCAGGCAGCTGGTTTGACTGTAGGCCCCACCAATAAAAGCTTCTCAGGGGACAACACAGGGAGAGCACCCTGCAGTCTGGTACTAATTCATCTCTGGTAAACACCTGGTCTGATTCATCATAAGCCCAAGGCAGCCCTGGACTGGCCCACTAACACCACAGGGACTAGACTCTGCCTACAACAGGCAGAGAGCCACTGCAGACCAGACTGCAGGGAAACAGTAGAACACCCCTTAACAACACACACCCTTGAGGCACCATTTTCTGGTGAAAAGGAGACATTGCACTGTGCAGCATTACACGACCTCTTCATAGAGCCATTACTTTCAAGTGTGGGAGACAAAGCTGACTTTCCTAATGCAGAGAAACCAACATAGTAATAGACAAAATGAGAAGCCAGAGGACTATGTTCCAAATGAAAGAGCAGAACAAAATCATACCAAGAGACCTAAACAAAATGGAGATAAGTATTATGTCTGATAGTGAATTTAAAGTAATGCTCGTAAAGATACTTGCTAGAATTGAGAAAGGAGTGCAGGACATCCTTGAGACCCTCCACAAAGAGATAGGAGACCTAAACAAACAAACAAACAAACAAACAAATTAGAGATAGTAAACTCAGTAAATGAGATTTAAAATAGACCACCTGGAATAGATAGCAAACAAAAGGAAGAATGGCTTAGCAACCTGGAGGACACAGTAATGGAAAGTAATGAAGCTAAGCAGATGATAGGGGAAAATATACGCAAACTGAGAATGGACCCAGGGAACTCTGCAATACTGTCAAGTAACAGTCACATGGCAGGGATCCTAGATGGAGAAGAGAGAGAAAAGGGGGTAGAAGATTCTTTGAAGAATAGCTGAAAACTTCCTGAATCTGGGAAAGGAAAGAGAAATCCACATCCAAGAGGCACAGAGAGCCCCAAACAAAACCAACCCAAAGAGGTCTGCACCAATAAACGAATAAGATGGCCAAAAGTAATGATAAAGAGAGAATTTTAAAAACAGCAAGAGAAAGGAAAGCAGTTACATACAGGGGAAATCCCTATCTGTGGATCTTTCAGCAGAAACTTTGCAAGCCAGAACACAGTAGCATGATATATTCAAAGTGCTAAAAGGAAAAAATCAGAAGCCAAGAATACTCTATCCAGCAAAGCTTTCATTCAGAATAGAAGGTTATATAGTTTCTGGGAAAAACAGAAGTTAAAGGAATTCATGACCAGGAGCAAAAGCAGTTATTTCCCATCACACACAATGCCATCAGCCTATGAGTCCCAAATCCATAGTCCAGCTGCCCTCCTGCCTGAGTCAGCATGCACTACTGGCTACCTGCTCAAAGTCAATACACCTTCACTTCAGTTCGATAAGGATTCAAGCTGACACACTTCCCCTCAAAATCCAACCCCTGTGCTCAAGTTTGTGCACAAAAGTGGGCCTAATTATAACAGCAGAATGAAGCAACCCAAATAGTGACACCATTTCTGTGAAAGACATAAAGGATAAAAGGAGTGTGCTAGGCTGAGAGCATTTCCAACAGGCACATCAAAGAACAATACATACAGCATGATAATGGTTACTAAAAGAAATAAACCCGAGAAAATAAAACAAGGCAAAATCCGAGACAGAGACAAACTATAAGAGATTCTTAATCATAGGAAGCAAACTGAGGGTTACTGGAGGGGAGGAGATGAGGATATGGGGTAACTGGGTGATGGGCATTAAGGAGGGCATGGGATATAATAAGCACTGGGTATTATTGAAGACCAATGAATCCCTGAACTCTACCTCTGAAACTAATAATGTACTATATGCTAATTGAATTCAAATAAGAAAAAAAGAAATCCAAAATAGCATTCTGTTTGTGTCGAGGCTATTCATAGAATGTTTGTAATTTTCTATTCTCCAAAACTACTCAGTTGGCAGATAAGTGGAAAAATTAAAACTGATTATTTTTTGTCCAAAATTATTTTAAAATTTTAAATTTGTATAATTTTCCAAGAATGTCTATAATTATTCTATATAATGTCTATAATTATTAAGAATGTCCATAAAATAAGAAAACTAAGTTTTTTATTGCCTTAGAATTTATATTATCAGTTATCTAGGACCAAACAAAAATATAGGCCAAATATACAAAATGGTAAAATCTCAACCAATAATTAGGCAACTGCAGTTAGAAATGCAAATCCACTTCATAAAGTCTAGCTAATCTAATGAACCTTTCCTGAGTATCATAGATGTATAGGTCTATCACTTTTATGATAATTGGGTCTCTTGTATTATTTTATAACATTTCCCACTTGCCACTTTAATGTTTACAAACAATGATCACAACACTTTCCAGATGGGATCCTCACACCTTCCCTAGAGGTGAGTGATAGACAATGTTCTTGGTATTCCTCTGCCACCTGCCATCAACTGAGTGGTAGTGAGAGCTGGAGTGTGCCATCTCCATACTGTTTTTCACAGTGGCTGCACCAATTTACAATCCTACTAATGGTGCATGAGGGTTCCCTTTTCTCCACATCCTCCCCAACACTTGTTATTTCTCAAAATATAGTTTAAATTTAAAAAGTTAAAAGACCAATGAGGGATATTATATATTAATAAAAAGTTCAGTAGACCAAGATAAAACAATTATAAACATTAATGCCCCTAATGATAGACCATTAGAGTATACGAAGCAAAAACTGAGTTAAAGAGAGAAATCATTCTACAATAATAGTTGGAGACTTAGGGGTGCCTGGATGGCTCAGCTGGTTAAGCGTCTGACTCTCAATCTCAGCTCAGGTCTTGATCTCAGAGTCATGAGTTCAAGCCTCGCACTTTATTTATTAAAAAATAAATAAATATAAATAAAAATAATAGTTGGACATTTCAATACTCCTCTCACATAAAGCACAAAACCACCAGACAGAATGTAAAGACATAGAGAATTTAACATAATAAACCAACTAGATCTAATTGACACATATAGAGCACTCCACCCAACAACAAATGCATGCACATTTTTCCTCAAGTGCACATTTTTCCTCTGGGATAGGTCCTATGCTAGGAAAGAAATTATGACTCTAGATTTAAAGAAATAGACATTAAAGTTTATACTCTAACCACAGTGGGATGGAGGTAGGAAATAACAACATAAAAAAAAAGGAAAACTCGAGACACCTGGGTGGCTCAGGAGTTTAGTGCTTGCCATCGGCCCAGGGCATGATCCTGGATTCCCAGGATTGAGCCCCCATCAGGCTCCCCAGGGGCACCTGCTTCTCCCTCTGCCTGTGTCTCTGCCTCTCTATGTGTGTCTCATGAATAAATAAGTAAAATCTTTTAAAAAATGGAAAATTCACAATATTGTAGAAATTAAACAGCAGTTTTAAACAACCTGTGGATAAAAGAAGAAATCACAGGAGAAATTAGATAATATTTAGCTGTGAATGAATATGAAGACATAACATACTAAAACTTATGCCACACAATGAAAACAGTGTTAAGGGGTAAACCTCTAAGTAGAAGCACATTAAAAAACAAGAAAGATCTCAAATCAACAACCTAAATTTACAACTTAGGAACTTGAAAAAGAGCAACAAACTAAACTCAAACTAGCAGAAGGAAAGAAATAATAAAGAGATAAATGAAATAGACAAAAGAAAAATAGAGACAATGAAAAATTAGTTCTTTGAAAAAAATCAACCAAATATTACTCAGCCATTAGAAACAACAAATACCCACCATTTGCTTCGACCTGGATGGAACTGGAGGGTATTATGCTGAGTGAAATAAGTCAATCAGAGAAGGACAAATATTATATTGTCTCATTCATTTGGGGAATATAATAGTGAAAGGGAATAAAGGGTAAAGGAGAGAAAATGAGTGGGAAATATCAGAGAGGGAGACAGAACATGAGAGACTCCTAACTCTGGGAAACAAACAAGGGGTGGTAGAAATGGAGGTGGGTGGGTGGGGTGGGGGTGACTGGGTGATGCTCACTGAGGGAGGCACTTGGTGGGATGAGCACTGGGTGTTATGCTATATGTTGGCAAACTGAACTCCAATAAAAAAAGTAAACAAAGAAATAAAGTATATACATAAAAAATAAATAAAATAAATAAAAACTAAAAAAAAAGAAAGAAAGAAAAAATCAACCAAATTGTCAAACTTTTAGCTAGGTGGACTAAGGCAAAGGGAAGACTCAAGTTGATATAATCAGAAATGAAAGTGGGGACAATACTGATTTTACAGAAATAAAAAGGATTATAAGAGAATAACAGGAACAACTGTACAACAAAAAAAATTGGCTAACCTGTATGAAATAAATTCCTAGAAACACAAAACCTACCAACATGAAACCATGAAGAAAACAATTTGAATAGATCTATAATTAGTAAGGTAATTGAGTCAGTAGTAAAAAGCTGCCCAACAGGGACACCTGGGTGGCTTATGGTTGAGCATCTCCCTTTGGCTCAGGGCATGATCCCAGGATCCTGGGATCCAGTGCTACATGGGATTCCTTGCAGGGAGCCTGCTTCTCCTTCTGCCTGTGTCTCTCATGAATAAATAAAGGTTTTAAAAAACTAAAAAAACTTGCCCAACCAATAAAACCCTGGACCTGATGACATTTAAAGAACAATATTAATCTTTCTCAAACTTTTCCATGATGATTGAAGAGAAGGGAAACACTTCCTAACTCGTTCTATAAGGTCAACATAAGCCTGATACCAAAGCCAAAGACACCAGAAGAAAACTAGAGACTAATATGCTTCATAAACACTTATGCAAAAATCCTCAAAATAATAGCAGACAAAATTCAGCCGCATATATAAAGGATTATATAGTATGACCAAGTGAGAGCTCCTGGAATGCAAGGATGGCTCAGCAAAGAAAAATCAGTCAATACACCATAGAAGGGAAAAAACCCCTGTGATCATCTGAATTGATGGAGAAAACACATTGACCAAATTCAACATTTTTTCATAATAAAAACACTTAACAAGAAAGGAATAGAAGGAAATCAATCCCACATAGTAAAAGCCATATAGGAAAAACCCACAGTAAACATAATTCTCAAAGGCAAAAGAATGAAAACTTTTCTTCTAAGATCAGAAACAAGGACAGGGTGTCTGCATGTCTCGGTCAGTTAAGCGTCCAACTCTTGATTTTGCCTCCTGAGATCAAACCCTGTGTTGTGATCCATACTGGGTGAGCAGTCTGCTTAAGATTTTCTCTCTCCCTCACCCCCTCCCTGGCTGGCTCTATCAAAAAGAAAGGAGAGGAGAGGAGAGGAGGGGAGGGGAGGGGAGGGGAGGGGAGGGGAGGGGAGGGGGAGAGGAAGAGAAGACAAGACAAAAAAAGAAAGGTAATGATCCTTGTTTTCACAAATGTCTATTCAACACAGAACTGGAAGACCTAGCCAGAGCAATTAGGCAACAAAAAGAAATAAGATTATCTTTGTTTGCAGAGAATATATGTAGAACACCTTAAAGATTCCACAAAAGTTGTTAGAATAAATGAATTCAGCAATGTAATAGGATATAAAGTCAACACACAAAAATAATTTGCATTTCTATACACAGAAATTAACATTTTGAAAAGGAAATTACAAAAACAATTCTGTTTACAATAGCATCAAAAAGAATAAATTACTTAGGAATTAACTTAATCAAGGAGGTGTAAGATACAATGAAAATTCCAAAACATCACTGAAAGAAATTAAGAAGTCAAAAATGAATGAAAAAAACCACATTCCATGTTCCTAGATTAGAAGCCAATATTGTTCAAATGTCAATATTACCCAAAGTGATCTACAGATTCAATGCAATACCTACCAAAGTCTCAATGATATTATTACTAGAAATAGAAAAACCTACTCTAAAATTTATATGTATCTCAAGAGACCTTGAATAGCCAAAACAATCTTGAAAAAGAACAAACCTTATACCTTCTGACTTCAAAACCTACCACAAAGCTATGGTAAATCAAAAGAGTGTGCAACTGGCATAAAGAAACCACATATGGACCCACAGAATAGAATAGAGAGCCCAGAAGTAAACCCTTACATATACAGTCAAATGGTTTTTGACAAGAATGCCCAGACTATTTAATAAAGAATGCACAGGCTCTTTGGCAGAACTGGATATGCCTGTGCAAAATAATGAAGCTAAATCCTTATCTAACACCATATACTAAAATTAACTTAAATTGAACAAAGAACTTAAATTTAAATGTTAGACCTAAAACATAAAGCTCTCAGAAGAAAACACAGGACTGAAGCTTCATGGCACTTTATTTTTTTTAATAATAAATTAATTTTCATTGGTGTTCAATTTGCCAACATACAGAATAACACCCAGTGCTCATCCCATCAAGTGCCCCCCTCAGTGCCCGACACCCATTCACCCCCACCCCCCACCCTCCTCCCCTTCCACCACCCCTAGTTCGTTTCCCAGTGTTAGGAGTCTTTATAGAAGGGAAGGGAGAAGAAATGGGTAGGAAATATCAGAAGGGGAGACAGAACATGGCACTTTATTTGGCAATGATTTTTTCGATATGATACGAAAGGCACAGGCAACAACAACAAAAAAATAGACAAATTAGACATTATAAAGTTTAAAAACTTTTAAAATTTAAATTCAATTTATTTTTTTAATTAAATTTAATTAACATACACTGCTATTAGTTTCAAAGGTAGAACTTAGTGATCCATCAGTCGCATACAACATCTGGTGTTTATTACCTCAAGGGCTCTCCCTAATGCCCATCACCCAGTTACCCCATCCCCCCAACCACCTCCCCTTCAGCAACTCTGTTTATCTTCTACAGCTGAGAGTCTCTTATGGTTTGCTCCCTATTTATTTATGCCTCTCTTCTTATTTTATTTTCCCTTCCCTCTCCCTATGTCCCACAAGTTTTCTTAAATTTCATGTATGAGTGAAATCACATTTTGACATTAAGAGACTATCCACATCTTGCTTATCCAAGTAAAAAGGGAATACACAGAATGGGAGAAAAATATGTAAATCATATATCTGATAAGGGATCACTATCCAGAATAGAGATTTCCTAAAATTCAACAACAAGAACAACAACAAACATTCAACAATGGGCAAATGACTTGAATAGAATTTCTCCAAAGGGGGGATCCCTGCGTGGCTCAGTGGATTAGCGCCTGTCTTTGGCCCAGGGCATGATCCTGGAGTCCCGGGATCGAGTCCCACGGTGGTCTCCCGGCATGGAGCCTACTTCTCCCTCCTCCTGTGTCTCTGCCTCTCTCTCTCTCTCTTTCTCTCTCTCTGTGTGTGTGTCTATCATAAATATATAAATAAATAAATCTTTAAAAAAAAGAATTTGGGGATCCCTGGGTGGCTCAGCGGTTTAGCACCTGCCTTTGGCCCAGGGTGCGATCCTGGAGTCCCGGGATCGAGTCCCGCGGCGGGCTCCCGGTGCGGAGCCTGCTTCTCCCTCCTCCTGTGTCTCTGCCATTCTCTCTCTCTCTCTCTGTCTATCATAAATAAATAATAATAATAAAAGAATTTCTCCAAAGAAGATATACAAATGGCCAGTAAGCACATGAAAAGATGGCAAACATTACTTATCATTAGGGAGATGCTAAGCAAAACTCCAGTGAGATACTGCCTCACACCTATCAGGATGGCTACTGTAGGAAAAAAAAGGCATTGGCAAGAACTTGAGAAACTGGAACGCTTGTGCGCTACTGGAATGTAAAATGGTATGGCTACTGTAGAAAACAGTATGAAAGTTCCTCAATAAGTTAAAATAAAAATCACCATAGGACCCAGCACACTTGCATTTCTGGGAACATACCCCAAACAAATGAAAGCAAGTTCTTGGAAGAGATATGTGTACACTCATGTTCATAGCAGCATTGGTCACATTATCTAAGATAACCCATGTCCATCAACTAATGAATGGATAGGCAAAATGTGCTATCTATCTATCTATCTATCTATCTATCTATCTATCTAATTAAAATAAAATATTACTTAGCTCTAAAAAGGAAGGAAATTCTCTAATGTTCTAAAACATGATAAACCTTGAGGACATTATGCTAAATGAAATAAGCCAGTCATAAAATACAGAGAAATACTTTGAAATTCCACTTATATACTGTATACACAGAGAAGTAAAAAATCACAAACACAGAAAAAATTATGGTTGCCAGGTGTGGAGAGGGAAAAGAATGGGAAGTTAATAGTATAGATTTTTGAATTTAAACATGAAAAGATCTTCAACAAATTGAGTTGGGAAAATTGGACAGCAACATGCAAAAGGATGAACCTGGACTAATTTCTTACACCATACACAAAAATAAACTCAAAATGGACTAAAAGACCTAAATGTAAGACCTAAAACCATAAAAGTCCTAGAGAAGAGCACAGGCAGTAATTTCTCTGACATTGGCCATAACAACTTTTTTTCTAGACATCTCTCTGAGGCAAGGGAAACAAAAGCAAAATTAAGCTATTGGGACCACACCAAAATAAAAATCTGTGTGCAGCAAAGGAAACAATCAACAAAACTAGAAGATAATCTACTGAATGGGAGAGGATACCTGCAAATGACATGTATGATAAGGACTTAGTATCCAAAATACATAAAGGACTTATACAACTCAACACCAAAAAACCCCCAAATCATCCAATTTAAAAGTGGGAAGAAGACATGAACCGACATTCCTCCAAAGATATACAGCTGGCCAACACACACATGAAAAGATGCTCAACATACACTCAACAAATAATAGGAATCAAAAGCACAATGAGATATTATCTCACACCTGTCAGAAAGGCTAAAATCAAAACCACAAACAAAACACAAGTGTTGGAGATGATATGGAGAAAAAAGAACCCTTTCTGGTGCAGGCATTGTGGAAGACAGTAGGGAGCTTCCTCAAAAAACTAAAAATAGAACTACCTTAGATGGCTGCCATGTCTATTCTCACCCTAGAAGAAGTCTCCGGTTTTATTCTCTGAAAATATTTCTGTACTGCAGGATATAAGGCACATACCTTAACCATAACCCTAACATTAACCCTAACCATGTGGAGAGTTCTCTGAACTGCAAAATACAAGACACATATCCTTACCCAAACTTGAACTCTAACACTAATCCTAATCCATAACAGTTAACCCATAACCCTTAATCCCTAACCCCTAACATTAAACCCTAACTTAAACACAAAGCCTAGAACTCCAGAGAGGTCTCTGAATTTCAGGATACAACCAGGCACATACCCTAATTCCTAACCCCTAACCAATAACCCCCAATGGCTAACCTTAAACCCTAATCATAACCTCAGCAGAAGTCTGGGGTTTTATTCTCTAGAGAAGTCTCTCAACTGCAGAATACCAGCACATACTCTAGCCTAATCCCAACCCTAACTCTAATCCTAGATATGAGAAAGTAGTTTCCTGAACATATGATAAGGAAGCTGAGAAGCAGCCTACTTATCCTGGAGAAGACCCCAAACATTTAAGAATTCATAGTATTTCTGGAAATGTATGTGAAGGTAGACATAAAAATGGAAGGACCAATTTGACTATTTAAAGAATACTTAGGGTCCCTAATCCCCTCCTTGCCTCAGTTTTGTAGATGGCTGCCATGTCTATTCTCACCCAAGCAGAATTCTGGGATCTTATTCTCTAGAGAGATCACTGAACAGCATAATACCAGGTTCATACTGTAACCCTAAACCTAAACTTATTAACTTAAGTCCTAAACCTAACCCTAACACTAAACCCAACCCTAATCCTTTAGAGAGATCATTGAGCTGAAAAATAACAGGCACATATCCTAGTTATAGTCCTAACTATAACCCTAAATCTAAGAAATTGGCTTCTGGAACACACAATAAGAAAACACGAGGATAGGGATCCCTGGGTGGCGCAGCGGTTTGGCGCCTGCCTTTGGCCCAGGGCGCGATCCTGGAGACCCGGGATCGAGTCCCACGTCGGGCTTCCGGTGCATGGAGCCTGCTTCTCCCTCTGCCTGTGTCTCTGCCTCTCTCTCTTTCTCTCTCTGTGACTATCATAAATAAATAAAAATTAAAAAAAAAAAAAGAAAACACGAGGATAAAAAATAGAACTACCCTAAAATGCAGTAATTCTACTACTGGGTGTTTACTCCCCAAATACAAAAACACTAATTCAAAGGGATATATGCACCCCAATGTTTATAGCAGCATCATCCACAATAGCCAAATTATGGAAGCAGCCAAAGTGTCCATTGATATATGAACAGATAAAGAAGTTATATATACATATAATGGAATATTACTCAACCATAAAAGAATGAAATCTTGCCATTTGCAACAACATGGATGATCCAGAGAGTATAATGCCAAGTGAAATAAGTCAGAGAATGACAAATACCAAATGATCTCACTCACATGTGGAATTTAAGAAACAAAATAAATAAACAAATTGGGGGGAAAGAGCCCAGAAACAGACTCTTAACTAGAGAACAAAGTGATGGTGGGTGGGGGATGGTTGAAATAGGTGATGGGGTTTTAGAGTACATTTATATTGATGAGCACTGAGTAATATATCGAATTTGTGAGTCACTATATTGTACATCTGAAATGAATACCACACTGTATGTTAACTACACTGGAATTAAAATAATTTAACAATTTACCTTTTAAGCCAAAGAAAGAAAGAACAAGGGCAGCCCCAGTGGCTCAGGGGTTTAGCGCCACCTTCGGCCTGGGGTGTGATCCTGGAGACCTGGGATCAAGTCCCACACTGGGCTTCCTGCTTGGAGCCTGCTTCTCTCTCTGCCTGTGTCTCTGCCTCTCTCTCTCTCTGCGTCTGTCATGAATAAATAAATAAAATCTTTAAATTAAAAAAAGAAAAGAAAGAACAAGAAAAAATGGAAAGTCTCAGAACTTTCCAACCTAAGGAGAGATTTGGACATACAATTTCATGAAGCTATTACATCAATATAACAACCCCAAATGATCTCAAAGATGCATTATAATAAAACTGTCTACAATCGAAGGGAAGGAGAGAATTTTAAAAGCATCAAGAGGAAAAAAAAAAAACCCTCTCATATATAAAGGAACCTCCTAAAATGGTTATCAGTGGATTTCTCAACAGAAATCTTGTAGGCCAGGAGAGTGAGATGACAAGTTCAAAGTGCAGAAAGAAAAAACTGCCAAACAAAAATACTTTACCCAGAAAATATGGCTTTCAGAAGTGAACAAGAGATAAATATTTTCTCCAAAAGAAAAAAAAAAAAACAAAAGCTGAGGGCATTGATCTAAATGGGACGTGCAGGATTCTTGGATGTTTCAGATGTTGAGCATCTGCCTTCGGCTCAGGGCATGATCCTGGAGTCCCGGGATCGAGTCCCACACTGGGTTCCCTGTAAGGAACCTGCTTCTCCCTCTGCCTGTATCTCTGCCTCTGTGTGTCTATCATGAATGAATAAATAAAATCTTAAAACAAATAAACTGGACCTACTCATAAGAAATGCTGACAATTCTTTTTCAAGATTTTTTAAAAAGATTTTATTTATTGAGACACACACACACACACAGAGGGGGGGGAGAGAGAGAGAGAGAGAGAGGCAGAGACACAGGCAGAGGGAGAAGCAGGCTCCATGCAGGGAACCCGACATGGGACTCGATCCTGGGTCTCCAGGATCACACCCCGGGCTGCAGGCGGCGCTAAACCGCTGCGCCATCAGGGCTGCCCTTAAGATTTTTTTTTAAAGAGAGAAAGAGCATGAATGGGAGGGTCAGAAGGAGAGAATCTCAAGTAGACTCCATGCTCAGTGTGGAGCCTGACAGTGGGCTTGATCACAAGATCCTGAGATCATGAACTGAGCCAAAACGAAGAATCAGATGCTTACCTGACTGTACCACCCAGGTACCCCAAGAAGTTATTAAAGTTGAAACACAATGGTACTACTTAACAAAATTAAAAGTGAAAATATAAAACATGCTGGTAAAGGTAAGTATACAAATTTAAAATAGAGTAATAATGTAATATGGTATTGTGAAAATAATTATAGTATAAAGGTTAAAGAATAAAACTATAAAAATACCAATAGCTAGAATTATTTGTTAATGAATACCTAAAACAAAAAGATGCATTTTTTGATACCAAAAACATGAAGTGTGATGAGTAAAAGGGCAGAGGTTTGTATGTAATTGAAATTAAGTTATCAGCTTAAAATAGACTGATACATCTGTAAGATGTTTTAGGTAAGCCGCATGTTAACAAGGCAGAAATCTACTGTAGATACACAAAACACAAGAAGAGCATTAAAGCACACCATTATGAAAAAGTATCAGTTTACAAGAAAAGACAGCAAGAGATGAACAGGGAGCTATAAAACAGCCAGAATGCAATTAATAAGATGGCATTAGGAATTCCCTCCTATCAGTAGTTACTCTAAATGTAAATGGATTAACTTCTCCAAAAAAAAAAAAAAAAAAAAAAGGCAGAGTAGATAGATTTAAAAAAAGACACCCCCTCCCACCGCCAAAGACCCACCAATACGCTGCCTATAGGAGATTCACTTCAGCTTCAAAGACACACATTAGACAGAAAGTGAAGGGATGGAAAAAATAATCCACGCAAATGAGAACATGAGTAGCTATACTTAGATATATAGACTAACTCAAACACTGTAATGGAAGACTAAGAATAAGAAGGTCACTGTATAATGATGAAGGTATCAATTCCTCAAGAGAACATAACAATCATAAATTTTCACACACCAACATCAGAACACCTTAATATAGTACACAAATATGAACATATTGGAAGGGAGAAATAGACCACAATACGATAATAGCAGAAGACTTCAATACCCCTTCCATTGTTGAAGTCAGACAAAAACGAACAATAAGAGACATTGACCATACTTTAGACCAAATTTACCGAACAGATGTATACAGAACATTCCATTCAACAGGTACAGAATACACATTCTTCTTAAGTGCCCATGGAATGTTTTCAAGGATAGATCATATGCTGGATCACAAAAGAAGTCTTACTTATTAGCATATTGATGAAGATTGAACTCATACCAAGCATCTTTTCTAACCATAATGTTAATGGAGCTAGAAATCAGTAACAGGAGAACTGGAAAACTAATGTGGAAATCAATACACTTCTGAAAAACCAATGAGGCAAAGAAGAAATCAAAAGGAAAACAAGGTATCTTGAAACATATGAAAACGGAAACACAACTTACAGAAACTTAAAGGATACAACAAAAATTCTAAAAGGAAAGCTTATAGGACAGCCCAGGTGGCTCAGCGGTTTAGCGCTGCCTTCAGCCCAGGGCGTGATCCTGGAGACCCCGGATCAAGTTCCACGTCGGGATTCCTGCATGGGGTCTGCTTCTCCCTCTGCCTGTGTCTCTGCCTCTCTCTGTGTGTCTCATGAATAAATAAAATCTTTAAAAAAATAAAAAAATAAAAGGAAAGCTTATAATGATAAAATGTCCATATTAAGAACAAAGATATTAAATAACCTAATTTCACATCTCAAGAAACTAGAAAAACTATGCCCAAAGTCAGAAAAAGGAAGGGAAAAGCAAAGTTGAGAGCAGCAATAAACAGAGTAAAAAACCAACAACAGAAAAGCTCAAGGAAAGTAAGAGCTGATTTTTCAAAGGATGAACAAAATTGACAACCCTTTACTCAGACTACGAAAAAAGGAGAGAAGACTCAAAATCAGAAATTAAAGAGGAGGGACCCCTGGGTGGCACAGTGGTTTGGTGCCTGCCTTTGGCCTAGGGCGCGATCCTGGAGACCCAGGATCGATTCCCACGTCGGGCTCCCGGTGCATGGAGCCTGCTTCTCTCTGCCTGTGTCTCTGCCTCTCTTTCTCTCTCTGTGACTATCATAAATAAATAAAAATTAAAAAAAATTTTAAAAAAAGAGGAAATATTACAACTGATGCCACAGAAATACAAAGGATCACAAGGGACTTCTGTGAATTATTATACACCAACAAACTGGATATCCTAGAAGAAACAGATAAATTTCTACAAACATACAACCATCCGAGACTGAATCATAAAGACGCAGAAGAGGGATCCCTGGGTGGCGCAGCGGTTTGGCGCCTGCCTTTGGCCCAGGCCGCGATCCTGGAGTCCCGGGATCGAGTCCCACGTTGGGCTCCCGGTGCATGGAGCCTGCTTCTCCCTCTGCCTATGTCTCTGCCTCTCTCTCTCTCTCTCTCTCTCTCTCTGTGTGACTATCATAAATCATAAATAATAATTTTAAAAAAGACGCAGAAGATGTGAATAGACTAATAGCATGTAAGGAGATTGAATCAGTAATATAAAACCTCCCAATAAAGAAAAGCCCAGGACCCAGGGTTTCCCAGGTGAATTCTACCAAACATTTAAGGAAGAATTAAATGTGAATCTTTCTCAAATGCCTTCAAAAAAAACTGAAGAGGACAGAATGCTCCCAAACTCATAAGACCAGCATTACCCTGATACCCAAACCGGGTTCAGAAGCCCGGTTTGGGTATCAGAGTGAGTGATCTGATCAGGTGAATAAGAGAAGCCCTTCTGAAAAATCATCATATAGTTTCACTCATACGGGGAATATAAGAACTAGTGAAAGGGACTTTAAGGGAAAGGAGGGGAACTGAGTGGGAAAAAATAGAGAGGGAGACAAACCATGAGAGACTCCTAACTCTGGAAAACAAAGGATTACAGAAGGGGGTGAGGGGATGGGGTAACTGGGTGATGAGCACCGAGGAGGGCACTTGATGGGATGAGCACTGGGTGTTATACTCTATCTTGGAAAATTGAACTCCAATAAAAAAAAAATATACAAAAAAAATATACAAAAAAAATGTGATAACATTTAGAAACAAAAAGAAAGAAAGAAAGAAAGAAAGAAAGAAAGAAAGAAAGAAAGAAAGAAAGAAAGAGAGAAAGAAAGAAAAAGAAAAGAAACACTAAAGAGGAGAAGACTTAGACCAATATCTGTGATGGATATAGGTGCAAAATTTCTCAACAAAATACTAGCAAACCAAATTCAACAGCATATTAAAAGTGTCACACACCAGGAACACCTGGTGGTTGAACAAGTGGTTGAACATCCAACTTTGGCTCAGGATTCTGGGATTGAGTCCCACATCAGGCTCCCTGCATGGAGCCTGCATCTTCCCCTGACCACGTCTATGACTCTGTGTCTCTTATGAATAAATAAAATCTTAAAGAAAAAGACTAGTTTGGCAGGCTTGCATTAAAAAAAAAAAAATGAAAGCGTCATATACCACAATCAAAGGGGATTTATCCCTGAGATGAAAGGCAGGCTCAACATATGAAACTCAATAATTTTAATTAATAAGCATTTATAAAAAGATAAAATTATATGATCTCAACAGATATAAAAAAACATATGACAAAACAAAATATCCTTTTACTATAACTATTCATGAATTGGGTGTAGAAGGAATAAAGGTCATTTATGACAAGCCCACAGCTAACATCACATTCAATGATAGAAGCTGAAAGTTTTCTTCTAAGATCAAGAACAAGACAAGAACATCTACTCTCCCCACTCCTATTCAAAGAAATTTTTTTAAAAGATTTTATTTTATTTATTCATAGAGACACACACACACAGAGACAGACAGACAGAGACAGAGACAGAGATACAGGCAGAGGTAGAAGCAGGCTCCACGCAGGGAGCCCAACGTGGGACTCGATCCTGGGTCTCCAGATTCACACCCCAGGCTGCAGGCGGCGCCAAACCGCTGCGCCACGGGGGCTGCTCTCCTATTCAAAGAAATTTTAAAATAATTTCACCTGCTATAGAATCGAAAACAATAAAGTGCTTTGGAATAAATTTAACCAAAGAGGTGAAAGATCTATATACACTTAAGACAGTAAGATTTTGATCAAAGAATTTGAAGAAACACACAAATGGAAAGATAACCTAGGTTCATGGACCAGGAGAATTAACATTATTAAAATATCTATACCACCCAAGGCCATTGTATATTTGATGCAATCCCTATCAAAATCCCGATGGCATTTTTCACAGGAATAGAAAAAATCCTAAAGTTTGTATGAAGTCAGAAAAGCCCAATGCAGTATAGACAATGAACAAATCTGGATATATCAAACTTCCTTATTTCCAACTTTATGACAAAGCTACAGTAATCAGAACAGTAAGGTACTGGCATTTAAAAGACACCCCAGAACACAGTAGACATCTCAGAAATAAATCCATGAATATTCAGAACAGAACAGAGAAGACATCCCAGAAATAAATCCATAAATATACAGTCAACTAACATTTGATAAGAGAGCCAGGAATACTCAATGGGGGAAAGTCAGTCTCTTCAAGAAACGGTGTTGGAAAAACTGGACAATTACATGCAGAAGAATCAACCTGGATCCCTATCTTACACCATTCACTAAAATTAACTAGAAATGGATTAAAAATTTAAATATAACACCTGAAACTGCAAAACTCCTAGAAGAAACTATAGGGAAAAATAATCTTGACACTGGTTTTAGCAATAAAGCCAGCAACAAAATCATAAAAAGATAGACACATCAGAGTTTCTGCATTAGCAAAGAAATATTCAACTAAATGAAAAGAGAACCTAGAGAAATAAGGGTTAGTATCCAAAATATATGAGGAATTCATACAACTCCGTAACAACCGCCCCCCAACATCCCAATTAAAAAATAGTCAAAGGACCTAGATACACAGCTTTCCAAAAAAGACATGTGAATGACTCACAGATATATGAAAAGAGGTTCAACATCAGTAATCATCAGTGAAACAAAAATAAAAAACACAGTGACAACTGATGGGTATTAAGGAGGACACTTGTGATGAGCACTGGATGTTATATGCATGTAATTTATTTATTTTTAAAGATTTATTTATTTATTCATGAGAGACACAGAAAGATAAGTAGAGACACAGGCAGAGGGAGAGGCAGGCTCCCTGCAGGGAGCCCGATGTGGGACTTGATTCCAGGACACCGGGATCACAGCCTGAGGTAGACACTCAAGCACTGAGCCACCCAGGTGCCCAGCTAACTAGAATTTAAATAAAAATTTGAAAAAGAAGAAAAAAAATCCACACACATGAGGTAACACCTCATGCCAGTTAGAAAGGCTATCATCAAAAAGACAAAAGATAGGTGGAGAAAAGGGACCCCTTGTGCACTGTTGGTGGGAATGTACATTGGTACAGCCACTATGGGAACTAATATGAATGTTTCTCAAAATCTTTTATGTTTTATTTTATTTTTTTAAATTTTTGTTTATTTATGATAGTCACACACACACAGAGAGAGAGAGAGAGAGGCAGAGACACGGGCAGAGGGAGAAGCAGGCTCCATGCACCGGGAGCCCGACGTGGGACCCGATGCCGGGTCTCCAGGATCGCACCCTTGGCCAAAGGCAGGCGCTAAACCGCTGCGCCACCCAGGGATCCCCTCAAAATCTTTTAAAAATAGCACTAATATATGACCCAGCAATCTGACTTCTAGGCATACATCCAAAGGAAATAAATCAGTATGTTAGAAAGATATCTCCAGTCCCATATTCACTGCAGCATTATTATCAATAGCCAAGACACAGAAACAACTTAAGTGCCCGTCAACAATTACACAGTAAATAGACACACACACACACACACACACACACACACACACACACACACAGAGGAATATTATTCAGTCATGAAAGAGAAAGAAATCCTGCCATTTACAACAACTTGGATGGACTTTGAGGGCATTACACTAAGTCAGATAAAAACAAATACTGTATGTTTTCACTTAGACATATAGTGTAAAAAAAGCTGAACTCATGGAAACAGAGCAGAATGGTGGTTGCCAGAAGATAGAGAGTGGGGGAAACAGGATGATGTTACTCAAAGATATAATCTTTCATTTATGAGACAAGTAAGTTCTGGGGATCTAATTTACAGCACCATATTACCTTGCCAAGAAGTAGATCTTAAATGGTTTAACTGTGGAAAAAACTGATGTGAATTGATGGAGGTATTAATTAATCCTCTTCTGACAACCACTGTATACTATATATGTGTAACAAATCATCACACTGTACATCTGAAACAATGTTATATGTCAATCATACTTCAATAGAAATGGAAAAAAAAAACCCAGTGGCCTACTACTGCTGGCTTTGATGATCAAATTCATATTCCAACACAGTCTAGTGTAGGAAGCCTCGCCTTACTCACGTTGGAGGAAGCCTCTGCCTTGTATGTTGGCCCATTATTCTAGTAATCTCTGGGGTCCCCAGCCCAGAAGCTAGGCATGTAGATCTCAGAAAAAAGACTGATGGGATCAACCCTCCTGAGAAAAGCATGAACTAGGGAGTCACAGCCCTTGCAGACCTATACTATAATAACTATCTTTAAGATGCTATAACAAGTTTAGCCGGAATGCCCGGGCAGCATACAGAGGACACAACACAGTGGTAGCAGCCTATGTACAACTGTGCCACCAGCTGGTAGTGCCAGAACCTACCCCGTGGTAATTGTTGGTTGGGAAGCTGAGAGCAGTCCAGAGGTAAGCCGCCTCCACTGAACACTGAATCATGCTGCTGGTTGTGCAAACTGTTCTAAAATTATGCCCAGGATTTAATTTATGGAGGTGACTGAATGATGAGACAAGCACCAATGCTATCGAAAGCAGAATTCATTACTTGCATTTCCCCAAACAGGAGGGCACAGCACACCATGCATGGCCATAGGGAAGCACCATGTTTGGACAGGAGGCAGAAGCAGGAGTAAGAGAAAGCCTATGCCAGATTCTTTATGGGAGTGTCCACAGGAAAGACAAGGCAGGGCAGAATGAACAATGTAGGACTGCCTGGTTTAGAGAGTTCTGGTGGGATTTAGGCTACAGGGCTTGTCTCTCCTTGCCTGGTGCCTAATCCTGGGATGATTTAGGTCAGGAGAAGTATTGGCTTAGTGTATGAGAATCAAGTAAAAGGTGTGGTTGGGGTTATCGGATGACATGAATGCTAAAGCAGTGTCCACCTGCCCACCATACGGACACCTGTGAATCCATCTGCATGAGGAGGAGCCAAAAATCACCAACATTACTGGGGGTGTTGTTTGGCCCTAAAGAACGGACCAACCAATTAGGAGCAATACAATGATTTGGAATGACCAGGCACACATGCCAGGGCCTACAGCCATAGATGATGCCCTGCTCACAATTCACGTAGAGACTCTCTACACATACCCACCAATGCCTGAATACCCTTGCTTCACACACACCAGTGGTAAATTATGGTAAATGTTTAATAAAATGCTCTTTAGGGGTATATTGTAAAGGTGATTGTGGCATTTAACAATTTACCTGCTGTTAATATTCTCAGCATGACTAATTCCACCTGATGTCACAGAATTGGGAAGAAATATGCACCATTAACTATCCCAACCTAGTACAAGCCAGTTGCAGTGCGCCCTATCCCCTTTCATATGAATGTACACACACCACTCACTTGTACCCCAAGTAATACCCTGATCTCTTACCCTGAATATACAAACTACACTACATATCTCTAGAACATATCTCAGAACGTACAAATCTTCCATACATCTGAACACATACATACAGTTGCTACTTGCACCCTGAATACACATATAAACCTTGTCTTACTAGATTTTTACAGACAAAATCCTGCTCACATGCCTCACCTACAACTACATAGACACAAACATGCCCAAATACAAACAAAACCTAACACACTACCCAAAAGTTTACAACTGGAAAGCCTAAAAATACAAGCTTCAAAAAATACCTCATATATGGTTGTTTCATAACCACCCAAAAATATTCCCACAATCTCACAACTCTAAAACACATACTCTACAATTCCTGAACACATACACAACCTACACAGACTATTTCCAAATACACACACTGAACCACCCACATCTTGTAGAATACACATCCCATAAGTCACCAATGAACCCAAATACTTACACAGCCCAATCTAACTTACCAAATCCATAGAAGACTATCCCACAAACACTGAAAGCATGTATAGAAGCAACTCCACCAAGTTCTTCAATCATTACATTCCAGAAGTGATAGAAGCAGATCCCTGAACCCACTAACATACACACTCATGAACTAGCTATAAATATACAATCCCCCTTCACACTCAGATATGCACAAAACAATCCTTGTACCCTACACTTGTGACCCCCGCACACCCATGAACACGCGCGCGCACACGCACACACACACACACACACAATTTCCAACTCTAAATACAGACACCACCCAAAACGCTACACATCATTCCTCACATTTCTAGAATACAACATTACCACCACAATCCCCAAACATTCCTAAAACTGTACAAAAACCCTAGCATTCTCCAAAGGAAATCACTGACTATTCCTGGAAACCCCAAACACTATGAGTAAAATACATAATTCACCCCTGTGCTGATAAATGTACATACAAAACAGTATACACTCCTACAACACAACATCTCTAGCACATCATTTATAAATGCATGTAAAACCCTTCCAAGTCCCAATTTAAAGGTCTCAAACTTCCACCTTCTTTCCTGTCAGCCAGCTTGTCAACTTTGTATTAGCTGATGGTTCCAGTTGATAAAAGGAATAAATCATACAAACTATTTCTTTGGTTCAGATGTCACACATACTAAACCGTGCAGAACTGAAATAACTTTCACTTTTTTCTGGAAAATAAAAAACAAAACCAAGAGCAGTTGCTTCTGGATAACTAAATATTAAATGAGAGAGCTCTTCAGGTTCTTAAGAATTGTCCGAACTAAGTTATGTTCTGTGATAATCAGTTTCAAAGGCACATGGTGCTCTGCTTTAGATTTATCCCATATGCTATTGTTTGATACTGGATTTATGTAACTGTGTTACTGCACAGTATTGAATTGGTATCCTTTGCACAGTTAGCAGTAAATAAAAATTAGCATTTAAAATTGCTAAAAAAAAACCATATTACATATCCCAAGTACATACAAATACAATTCTGCAACTCTCCTGCATAAACATATAATCCCATTACTCTATCAGTACAAAAATACTCCCAGATATGTACTAATAACCTAATGAAAAATCCAAATACATACCACAAAAATATTCATCCAATCTTCCTTGCTTCACAAATACACAAACGCACATTTCTTATCACAACCCCCAAATATACCCCAAATTACCCAGCACGCTACAAATAAGAAAACATACCTTATACCCTCAAATAGATATAAAGCTTCACATTACTCACATACACATAATCAGTCTCAAACACTCTATGAAATAACTCTACCATCTTCCAGAATACAGATGAAGCCCACACCATACAACACATTCATCTTCTCGTGACATATTACCAATCCTATAAAATAGTCACAGACCTGCCCTCACATCCCCAGATATGTGCTCACAGCTCCTGAAAATCAACAAAAGAAATGCATGTAACCAGACAGCATGCCCCAAATGGACAAAGGATCCATCCACATTTCAAAATATCAGCCTTAAAAGTAAAACAGCTAGTCATTTTACGAGCAAAACAACTTCATTCAGGAATAGCAGAGGAAGTGCAATCTAGAACATGCCAACTATGGCGACCTACAGGCAAGTGCAGAGAAGGAGAGAGGGACTTGTTTTTATAAAGGAGGGGAGTAAGTTGGGAGGAGTGGTTTTGAATCAAAGTTGACTGGAGAAGATCCAGAGTCCCGGGTGGTGGCAGCTTTTCATCCACCGGGTGGCTGGAGCAGTCAGCAATGCTTCTACCAGAGTGAGGGGTAATGCCTGAGGGCTCCCAGAGTCCCTACTAAACGACATTACCTTTATCATTTTCATAGAAAATAAGCAGCCCCTACACCAAGATTAACAGGCACACCCTCCCCAACATTGCCAGTATGCACGAGCAGCTAACCCTTCCTAACCCGACCCTACACGCAAACTGCAAACATTCAGGGGGCAGGGCCCTAAATCACAAACACATCACCCAAACACATTGAACGTGCCTGAGTTACAACTCAAACCCTATAAATAAACTTAACCCCATCTACTCGCAGAAAAACACACTCCGGACTTCCACTGAGCCCCAAACCATCACAGAGACATCAGCAACCCACACAGGACGATGATACACTAGTCAGATTCCCTCCAACTCTGTAAAAACACAAATAAACCTCAAAAGTAGGAATTCATGTCAACAGATTCTCAGCAGACTCTCAAACAGGATGTGTGCAAAACCACGCAGGGCCCATGGGTCCTCCGGGGGCGCAGGAGACTGCAAAGACACGAACCCACGACACCCTTCCAGGTGCACACGACCACCCACAACCCCTGCTTCCAAACACAAGACCCACCTTGACATCTTTAAATAAACCCTAAATCTCCACAACCAACGCACACCCACACAGTCCTTTCACTCGCAAGGAACACAGCCACGCACCACCTCAGGTCCCATAAGAACACGGGTACGGCGCTGGCAAAGGCTTCTAACTACCAACCAGCTCCCCCCATGACACAGTGTAGGGCTAAGTGCACACACTTAACGGGCTGTGAGCAAGGACTTACCAATGATAATACAGGTACGACTCCCCGCGCGTGGTCCCGCAAACCTAGGGGTTACCTACAGCAGTCCTAGGTTACAGCTCCACTCCACAGCCACCCCTCCTGTACTCACTCCCTTCGCAGCATCCCCCCCAGGCACAGTAGAGCCTCCACACCCCACTCCCAGGGTGCCTCCACCCCTGCAGCTGACCCGCGGACCAAGACACCTGGACACGAAAAGGGACCTGCTGACCACCCGAGACCCCAGACAGTGAACCCAGGGCCCACAGGCGCCTGGAGCCCGGGGTGGCCAGGGACCCCTGAACACTGACTACCAACCCCTGAGCAAGGACCCTAGACTCCTGAGCGGTGACCCAAGACGTGCGGGCGGCCCAGGCCCCAGAACCCTGACCAACAACCCCTGAGCAAGGATCCCAGGCTCCTGAGCGGTGACCCCAGACCCACGGGCCGCCCCGACCCCCTGAACGCTACATATCTGAAAAGGGGTTAATGTCCAAAATAGGAGGATCTCCTTCAACTCAACAATAAGAACTCAAAAAAAAAAAAAAAATGGACAAAGGACTTGAATAGACCTTTCTCCAAAGACCTACAAATGGCCAACAAATATAGGAAAAGTTGTTCAACATTATTAATTGTCAGGGAAATGTAAATTAAAATCACAATGAGATATTGCCTCACACCTGTTAAAATGGTGGGAGTGTTTCGCACTGCTCATCTACTACTGGGATGTATTTTGCATCTTCACCACATCGCATCCAGATGCATTGATAAGGGTTATGTTTAGTTTGTTGGGATGTGTTAACCAGTATGGCTGATATTCTGGCACATGCAAAGTGCTTGGTCATGACCACTCACCTCTAACACCTGAGAAGTGGAACGATAATGTACCCACCTAGCGGGGTTTTTTATGGATTCGGCAAGCATGAATATAAACGTTTTCCTCATAGTACCTGGTACCTACTAGAAACTATTTTATTTTTTTTTTAAGATTTATTTATTCAGAGAGAGAGAGAGAGAGGCAGAGACACAGGCAGAGGGAGAAGCAGGCTCCATGCAGGGAGCCCGACATGGGACTCAATCCCGGGTCTCCAGGATCACACCCCGGGCTGCAGGCAGCACTAAACCGCTGCGCCACCGTGGCTGCCCACCTGCTAGAAACTAAGTGATGCAAATTCACATTCTCTATGGAGCCTGATGAACACAGCTGGGCACTCACGCTGGGTCTACTCTTCCCTCAACCGTTTTGGCTGTCAATATCTGGGTCACGGGAAACATGCTGCATTCTAAAGATCACCAGGCACTCATAATTTTAACTTATATTTCATGCCTGTTTCATTGCACTTGAACTATGAGCCATAGGAGTTTACTTCTTCCCTGAACAACATTTGTGTTTGGAACTTTGCAGGGTGCCCTGTGTCCTGTGTTACCTGGCTTAATTTATTCTGCCTGACAGTGATAGGAGCAGACAGTGGTCAGGCCTTGGATGTGTCCTGGAAGGAGGTAATGAAGACTCAGTGGTCCCATCCTTAAAGAACATGTGTGCCACGAGGCAGCAGGCTCACAGGTCCTGTTGACAGAGTGGACAGTGAAGCTCACCCTCTCATGGATGGCCTGAGTCTTTCATGAGCCAATGGTTACCAGTTGCCAGGGATACAATACTCACGTTAGTCTTGAGAGAGCACAACACTGCAGGATACTGAAGCAGGATGAGGGCCAAGGGAGTAACAGGGCAGAGCTCGGTCAGGAAGGCACTCCTTAAAGAGCTCCGGAAGCATTCTAGCAGGAGGAAACAGAGAATGCTAAGGCCCCAAGGTGCATTGCAAGAACAGAAAGAAGGCTGCTGCACTGGGGGGTCATGACCAAGGGCAGAGGGGCAGGCAGTGAGAGGGGGTTGGACCACATGGTGCCTGGGAAGGACACTGAGGAGTCTGGAGTTTGTTCTGAGAGCAGTGGGTGCTAAGGAGGGGAAATGAGAGGCAGGAAGGTGGTGTGAGATCATGGGGAAGAGGGATCCCCCCCCACCGGAGGAGGTGACTCACACACAGTGTCAGGGGAGAGAGTGGGATGGGCAGCAGGGCAGAGTGGGGAAGGACAGTGAGAACTGACATGCAGGGGGCCTCGTGCTGGTGTGACCCAAGGACACAGTGCGGTAGGACATATGGGCAGGCAGGACAGTCAGCAGGGCCAGACCTGAGAAGGGCCCTGTAGTGGGAGCCACTCAAGGAAGAAACCAGATTTCTCTCTCGGGAACTGTCCTCAGGTCTACTACTCTCCTGGCAGAGTCTATCCAATGGGTCAGCTGTGTTCGCACATTCTGGAGAGGACTGATCAAATGTGATGCCCTGGAGGAGAAACCCTGACCTCCTAGCCACCCCACTGAGGACAGGATACCCACTCCTGTGGGGTGTCAGCCCCACCCTGCATCCAGCCACCAGATGTGATACTCCCAGACCTGTCCAGGTAAGCGTAAGAGGACCACAGACCATCCTAGGGGAATGGCTGTCCTAGAGAAGAGACAACATGAGTGTGAACAACAGATCATAACAAACAAGGGTCAGGCTCTCACAGTCATCAATATGCCCCAGGTCCCTCCCAGGCCAAAACCCTTTCCACCAAGTCACGGTGAGCCACTATCACACAGCCCCATGGAGCTCCACACATCCTCAAACACACAAACTCTCTACCTATCAGATGCCTGGTTGTGTACCCAGAACCCTCGTGCCCCAAGCAGACATACACCCCCAATCCCAATAAAATTACAGCCATGGTCTTGATGCAAAAATGCACTTCCAATCATACCCCACTAATCAAACACTTAAACACACACATCCTCATAGCCCACAAAAATCCATTCCCCCACCGTATCATTCCCCCATCAATCACACAAATCTTCAACAATAATGGACTACATTAAAACCAAACTCACATACTTAATATTAAACACGATCCCCTACTCCCAAATATACCGGAGTGTGAATGTCCACATATGTACAATGCCTCCAAAGCTCAAACACATAAATACCATCAAACGGACACACATGGGGTTTCCTACCTCTCCTACATACTCCCCAAAACAAACAATAACCTCACCACCCTGATACAAACACATACCGGTCTCCCTCTTGAGAACCTATAAATAGCATCTGTCTACACCCCCCCAATTATAGACACACAGCTCACAACACCCCAATTATAGACACAACAACAACACAACAGTTATATACACTGACAACCCAAATCTCCCAAGTCTCTCCACTCCCTAAATTCTTACCCTGACAAGATAGGTGAGTACACATATAGTGCTGAAGCCTCAAACACACAAATCTAACACACAAAGCATTAAAACACATGACCTTGCGTCTTCTCAAACGCATATATGCATATTCACAAGTCTCAAAATGCAGATCCAGCCACACACACACACACACACACACACACACACCATGCCACACCAACTGTATACTCACAGCTCTCATTGCCCCCAAATCACACATACGCAATCCCTACACATTCTTATTATGCCAAACCACCGCATACCCCAAACATAGACCCATAGGATCCCCCCATACCCGTTTATCCTGATTCATGTTTTCTCCCCAACCTCCTTCCAAACATGAAATACACACACACACACACACACACAACAATCCTTCCAACCCCTGTCCCCAACCAAGGTCTCCAGAAAAAAAAGTACTCATCAGATCATCTTAAACCTGAATGAAAAAAAAAATATATATATATTCATATATATGAATATATATATATCCACTTGCCTATATATATCCATTTGCCTATATATGTATCTCCAACACTTCAAGCCCCTCAAAATACACAAGAACACTTTAAAATTCATCAAATTCCTAGATACCTTACATAAATACACACACCTGCAACCTTTCATGCCCCAAACACATATACCTAAGCAACCCCCAATCCTCAAACATATAATGACTCATTAAACACTCTGAACTCACACCACAACTCAACCTGTGCGATATACACTCCACACACCCACATCAACGTCCCACAAGACCATAAATATTCACAGGAACTCACACAAGCCCAGCGCATACACACCCTGCACCTCACTGGCACACACATGTACACAGAGCTCCAACCTCATGACGAGAGGTGCTGTCTACACGGCCTACAGCATGACAACCTGCTGATACCCAGTGTGGATGTTTCCACAAAGACCTGAGCTCAGAATTCTGACCCCAAGCTCCCACTTTGCTTTACAAGTAACCACTCAAAAGCTGAGCCCACAAAAAGGTAGTGACCTCCGCTTCAAGCATCTATAAGTACTCAGTGCTAACTGTCCTGCTCCCGATATCCTGCTTTCTGTGACCTGAGATGTATGATTAGTACACAGTCCTGTCATTTTATTGGGGACAGGTTATGAAGGAGACAGTCACTAGGAATCCACTCGTACGAAGAGAGGCGGTTCAAGGAAGTGATGATGGCACCTTTCCCTGAGGAAAGAGATTCACCATGAGGGAGAAAAGGCCAGTAGGAGACTCACCATAACAAAGGCCCAGAAATGCTGGGTGGGTTGTCCAAGGGAGGTGGGAGGCAGGAGGCAGCTATGTGGTCAGCTGGTGACCACATGAATCACACGGCTCCCTCTGGTGGGTTTGCAGCTCCACATGGACAGAGAGAAAGGGTCATCCCCTCTGAGAAACATGAAACTGTGATGAGCTTCCCAGCCCTAGGAGCATCTTGAACCTTCAGAAGAGAAAGGAGAGCATTTCTAATGGGTCGGGAACATCAACGCCATACCTACCCAGACCAGAACATCCAGCCTGTGGTCTCAGCCCCCAGCCCTTACTCATGGACAAAGCCTCTCCACCTCCGGCCTTGTCAGCTCACTGACCCCTAGAGGTCCTGCCCAGCCCTGAGGACTCAGGTTTCCACTGAGGCAGGCTGGTGGACAACTAGTGATCCCCAATACTCCCCACCACCCTGGGCACGTGGTTCTGCAGACTCTTACCTCCTGGACCCTGTGTGGAGGGTGTCCTTGCCTACCAATCATGTTCCAGAAAAGAGAGCTATACCTATAGCTGCCAAGGTGACTTGCAAGGGCTTGCCTGGGAGAGCATGCCCTCTGGCCTTCTGTCTAGGAATCCCTACAATGTTCTGAATACTGTCTGTCACACAACCTGACACGTGCCACCCAACATACTTGCAAAAGTTCTGCTCTGCACAGCCACAGTCCACCAGGCCTATCCATCTTGGGACCCAAATGCCAAGACCATAAATGCTGGAGGAGTGTCCACTTGCCTAACATACAGATGCCTCTGAACCCATCTGCATGAAGAACTGGAAATCATCAAATTTATGGGGGGTTCTTTGGCCTTAAAGAAGAGGCCAGCCTGATTAGGAGTAACGCAATGGTTCAAAATGACCAGAGTCAATGCACACACACAAGGACCCAAAGCTCTGGATGCCCCATTCACAATTCAGAGACACCCATATACACACCCAACGGTGCCTGCTTCAGACAGACACAAACACACCAGTGGTGTGCTGGTAAATGCTTAATAAAGGCTCTCAGAGGAAGGTGGGGAAAACTTTCATTTGAGGTTTTTACCTGGTATAAATATTCCCAGCATGACTAATTTCAAGCTACCTATCTAACATCACTAAACAGAATTAGAATAGATATGCGCCACTGACCTTCCCAAGTTAGTATGAGCCAGTTCTAGCACACCCCATCCCCTTCCATGCAAATATGTGCACACAGTCCACCTGTACCCTGAGTAGAAACTCAACTCACACCCCAGATACACACACACACAAAAACCACATGTCTATACATACACTCATATATACACACATATCATTCTCCTGAACATACGTGAACATTTTTATCCTCATTCTGACCTATCAGACACATATAGAACACACTAGTCTTATCCAAAGAAATACGCTTTAAATACTCCTAACAACTTCATGCCCTATGAATAAACTTTGATAATTCATGCAGTTGGTGACGGATATATATACACAAACCAGCCTATATACACAAGACACATAGGAACATCTCCAGCAATCCGTTCATGAAGCAACTTCCAAATGCCAAACTGTCCCTGATGAGTAGCAGCCAGCTCTCACGTCTGCAAATACGAATAACCATATCACATACTTCTAATACACAGAAATATAATTCTCCCACTCCCCTATAAACAGAGCCCTATCTCCCCATCAGATACAGACCTACTCACTTCCCAAAATACATAAGTAAGCCTAATGGCTCCCTCCTAAAAGTACAAACACATGGCCCCAGCAAATACTCCTTCAAATGACCATGCCCCTCGAATAAAGACACACATCCCTCCACAAGCCCCAATTATACCTACAATAATCCGGTACACAACTATGCTAACACATCACCCACACCCTGTTTCACATACACCTATAACACCACGTGACCTGCACCTACATGACCTCACACCCCTGAATTCTCACACAGAATCAACTCTTCCGTCTTGGACGATACAGATTCATACAAAACCACATCACACTGGCATATGAAGCATCTGCCAGTGCCACAAAATAGTCACTGGCTTTCCCTCTGCACACCAAAATACAAACAGGGCTCCTGACAATCAGAAAATGGAATACACAGAACCATGCAACAAGCTCTTAATACACAAATGATCCCCCTACATCGCCCACATATACAAAACCAGTATACCTAAACGAATACAGGCAGGCACCTCTCCAAACACGCCCCTCCTCACATGCACATAATCTTCCCGAATTTGCCGTTACTCACACAGGTCCCCAAGTCATGGGGGGAAATCCACATGCATCATACTCCCCCAAACAGCGAACCACCAACTCCTTGAGCCCGTATGCACTCTGACCTTAACTCCCTCCAAAACAACCCTCAACCGGCTTTCACACGCACAGGCTCCACACCCGCCCCCTCATCACAGAATGCACCTACCAATTCCCACCTGACAGCGCCTTCGAGCCCTACCTGTGCTCCACTCCCCTTGCAGCCCTACGGTCACAGCAGAACCGCCACGGCTCGCCCCACCGCCACCCAGGTCCCCCCCACGCACCGCACCAGGTCCCGCGGCTCACGACACTGAGACACAGAGGGGGACCTGTGGGCTGCGGGAGAACCCGGAACCCTCGGCGCAAACCCGAGACTCCCAAGGGCTAAATCCAGGCCCGAGGACCCCCCAGACCCCCAAACGCAGACCCCAGACCGGAGGTGCCTGATACCCCAAAGCCCTGGGCGCAGACTCCATTCCCGCAAGCACCCACACACCCGAACGCACCCCAGAGGTGCAGGCTCCCCAGGCCCCTGAGAGCAGACCCCAACCCGACGCCCTACGGCCCTCGAGACCCGCGAGGGTGGACCCCAACGACGGAGCGCGGACGAGAGACCCTGATGCAACCCAGGACCCCCAACCCGAGGACGTCCGGACCACAGACCCAAAGGGCCCCTAAGGCCCCAAATCCCCAAGCACAGACCTCAGAAACGCGAGCTCCTCAGGTCCCGAGGATGGACCCATGCATGCAAGACCCACAGACCCCCAAGGCTCTAAAGGGAGACCCCAACCGCTGAGCGGTGACCCCAGACCTGCGGCCGCCCCGGCCCCTGAACGCTGACCCCCACCCCTGAGCGGAGACCCCAGACCCGCGGGCCGCCCCGAGCCTTGAACGCTGACCCCCACCCCTGAGCCAGGACCCCACCCCTGAGCGGAGACCCCAGACCCGCGGGCCGCCCCGGGCCCCGCCGCCGACCCCAGGAACCGGCCTCAGCCCCGCGGGGTCCAGGCGCGCACACCTTGAACCTCCAGAGAGTCGGCCCCGGCCCGTCCCGTCCACGCCGCCAGCGCCGAGGGCCACACCACCCGCACCCGCACAGCCGCGCACGGAACACCACCCTCGGCGGCTACCCCCGAGAGCCCGGGAGCACGCCCGGCCCTCCACGCCCCACCGCGGGAGCACGAGGCCGCCCCGCGCCCCCCCCGCCCCCCCCGCGCACGGCCGTCAGGACCCGCCCCCCCCGCCCACGCATGCGCGCCTCCCCCACAACGAACCGACTAACGAACGCGGGGAGCCGTTGGGGGCGGGCCCAGGGCCCAGGCGTCCCGTCCCCGGTGCGCGTGCGCGTGCGCGTGCGGGTGCGGGCAGGCGCGGGGCACGTGCGGGGGACCCCAGAAGTCCCTGCCGGAGAGGCCAACCAGAGGGTCAGGGCGCCTCGGGCCGGCACCGGGACTCCCGCACCCCGCACTCCTTGTGGCCGGGTCCCCTCCAAGCCAGCGCTCGGGAAGTGAGCCCTCGCGGTCATCACGTCCTGGACGTGCCCTCTGTAACCTTCCTCGGGACGCGGGCAAGTGCCCCTGAGCCCGAGGCCTCGCGTGTGCACAGTGCTGCTCAGCGGCCGCCCGCGTCCTGCTGCAGGTGCCCTGCACCCGCCGCGCCCCGAGCCCCGAGTTCCACGGAGGCCCTGTCCTGGCGGAGGATCCAGACCCGACCCGGAGCACTCGCAGGGGTCCTCCCGCCTCCACCGACGCAGCCTGTTAGCCTAGGGTTCCCGGTGGGCTGGTCCTCGGCTGTGCACCGGCCTGGGTCCCCGGTGCGGCTGTTCCAGACTGTGCACCCGCCAGGGTTCCTTGCAGGCCGTCCTTACACCGCGGGCGCCCACGGGGCACTCCTGGGGATATTGTAGGTGGCTCAGCAGCAGTCTGGAGCTCGCTCCCTCTTCTGTTGGAATACCCGGATGTTCAGTGGCAGTAGAAAAGGACTCAACTTTTTAATATTTGTGGAAGAAGCTCCCGTCGTCACAGCTCTTGCTGGTGCCTTGGGAGATGAGGGCTATTTCCTGGCACCGCAAACCTCCTAACCTCACACCACACACCTCCAAGTGCACGGCAGGGAGACTCCCCAGCGCTCAAGCCCCGTGTCTCCCCTGCTACCCGTGTTCTGTGATGGCTGGGAGGTCATCCCTCTTCTCAGACCCGTGACCCCTGTCCACAGGTGGTTTATTCTCAGAGGTCACTGCAGGAATGCTCAGAGATCAGGGTCCAGAGATTTCTGTCACTCCCTCTACCACGAGTCCTCCCCAATTACGTTGGGGCTAATTTGCCTCCATGTGCTGCTGGACTCCAGGGAGTTCCAAGTGGTACCGAACTGACTGCAGATTTGAGACCAGATAATGTTTCCAAGTGTCATGTTTCTATCGGTGGCCCCAAGACGGCTCATTCAGAGTGTGCATCTGAGCCATGAGTGAGAATCTTGTAAAGACTTGGTCGAATGACTGGACAAGGGGGGCGGGGAGTACAAAGGACACTGCTTGCTCGAGTGCCTGAGGGCGACATTTTGCCTCAACATCTCTCTAATGGGAGGTTGTTGGTCGAAGACCGTTTCAGGCTTCCCGTGATGAAAGTTCAAGGCCTGAGAAGCGTCTCCAGGTTGTCTATTGTTTCAGTCCCCAACAGGGACTTTTGAAATAAAGTTCACTGTGATTTGCTTGAATTGCTCTCAGCTCGTGTCCCCAGCGAACGTCGAGGAAGAGGGGATAGACAGAGGGGTGCGCCTGGAGGGCCTTTTGGGCTGCGCGGTGTGCACGGCCTGGGATGTGTCCCAGAGGGACATCCTGCGTGTCTCTCGCTCCCTCAGGTGGCCGGTCGATGACTCGGACACTCGGGAAGTACTCTATGAATACTCCCTGGCCCCTGTCAGGGTGCGAGCGGGGGGAACACCGAGAAACCATGAGGAAGTTGGACGGGAATTGAGAAAATACTTTCTTACACAACTGCAGCACAGGGTGGGGGTGCGGAGGAACCCCAGGCCCGGGACTCCCAGTCCACCACCCTCCCCTGCAGGACGGCCCCTGTCACGTGTTCACACATCCCTGCCCTCCGGAGTCCACTTTCCTTTGCAGGGACAAGGAACGGTTTCAGCCCCTTCTCAGGAGTCTTGTTCAGGGCCTGCCCAGCGTGGAGCCTGCCCTCCCTCTGAACCGCCCTCTCCTTCCCCAACACCCTGCCCTCATAGGAGCTCTGCCCCCGGGACAGCGGGAGCGAAGCTGCTCTCCCAACACCCTTGGGTGCAGCCTCTGAAGTTCGCACACCTCGTCACCCTCGGCCAATCCCTAACAGTCGTCGTCTCACAAACAAAACACCAACGCTCCTTCATCTCATTGTGGCCTTGAGAAACTGACGGTGATGTGCAACATGAAAACCCGCATCGATGCGATTGTTCCTGAGGTGATACCGTGACTCCACATGCAGTTGAGCCTGGATTGCGGAAACAGGGTCTGTCCCGCAGACGGGAAACCCGCGGGCCCGTGAGCAGGGCTACCGGGGCAGACGGGCTGAGAGGAGGCTGGTGCTGAGGAAGGGATACATTCCTGGCTTTGACTCAAGGCGCACAACCATTTCACAGGTACTGATTATAACACCTAGAAAAACAGGGCTAGAGGGTGTTTTTGTGTCCTTTAGTGTCAGGAAGAGGAAGGTTTCCTGTCCCTTATTTCAGTAGTTAGCCCCACTGAGCCTAGACCGGCAGTGACGTAGGACGTGCCGAGGTCTCTTCGTGACCAGGAAGAGCCGAATGCGTTACACCTTCCTGGTGCAGATGCCGATATAATACAAAGCCCAGCTCAACGCAAAATTAGATAGAGGAGGAACAGATTTGCACTCAGAGTATATCAATAATGCTGCATGAGACACAGTTGTGGAAATAGCTGATGCCCTGTTTATCTAAAATTCCAATTCAACTGAGTGTCCATTATTTTTATTTGCTAAATCTGGCCGCCCTATTCTACAGGGTCCTCTGAATTGTAAAGGATGGGAGCGCTGCTGCTTCTACGATCTAACCTCCAGGAATACGGACAAGAGCCGCAGTGGCAGAACAAAGACAATCACTGTGCATATGAAACATATTTGGGAACCTGTATCAACGTTTAACCAGAGAGAAATATGCTTTCAGGTGTCAAAAAAGCAGAAATAGTTGCATTTACTTTTAGCCACATCCTACATGTCTCTCAAGATTTAAAGGACCAGGTGACACTGGTTTCCTGGGAGAAAGGGGCTGCGTTGCCAGGAGGAAGAGGCGGGAGGAAGAGGCGTCACAGTCCTTCCACGATGTACAGTTTGACTTTGAACCAAACAAAGGTATTGGGTATTGCTGGCTTGAAATTTTACACTAAAATAATTAAAGAGGTTAAAAATCAGTATCTGACAACAGCATCATAAGCCGGGGAACAGAACCTAGTGATGTGGGATCTCCTGTGTGTAGGCTGTGCATCCCCTTAAGAGACGGGCCTTCCCGCCCAGGGCCTCACAGGGAGGCTGGCTGGTCCCACTGCAGCCGCACAGCCCCTGACACCTCAGGGCGGTGGGCACACGGCCCGGGGCTGGAGGCCGACCTGCAGCTACACCTGCGGTACCTGCTGACACAGGCTGATTTGACACCCTCGGGTCCCCGTGGCCTTCGTAATCAGGGTCTGTGTTCCAAACTGGGTTCAGACGGTCCAGCCCCTGTTGACGTAAGTCAGGAGCCAGGTAG
The DNA here is from genome assembly GCF_003254725.2 of Canis lupus dingo. Taxonomy (NCBI): domain Eukaryota; kingdom Metazoa; phylum Chordata; class Mammalia; order Carnivora; family Canidae; genus Canis; species Canis lupus. Next base: position 97,884,477 of record NC_064243.1, read on the forward strand.
GAAGCGGAGTGGCCGCAGGGACTCCAGCCTGGGTTCATGGACGCCGACTGGGAGCAGGGAGGGCACCGAGGCACACGTGGTGCTGTGAATGTGGAGCACAGCCTTCCCGTCGCCCGGGAAGGCCCACCCCCGGCAGGGTGCCCCGGTATCATTTGAAAAGAACTCAGGGTTCTTGCCTACCTGCCAGAGCCTGGCTCCGGAATGTCTCCCCACCCCCACCCGGGGCCTGGCCCTCGGCCCCTCCCCCGGGCAGAATGTCCTGAGTCCTACATTCTACCCGTTTAAATTCAAACTTTTCACTCCTCAACCTGCATCCTGAGCGTCTGCTGCAGCAGGTCACAGGGTGGGTCCTGCACGGGACTCCTCTGACTGTGGAGGCTGCCCTGCGGCAGCAGCCCTGCTGGGGGGATGGCGACAGGAGGAGGTAAGGCTGTAGGCGGGTGGATGGGGCAGATCTGGGCGGGCCTCAAATCCCTGGGATCCAACTGTGACGCTGGACCGGGCTGTGGGTGGGGTGAGGTGGAGGAAGGGGAGCTTGCTGGGCTGCGGGGGTCAGAGTCAGGGTCCCCGAGGCTGCCTCTCGTGGGCAGGCCGGAGCCCGGAAAGCTGTGGTCTTCTCTCCCAGGGGGCAGGGGAAAGGGGCTGCACATCCTCCCTATAGAGTCCCCACGTGGGAGGGTCCCTGCTCTGCCCCCGGGGACCCAGGGGCCCAGGGGCCCTCGGAGCCGGCTGCCACTCCCTGACTCCATCGCCCTTTCCTTCTGTCCACAGCGTTTCCAGTGCTGCGGCCCCACGTGGCCACGGACATGGGCGCCTTTGCGTCTCCTTTCCCATCCCAGCCGTTTCCCGCACCCCCGTCACGGCATACCCCACCGGTCCTCCTGGGCGCTGCCCCCGCCGCCCCTCCTGAACCTGCCCTTCCCCGCCAGTGGCCCCCTGGAGCTGCCATCCTTCCCCAGCATCCCGCTGGTGGCAGGAGACGCTGGCCACGGCCCTGGGGGCCCCGGGACCTGCAACGTCATTGTGCAGGTCGGGTCAGAGCAGGGGTCATTGGAGCCCCTCCAGACTCAGAACATCGTCCTGACCCAGGCCCCCCCCACCTGGAACTCGGCGGGGACACTCTGTGGGGGCGCTGCGTGTCCCACACCCGTGTTCCTGGCGGCCTCTGTGATGGTACCCGGCGTACCCGCCTCGGCCTTTGGGGGCTCCCAGGTCGGCCAGGGAATCTCAGCGCCAGGCCCTCTGGCTGCGGCTCTGCCACCAGCGGCCCCGCTAAGCGCCCTGGAGCACTTCGTAAACACCGGGCCGCCGCCCCCCGGGGCTGGCAGGGAGGGCAGCGGAGCCAGCAACCCGAGCACTGCGTCGTCGCCCAAGGACTCCTGTAACCCCAGGAGCGTTTATGAGAACTTCAGGCGCTGGCAGCGCTTCAAGTCCCTGGCCCGCAGGCACCTGCCACAGAGCCCCGACGCCGAAGCTCTGTCCTGCTTTCTCATGTGAGTACCTGGGGCCCGTGGCATCCCCCCCACCCGGGGGACCTGGGACAATGCGTGGCGGGCAAGGCGTGAGGGGGGGCCACTCCGGGGAGGCACCTCTGGTCCGGTGACCATCTCAGCGGACCCCCAACCCCGGGGAGCCTAGCCCACTTGACCTTGACCTTCCATGGGCCTCATGGTGCCATTGGCTGGGGCCTCGGGGGCCAGAGGGCCCCACAAGAGAGGAGGACCCCCAACCCCCGGGGAGCCTAGCCCACTTGACCTTGACCTTCCATGGGCCTCATGGTGCCATTGGCTGGGGCCTCGGGGGCAGAAGGGCCCCACAAGAGAGGAGGGCCTCTGTAGTCCTGTCTCCTGGGAACACAGGATGGGGCCTCTCATGTGGAGGGGATGGCCCATCAGGTGGTATCGGCCACCAGGCCCTGCAGAGGCCACATGCAGCCCCATCCTCGATGTCCCAGAGGATGGCAGTAGGAAGGGGAGGCCCAGGCTTGGGAGGGGTCAGGGCGTGGGCTCCCTCCTCAGGGACTGGCACCGGCCTGCCTGCCTCTCTGTGGCCTCTGGGTCCCTCCTGAACTCAGGGGGACGGCCCTTCCCTCTGAGGACGGGGCTCCTGTTCTGGCCCAGGAATGTCAGGACTGTTGTTGTGAAAGGCAGAGGCCAGGAGGAACGAGCCCCGAGCCCCGAGCCCAGCCCGGCATCCCTGCCGAGGGGGCCAGGGGATGGTCAGCTGTGCTCCCGGGCAGGGGTGGGGGCGGGGCCGGCCAGGACGGCTGGCTGCTTCGTGCAGTCACCTGCCAGCTCTGGGCCACGTGGGTGGGGGTGCGCTCTGCTGTCCTGGGGGCGGGGCCTGGATCCATGGAGCCCTGAGCCCTGAGCCCTGACCCCATGGCTTGCAGCCCGGTGCTGCGGACCCTGGCCCGCCTGAAGCCCACGATGACGCTGGAGGAGGGCGTGTGGTGGGCCGTGCAGGAGTGGCAGAGCAAAAGCAACTTCGACCGGCTTATCTACTACGAGATGGCGGGAAAGTGAGTCAGGGTCCCCTGCCCAGGGCTGGGGGGGAGTCCAGGCCCAGGCCAGGGTCAAGGGGTGCCGGAGCTCGGCCCAGTGGGGCCCCCTCACCTCCCTTCCTGGATCCCACCCTCCCCTGCTCTTGACTCACCCCTGCTTCCACCAGCTGGCCTGGGAATGGGGGGTGACCCCAAGTTCCCCATGGTCGGACTCCCTGCGAGGGAGCGTGGGGGAGGGGCTGCACATCCAGCTGACTGCCTCCTTGGGGGCCGGGGTCACGGCCTCCCCTCCAGGCCCCGCCTCTCCTGGTCCCTCCACCTGCTGCCAACTTAGGGGGCTCCCCGGGGGGCCCCCCCCCTCAGTGTGGCTGGGCCTCCTCACCCCCAGGTTCATGGAGTTTGAGGCGGAGGAGGAGATGCAGATTCAGAAGTTGCAGTGGGTGAAGGTGGCCCAGGGCCTGCCTCCTTCAGCCCCCCTGAAGCCTGAACTGCGGGGGCCCCCGGCCCGAGGGACGGCCCCACAGCCAGGTACGGACCCACATTCCCATGGGAGCTGTGGCCACAACAGGGTCTGGGGCAGCCGCTGTCCCCCAGGCCTGTCTTCTCCCTCACGTGGACGTGGCCACAGAGAGCCTGGAGTCTCAGTGCCCGGTGTCAGGACGGGTCCCAACCTGGAGAACTTCTCCTGTCCCCCCTCCCGTAGGGGGCCCTCCAACAAGTCTGCCTGGGACGTGGGCTGCGTGGGGAGACCCTTGGAGCATTGGGGGTTCACATCCGCTCCCCCTATGGCTCTCAGATGCTCCCCCCTCCGGTCCCCCGTCCCATGGGGGCTGTGGTCTCAGGAGGTCCCGCCCCCCCCACTTACCTCTGAGCCCCCCCCCCCCCCGCCGCCCTCCCAAGGCGCTGCTGGAGCCCCTCACGCCCCCTTCCTCCATCCTGCTCTGTCTCAGCGTGCATTCCCAGGAAGGCGGGTTCCAGGGCCAAGCCATCCCGCCGGCAGCCACACAGACCCCGGCGGCCCCGAGACAACAAGGCGCCCAAGGAGATCCCCCCTGAGGCCGTGAGAGAGTACATGGACATCATGGACGGGCTGCTGGGGCCTGCCCTCTCTGCCCCGGGGGGCCCAGTGGCTGAACGGGGAGAGGACGGAAAGGAGCCACAGTGGGACGGGGACCCGGGTCTCCTGAGCTACATTGACCAGCTGTGTTCCCAGGAAGACTTCATCACCAAGGTGGGTTGGCCGCAGCCTGCTGTCTAGAAGGTTCCCGGATTGGCCTCCAACACGGGGATCGGGGCTGCGCCCAGACCTCTGGCACAAAGCTCCGTTCCGTGTTCCTGAGCTGCGTGTGTGCTTGTCTGTGTGCCTGTGCATGCGTGTGTATGCCTGTGTGTGTCCATGCAGGCATGTGTGTATACTGTGTGTTTGCATGCATGTGTGTTCGTGCACGTATGCCTATGTGTGCATACGTGTGTGTACCTGTGTGCATGCAGGTGGGCGTGCAGGTGTGTGGGTATGTGCTTGTGTGTGTGTGTGCCTTTATGTCTGTGTGCACACCAGTTTGGGGGTGTGTGTGCATGCCCGTATCCACTGACTGTGATGTTAAATCATCCGGCCTTTGGAGAAGAATGGGGGGATCCGCACCTTCCAGGGTTCCTGCAGCACATCCTGGCCCCAGGGGCTCCTGCCAAGCTTACCCACACCATTCCTCTGTCCCAGGTGGAGGCAGTCATCCACCCTACGTTCCTGGCGGAACTGCTTTCCTCGGAAACTCAGCTGGACCTTCAGGCCCTCGCTGAGAAACTGGAACAGGAGGAAGGATTGAGCCTTGCAGAGGTGAGCCTGGGGAGGGAGGGCACCAGGTGAGCCAGGGGAGGGAGGGGACCAGGTGAGCCACAGGAGGGAGGGGACCAGATGAGCCTGGGGAGAGAGGGGACCAGGTGACTGGGAGGGAGGGGACCAGGAGGATGTCAGGAGAGCCACAGCCCCCAGGGCCCCTCTCCCCCTCCCCCTGATGCCACCATCCCCCCTCCCCCCTCACACCTGTGTGGCCACCTGATATCACCTCCTTCCTTCCAGCTGGTGGAGAAAAGACTGGCGGCCTTGAAGGTGGAGGCTGGCGTGCGGACCCCCCCGCATCACTGCACAGCCGGGTGGGGCTCCGGTCCTGAGTGTGAGGCAGGTGCCCAGCTGGGGGCGGGCGGCGGAGCCTGCGCCCCGGAGACGGCCGGCCAGGAACCCCAGAGGCACAGCCGCGCGCACACGCACCTGTCGAGGCCCAGAGCTTTTGCTGGCTCCCCGCGACGACCAGAGCCCCCTGCGCCGTGGGCCTCCCCTCCCCAGGGTCAGAGGGGCGCCTCCCTTGGCCCCAGCTCCCGGGGAGCCCCCGTTCTCAGGGAGTCCCCTCCCTCCCGGGACCCTGGGGGGCCCGTGGTGGGCTCCAGTGAGGACGAGGAGCTGCCCAGCCTGGCCTTCCTCCTGGCCTTGCAGCACAGCCTGCTGCCCTGGGAGTTCTCCCAGAGTCCCACGCCCGACCGCCACCTCCCCAGCCCCGCACGGCGGAGGACCCCGTCTCCCCAGAGGAGAGGTCTGGGCCCCGCCGCTCCCTTGGCCCCCAAGTCCTGGAAGCGGGCTCTGTGGGGGGGCCCAGACCCTGCAGGGAAGACACCCCTCCCTGGGGCCCACCTCAGGGGCTCTGGGCAGCCGGCCAAGGCCAAGGCCGTGAGGCCGCTTCACCCCTCACAGCCTCCAAAGAGAAGGTGTGACCCCTTTCCGATGGGGAGCAGGAGGAAGCGCCACTGCAGCCAGTAGGGGGGGTGCCCTCTGCCCCTGCCTGGGGCCCCCTGCAGCCTTGAGCGGCCTCCTCACCTGGGCTGGTCCTGCCCAGGGGGGCAGAGAGAAAGGGAGGGAAGGAGGGAGGGAGGGAGGGAGAGGAAAAGGGAGGGAGGGAGGGAGGGACCCGGTGGCAGCCCCCTGGGCACTGTGTGCACATTGGGAATAAAGATGGTTGTTTTGGGAAAGGCTCCACGCTGCCTTCCTGGGGGCGTCCAGGTTGTGCCCGACAGGGGCCCACACACGAAGGAAGGGCCTGAGGGGGCCTTCTGGGGCTTCGGTCACCATTCCACTTCCCCACCAGGGAGGATGAGGCAGAGCCTCCAGCCCGGGAATCCTCAGCTCCTGTGGGGCTCCTGGCGTGGGGGCCTCTGGCCTTCTGGTTGGAGGAGCATCTTCTAGTCCCGGTGCGGGGGTTGCTACAACAGGAGGGACTGTGGGGGATCCTATGGTCCCCAAGAGGACGGACACGGGGATGGATGAGGGAGGCTTGGGGGGGGGGGGTGGCGCTGCCCCGCTGTGCATGCAGGAATGACTGCCCTGGGGTGGACACCAGGGCCCTGGCGGGATTTCTGGGCCACACCATCTCCTCCGGCCACGTGAGGGGCCCATCATGCTGTGGTGGCAGTGCAAGGGGACTGGCCAGGGTCCCTGGGTCTTCAAGGACACTCCTGGGTACTGCTCCCCCTTCCTGGGGGCCCCCTGCATGAACAGATGAGGACACACACTTGTATTCACGCGGGAAGCAGTTCCTACTGACAGCCCGTGACCCACACGCAGGAGCACAGCCCACCTGGAGGGCGGTGGGGCCAGGCGTCCACAGCTCCAGGGCCGGTGGGGGCTGGGACCCAGGCTGAGAGGCCCTCCTCATGGCCCCCCCGGTATACCCCGCTGGCACAGACCCCCCCACATACATCAGAGAGGGCTTCTGCTTAGCTGGTGACAGTGAGCTGAGCAGAGACTGGGAGACAAAAGACCCCAGGAGGAGATCCCACTGCCCCACTACTGCCCTGCTCTCCTGTCCCCCATCTGCTCACCACCCTCACCGGGTGCTCTAGCTCCCTCCGTCCCCTGCCCTCCCCCAGATGCTCTGGTCCCAGGAGTGAGCACCCTGGCCCTCAGCCTGCTTCCCTCCTGGCCGATGCCTCCCGTCCAGGGTCTGGGTCCTGGGGCCTGTGTGGGGTTGAGCGTGGCCCCTGACCGCTCACCACACACAGATGTGCTGGCCCTGCAGCAGGATGGGCCGAAGGCCTTCCAGGTCCTAGGGACACTTGGCTCTCTGCCTGCCCTCCTCCCCACCCCCAGCCAAGAGCTCGGTGAACATAGGGACTCGTGCGGGGCCTTGTCCTGCTCCACAGGATCCGCAGGCCGCCCCCAGGGGCTCCCCCACGTCCTTCCCTTCCTGTCCAGGCAGGCAGTGCTGGCAAGGCCCCCACCCTCCTGTCCCCCCAAAGGGGAAGTTTCCTCTGGGCCTCACTCCCCGCTGCTGCTCTTCCCCATCCAGCTGGGTCTCCAGAGAGAGGACTGGGCTCAGGCGCCCAGCAGATGCACACCATGTGGGGGGCTGGTCGGAGGTGCCCCCTGTGCGTGTCACCCCACTCTGTCCCCGCCCACAGCGTGCACACAACAGGTGCTGGATCCTAATGCTGTGGGGGAAGACCTGCCTGATTTCTTTAGGAAATAGGAGATCGACCCAGGTGCTGGATGTGACTCCAGGAGTCCCAAGGGCCCTTCCCTCTGGGATGCCTCGTGTGCACGCCTGGGCCCTTGGTGCTCCTTTCAGTAGCATGTCCTGGGATTGGGCTGTGCCGTCTCAGGGCTCATCGTCCCATCCTCCCCGAGTCTCTGAAGCTCAGATTCCTCCCTCATTCCATGGTCTGTCCTTTGGAATGTACTTTGTCTTGGTTCATTCTGAAGGTCACGTTTCAGGGACATGTGCTGTGGGGGAGCGTACAAACCATATGGGCATTAAGTGTTGTTCCCCAACCACACACACCAACTACAGAGGCTCCCCTGTCTGTAGGGCTCCTAACTGATTCTTGCAGGGGGTCATCACCGTCAGCCAATCCCGTCCTGTTGCACAGTCTGCGAGCAGGACCCAAGCAGATGCTGGTTCTCTCGTGCTCCTTCCTAATGAAGAGAAAGAGAGCCCCTGAGGCACTAATCCCACAGCCCCCTGCCAATGCTGCCCTGTGGAGGCCCCAGATCCAGCTGCTGGACACTGACCTCCCCACTCCGTGATGCGTTTGCATCTCCTCCCCATGAATCTAGGGGATCCAACCAGGGTCCACAGTCACCGTCGGCCTGCATCACGCTCATGTGTTATTTTCTCTTTAATGAAAATGGGTAAAGTCATCTAAATGTTTCAACCTTATAGAAAAATGTGTAAATGCAATAGGAAGCAGTATAGACAATCCATAGACATAAGCAATGTTAACATCTATTTTGAACCCAGTCAATTATAATATAAAAGCTGTATTAAGACATCTGCATGTAATACCATTCACTGGTTTAAAGTGTACGGTTTATGGCTTTTAGCCTCTTTATAGAGTTTTTACCATTGCCACTATAAATTTTAGAACTTATCAGCTACAAAAGAAATCTCATCCCCTGTCACAGTCACTCTGTCTCCCCCATCTGGGCCTCAGCCCTATGCAATGGCTCATCCCCCTCTGTCTCCGCAGACCCACGTACCCTGCGCTTCCATATGAGTGGAGTCATACAACATGTGGCCTTTCATATCTCTTCACATTTCATTTAGGACAGTGATTCCAAGGGGTGCCATGTGCTTTCACACATTCCCAATACTATCCCATCATGTGGAGATGCTACTCTTTGTCAAACCCATTCATTGGCTGACTTGCTTAGGTCATTTCTACCACTTGGCTAATATGAAAATCCTGCTGCGAATGTGTGTGTGCAAGTGTTTGCGGGGATGCACATTTCATTTCTCTCTCTCTTTTTTAAAGATTTTATGTATTTATTCATGAGAGACACAGAGAGAGAGGCAGAGACACAGGCAGAGGGAGAAGCAGGCTCCATACAGGAGGCCTGATGTAGGACTCAATCCCGGGACTCTAGGATCACGACTTAGGCCAAAGGCAAACACTCAACCACTGAGCCACCCAGGCATCCCACAGGTTTCATTTCTCGTGGTGACGCACCTGGAAGTGGAAAAGGCTGTGTCATGTGGCATCTGTATATTCAGCCTTTTTAAGAACTGTCGGACTATTTCCAAAGTGGCTGTACCATTTTAAATGTCTCCATCGGCAGTGGAGAAGGATTCCACTTTCTTTCCACTTCTAGACAATGCTTGCTATCATCTGGGGTTTTTTTTTTTTTAAGATATTTTTATTTATTTGAGAGACTGAAAGAGAGAGAGAGCACACACAGGAGGAAGGGTGGGGGGAGAGGGAGAATCTCAAGCAGCCTCCACATTGAGCCCAAACCAAGATCCCTGGACCCTGAGATCATGACCTGAGCCAAAACCAAGAGTTGGACACCTAGCCAGCTGAGCCACCCAGGCGACCTCCCCGCCATCATCTGTTTTCCTGGCAACTGTTATCTTTGTGGTTCTGAAGCCATCTTCATGGCATCTCAGTGTGGTTTTGGATTGCATTTCCCTGATGTGGAGCATCTTTTCAGATGCTTATGGGCCTTTCTGTAACTGGTTTGGAGCAATGTGCATTCATCCATTGCCCATTCATTAATTTGTCCTGTATTATCGAATTGTAAGAGTTCCTTATATATTCTAGATAAAGTCTTTTTTAGAGAGATAATTGCAAAAATATTCCCCCCTTCTGTGGGCTGCCCATTACTTTGTGAATAGAGTCCCTCATAGTAAGAGAGCATTTAATTTTAATGAAGTCCAATGTATGTATTTTTTTTCTTCTGTTGTTTGTGCTTTTGGCATCAGATCTTGAGAATTTTTTCCAATTGTGAAACTCTCCACACGTTAAGCACGGATTCTCACCGCCTCCCCCTCCCCCAGGCTTCAGCCCCCACCTTTCCGCTTTCTGTCTCTATGGTTCAGACTACCACAGATACTTGTGTGAGTGCAATCATAGGGTAGTTTTCCTTTGTCCAGATGTGCTGGTGAGACAGGTATGTGATAGATACTCTCATGCCACAAGGAAGAAATGGGAAGAAGGGAGGGGGTGAGGGGCCCCAAGCAGGTCCAAGCTCAGCTCTGCAAATCCCATTAGACCTTAATGTGTGAGTGTAACCCTCTGGGTGCAAAGCTTTTACTCCAGGACCAGGGAGGCAGGAATATGGTGGCAGCAGCCGCAGGCCCTCAGCTTGTGGGATGCTGCTCACCCTGCAGCTCTGGGACGGGGGCAGTCTCGTCCTTGGAAACTGAGGTCCCCAGGCCTGGGTCCTGTGGGCCCGTGCTGAGATTTGCTGTCCTGATGATTTCTGTACTGCCTTCGGGTCCTTTTTCCCTTTGCTCTAAGGGAAGCACAAGTTCATGGCCCAGTTGCTCTATTCTCCCGTGTAAAGAGCCCAAGAATCCCGTCAGCCTTCCCTATCCCTGGCACTGTCATTGGCGCTGGCGCTGGCATCTGTGGGGCAACTGATTAAACACATGAGCCACCCCCATTGTCTCTTTGCAATGTGGCCCAGCCACCCCATGAGCAAGCTTTCCTGTCCTCGCCCTGGAGGAGAAGGAGGCCGAGAGCTTTCAAAATCTCCACATTCTGATTACTTTTTGATTAATAATTCTGTCAAAAAGCCCGTGAACCCCTCCACAATCTGCGCAAGATTTGGGCTGTAGGGGTAGGCTCAGAGATTTCAGTAAGGGTTTAAGAGCCTCTGGCTTAGACGGGCAGGAGGCAGCGGTGACCCTGGGTCACCTCCCGTGCAGGGCGTCTACAGGCTGCACCGTAAATAGAACCCCGTCGTGTGCCTGGCCATGGCAGCTGGCAGCTCCTGGCCGTGTGGCCACAGTATGATCATCTGCTCCCCATGAGTTGCTGTGCTCCCCAGAATCAATGGACTCACAATCCGGACATAGATGCTGAGTCTGGAGCCCCCGGTGCCCCGAGAAGCTGTGTCCTGTCATGTGGCCCGGGAAGCACCTCCTTGTCACCGCACCTGTCATGTAAGGCTCCATGTCCTCGGGACCTCACTCATCCTGGGAGGCAAATGGCTGTGACAGCCAGTGCTGTGGGGCCCTGTGAGCCCAGAGCCAACACCAGAGCCTGACGGGTACCACTGAGGGAGACGAGGTGGGCACAAGTGACACGTCTGTCTGTGAGGCTCCAGCTTCCCTAGGTTTCTGCCTCTACTTCCCTGCCCCCTGGGCCCTGCTCTGAAGAGCCCACCTTTCTGCTGTCTTTGCTTCACCAGTGGATCAGAGGGCTTTGCCTGCTTATCTATATCCTCAGGCCAGGTGTTTGAGGCCTGGCTTGCATACACTGGGGAAATCGTACACACAGGAGTCAGGATTGCAGCTTGTGGGCACGGAGCCCCAGGACAGGTGGGGGTGCTGGCCTGGGGGACGGACGCCACAGGCTCAGGACAGGTAAATCCTCCCAGGAGCGACTTCCCAAGGTGCTTTTGGTCCCTGATCCCCACAGAGGTTCTGGCAGGTGCTCCCAGCAAGCCCCAGGCTCTGTGTGCAGGAGACCTGGGGCTCCACCTGCCACCATGGGAAGCAGAGCTGAGGAGACTCACCCTCTCTGAGAGTGGCTGCTCATAACTCCACACTAAGGGGCCTCTTCTCACTTCTGTGCCCTGCATCTGATGTACTGACTCTTCCCTGGGGTTCACCCCTGAAGTTGACTTGCATTCCTGTGTCACATCCAGTGATCCCCACCATCTGCCCCCAGACACTGGAGGGGGTCTCCACACCTGGGAAAAGTGACATCTTGCCTAAGTCACCAGCCCACTGGTGTAGAACCCAAGAAGGCCTTCAAGAGAGAAAGACCAAGGACTTATAAAGATTTTATTTATTTATTTATTACTGAGAGACACAAAGAGAGAGAGAAAGGGAGAGGCAGAGACACAGGCAGAGGGAGAAGCAGGCTCCATGCAGGGAGCCTGATGTGGGACTCGCTCCCAGGACTCCAGGATCATGCCCTGGGCCAACAGCAGGCACTAAACCGCTGAGCCACCCAGGAATCCCCAAAGACCAAGGACTTTAAAGAGACTGGGTTGTTTTAGGAGCATGGGCTGCAAGACGAGATGTATTCCTGCTCTTCTCTGATCCACAAAAAGAACTTCCCCTTCTTTGGAATTGAAAGTTGCAAAGAATGTCAAGAAATAATAGTTTAAGTGGACGACACATTCGTGGAATCAGGGAAGTGACCACCACATACAGGGTGTGCAGAGGAGATACCTCATCCTAGGTGCAGCATGGTGGTGGCTTGATTGAGAGAGAGGCAGGTACTGGGCGACCTTTTGTATATAATACAGATCAAGGTAAACCAAAGGTTACTAAAAGTCTCGTTTTAGGGCAAGCTTGCTTGTTTTGCAAGATGTGCTTCTAGTCAATTGGGGTTAGGATGTCCTTTCTTATGAAATGATGGTGAAAAATAAAAGATGGGCAACCTCATGAGAAATTGCACCTTTATCTGGGTTGGAGGAGTCAGGGGTCATAATGAACATGTTGACTGTTGAAGTGGCAAGAGAGCAGGGTTAAATTGTCCAAGACTGCTTCCCTGTGGACCAGCCTCCCTAAGGTTTCATGGACACTGCCCATAGCCATAGCCAAGGCCCAGGGCTGTCAAAAGTGGTAAGCCCTGCCTGGTGGCTCAGCCATGGGCCTACTGAACATCACAGCTACAACCACAAGCTCAGAATCAGATGCTGACCAGCAAGGGAGAGGCTGGTGTTCCCCTCATTCTGAGTGTTCACTAGATGGGATTGACTGGGCCTGAGTCCTGTGGATCATGGTGCTAGTTCTAATCCCTGCCCACACAGGGCCTAGGATTCTCTGATGAGACACCAGAAAGCACCAGAGCTTGACGGTTTGGCCCCTTTTCTGGGTCCTGGATTCTGGATCCTTGGATCCTGTGTACTAGCCCAGAAAGCAAGGATAATGGAGACCCACAAACTCCCACTCTTCCCCTGATAAACATGTCTCTGGCAGCCTGGAGTTTATATTTTTGGGGCATTCCCTTATGGTTGCTCTAATACAAAAGACTGAGAACTACTATGTAATATTAGTATTTGAAAAGTTTACTCCAATGATATTTGAAGAATGCATTTAAAGTAGCTAAAAGAAACATAACTGCATTTTACTCTACTGTGTCCAAAGTATAAGCTTTAAATAATATAAAAATGACAATAATAAGAAGAAAGCCTCCAAATATTTGAAAATTAAGATGCATACATCTAAATAATTCATGGTTAAAGTAAGGATCTCAAGGAAATTTTAAAAAATACACAGAACTAAATGAAAATGAAAATACAACATATAAAATATGGTAGGATCCAGATAAAACACCACCAAGAGGGAAACAAATGGCACTAAATGCCCATATCAGAAAAGAAGGACGTTCTCAAATTAATAACTTAAGTTTCCACCATAGAAAACTAGAAAAAACTAGCAAAATAAAAACCAACACATGAAGAAGGAAGGAAATAATAATACATTATGATTAAATGGAGTTTATTCTAGGAATGCAAGCCTGGTTCAATATTCTAAAATCATCAATGTAATCCACCATATTAGAAGAAGACCCACATGGTCATAGCAGTTAATGCAGATAAAACATTTGACAAAATTCAATATGCATTTATGGTAAACACTCAGAAAACTAGGAACAGAAGGGCACTACCTCAACCTAGCAAGGGATATCTACAAAAAAAATCCTACAAAAAAAAGATACAGAAGATATCATACTTAATGGTGAAAGAATGGATGTTTTTCTCTTAAATTCAAAAACAAGACCAGGGCATTGTCTCATCTCTCCTTTTCAGCTTAGTACTATAGGTACCAACCAATGTAGTATGGCAAGAAAAAGAAATAAAGACAAACAAATTAAAAGAAAAGAAGTATTACTGTCCATATTCATGGATGACATGACTGTTCACATAGAAAATCCAAAGAAATCTACAAGAAAATGCTTAACAAATGACAATCACTCTATGAAAGTCTTGGGATACAAGATCAACACAGAAACATGAATTGTATTTTCTAATACTAACAATGAACAATTGGAAACCAGAATTAAAAACACAATGCCATGTGCAATAATTCCAAAAAATGAAATATCTGGCTATAAATTTTTTTAAAAAGAGAGAATCTGTATGTTAAAACCAATAACACTCTGATGAAAGGAACCAAACAAGTCCTAAATAAATAGAGATACATCGCATTCATGGATTGGAAGACCATATAGTAAAATGTCTACTTTCCACAGAATTCTTTCATCAATCTAGACAAGTTTATTCCAAGATTTATAGAGGAAAGGTAAATAAACCAGAATAGCTAAAACTGTTTTGAGAAAGCAGAATACAATTGGAGGATTTTAAACCCTGACATAAAGCTATAGTTAAGGCAGTGTGGTGTTGGTGGAGGGATAGGGATGTGGCTCCATGGACAGGACAGAGAAACAGAGACTACAGAAACAGTCACACATAGATACAGTAAACTGGTATTGCAGAAAAATGCAAAAGTGATATGATGGAAAGAGTTACTTTGCGTTACTAGCAAATATCAAAAATAACTCAAAATGGATAAGCAATTTAAATGCAAGACGTAAAACTTTGAACCTTTTACAAGATAAGGTAGGAGAGCATCTTTGGGAACCAGGGCTTGTGGAAGATCTCTTAGACCCTACAGCGAAAGCATCAGCCATAAAAGAAATAAGAAAAAATTGGACTTCATCAAAATGAAAACGTTTCCTGTAGGAAAGGCCGTTAGAGACAAGAAGCCACAGGTCTGGAGAAGCTACCTGCCCTACCAGAATCGGGAAGGGGTTTTCTCTGACCTACTCTTGAGAACATAATAAGGCTACTGGAGGAAACCCTTGTGCAAGTGTGGTACCAGCCCCACCCCCCACCCCCGCCCAGGCTGGGCCCCAGTGCCTTTGACTCCCAGGCTGGTCCACGCAGGCCTCTGGCGGGCCACCAGCTACCAGCTACCATGTGGGCTCTCCAGCAGCTCTTCTGCTAGTATGAGCAAGCTGGGATCCCTGATGTGCTGGTGTCTCCAATTTTCTGGGCCATGGTTTGCCCTGTGACCTCAGTTCTCTGCTGGGTCTAAGAAGAGCTGTTGTTTAGTCTGTTCAATTGTTTTCATATTTTGTGGATTTGGGAGTTCCTTAGACTCCAGACTGGAAACGGAAAGCCTCTAAGCGATTCTTATCGCTTTGTTCTCACTTCTGTAATGTGTCTGGAGTTGACTTGGCACCAAGAGTTGGTGGCCCCACCACGCCAGTGTCCCATCTAGGGGGCAGGGAGTCCCCAGTGGCAGGTCTTCCAAGTGCCTCTGGCCACTGATGCCGCAAGTGCCCCTCCAGGCCCCACTCCCAGGCTCCTGGCTCCTCCACTTGGCCCCTTGCCTCCACACCTGCCTCAGTGTGCCGACTCAGGAGTGGGTGTCTGGGACCCACTCTGGGACAGGTCCATGGGGAGGGTGGGCAGAGTGACAGCACCTGAGGGCAGCCTGCTGGGATTTGAAACAGCAAGGAGCTCCAACTTCCCGACAAACAGAAGTAGGTTTGTGTTCCTGTTGTGCTACTTATCACCCGTGCCACCTCTGAAATGCTACAGAATCCTCTAAGGCTTCACTATCTTTAAAAGGAGACTAAAGCAAGATAATAATCCTGAGCACGAAGCTGGTTGCAGGTGAGGTATGTGTGGGATGAGGTCTGAGTGCCTGCCAGGAGTGGGGAGGGGGGTGCAGGGAAGCATCCAACTCCAGAGCTCAGCCAGCTGCGGCTGCCACGTTTGGCAGGAGAGAAAGTTAGGACCACCGCAGAGGCCAGGGCTCCAGCAGAGCTGCCCAAGCTGCCCCGAGCTTGTGAGAGCAAGAGGACTCACCGGTGTCTGGGGGCCTGAACAGCTCTCTACTTGGGGCCCCAGAAGTGAATTTCCCACCAAGGGAGGGAAAGCTCACCTTCCCCCTTCCAGAGATAGCTGAGCCAGTGCCAGGCACACAGCTGGACACAGGGTCCCTCACTGGAGGGGCTGCGGCCTGAGGGATAGCTAGGGCAGGGAATGCCAGCAATGCCCACTCAGGTGTGAGCCCTGGGGACACACCTTCTTGGGGCCTCTCAAGATCATCCTGGAAGGCAGTGCCTGTAATGGTGTTAAAGGGACGTGAGTCCATTTTTGCCCATCAATCAGGAGGGATCCAGGGTAGTTAGATGATGCCAGAACTGGAAAGAATCTGCACTTGGTCTGTACTGGATGTGCATAAATGGGAGCTTTCCCACCCTACCGTGGGTGTGAGGGCCGGGGTGGGTACACTGTGAGGCTGGAACTCTGTGGGCGGCACCAGGGCCCTTGCCGGGCAGATGGCAGGAAGGATACCCTAGAACATTGCTTCAAAGCTTATCACCTGGCTGCAAGGTCCTGGGTCAGCTAAGCAGGAACAGTGACAGCAGGATCCAGCTGCTCAAGTGTGTAGACACCTCGGGCAGACTGGCTGGTGAACCCAGGAAGCAGGGGTTTCGCATGGAGTCAGGCCCCCTCCGAGTGGGGGCAGGGAGGCCATGGGGAGAGGTGAGGAAGGTCCTGGGAGTCCACTCTAGGAACAGAGGCTTGAGGACCGCCAGCTCAGCCTGGCATCGGCCTCCTCTGTTCCTGACTCACTCCTAGACCCTGAGTCCGAGAGACCTCCTGCTGCCTCCAGAACTCCCCTCCTCACAGCCATGCACCCCAATCCCCGTGAATCACCTGCAGTCCAGGAGCTTCCCTCCACCTGCACTGGGAGTCCCTCCCCCAAAGCCCCGGATTGACATTTCTCTACTTTGGAGGAGACTCTTGCTCTGAGGACACCCCATAAAGTGTCTGACTTCTGATTATGGGCTGAATTGCGTTCTCCAAAATTCTTATATTGGAGTCCTAACTCCCAGTGCCTCAGAATGTGTCTTTGCAGGGGTGGTTAAAGGTAGACGAGGTCACTAGGATGGCCCTAGTCCCCTATGACTGGTGTCATTCTAAGGAGATCTAGTCACAGACAGGCCCAGAGAGATGACCGGGTGAGGACACAGGGAGGACAGTGTCTGCATGCCCAGGAGAGAGGCCTCAGGGAAACCAGCCTTGCCCAGGCAGCACTTTGGACTTTCGGCCCCTGGGGCTGGGAGAAGATCTGTTTCTGCTGTTTCAGCCGAGGATTCGGGTGTTATGAGGCCCGAGCTGCCTGATGCACCTCGTGGGAAGGCCTGCATGCTCTCAGTGCTCTCCACGCTCTCCGTGCTCCCCGAGACAGGAGCAGAGTCTGAGTGGAGACGGCCTGCTCACTTCCCAGCTGGCAGCCCTAGCTCCATCTGGGGAAGGTCTCCTGACCAGTCCCCTTTCCTTGCACTGGGAGCCACATGCCTGACCTCTAGGGAAGGGGCAGTGTGGTCCCAAGACAGGAACAGGATGAGTCTTTTATTTATTTTTGTATTTTTGTTTTTTTTCTGGCTTGGCTTGGCGGGTGGCAGCTGATGGGTGGGAAAGTCCAGGAGAGGGAATTGCTGAGAGCCAGTGGGGCTGAAGTAGGGAGGTGTGGAAGGTTCTGGTGACCAGACTGGGGCCCGAGGCAGACAGCTGGCTGGGGCTAGGGGGGAGGGGTCACTGCAGGGCCTACTGGGGGTCTCTGAATGCACACAGCAGCAGGAGCCAGGTCTGGGGAGGCACAAGGGCTGCAGGGTGCCCAGAGGAGCTGGCCGTCGACAGATGCTGGCCCGGAAACGGGGTCTGAGGAGCAGATGTGGGATCAGGGGGAGGTGTGAGCATCTGGATCTCATGGATCCAGTCGGAGAAGTAGCCAACCCTGGTGAAGACGCTGGGGTAGATGGGGTGGCGGCAGTCAAAGCCCCAGCTGGCCAGCCCCACGAGAACCCAGGCCGTGGGGAGCTCGCAGACGAGGGGGCCCCCGGAATCACCCTGGGAAAGAGAGGGTAGTTAGTGTGAGTGAGCAGAATCTGGGAGCAGTGGGCAGGTGGGGTTCATGAGCCTGAGAGTCTGTGTACCGTCCGGTCCACTGGGGTGGGCCTGGGAACTGTGCTTCAGGGGGCTACGACGGCCCCCACGACTGTGCCCTCTGCCATGCGCCCAGGGAGTGGCTGGCCACTGGCACAAGGCTCTGCTCAAGGCTTAGAGGGGGCAGCTTCAAGGACAGGCCAGGGGGGCTGGCTGCGAGTGGAGCCTGGCCAGCCAAGGCCTCCCCAACCCTGTCGGAGCTGTAGCGCATCCCCCTGGGTACCCCGCCTTCTCATCCACGTGGGACTTCGGTTTTCTCTCAGCTTCTTGGTCAAGCATGTCCTAAAAATGCCCAGGCCAGGCCTGGTGGAGACAGCCCACACTGCTGGGGGGCAGGGGCAGCAGGCGGGGTCCCCCAAGGGCCACTGGGAGTCCCTGGAGCCCTGAATGCTGGCCGGGCAGGGTCATCCAGCTGGACATCCCTTTAATTCACAGGCCAAAGGAAGGCTCTCATGCTGGGGCCCCTCCCTCAGGCCCGTGAGCTCTCTGACAGGGTGGGGAGGTCAGCTGGGGAACCAGTCAGATGGGGCTTCCCTGAGCGGAGACACCGAAGAATAGACAACCCAGCCGCCGGATTCAGGGGCACGGGGAGTGGTCAGGATGCAGGGAGGGACACGGTAAGGACCCGGAAGGCGGGGCGGCCTGGTGGTGCAGGCAGTGGTGGAGGGGCCTGGGAACACTCCGGCACAAGCCAACAGGAGCTGCTGCTGGGGCTGCAGGAGGTTCCCTCCCAGTGGGCAGGAGCCCGGGCGGCCAGAGTCACAGTCAGATCTGGGATAAAGGAGCCCACAGGGCCTGAGGAGGAAATCAGAGCTTTTCTTGGTGCTGGGCAGGGAGAGAAAGTCGCAGGTTGCGCAGGCGGCCTGGGTCCCTGTGGGAGGGGGCGGCCAGGAACTGGGAGGGAGACCCGCGCATGTGCCCATGTGAGGACTCGGGTCTGTTGGGCTCTGGCAGGACCCAAGCTGCTGGGGATGTGGGTGGCAGCGGGTGGACGCTCCTGGAGGAGTGGGTTAGGGAGACTCAGTACCATCCAGTGGTGTGGGGGGTGGTCTTTAAGGGAAGGGAGCAGAGCGGGTGGGCAGGGCCCCTGTGGGAGCCCAGGAGGTCCAGGCAGTGCGAGGCAGGCGGGGAAGGCCGCTGGGCTCAACGGTGATGGCTGAGGCAGAGGGCTGGGGGAGGTCGCCTGAGGGAGAAACAGGGGCACCAGGTGTGGCCATCTCACGACCCTGACAGGTGCACGGCTTCATCCCTGGAACCTGCAACCACACACAGCAAAGGGACCGTGGCCCAGTTGGGGGTCTGGAAACAGGAAGGTTGCCCTGGGGTGTCTGGGTAGGTGGGCAGGAAACAGTCCCATAAGGAGCCGTGTGCTCTGAGGACGAGGTGCCGGTGGCCCGGGAGCTGAGAAAGGCAAGGAGATTCTTCCTGTGAGCCTCCTGAAGGAACCAGCGGCACCCCCTCCTCCATTCTAGACTGTGGACCCCTAGAAATGTCAGATGACCATCTGTTGCTTTAGCCACCCAGTTTGAGGTGGTGCATTACTGCAGCCCCCAGACTCTTGCAGAGGCTCCCGGCAGAGTGGTGACACCTCGCCCCCACCCTCAGGTCCCCCACCAGGAGGGCCTCCTGGCTCCCACGGGGCTCTCAGCAGGCAGAGGAAACCCCAACACCAATGTAGCCCGTGCCAAGCGCTCCTTGGCTGGCA
Organism: Canis lupus dingo; assembly: GCF_003254725.2. Classification (NCBI taxonomy): domain Eukaryota; kingdom Metazoa; phylum Chordata; class Mammalia; order Carnivora; family Canidae; genus Canis; species Canis lupus. The sequence continues at coordinate 97,903,659 of NC_064243.1, forward strand.
CCAGTGCAGGGACAGAGCCAGGGTGCGTGCGTGTTGGCGGGGGCCAAGAGGACACATGGAGCTCAGATCCGGGAGGCAGATCAGCTGGAGAACGCAGGCCAACACGTGTTCCCACGGAACAGGCGCCACAGTGAACTGTCTCCAGAGCCTCAAGCGGGGGATGCGCTCAGCACCCCCTTCTTGGGTGAGGAAAGCTGGCTGGGGTCCCAGCACTGACAAACGACAGACTGAGACCAGACACGGGTCCATCCACCACAATCTAGCACGGAGTCACCCTGCAGCGCCCCCCACCCCATCCTGCCCTCAGAGCAGCTTCCAGTGCCCTGCGCAGGGGAGGGGCACTTCAGGGGAAAGAAGAGAGCAGGGTGGGCCCCAGAGCAGCTGGCCTGGCAGACGGGTCCAGACGGAATCTTATGTCCAGACAGAATCTCATGGACAGGCTGTGTGACCGGCAGACTAAGGGAGGAGGGGACTCCTGGGTGTCCCGATCAGCTGGGCCAAGGGCACTAGGGACATCCAGCCCACTGGCCGACAAAGAGCATCGGCTCCGAGTTCCACAGGCAGGGCCTCCACAGGAGAGGGCAAGTGCGGGGAGGGGTCAGAAGGGAGGGCCAGGGTGACAGCCAAGTGGGGACGCAGGCTGGGCCCTTTGCCTCAGCTTTGGGTGCAGCTGGCCCTGTGAGGAGGTGGCATGGGAGCATCCATGCTGTCAGCTGAGACCCGGGAACCCAGAAACCCGGTCAACCTCCCAGCAGGAGGGCAGGCAGCTGGGCCTCCTCCTCTGGCTCAGCAGCGAGAGCGTGGTCAGTGAGACCTCCCCCAGGCCCATTTCACCTCCCCTCTGTTTCCTGTGGCCACCGTCACGCACAACCACAAACCAGGGGGGCTTCAGAAACTCACCTCTCCTGCTCTGGAGGCCAGAGCCTGAGCTCAGTGTCTCGGTGCCTTTCCTTCCATCTTTCCACACCAGTCATTGCATGTAGGGCCCCTCTGAACACAGAACGGTCTCATCTAGAGACTCTAATCCCACCTGCATAGTTCCCAGTAAGGTCACGTCCTAAGGTTCCAAAGGGACACGCATTTGGGGGACAGTATCCAGCCCATTACACCATCCTTTCAACATTCCCATGAAGGAGGCCTCAGAATCCCACACAGGCTTGGAAGATGCCCCCGGAGCACCAGGGCAGAGCTCTCCCCTCCTCCCTCTTCCCCTCCCCTCCTGGGTCCCTTCCGTGAAGGAGCCCGAAGTGCAAATCGGCTGGGAGCAAGCTCGGAAGCCGGGTGGGCTTGGAATCTGAGCAGCAGCAGGACCGGCCGAGCTGCCTTATATCAGGCTGGCCATGCTTCCTCGTTGGCCTCCTGGCCCACCTGTAGGATGGGGCTTCGTGCACAGGGGAGAGACCCTCACAGTCCACACACCCAGCCATGGACGCATACACAGAACATACAAAAGTGCAAAGAGCTCCTGAAAGAAAAAGACAGACAGCCCAACAGAAAAGTCAGAGGAGGAAAAACCAGGAGGGAAACTTTACCGAAGAAGACACTTGAGGACGAGAAACACAGGAGAATTTATTTAACTTAATTAGTCACAGGAAAGCACAAATTAGGCTGCTGTAAGATACCACGATGCCTGCACAGCGAAATGAGCAAAGGTGGAGAGAGCCCGGAGTTGGTAGGGGTCCGTCCCGTCTGTGGTGCGAGGTCTGCAAACACCTGCCAGAGCCGGGTCTCTGCACACCTTCACTGGGACTACTCTAGTCATGGGCTGCTGTGGATACAAGGAGGACCAGGTGTAGATGAAACACTTGGAATGAAGGGGACCAAAGACTCAGAAGTTCCGAAAATCGTCCTCAAGGGCAGAAGCGGCGACAGGACCCAACACACGCGACCAAGCCCCACAGCGCAGTGGGAGCAGACGACGCCCAGCATGAGTGACAGGCACAGCCGAGTCACAGACCCACCGCCAAGGAGCCCCACATGGGGACACTTCCGAGTGTGATCTGAGGTGTGCAAGGCAACCTCAGAAGGTGACCAACATAAGTGGGTCACATGTGTACTGAGCCGAGCCACTGCACGCACCTGCTACACTTCACTAGAAAGCCCAAAATGCCCTACAAGAAATGTGGTGGGGATCCCGGGGGCTGTCCTCGCTCAGGGAGAGCCCGGCGCAGGCAGGGGAGAAAGAGACACAGCCTCACTCACCTGGCAGATGGCCTTCCCTGTCGAGAAGTCCCCGGCGCACAGCATCTCGTCCTGCACAGAGTAGGCCGCGCTCTTGCTAAGTCTTTGTCTGTATAGGACGTTACAGAGCTCGTTCCCGACGAGGCCCACCTTCCCCTCCTGCAGGCGGAAGGGCGAGTGCAGCTGCTCTGTGTCAACGAGAAGGGGCGGGTGACACGTGCTGTGGGGAGGCCCAGCCATACCACGCCCTCTGCCCCAAAACCTGGTCCCTGCCCTCAAGAAAGAACCAGCCAGAGAGAGAGACAGAGTGAGAGAAGCAGAGTGAGAGAGACACTGAGTGAGAGAGTGAGAGAAAAGAGAGAGAGAGAGAGAGGCTGGGTGGCCCTGTGACTGGGACAGTCCTTCGGACGCAGGGAACTCAGAAGCTAGAATCACACACTGTTCAGAACCAGAACCGCCATGGCCCAGGCCTCTAGAAACGAGGCACAGGGGCCCCACAGAGGCCCCAGGTCCCGTGGTCCCTGGCCTGCAGACCCCTGAGGCAGAGCCACGCCACCCTCTTCCCTCCCGACTCTGCACACCCCCTCACTGTCCTCGCTGAGCATCCCCCAGCCGGTGATCCAGCAAGACAGGTTGCCTGACAGCTGCATGCCAGGGCTCGGAAGGCAGGCGGGGGCGATGTAGGGAGTGAAGTTCAGCGGCAGGTGCAGCTGCAGCATGACGATGTCACTCCCAAAGGGGTGACGCTTCTCGAAGTCTGGGTGCACAATAATCCGGCTCAGGGATATCTCCTGTGTGTGCTGGGTGTGCTGGTATAGCTGGGTGCTTCCCAACAGAACCTGGTAGTCCGCTGGGTCGTGGGACTTGCTGGTGGAGGAGAGCACAGTCACTCTCACCTCTGAGCAGGGCCAGCGCACTCCGTACCCCCATCTAAGTGCCCATCCCTCCAGAGGCAGCTTTTGTCTCCTCTTCCCAACTGTCTTGAGGCCAATGGATCTCCTTCCCCAGCGTCAGCCCCATACCTTCCCCACTCCACCTCACCTTGGAGGAGCAACTCCTCAAGCTCAAAGCTCCTTTGTGGGGCCTCACATCAAGGTCTTTCATTCCACAGAGGAGCTCCAGCTCCAACCTAGCTCTCCCCAGACACTTGCAAGCTCCCCACGGCCCAGCTTCAGCCTTCCTCCTGGCCCTTCCTCCCATAGGCCCCTTCCTCCTGACAGGTGCTTGTCCACTTGGTCATAAGCATTCACAGGAGATTTGTTACACCAGCAAATGAGCTCAGGACATGGAATGTCACCCTGTGCCCTGAACGTGAGTGACGAACATCCCACCATGCAAGGCCACCACCTGGAAAGCCCTCCTCTCTCCTGGGGCCCAGACCCTTCCCTCTGGGCCATGCCCGCTGGGTGGGGGGCACCGCACATCTCCTGACCTCCCTCCCTGTCTAGGGGGCCACTCTTCTCTCTCTCTCTCTTTTTTTTTTTTAAGATTTTATTTATTTATTCATGAGAGACAGAGACAGAGAGAGAGAGAGAGAGAGGCAGAGACACAGGCAGAGGGAGAAGCAAGCCCCATGCAGGGAGCCCGATGTGTGACTCAATCCCAGGACTCCAGGATTACACCCTGGGCCGAAGACAGGCGCTAAACCACTGAGCCATCCAGGGATCCCATGGGGCCACCCTTCTCACCTACATTGGATTTCTCTCCTGCCATCATGGAGACACCCCCTTGCCATGGAGAGGCTCCTGTGTGGCACAGGGAGATTCTGAGGGGCCTGAGAGTCAGTCAGTGCCTGAGCTCTAGCTCCCTGACCTGGGATGGGATGCCCCCATTCCCTTGAGACCCCTCCTCATCTGGTCAGAAGCTGAGCACCCAGCCAGGCCCAGGGGGCCAGAGGAGTCAGCCTCCTGAGCAGCCAGTCAAGGTCAGGGAGCCCACCTCCCACCTTGGCAGCCTGGCAGGGGGTCCTGGCAGCCACAGCTCCTCCTGGGCATGCAGTTCTGCAGAAGTGATAAGAAAAATCAGCCAGCTGCTGGCTATGTGTGCAGACCCAAGCCTGATTCCCAGGAATATGCTGAGGAGACCCCTGGCCCGAGGAGGCAGGGAGCTGGTCTGTGCCACATGGCACATGGCAGCCAGGACAGACCCTGCTAGTGCCCTAGGCCATGTCTGTGCTGGGGGACAGGCAGGGCTGAGGGCAGAGGGTGAGGTGAGCAGGGAGCACTTGCAAGGTGGAGGAGACACAGGTTAGAGGCCACACACTGCTCCAGAGCACTGCCCAGAGGAGCTGGCATTGGACACCTGTCACCCCTTACGGCTCTGCCCCTTGCATCCCGCTGCCCTACGGCCCCTCTGCTTGCACCAGGAAGGAGGACTCACTTGAGAAAGCAGTGGGCCGTGGAAACCAGCCAGAGGGAGTCAATGAGGACGGCTCCGCAGAGGTGCGAGCGCTGGTACAGCAGGCTGGCCTGCCACGGCCACTGGCCTGCCAGCACATTCCGGCCACCGAAGATCCTCCCCGTCACCTTGGGCTTCCCACACACTGTGGAGACACCCCCGCCACCCCATGTGCATGATAGAGACACGGGCGACCGCAAATGATGCGATCACTGAGGCCCTCCTCCCCTTCGCAGATGCAGAAGCCAAGGCCAAGGGTCAGGAGGTCTGGCCAAAATGGCAGGGTGGCCTCGGGCTGCTGCTGAGGACTGGCCAGCAAGCCCTGTGGGGATAAGGGCCCAGGTGTGGCAGGGCGGGGCCAGACAACCAAGGGTGGCCTCAGCAGCGTCTCCAGGCACACGGACATCCCTGATCGCACCTGCCGGGGACTGGGCGCATCCCAGACGCTTCCCTCAGCAAGCACGCCTCCATCTCCTCCCTACTCTGCAGACCAAAGAGCTGAAGGTCTCACCGGTTGATGGACTTGCTGGTGATGATGTGCCCAGTCCCAGGGGGCTCCTGTGGCCGGGGCCACCCCACCCAGCATCTCAGGGAGGGAGGTTCCCGGGCAGGAGTCTATGAGCCTCTCCCCCGACTCAGGATGCTCTGTTTCTCACAGAAGAGGAAGGGGGCCGAGGAAAACAGCCCTGGGTCTGGGACTCACACGGGGAGGGGATGGGGGGCGGCGAGAGGGCAGGGGTATGGCCGGGACCCCCGGGAGGCGGCCTGCCGGGGCCCCTCATTCAGCAGCAGACCTCCCCGACCCAGCCCCCATCCCAGGGCCGGGCCTTGCTACCTGCCCCGTTCCAGGGGGTCCACAGTGGGGCCTGTGGCTGCCCGTGTGGGGGTTTGGGGTGTCCCAGGGCCTCCAAGTGGGAAGGCGCAGAGAGAAGATGAAGCCTCCGCTGCCCCACCCCTCCGGGAACCCCTCCGCCCCCAGCCGCCGCCTAACGTACCTGCTCCCGGCGCCAACCGCTGCGTTCCGCCCGCCGGCCGCCCGGGCTCCTGGGCCGCAGCCTGGTCTGGAGCGGGGGCCGGGGCGTGGGAGGTCACCGGCCAGGACCCTGGCGTGCCCGCGGACAGCAGCAGAAGCCAGAGCAGAGCCACCAGCCAGCCTCGGCCTTGGGGCGCCGGCGCCTCTGTACCCATCGTGGGGGCCGCTGACCCCGGCCTGACCTGACTGACCTGACCCTGTGCCCTGACCCCGTCCTGATCCCAGACCCTGCCCCTGGCCCCACCCCACCGCCTTCCACACCCCAGCACCATCTCCTCCTAACTCTGGGTACTGACCCTGCCCAGACCACAGACCAGCCTGGACCCAGGCCTGGACTCCTCTCCACACCTGGTCCTGACCCTCAGGGCTGCCCTCTTGCCCAGCTGCTCCCGGCATGACCCAACCTCAATACAATCAAGTTGCTCCTCCAACTCAAGAGGAAAGACAGTAGACTCCTTATAGAAAAGTGGGAAATGTGTGAGCAGGTAATTCAGGGGAGAGGGGATGTGAAGGATCCACAGGCAGGAACACACACTTAGTGGAACTGATAATGGAGAAAGCAGGAGTGAAACATTACAGTCTGTCATTTTCAACCATCAAATTGCAAACATTTTCTGAGATGACAAAGACCCCTAAACCTCTGTGAGTCAGTGACTTCTCTGTAGCATAAAGGGAACATCCAGACGTCAGACATGCTCCTCATTGTCTGTCTACTCCACAATGTGATATCCTGCATGTGTTGGTATTTGGAGTGAGATCCTACCATTCCACACTCATGTCCTTATGTGTACAGGGAAATTATTTTATTCATCACAGAGTCTGGGGGCAAGAGAGTAAGGGAATAACAGCTACACACAGTATACACTGAAATATCATTTCTGTTTTGTTGTTTGGAGAGACAGAGAAAGTGCATGAGTGGAGAGGGGCAGAGGGAGAGAGAATCCCAAGCAGACTCCACGCCCAGTGGAGAGCGGATATGGGGCTCGACCTCACAACCCTGAGATCAGGACTTGAGCCAAAACTAGGAGTCGGACGCTTGATTGAGCCATCAGCGCCCCTGAAATAGCAATTTAATAATTACTATTATTATTTATTGAACACAGGAGCTGAGGGGCACTCAGCTTTACTTTTTGGCTAAGAACTTATTCTACTATAAATTAAAAAACCCAAATTTTAGGTTTTGGTGAAACTATACTTGTGTTAAAAAGCATGTATACCTCAATATCCAGGCTGAGTAACTGGTGAACTCTCTAAAAGGGAGTATGGGTTGCGTGGCGAAGGGGAGGCGGAGATTGGGAGGACCGTACTGAGTGAGTTGAGGTTGCTGCATCCGTGCAGCAGGCAGTTGGATTTGTCCCACAGGCACGTGGAAGCACCAATTTAGAACTTGGGGATGTCTTGGGTTGGGAATAGAGAGTACCTTATGGTTCTAGGCAACAGTTGAGGCCGTGGAAGTGGATAAAATCATTGAAAGAAACATATAGAACCAAATTGGGGAGACAGATAAAGAACAGGAGCCAGCAAGAAACCAAGGACTGGCTGGGGTGAAAGTAAACCCCTGACTCAGTCACGCAGCTCTAAGGTTTCTTACCCACCACTGAAGCAGCCTGACGGAAATATAATTTATAGACCGCAAAATTCGCTTCCAGAGTGGTGGGATGATCATCAGGTCTGCCTCTGACCTCTGCTCCGACGCTGGCTCTAGGCAGCCACTGGTCTGCTTTGCGTCTCCCTCAGGTGTGTTTTCTGACGTTTCATGTAAATGGAGCCACACAACGTGTAGTCTTTCAAGTCTGGCCTCTTTCACTCAGTAGGACAGCACTCCGAGGCTGCAGGGTGAGCTGGCTGCATGCTTGCTCTCCTTCCTGCTGCCCCTTGGTCCATGCAGCACAACTAACCACCTTCCTTGGATCTTCAGACAACTGGCCTCGAGAATGCAGGACCACACGCTCCCAGGAGATGAGGCCGGACCACATCCACAAACACCTGCCAAGGACTCCAGCGAGTCTGTCAGGATGCCCTGGATGTGGAGCCTGCTGCCTGGATGCTGGGTGTCCAACCCGCAGCTCCCTTTCCATCCCCGCAGCTCCCTCTCCATCCCCGCACCTCCTCCCTAAACCCTCCCTTTTTGCCTGGACAGGGTCCACTGTCTTCTCCGGTTGCCAGCTTCCTGAATAAAGTGACCTCTCTCTTTCCACTATTACCTGTCTCTCCAGTGTTGATTTTCAAAAGGCGAGCAGGCGAACCTGGCTTTGGACCCAGTTCTGCCCAGCAATAGTAGCACATTGGTTTTGAAGCTCCTGCATGCCGGGGCACATACTGACAGAGAGTGCTGGTGCAAGTGCAGGTGCAGGTGCATGCAGCACGGGGGGAGCAGTGAAGGGAGATGGAGAATCTCAAGCCGACTCCCCGCCTAGAGCAGAGTCCCCCACCCAGCGCAGAGCCCCACGCCCACCTTGATCTCAGGACCCTGAGATCATGACCCAAGCCTGCCAAAATCAAGAGTCCAATGCTCAACCACTGAGCCACGCAGGTGCCCCAAGGGCAAAAGTTTTTAATTTTGATGATGTTTAGTAAGTTTGATTTTTCTGTGAATCATGCTTTTGATGTCATATCTAAGAGGTCATGAGGGCTTTCTACTGTTTTCCTTGAGAAATTTTCAGGATTGGTCCTTCCATTTGGATTGATTTTTACTTCATTGTTGTCTAGTGTGATGTAAGTTTCTCTGTTGGTTTGTTTTTTGGATTTTCTAATAACTTATCCATTCGTCCCAGCACCATTTCTAAGTTAAAAAAATAAGATTAGTCCTTCCCCCAATGAATGGTTTTGGGGCCTTTGTTGAAAATCAACTCATAATAAATGATAGGATTTTATTTCTGGACTCTCAATTCTGCGCCATAGTCCTAGATGTTGTGGTCTCATGCCAGATTTCCACTGTCTAGACTAACATGCATTGTAGCAAATTTTGAACCAGGTAGTGCAAGTTTTTCAGATTTCTTATTTTTCCAAACTATTTAGGTCTTTAACATTTTTATATGTATTATAGGATCGGATGGTCAATTTATACCCCAGAAAGTCTGCTGGGATTTCCACAGAGACTGCGTTAAATTTACAGTTGACCTTGATAATATGACAGTTGCCTTCTTGATAATATGAAATCTCCTAATCCATGAACAAGAAATGTTTCTCCATTTATTTAAATCTTTAATTTCTCTCAGCAGTATTTTATAGTTTTCAGTGTACAGATCTTGTATGTCTTTATTAAATTTATATCTAAATATTTTCCATACTGCTGTGAATGATTTTTATTTTGTTACTTTCTTTTCATATTTCCACAGCTAGTGTACAGAAATACTGTTTATTTTGAAAGAAATATTATTCCTTAGGATCTCCAACGTTTATTAATTCTAGTCTCCTTTGTTTTATTTTGGTGGGTTCATTAGAATTTTCTATGTAGAGGATCATGTCCTATACAAGTAGAAGTTCTACTTATTCTAATCAAAGTTGGGTTACTGTAATTTCTTATTTCTTTCCTTCTTCCCCTTAGAGACCATATTCATAAGGACCTTGTTTTTCTTCTCATGGTCTGTCCGTCTCCATGTTGAAATTGGAGGGCTTATACTATTCACATGTGCTTTATTTTTAACTTTTTGAGGAACCTCCATACTGTTCTCCAAAGTGGCTGCACCAGCTTGCATTCCCACTAACAGTGCAGGAGGGTTCCCCCTTCTCCACATCTGTTGTTTTCTGTCTTGTTAATTTTAGCCATCCTCCCTGGTATAAAGTAATCATTTATTTTGGTTTTGATTTGTATTTCCCTGATGACAAGTAATGCGAAGCATTTTCTCATGTGCTTGATGGCCATGTGGAGGTCTTCTTTGGTGAAATATCTATTCATATCTTCTGCCCATTTCATGACTGAATTGTTTCTTGTATGTGGAGTTTGATAAGTTCTTTAAGATCTTGGTTACTAGCCCTTTATCTGATATGTCATTTGCAAATATCTTCTCCCATCCTGTAGGTTGTTTTTTAGTTTTGTCGACTGTTTCCTTTGCCATGCAGAAGCTTTTTATCTTGATGAAGTCCCAATAATTCATTTTCACTTTTGTTTCCCTCGCCTTTAGAAATGGGTTTTGCAAGAAGTTGCTGTGGCCGAAGTCACAAAGGTCACTATCCATGCTCTCCTTTAGGATTTTGATGGATTCCTATCTCACATTTAGATCTTTCATCCATTTTGAGTCTATTTTTGTGTCTGGTTTAAGAGAATGGTCTAGTTTCATTCTTCTGCACATGGCTGTCCAATTTTCCCAGCACCATTTATTGAAGAGACTGTCCTTTTTTCAGTGGATGTTCTTTCCTGCTTTGTCAAATTTTAGTTGACCATAGAGTTGAGGGCCCATTCCTGGGTTCTCTATTCTGTTCCATTGATCTATGTGTCTGTTTTTGTGTCAGTATCATACTGTCTTGATGATCACAGCTTTGAAATACAGCTTGAAATCTGGCATCGTGATGCCCCTGGCTCTGGTTTTCTTTTTCAATATTCCTCTGGCAATTCAAAGTCTTTTCTGGTTTGATATAAATCTTAGGATTATTTACTCCAGTTCTGAAAAATGTCAATTGCATTGTGATAGGGATGGCATTGGTTATGTAGATTGCTCTGGGAAGCATAGACATTTTAACAGTATTCGTTCTTCCTACCATGAGCATGGAATGTTTTTCTATCTCTGTGTTTTCCTCAAATTTTTTTCATAATTATTCTGTAGTTATTAGAGCACAGATCCTTTACCTCTTTGGCTAGGTTTATTCCTAGGTATCTTATGGTTTTGGGTGCAATTGTAAATGGGATAAATTCCTTAATTTCTCTTTCTTCAATTCCATTGTTAGTGTATAGAAATGCCACTGATTTCTGTGCATTGATTTTGTATCCTGCCATATTGCTGGTTTGCTGAGTGAGTTCTAGCAATTTTGAGGTGGAATCTTTTGGGTTTTCCACAAACAGTCCCATGTCATCTGTGAAGAGTAAGAGTTTGACTTCTTCTTTGCCAATTTAAATTTCTTTTATTTCTTTGTGTCATATGATTGCTGAGGCTAGGACTTCTAGTACTATATTGAACAATGGTGGTGAAAGTAGGCATCCCTATTGTGTTACTGATCTTAGGAGCAAAGCTCTCAGTTTTTCCCCATTGAGAATGATATCCACTGTGAGCTTTTCTGATATTGAGGTATGTTCCCTCTATCCCTATACTTTGAGGAGCTTTAATCAAGAAAGGATGCTGTATTTTGTCAAATGCTTTTTCTACATCAATTGAGAGGATCATATGGTTCTTATATTTTCTTTTTAATGTGATCTACCACATTGATTGATTTGTGAATGTTGAACCACCTTTGCATCCCAAGAATAAATCCCACTTGGTCCTAGTGAATAATCCTTTTAACGTGCTGTTGGATCCTATTGGCTAGCATCTTGGTGAGTATTTTGACATCCACGTTCATCAGGGATATTGGTCTGTAATTCTTTTTGATGGGATCTTTGTCTGGTTGTGGGATCCAGGGAATGCTGGCCTCAGACGAGTTTGGAAGTTTTCCTTCCATTTCTATCTTTTGGAACAGCTTCAGTAGAATAGGCATTATTTCTTATTTAAATGTTTGGTAGAGGGCAGCCCTGGTGGCTCAGCAGTTTAGCGCCACCTTTGGCCTGGGGTGTAATCCTGGAGACCCAGGATCGAGTCCCATGTCGGGTTCCCTGCATGGAGCCTGCTTCTCCCTCTGCCTGTGTCTCTGCCTCTCTCTTTCTGTGTGTGTGTGTATGTGTGTGTGTTTCTGTCATGAATAAATGAATAAAATCTTTTAAAAAAATAAATGGGAAGCCATCTGGTCCCGGACTCTTGTTTCTTGGGAGGTTTTTTTTTTTTTAATTTTTTATTTATGATAGTCACACAGAGAGAGAGAGAGAGAGAGAGAGAGGCAGAGACACAGGCAGAGAGAGAAGTAGGCTCCATGCACCGGGAGCCCGATGTGGGATTCGATCCCGGGTCTCCAGGATCGCGCCCTGGGCCAAAGGCAGGCGCCAAACCGCTGCGCCACCCAGGGATCCCTCTTGGGAGGTTTTTGATGACTACTTCAATTTCCTTGCTGGTTATGGGTCTGTTCAGGTTTTCTATTTCTTCCTGTTTCAGTGTTGGTAGTTTGTAAGTTTCCAGAAATACATCCATTTCTTCCGGATTGCCTAGTTTGTTGGCATATAGTTGCTAATAATATATTCTTAAAATCGTTTGTATTTCCTTGGTGTTGGTTGTGAGCTCCCCTTTCATTCCTGATTTTATTAATTTGTCTTTTTTCTTTTTAATAGGTATGGCTAGGAGTTTATTGATCTTATTCTTTCAAAGAACCAGATCCTAGTTTTGCCAATCTGTTCTGTTCTCCTGGTCTCTAGTTCATTGAGTTCTGCTCTAATCTTTATTATCTCTCTTCTGCTTGGTTTAGGCTTTATTTGCTGTTCTTTCTCTAGCTCCTTTAGGTGTAAGGTGAGCTTGTTTTTCCAATTTTTTGAGACAGACTTGCATTGCAGTGTATTTCCCTCTTAGTTCCTTGCTGTATCCCAAAGGTTTTGAACAGTTGTGCAATCATTTTCATTAGTTTGCATGAATCTGTTTGATTCTTCTCTAATTTCCAGGTTGACCCATTCATTCTTTAGTAGGATACTCTTTAACCTCCAAGTGTTTGAGTTCCTTCCAAATTTCTTCTTGTGATTGAGTTCTAGTTTCAAAGCATTGTGGTCTGAAAATATGCAGGAAATAATCTCAGTCTTTTGGTATTGGTTAAGACCTGACTTGTGACCCAGGGTGTGGTCTGTTCTGGAGAATGTTCCATGTGCAGTTGAGAAGAATGTGTATTCCATTGCTTTAGGATGGAAAGTTCTGTACATATCTGTGAAGCCCATCTGGTCCAGTGTGTCATTCAAAGCACTGTTTATCTGTTGATCTTCTGCTTAGATAACCTGTCCCTTGCTGAGAGTGGAGTGTTGAAGTCTCCTGTTATAATGTAATCTTATCTATGTGTTTCTTTACTTTGGTTATTAATTGGTTGATATAATTGGCTGCTCCCACATCAGGGGCATAAATATAATTGTTAGGTCTTCTTCATCTCTTATTACAGTCTGGTTTAAAATGTAAATGATGTGATATGAGAATCACTACCTTATCTTTGCTTGGAGGTCCATTTGCATGGTAAATTGTTCTCCACCCCCTCATTTTCAGCCTGAAGGTATCTTTAGATCTAAAATGAGTCTCTTGTAGATAGCATTTAACTGGTGGGTGGGTCTTGCTTTTTACCCATTCTGATACCCTGTGTCTTTTAATTGGAGCATTTAGCCCATTCACATTCAGAGTAACCATTGAAAAATATGAATTTAGTGCCATTGTATTACCTGTACAGTCCCTGATTCTGCAGATTATCTCTGTTTCTTTGGGCTCCCTCTTTGCTTATGAGAGCCTTGTTAATTTTTTTAATTTTTTTTATTTTTTTTGCAGGGCTGCTCTGGTGGTCACATATTCTTTCAGTTTCTGTCTATCCTGGACAGAATCTCTTTATCTTTCCTTCCTTTCTGAATGAAAGCCTTCCTGGATAAAGTAGTCTTAGCTGCATATTTTTCTCATTTAGTGCCCTAAATATAGGGCAGTCCTTTCTGGCCTGCCAGATCTCTGTTGATAGGTCTGCTGTCAATCTAATGTTCCTACCCCTGTAGGTTAGGGATCTTTTGTCTCGAGCTGCTTTTATGACTTTCTCTTTATCTCTGAAATTTGCAAACTTCACTATTGTATGTCAGGGTGATGGTCTGCTTTTGTTGATTTTGGGAGGGGTCCTCCTTACCTCTAGGATATGAATGCCTGTTTCCTTCCCCAGATTATGGAAGATCTCAGCTGTGATTTGTTCCAATATACCTTCTGGTGCTCATGCTTTCTGTCTCTGTCTCTCTCTTCACTCAGACACTCCAATAATTCTGATGTGGGTTCTTTTCATGGCATCATTGATTTCTTGAAGCCTTTTATCATGTGCTATTAGTTGTTTCTCTCTGTTTTCTCAGTTTCCTTCCTTTCCATCAACTCGTTTTCTATGCCACTCTCTCTCTTTTCTGCCTCTTTTACCCTAGTTAGAGCATCCAGTTTAGACTGCACCTCAGTTAGAGTATTTTTAATTTCTGCCTGATTAGATCTCATTTCTACAGTAAGAGATTCTCTAGTGTCTTTTATGCTTTTTTCAAGCCCAGCTAGTAACTTTATAATTGTTATCCTCAATTCCATCTCTGACATTTCACCTAAATCCATATTGATTAGATATGTGGCAGAGTTTTACCTCTGGTTCTTTCTTTTGTTGTGAATTCCTCCTAGTCATTTTGTCCAAAGAAGATTGGATGAACAAATGAACAGAATCAAAAATATCAACCACTACTCAAACAAGTTACACAGTAGACAAATCTGATGAAGTCAGTAAGCAAAACAGAAAAACGATAAAAAGAAAAAAAGAAAAACGATGAAAAAGCATGATAAAAAAATGAAAAGGAAAAAAAGTAGGGAAGAGAGAATGTAACCTCACAGGTTAGACAAAACAGGGTGATCCGCTTCTTCCTTACTACATTTTGGTGTGTATGCTACAAGATACACAATGCCCTCAAAACTAAATCCCAAAACTACAAAGAAAGCAAAACTTACATATACACAAAAATAAAATTGAACAGAGTGAAAGGAAGCCAAAAATGAAATATGTATCTATAAAATGTAGTGGTAAAAAAATGAAAATTAAAAAAAGAATTAAAAAACAAAGAGATGGTAAAATAAGAAACTATTGGAAAAAGGAAAAAAGAAAAAAATTGGAAAATTTTAAACAGAGAGATAAACAGATCACGAGAAGAAACATCAAATTCTATATACTATTTTCCCTAGCGCTGGATTTTTACATTCTTGTGGGGTCTGTAAACTTGCTGTGCACCTGTTTTTCCAGCTGGCCTTTTGGGGGAGGGGCCTGCTGTGTTGCTTCTCAGGTGTCTGTGTCTGGGAAGAGTTGCACTGCCCCTTGCAAGGGGCCTGCACTCAGTGTAAGCTGGTCCTCAGTGTGGCTTTTGTTCCCTGAAGGCTTTCCTTACCTCCTTAGAAGGCCAGAATAAAAATGGTTGCATCCCAATCTCTAGCTCCAGAGCTAAAAGATCACAGATTCCCTCTTCAGTAAATCCTCAGGTCTTCACCTTTGTGTGTGCCACAGTCTGCAGACTCCTGCAGGGTGTGCCCACACTGATCTTACTGGGGGGAAGCCAGAGTGTCTTGCCTTAATGCACTTTGTAGGTGTTTAATGCACATGGTCACCAAATCCTGTGTGCACCTGCTCTGTCCCTCCCAGGGGAAGGCAGAGAGTCACCTGGCATAGACCCCATTCAGGGCCTCCACCCTGGGGCTGTTGCCTGGTCACTTGTGCACCCGCTCCACACTTCACAGGGGATGGTGGAGGATCCCCACATTCCAGCACTCTGCAGGTTCCCCAAGTGCAGAGCGGTCACCTGATTGGCCCTGGCTCTACATCTGTGGAGAACCAAGTTGAGAGCCCCCTTCTATGATCCTGGACCCCAACCAGTCTCCCACACTACTGCTTGGGGACTCCACCAGCTCAGGTAATCCCACTAATTCTGTGACTCCAGAGATCCCGAGATCCCACTGTCCCACCTAGAATTCTGCCCTTTCAACACCTGAGCACCTTTTTGGCAGAGATGTCTCTCACTACAGCAGATTTCTAAGAGGTCTGATCTTGCCCTCTGGGGCTATATCACTTTACAGTAGTGGGCTTACAGAGGCTTCCACACTTGCCATTTATCTTCTGATATCTCCCCTCAAATTCACTTCTCTGCATCTCCTACCTTGCAAAAAATGGTCCCTTTTCTATGTGTGGAATTCCAGATAGTCTTTTCTTACATCGCAGGTTGAATTCATGGCCATTCAGAATGCTTTGATAGTTAACCAGCTAAATTCAAGGGACCAGATGAAACGCGGTTCCCCACTCTTCTGCCATCTTGCCTCATCCCTGGAAACTCTTATTTCTTAAAAATTTCTTTATTTGAGAGAGAAATAATAGAGAAAGAGGGAGAGGAAGAAGGAGACTCTCCACTAGGCAGAGAGCCCGGCATGGGACTGAATCCCAGGACCCTGAGATCATTACCTGAACCAAAGGCAGATGCTTAACCAACTAGACATCGAGGACCCTGGAGAAAACTATTTAATGTCATTTTATCTAGAGATGCTCAATATTTTGCACCTGCTAAGTAATGAACAGGGAATGCCCCAAAACATGAACCCCAGGCTACAAGACACATATTTATGAGAAGTACAGAGACAAGAGCAGTAGAAGGTCCATTTCTTTCTAGGACAGCACAAGGGATCCCGAAAAGCCAACATCCAGGTATATAGAGAGTGAAGAATGGGGTGTGACCTGAAACGCCCAGTTGGCTCGATGACACCACCATGCTCCCAGCACCACAGGTTGGTGTTTGTATATGCTTTTGAGACTTTACTTCAGCACAATACATAGGGGAAGAATCTACATTTGATTGGCTTCATATTAACATATTGCTAGATGGCAGAAAAATTATTCTATTTATATACTTTCAAGAACCTGATAATATAAACATTCTTAAGGATCCCTCTGTAGTTTGCGTTTGTGGTCAAAAACATCTCTTAAGGCCCATTTTACCCATTTTCATTAAAGAAGAAAATAACACATGAGCGTGATGCAGGCCGACGGTGACTGTGGACCCTGGTTGGATCCCCTAGATTCATGGGGAGGAGATGCAAACGCATCACGGAGTGGGGAGGTCAGTGTCCAGCAGCTGGATCTGGGGCCTCCACAGGGCAGCATTGGCAGGGGGCTGTGGGATTAGTGCCTCAGGGGCTCTCTTTCTCTTCATTAGGAAGGAGCACGAGAGAACCAGCATCTGCTTGGTTCCTGCTCGCAGACTGTGCAACAGGACGGGATTGGCTGACGGTGATGACCCCCTGCAAGAATCAGTTAGGAGCCCTACAGACAGGGGAGCCTCTGTAGTTGGTGTGTGTGGTTGGGGAACAACACTTAATGCCCATATGGTTTGTACGCTCCCCCACAGCACATGTCCCTGAAACGTGACCTTCAGAATGAACCAAGACAAAGTACATTCCAAAGGACAGACCATGGAATGAGGGAGGAATCTGAGCTTCAGAGACTCGGGGAGGATGGGACGATGAGCCCTGAGACGGCACAGCCCAATCCCAGGACATGCTACTGAAAGGAGCACCAAGGGCCCAGGCGTGCACACGAGGCATCCCAGAGGGAAGGGCCCTTGGGACTCCTGGAGTCACATCCAGCACCTGGGTCGATCTCCTATTTCCTAAAGAAATCAGGCAGGTCTTCCCCCACAGCATTAGGATCCAGCACCTGTTGTGTGCACGCTGTGGGCGGGGACAGAGTGGGGTGACACGCACAGGGGGCACCTCCGACCAGCCCCCCACATGGTGTGCATCTGCTGGGCGCCTGAGCCCAGTCCTCTCTCTGGAGACCCAGCTGGATGGGGAAGAGCAGCAGCGGGGAGTGAGGCCCAGAGGAAACTTCCCCTTTGGGGGGACAGGAGGGTGGGGGCCTTGCCAGCACTGCCTGCCTGGACAGGAAGGGAAGGACGTGGGGGAGCCCCTGGGGGCGGCCTGCGGATCCTGTGGAGCAGGACAAGGCCCCGCACGAGTCCCTATGTTCACCGAGCTCTTGGCTGGGGGTGGGGAGGAGGGCAGGCAGAGAGCCAAGTGTCCCTAGGACCTGGAAGGCCTTCGGCCCATCCTGCTGCAGGGCCAGCACATCTGTGTGTGGTGAGCGGTCAGGGGCCACGCTCAACCCCACACAGGCCCCAGGACCCAGACCCTGGACGGGAGGCATCGGCCAGGAGGGAAGCAGGCTGAGGGCCAGGGTGCTCACTCCTGGGACCAGAGCATCTGGGGGAGGGCAGGGGACGGAGGGAGCTAGAGCACCCGGTGAGGGTGGTGAGCAGATGGGGGACAGGAGAGCAGGGCAGTAGTGGGGCAGTGGGATCTCCTCCTGGGGTCTTTTGTCTCCCAGTCTCTGCTCAGCTCACTGTCACCAGCTAAGCAGAAGCCCTCTCTGATGTATGTGGGGGGGTCTGTGCCAGCGGGGTATACCGGGGGGGCCATGAGGAGGGCCTCTCAGCCTGGGTCCCAGCCCCCACCGGCCCTGGAGCTGTGGACGCCTGGCCCCACCGCCCTCCAGGTGGGCTGTGCTCCTGTGTGTGGGTCACGGGCTGTCAGTAGGAACTGCTTCCCGCGTGAATACAAGTGTGTGTCCTCATCTGTTCATGCAGGGGGCCCCCAGGAAGGGGGAGCAGTACCCAGGAGTGTCCTTGAAGACCCAGGGACCCTGGCCAGTCCCCTTGCACTGCCACCACAGCATGATGGGCCCCTCACGTGGCCGGAGGAGATGGTGTGGCCCAGAAATCCCGCCAGGGCCCTGGTGTCCACCCCAGGGCAGTCATTCCTGCATGCACAGCGGGGCAGCGCCACCCCCCCCCCCAAGCCTCCCTCATCCATCCCCGTGTCCGTCCTCTTGGGGACCATAGGATCCCCCACAGTCCCTCCTGTTGTAGCAACCCCCGCACCGGGACTAGAAGATGCTCCTCCAACCAGAAGGCCAGAGGCCCCCACGCCAGGAGCCCCACAGGAGCTGAGGATTCCCGGGCTGGAGGCTCTGCCTCATCCTCCCTGGTGGGGAAGTGGAATGGTGACCGAAGCCCCAGAAGGCCCCCTCAGGCCCTTCCTTCGTGTGTGGGCCCCTGTCGGGCACAACCTGGACGCCCCCAGGAAGGCAGCGTGGAGCCTTTCCCAAAACAACCATCTTTATTCCCAATGTGCACACAGTGCCCAGGGGGCTGCCACCGGGTCCCTCCCTCCCTCCCTCCCTTTTCCTCTCCCTCCCTCCCTCCCTCCTTCCCTCCCTTTCTCTCTGCCCCCCTGGGCAGGACCAGCCCAGGTGAGGAGGCCGCTCAAGGCTGCAGGGGGCCCCAGGCAGGGGCAGAGGGCACCCCCCCTACTGGCTGCAGTGGCGCTTCCTCCTGCTCCCCATCGGAAAGGGGTCACACCTTCTCTTTGGAGGCTGTGAGGGGTGAAGCGGCCTCACGGCCTTGGCCTTGGCCGGCTGCCCAGAGCCCCTGAGGTGGGCCCCAGGGAGGGGTGTCTTCCCTGCAGGGTCTGGGCCCCCCCACAGAGCCCGCTTCCAGGACTTGGGGGCCAAGGGAGCGGCGGGGCCCAGACCTCTCCTCTGGGGAGACGGGGTCCTCCGCCGTGCGGGGCTGGGGAGGTGGCGGTCGGGCGTGGGACTCTGGGAGAACTCCCAGGGCAGCAGGCTGTGCTGCAAGGCCAGGAGGAAGGCCAGGCTGGGCAGCTCCTCGTCCTCACTGGAGCCCACCACGGGCCCCCCAGGGTCCCGGGAGGGAGGGGACTCCCTGAGAACGGGGGCTCCCCGGGAGCTGGGGCCAAGGGAGGCGCCCCTCTGACCCTGGGGAGGGGAGGCCCACGGCGCAGGGGGCTCTGGTCGTCGCGGGGAGCCAGCAAAAGCTCTGGGCCTCGACAGGTGCGTGTGCGCGCGGCTGTGCCTCTGGGGTTCCTGGCCGGCCGTCTCCGGGGCGCAGGCTCCGCCGCCCGCCCCCAGCTGGGCACCTGCCTCACACTCAGGACCGGAGCCCCACCCGGCTGTGCAGTGATGCGGGGGGGTCCGCACGCCAGCCTCCACCTTCAAGGCCGCCAGTCTTTTCTCCACCAGCTGGAAGGAAGGAGGTGATATCAGGTGGCCACACAGGTGTGAGGGGGGAGGGGGGATGGTGGCATCAGGGGGAGGGGGAGAGGGGCCCTGGGGGCTGTGGCTCTCCTGACATCCTCCTGGTCCCCTCCCTCCCAGTCACCTGGTCCCCTCTCTCCCCAGGCTCATCTGGTCCCCTCCCTCCTGTGGCTCACCTGGTCCCCTCCCTCCCCTGGCTCACCTGGTGCCCTCCCTCCCCAGGCTCACCTCTGCAAGGCTCAATCCTTCCTCCTGTTCCAGTTTCTCAGCGAGGGCCTGAAGGTCCAGCTGAGTTTCCGAGGAAAGCAGTTCCGCCAGGAACGTAGGGTGGATGACTGCCTCCACCTGGGACAGAGGAATGGTGTGGGTAAGCTTGGCAGGAGCCCCTGGGGCCAGGATGTGCTGCAGGAACCCTGGAAGGTGCGGATCCCCCCATTCTTCTCCAAAGGCCGGATGATTTAACATCACAGTCAGTGGATACGGGCATGCACACACACCCCCAAACTGGTGTGCACACAGACATAAAGGCACACACACACACAAGCACATACCCACACACCTGCACGCCCACCTGCATGCACACAGGTACACACACGTATGCACACATAGGCATACGTGCACGAACACACATGCATGCAAACACACAGTATACACACATGCCTGCATGGACACACACAGGCATACACACGCATGCACAGGCACACAGACAAGCACACACGCAGCTCAGGAACACGGAACGGAGCTTTGTGCCAGAGGTCTGGGCGCAGCCCCGATCCCCGTGTTGGAGGCCAATCCGGGAACCTTCTAGACAGCAGGCTGCGGGCCAACCCACCTTGGTGATGAAGTCTTCCTGGGAACACAGCTGGTCAATGTAGCTCAGGAGACCCGGGTCCCCGTCCCACTGTGGCTCCTTTCCGTCCTCTCCCCGTTCAGCCACTGGGCCCCCCGGGGCAGAGAGGGCAGGCCCCAGCAGCCCGTCCATGATGTCCATGTACTCTCTCACGGCCTCAGGGGGGATCTCCTTGGGCGCCTTGTTGTCTCGGGGCCGCCGGGGTCTGTGTGGCTGCCGGCGGGATGGCTTGGCCCTGGAACCCGCCTTCCTGGGAATGCACGCTGAGACAGAGCAGGATGGAGGAAGGGGGCGTGAGGGGCTCCAGCAGCGCCTTGGGAGGGCGGCGGGGGGGTGGGGGGGGCTCAGAGGTAAGTGGGGGGGGCGGGACCTCCTGAGACCACAGCCCCCATGGGACGGGGGACCGGAGGGGGGAGCATCTGAGAGCCATAGGGGGAGCGGATGTGACCCCCCCAATGCTCCAAGGGTCTCCCCACGCAGCCCACGTCCCAGGCAGACTTGTTGGAGGGCCCCCTACGGGAGGGGGGACAGGAGAAGTTCTCCAGGTTGGGACCCGTCCTGACACCGGGCACTGAGACTCCAGGCTCTCTGTGGCCACGTCCACGTGAGGGAGAAGACAGGCCTGGGGGACAGCGGCTGCCCCAGACCCTGTTGTGGCCACAGCTCCCATGGGAATGTGGGTCCGTACCTGGCTGTGGGGCCGTCCCTCGGGCCGGGGGCCCCCGCAGTTCAGGCTTCAGGGGGGCTGAAGGAGGCAGGCCCTGGGCCACCTTCACCCACTGCAACTTCTGAATCTGCATCTCCTCCTCCGCCTCAAACTCCATGAACCTGGGGGTGAGGAGGCCCAGCCACACTGAGGGGGGGGGCCCCCCGGGGAGCCCCCTAAGTTGGCAGCAGGTGGAGGGACCAGGAGAGGCGGGGCCTGGAGGGGAGGCCGTGACCCCGGCCCCCAAGGAGGCAGTCAGCTGGATGTGCAGCCCCTCCCCCACGCTCCCTCGCAGGGAGTCCGACCATGGGGAACTTGGGGTCACCCCCCATTCCCAGGCCAGCTGGTGGAAGCAGGGGTGAGTCAAGAGCAGGGGAGGGTGGGATCCAGGAAGGGAGGTGAGGGGGCCCCACTGGGCCGAGCTCCGGCACCCCTTGACCCTGGCCTGGGCCTGGACTCCCCCCCAGCCCTGGGCAGGGGACCCTGACTCACTTTCCCGCCATCTCGTAGTAGATAAGCCGGTCGAAGTTGCTTTTGCTCTGCCACTCCTGCACGGCCCACCACACGCCCTCCTCCAGCGTCATCGTGGGCTTCAGGCGGGCCAGGGTCCGCAGCACCGGGCTGCAAGCCATGGGGTCAGGGCTCAGGGCTCAGGGCTCCATGGATCCAGGCCCCGCCCCCAGGACAGCAGAGCGCACCCCCACCCACGTGGCCCAGAGCTGGCAGGTGACTGCACGAAGCAGCCAGCCGTCCTGGCCGGCCCCGCCCCCACCCCTGCCCGGGAGCACAGCTGACCATCCCCTGGCCCCCTCGGCAGGGATGCCGGGCTGGGCTCGGGGCTCGGGGCTCGTTCCTCCTGGCCTCTGCCTTTCACAACAACAGTCCTGACATTCCTGGGCCAGAACAGGAGCCCCGTCCTCAGAGGGAAGGGCCGTCCCCCTGAGTTCAGGAGGGACCCAGAGGCCACAGAGAGGCAGGCAGGCCGGTGCCAGTCCCTGAGGAGGGAGCCCACGCCCTGACCCCTCCCAAGCCTGGGCCTCCCCTTCCTACTGCCATCCTCTGGGACATCGAGGATGGGGCTGCATGTGGCCTCTGCAGGGCCTGGTGGCCGATACCACCTGATGGGCCATCCCCTCCACATGAGAGGCCCCATCCTGTGTTCCCAGGAGACAGGACTACAGAGGCCCTCCTCTCTTGTGGGGCCCTTCTGCCCCCGAGGCCCCAGCCAATGGCACCATGAGGCCCATGGAAGGTCAAGGTCAAGTGGGCTAGGCTCCCCGGGGGTTGGGGGTCCTCCTCTCTTGTGGGGCCCTCTGGCCCCCGAGGCCCCAGCCAATGGCACCATGAGGCCCATGGAAGGTCAAGGTCAAGTGGGCTAGGCTCCCCGGGGTTGGGGGTCCGCTGAGATGGTCACCGGACCAGAGGTGCCTCCCCGGAGTGGCCCCCCCTCACGCCTTGCCCGCCACGCATTGTCCCAGGTCCCCCGGGTGGGGGGGATGCCACGGGCCCCAGGTACTCACATGAGAAAGCAGGACAGAGCTTCGGCGTCGGGGCTCTGTGGCAGGTGCCTGCGGGCCAGGGACTTGAAGCGCTGCCAGCGCCTGAAGTTCTCATAAACGCTCCTGGGGTTACAGGAGTCCTTGGGCGACGACGCAGTGCTCGGGTTGCTGGCTCCGCTGCCCTCCCTGCCAGCCCCGGGGGGCGGCGGCCCGGTGTTTACGAAGTGCTCCAGGGCGCTTAGCGGGGCCGCTGGTGGCAGAGCCGCAGCCAGAGGGCCTGGCGCTGAGATTCCCTGGCCGACCTGGGAGCCCCCAAAGGCCGAGGCGGGTACGCCGGGTACCATCACAGAGGCCGCCAGGAACACGGGTGTGGGACACGCAGCGCCCCCACAGAGTGTCCCCGCCGAGTTCCAGGTGGGGGGGGCCTGGGTCAGGACGATGTTCTGAGTCTGGAGGGGCTCCAATGACCCCTGCTCTGACCCGACCTGCACAATGACGTTGCAGGTCCCGGGGCCCCCAGGGCCGTGGCCAGCGTCTCCTGCCACCAGCGGGATGCTGGGGAAGGATGGCAGCTCCAGGGGGCCACTGGCGGGGAAGGGCAGGTTCAGGAGGGGCGGCGGGGGCAGCGCCCAGGAGGACCGGTGGGGTATGCCGTGACGGGGTGCGGGAAACGGCTGGGATGGGAAAGGAGACGCAAAGGCGCCCATGTCCGTGGCCACGTGGGGCCGCAGCACTGGAAACGCTGTGGACAGAAGGAAAGGGCGATGGAGTCAGGGAGTGGCAGCCGGCTCCGAGGGCCCCTGGGCCCCTGGGTCCCCGGGGGCAGAGCAGGGACCCTCCCACGTGGGGACTCTATAGGGAGGATGTGCAGCCCCTTTCCCCTGCCGCCTGGGAGGGAAGACCACAGCTTTCCGGGCTCCGGCCTGCCCACGAGAGGCAGCCTCGGGGACCCTGACTCTGACCCCCGCAGCCCAGCAAGCTCCCCTTCCTCCACCTCACCCCACCCACAGCCCGGTCCAGCGTCACAGTTGGATCCCAGGGATTTGAGGCCCGCCCAGATCTGCCCCATCCACCCGCCTACAGCCTTACCTCCTCCTGTCGCCATCCCCCCAGCAGGGCTGCTGCCGCAGGGCAGCCTCCACAGTCAGAGGAGTCCCGTGCAGGACCCACCCTGTGACCTGCTGCAGCAGACGCTCAGGATGCAGGTTGAGGAGTGAAAAGTTTGAATTTAAACGGGTAGAATGTAGGACTCAGGACATTCTGCCCGGGGGAGGGGCCGAGGGCCAGGCCCCGGGTGGGGGTGGGGAGACATTCCGGAGCCAGGCTCTGGCAGGTAGGCAAGAACCCTGAGTTCTTTTCAAATGATACCGGGGCACCCTGCCGGGGGTGGGCCTTCCCGGGCGACGGGAAGGCTGTGCTCCACATTCACAGCACCACGTGTGCCTCGGTGCCCTCCCTGCTCCCAGTCGGCGTCCATGAACCCAGGCTGGAGTCCCTGCGGCCACTCCGCTTCCTACCTGGCTCCTGACTTACGTCAACAGGGGCTGGACCGTCTGAACCCAGTTTGGAACACAGACCCTGATTACGAAGGCCACGGGGACCCGAGGGTGTCAAATCAGCCTGTGTCAGCAGGTACCGCAGGTGTAGCTGCAGGTCGGCCTCCAGCCCCGGGCCGTGTGCCCACCGCCCTGAGGTGTCAGGGGCTGTGCGGCTGCAGTGGGACCAGCCAGCCTCCCTGTGAGGCCCTGGGCGGGAAGGCCCGTCTCTTAAGGGGATGCACAGCCTACACACAGGAGATCCCACATCACTAGGTTCTGTTCCCCGGCTTATGATGCTGTTGTCAGATACTGATTTTTAACCTCTTTAATTATTTTAGTGTAAAATTTCAAGCCAGCAATACCCAATACCTTTGTTTGGTTCAAAGTCAAACTGTACATCGTGGAAGGACTGTGACGCCTCTTCCTCCCGCCTCTTCCTCCTGGCAACGCAGCCCCTTTCTCCCAGGAAACCAGTGTCACCTGGTCCTTTAAATCTTGAGAGACATGTAGGATGTGGCTAAAAGTAAATGCAACTATTTCTGCTTTTTTGACACCTGAAAGCATATTTCTCTCTGGTTAAACGTTGATACAGGTTCCCAAATATGTTTCATATGCACAGTGATTGTCTTTGTTCTGCCACTGCGGCTCTTGTCCGTATTCCTGGAGGTTAGATCGTAGAAGCAGCAGCGCTCCCATCCTTTACAATTCAGAGGACCCTGTAGAATAGGGCGGCCAGATTTAGCAAATAAAAATAATGGACACTCAGTTGAATTGGAATTTTAGATAAACAGGGCATCAGCTATTTCCACAACTGTGTCTCATGCAGCATTATTGATATACTCTGAGTGCAAATCTGTTCCTCCTCTATCTAATTTTGCGTTGAGCTGGGCTTTGTATTATATCGGCATCTGCACCAGGAAGGTGTAACGCATTCGGCTCTTCCTGGTCACGAAGAGACCTCGGCACGTCCTACGTCACTGCCGGTCTAGGCTCAGTGGGGCTAACTACTGAAATAAGGGACAGGAAACCTTCCTCTTCCTGACACTAAAGGACACAAAAACACCCTCTAGCCCTGTTTTTCTAGGTGTTATAATCAGTACCTGTGAAATGGTTGTGCGCCTTGAGTCAAAGCCAGGAATGTATCCCTTCCTCAGCACCAGCCTCCTCTCAGCCCGTCTGCCCCGGTAGCCCTGCTCACGGGCCCGCGGGTTTCCCGTCTGCGGGACAGACCCTGTTTCCGCAATCCAGGCTCAACTGCATGTGGAGTCACGGTATCACCTCAGGAACAATCGCATCGATGCGGGTTTTCATGTTGCACATCACCGTCAGTTTCTCAAGGCCACAATGAGATGAAGGAGCGTTGGTGTTTTGTTTGTGAGACGACGACTGTTAGGGATTGGCCGAGGGTGACGAGGTGTGCGAACTTCAGAGGCTGCACCCAAGGGTGTTGGGAGAGCAGCTTCGCTCCCGCTGTCCCGGGGGCAGAGCTCCTATGAGGGCAGGGTGTTGGGGAAGGAGAGGGCGGTTCAGAGGGAGGGCAGGCTCCACGCTGGGCAGGCCCTGAACAAGACTCCTGAGAAGGGGCTGAAACCGTTCCTTGTCCCTGCAAAGGAAAGTGGACTCCGGAGGGCAGGGATGTGTGAACACGTGACAGGGGCCGTCCTGCAGGGGAGGGTGGTGGACTGGGAGTCCCGGGCCTGGGGTTCCTCCGCACCCCCACCCTGTGCTGCAGTTGTGTAAGAAAGTATTTTCTCAATTCCCGTCCAACTTCCTCATGGTTTCTCGGTGTTCCCCCCGCTCGCACCCTGACAGGGGCCAGGGAGTATTCATAGAGTACTTCCCGAGTGTCCGAGTCATCGACCGGCCACCTGAGGGAGCGAGAGACACGCAGGATGTCCCTCTGGGACACATCCCAGGCCGTGCACACCGCGCAGCCCAAAAGGCCCTCCAGGCGCACCCCTCTGTCTATCCCCTCTTCCTCGACGTTCGCTGGGGACACGAGCTGAGAGCAATTCAAGCAAATCACAGTGAACTTTATTTCAAAAGTCCCTGTTGGGGACTGAAACAATAGACAACCTGGAGACGCTTCTCAGGCCTTGAACTTTCATCACGGGAAGCCTGAAACGGTCTTCGACCAACAACCTCCCATTAGAGAGATGTTGAGGCAAAATGTCGCCCTCAGGCACTCGAGCAAGCAGTGTCCTTTGTACTCCCCGCCCCCCTTGTCCAGTCATTCGACCAAGTCTTTACAAGATTCTCACTCATGGCTCAGATGCACACTCTGAATGAGCCGTCTTGGGGCCACCGATAGAAACATGACACTTGGAAACATTATCTGGTCTCAAATCTGCAGTCAGTTCGGTACCACTTGGAACTCCCTGGAGTCCAGCAGCACATGGAGGCAAATTAGCCCCAACGTAATTGGGGAGGACTCGTGGTAGAGGGAGTGACAGAAATCTCTGGACCCTGATCTCTGAGCATTCCTGCAGTGACCTCTGAGAATAAACCACCTGTGGACAGGGGTCACGGGTCTGAGAAGAGGGATGACCTCCCAGCCATCACAGAACCCTACGGGTAGCAGGGGAGACACGGGGCTTGAGCGCTGGGGAGTCTCCCTGCCGTGCGCTTGGAGGTGTGTGGTGTGAGGTTAGGAGGTTTGCGGTGCCAGGAAATAGCCCTCATCTCCCAAGGCACCAGCAAGAGCTGTGACGACGGGAGCTTCTTCCACAAATATTAAAAAGTTGAGTCCTTTTCTACTGCCACTGAACATCCGGGTATTCCAACAGAAGAGGGAGCGAGCTCCAGACTGCTGCTGAGCCACCTACAATATCCCCAGGAGTGCCCCGTGGGCGCCCGCGGTGTAAGGACGGCCTGCAAGGAACCCTGGCGGGTGCACAGTCTGGAACAGCCGCACCGGGGACCCTGGCCGGTGCACAGCCGAGGACCAGCCCACCGGGGACCCTGGCCGGTGCACAGCCGAGGACCGGCTGCACCGGGGACCCTGGCGGGTGCACAGCTCGGGACCAGCCCACCGGGGACCCTGGCGGGTGCACAGCCCAGAACAGCCGCACAGGGGACCCTGGCAGGTGCACAGCCGAGGACCGGCTGCACCGGGGACCCTGGCGGGTGCACAGCTCGGGACCAGCCCACCAGGAGCCCTGGCAGGTGAACAGCCCAGGACCAGCCGAACCGGAGACCCTGGTGGGTGCACAGCCCGGAAGAGCCGCACAGGGGACCCTGGCGGGTGCACAGCCGAGGACCAGCCCACCGGGGACCCTGGCGGGTGCTCAGCTCGGGACCAGCCCACCGGGAACCCTAGGCTAACAGGCTGCGTCGGTGGAGGCGGGAGGACCCCTGCGAGTGCTCCGGGTCGGGTCTGGATCCTCCGCCAGGACAGGGCCTCCGTGGAACTCGGGGCTCGGGGCGCGGCGGGTGCAGGGCACCTGCAGCAGGACGCGGGCGGCCGCTGAGCAGCACTGTGCACACGCGAGGCCTCGGGCTCAGGGGCACTTGCCCGCGTCCCGAGGAAGGTTACAGAGGGCACGTCCAGGACGTGATGACCGCGAGGGCTCACTTCCCGAGCGCTGGCTTGGAGGGGACCCGGCCACAAGGAGTGCGGGGTGCGGGAGTCCCGGTGCCGGCCCGAGGCGCCCTGACCCTCTGGTTGGCCTCTCCGGCAGGGACTCCTGGGCTCCCCCGCACGTGCCCCGCGCCTGCCCGCACGCGCACGCGCACCGGGGACGGGACGCCTGGGCCCTGGGCCCGCCCCCAACGGCTCCCCGCGTTCGTTAGTCGGTTCGTTGTGGGGGAGGCGCGCATGCGTGGGCGGGGGGGCGGGTCCTGACGGCCGTGCGCGGGGGGGCGGGGGGGGCGCGGGGCGGCCTCGTGCTCCCGCGGTGGGGCGTGGAGGGCCGGGCGTGCTCCCGGGCTCTCGGGGGTAGCCGCCGAGGGTGGTGTTCCGTGCGCGGCTGTGCGGGTGCGGGTGGTGTGGCCCTCGGCGCTGGCGGCGTGGACGGGACGGGCCGGGGCCGACTCTCTGGAGGTTCAAGGTGTGCGCGCCTGGACCCCGCGGGGCTGAGGCCGGTTCCTGGGGTCGGCGGCGGGGCCCGGGGCGGCCCGCGGGTCTGGGGTCTCCGCTCAGGGGTGGGGGTCAGCGTTCAGGGGCCGGGGCGGCCGCAGGTCTGGGGTCACCGCTCAGCGGTTGGGGTCTCCCTTTAGAGCCTTGGGGGTCTGTGGGTCTTGCATGCATGGGTCCATCCTCGGGACCTGAGGAGCTCGCGTTTCTGAGGTCTGTGCTTGGGGATTTGGGGCCTTAGGGGCCCTTTGGGTCTGTGGTCCGGACGTCCTCGGGTTGGGGGTCCTGGGTTGCATCAGGGTCTCTCGTCCGCGCTCCGTCGTTGGGGTCCACCCTCGCGGGTCTCGAGGGCCGTAGGGCGTCGGGTTGGGGTCTGCTCTCAGGGGCCTGGGGAGCCTGCACCTCTGGGGTGCGTTCGGGTGTGTGGGTGCTTGCGGGAATGGAGTCTGCGCCCAGGGCTTTGGGGTATCAGGCACCTCCGGTCTGGGGTCTGCGTTTGGGGGTCTGGGGGGTCCTCGGGCCTGGATTTAGCCCTTGGGAGTCTCGGGTTTGCGCCGAGGGTTCCGGGTTCTCCCGCAGCCCACAGGTCCCCCTCTGTGTCTCAGTGTCGTGAGCCGCGGGACCTGGTGCGGTGCGTGGGGGGGACCTGGGTGGCGGTGGGGCGAGCCGTGGCGGTTCTGCTGTGACCGTAGGGCTGCAAGGGGAGTGGAGCACAGGTAGGGCTCGAAGGCGCTGTCAGGTGGGAATTGGTAGGTGCATTCTGTGATGAGGGGGCGGGTGTGGAGCCTGTGCGTGTGAAAGCCGGTTGAGGGTTGTTTTGGAGGGAGTTAAGGTCAGAGTGCATACGGGCTCAAGGAGTTGGTGGTTCGCTGTTTGGGGGAGTATGATGCATGTGGATTTCCCCCCATGACTTGGGGACCTGTGTGAGTAACGGCAAATTCGGGAAGATTATGTGCATGTGAGGAGGGGCGTGTTTGGAGAGGTGCCTGCCTGTATTCGTTTAGGTATACTGGTTTTGTATATGTGGGCGATGTAGGGGGATCATTTGTGTATTAAGAGCTTGTTGCATGGTTCTGTGTATTCCATTTTCTGATTGTCAGGAGCCCTGTTTGTATTTTGGTGTGCAGAGGGAAAGCCAGTGACTATTTTGTGGCACTGGCAGATGCTTCATATGCCAGTGTGATGTGGTTTTGTATGAATCTGTATCGTCCAAGACGGAAGAGTTGATTCTGTGTGAGAATTCAGGGGTGTGAGGTCATGTAGGTGCAGGTCACGTGGTGTTATAGGTGTATGTGAAACAGGGTGTGGGTGATGTGTTAGCATAGTTGTGTACCGGATTATTGTAGGTATAATTGGGGCTTGTGGAGGGATGTGTGTCTTTATTCGAGGGGCATGGTCATTTGAAGGAGTATTTGCTGGGGCCATGTGTTTGTACTTTTAGGAGGGAGCCATTAGGCTTACTTATGTATTTTGGGAAGTGAGTAGGTCTGTATCTGATGGGGAGATAGGGCTCTGTTTATAGGGGAGTGGGAGAATTATATTTCTGTGTATTAGAAGTACGTGATATGGTTATTCGTATTTGCAGACGTGAGAGCTGGCTGCTACTCATCAGGGACAGTTTGGCATTTGGAAGTTGCTTCATGAACGGATTGCTGGAGATGTTCCTATGTGTCTTGTGTATATAGGCTGGTTTGTGTATATATATCCGTCACCAACTGCATGAATTATCAAAGTTTATTCATAGGGCATGAAGTTGTTAGGAGTATTTAAAGCGTATTTCTTTGGATAAGACTAGTGTGTTTCTATATGTGTCTGATAGGTCAGAATGAGGATAAAAATGTTCACGTATGTTCAGGAGAATGATATGTGTGTATATATGAGTGTATGTATAGACATGTGGTTTTTGTGTGTGTGTGTATCTGGGGTGTGAGTTGAGTTTCTACTCAGGGTACAGGTGGACTGTGTGCACATATTTGCATGGAAGGGGATGGGGTGTGCTAGAACTGGCTCATACTAACTTGGGAAGGTCAGTGGCGCATATCTATTCTAATTCTGTTTAGTGATGTTAGATAGGTAGCTTGAAATTAGTCATGCTGGGAATATTTATACCAGGTAAAAACCTCAAATGAAAGTTTTCCCCACCTTCCTCTGAGAGCCTTTATTAAGCATTTACCAGCACACCACTGGTGTGTTTGTGTCTGTCTGAAGCAGGCACCGTTGGGTGTGTATATGGGTGTCTCTGAATTGTGAATGGGGCATCCAGAGCTTTGGGTCCTTGTGTGTGTGCATTGACTCTGGTCATTTTGAACCATTGCGTTACTCCTAATCAGGCTGGCCTCTTCTTTAAGGCCAAAGAACCCCCCATAAATTTGATGATTTCCAGTTCTTCATGCAGATGGGTTCAGAGGCATCTGTATGTTAGGCAAGTGGACACTCCTCCAGCATTTATGGTCTTGGCATTTGGGTCCCAAGATGGATAGGCCTGGTGGACTGTGGCTGTGCAGAGCAGAACTTTTGCAAGTATGTTGGGTGGCACGTGTCAGGTTGTGTGACAGACAGTATTCAGAACATTGTAGGGATTCCTAGACAGAAGGCCAGAGGGCATGCTCTCCCAGGCAAGCCCTTGCAAGTCACCTTGGCAGCTATAGGTATAGCTCTCTTTTCTGGAACATGATTGGTAGGCAAGGACACCCTCCACACAGGGTCCAGGAGGTAAGAGTCTGCAGAACCACGTGCCCAGGGTGGTGGGGAGTATTGGGGATCACTAGTTGTCCACCAGCCTGCCTCAGTGGAAACCTGAGTCCTCAGGGCTGGGCAGGACCTCTAGGGGTCAGTGAGCTGACAAGGCCGGAGGTGGAGAGGCTTTGTCCATGAGTAAGGGCTGGGGGCTGAGACCACAGGCTGGATGTTCTGGTCTGGGTAGGTATGGCGTTGATGTTCCCGACCCATTAGAAATGCTCTCCTTTCTCTTCTGAAGGTTCAAGATGCTCCTAGGGCTGGGAAGCTCATCACAGTTTCATGTTTCTCAGAGGGGATGACCCTTTCTCTCTGTCCATGTGGAGCTGCAAACCCACCAGAGGGAGCCGTGTGATTCATGTGGTCACCAGCTGACCACATAGCTGCCTCCTGCCTCCCACCTCCCTTGGACAACCCACCCAGCATTTCTGGGCCTTTGTTATGGTGAGTCTCCTACTGGCCTTTTCTCCCTCATGGTGAATCTCTTTCCTCAGGGAAAGGTGCCATCATCACTTCCTTGAACCGCCTCTCTTCGTACGAGTGGATTCCTAGTGACTGTCTCCTTCATAACCTGTCCCCAATAAAATGACAGGACTGTGTACTAATCATACATCTCAGGTCACAGAAAGCAGGATATCGGGAGCAGGACAGTTAGCACTGAGTACTTATAGATGCTTGAAGCGGAGGTCACTACCTTTTTGTGGGCTCAGCTTTTGAGTGGTTACTTGTAAAGCAAAGTGGGAGCTTGGGGTCAGAATTCTGAGCTCAGGTCTTTGTGGAAACATCCACACTGGGTATCAGCAGGTTGTCATGCTGTAGGCCGTGTAGACAGCACCTCTCGTCATGAGGTTGGAGCTCTGTGTACATGTGTGTGCCAGTGAGGTGCAGGGTGTGTATGCGCTGGGCTTGTGTGAGTTCCTGTGAATATTTATGGTCTTGTGGGATGTTGATGTGGGTGTGTGGAGTGTATATCGCACAGGTTGAGTTGTGGTGTGAGTTCAGAGTGTTTAATGAGTCATTATATGTTTGAGGATTGGGGGTTGCTTAGGTATATGTGTTTGGGGCATGAAAGGTTGCAGGTGTGTGTATTTATGTAAGGTATCTAGGAATTTGATGAATTTTAAAGTGTTCTTGTGTATTTTGAGGGGCTTGAAGTGTTGGAGATACATATATAGGCAAATGGATATATATAGGCAAGTGGATATATATATATTCATATATATGAATATATATATATATTTTTTTCATTCAGGTTTAAGATGATCTGATGAGTACTTTTTTTTCTGGAGACCTTGGTTGGGGACAGGGGTTGGAAGGATTGTTGTGTGTGTGTGTGTGTGTGTGTATTTCATGTTTGGAAGGAGGTTGGGGAGAAAACATGAATCAGGATAAACGGGTATGGGGGGATCCTATGGGTCTATGTTTGGGGTATGCGGTGGTTTGGCATAATAAGAATGTGTAGGGATTGCGTATGTGTGATTTGGGGGCAATGAGAGCTGTGAGTATACAGTTGGTGTGGCATGGTGTGTGTGTGTGTGTGTGTGTGTGTGTGTGGCTGGATCTGCATTTTGAGACTTGTGAATATGCATATATGCGTTTGAGAAGACGCAAGGTCATGTGTTTTAATGCTTTGTGTGTTAGATTTGTGTGTTTGAGGCTTCAGCACTATATGTGTACTCACCTATCTTGTCAGGGTAAGAATTTAGGGAGTGGAGAGACTTGGGAGATTTGGGTTGTCAGTGTATATAACTGTTGTGTTGTTGTTGTGTCTATAATTGGGGTGTTGTGAGCTGTGTGTCTATAATTGGGGGGGTGTAGACAGATGCTATTTATAGGTTCTCAAGAGGGAGACCGGTATGTGTTTGTATCAGGGTGGTGAGGTTATTGTTTGTTTTGGGGAGTATGTAGGAGAGGTAGGAAACCCCATGTGTGTCCGTTTGATGGTATTTATGTGTTTGAGCTTTGGAGGCATTGTACATATGTGGACATTCACACTCCAGTATATTTGGGAATAGGGGATCGTGTTTAATATTAAGTATGTGAGTTTGGTTTTAATGTAGTCCATTATTGTTGAAGATTTGTGTGATTGATGGGGGAATGATACGGTGGGGGAATGGATTTTTGTGGGCTATGAGGATGTGTGTGTTTAAGTGTTTGATTAGTGGGGTATGATTGGGAGTGCATTTTTGCATCAAGACCATAGCTGTAATTTTATTGGGATTGGGGGTGTATGTCTGCTTGGGGCACGAGGGTTCTGGGTACACAACCAGGCATCTGATAGGTAGAGAGTTTGTGTGTTTGAGGATGTGTGGAGCTCCATGGGGCTGTGTGATAGTGGCTCACCGTGACTTGGTGGAAAGGGTTTTGGCCTGGGAGGGACCTGGGGCATATTGATGACTGTGAGAGCCTGACCCTTGTTTGTTATGATCTGTTGTTCACACTCATGTTGTCTCTTCTCTAGGGCAGCCATTCCCCTAGGATGGTCTGTGGTCCTCTTACGCTTACCTGGACAGGTCTGGGAGTATCACATCTGGTGGCTGGATGCAGGGTGGGGCTGACACCCCACAGGAGTGGGTATCCTGTCCTCAGTGGGGTGGCTAGGAGGTCATGGTTTCTCCTCCAGGGCGTCACATTTGATCAGTCCTCTCCAGAATGTGCGAACAGAGCTGACCCATTGGATAGACTCTGCCAGGAGAGTAGTAGACCTGAGGACAGTTCCCGAGAGAGAAATCTGGTTTCTTCCTTGAGTGGCTCCCACTACAGGGCCCTTCTCAGGTCTGGCCCTGCTGACTGTCCTGCCTGCCCATATGTCCTACCGCACTGTGTCCTTGGGTCACACCAGCACGAGGCCCCCTGCATGTCAGTTCTCACTGTCCTTCCCCACTCTGCCCTGCTGCCCATCCCACTCTCTCCCCTGACACTGTGTGTGAGTCACCTCCTCCGGTGGGGGGGGATCCCTCTTCCCCATGATCTCACACCACCTTCCTGCCTCTCATTTCCCCTCCTTAGCACCCACTGCTCTCAGAACAAACTCCAGACTCCTCAGTGTCCTTCCCAGGCACCATGTGGTCCAACCCCCTCTCACTGCCTGCCCCTCTGCCCTTGGTCATGACCCCCCAGTGCAGCAGCCTTCTTTCTGTTCTTGCAATGCACCTTGGGGCCTTAGCATTCTCTGTTTCCTCCTGCTAGAATGCTTCCGGAGCTCTTTAAGGAGTGCCTTCCTGACCGAGCTCTGCCCTGTTACTCCCTTGGCCCTCATCCTGCTTCAGTATCCTGCAGTGTTGTGCTCTCTCAAGACTAACGTGAGTATTGTATCCCTGGCAACTGGTAACCATTGGCTCATGAAAGACTCAGGCCATCCATGAGAGGGTGAGCTTCACTGTCCACTCTGTCAACAGGACCTGTGAGCCTGCTGCCTCGTGGCACACATGTTCTTTAAGGATGGGACCACTGAGTCTTCATTACCTCCTTCCAGGACACATCCAAGGCCTGACCACTGTCTGCTCCTATCACTGTCAGGCAGAATAAATTAAGCCAGGTAACACAGGACACAGGGCACCCTGCAAAGTTCCAAACACAAATGTTGTTCAGGGAAGAAGTAAACTCCTATGGCTCATAGTTCAAGTGCAATGAAACAGGCATGAAATATAAGTTAAAACAGACTGGGTGTAAAATTATGAGTGCCTGGTGATCTTTAGAATGCAGCATGTTTCCCGTGACCCAGATATTGACAGCCAAAACGGTTGAGGGAAGAGTAGACCCAGCGTGAGTGCCCAGCTGTGTTCATCAGGCTCCATAGAGAATGTGAATTTGCATCACTTAGTTTCTAGCAGGTGGGCAGCCACGGTGGCGCAGCGGTTTAGTGCTGCCTGCAGCCCGGGGTGTGATCCTGGAGACCCGGGATTGAGTCCCATGTCGGGCTCCCTGCATGGAGCCTGCTTCTCCCTCTGCCTGTGTCTCTGCCTCTCTCTCTCTCTCTCTGAATAAATAAATCTTAAAAAAAAAAATAAAATAGTTTCTAGTAGGTACCAGGTACTATGAGGAAAACGTTTATATTCATGCTTGCCGAATCCATAAAAAACCCCGCTAGGTGGGTACATTATCGTTCCACTTCTCAGGTGTTAGAGGTGAGTGGTCATGACCAAGCACTTTGCATGTGCCAGAATATCAGCCATACTGGTTAACACATCCCAACAAACTAAACATAACCCTTATCAATGCATCTGGATGCGATGTGGTGAAGATGCAAAATACATCCCAGTAGTAGATGAGCAGTGCGAAACACTCCCACCATTTTAACAGGTGTGAGGCAATATCTCATTGTGATTTTAATTTACATTTCCCTGACAATTAATAATGTTGAACAACTTTTCCTATATTTGTTGGCCATTTGTAGGTCTTTGGAGAAAGGTCTATTCAAGTCCTTTGTCCATTTTTTTTTTTTTTTTTGAGTTCTTATTGTTGAGTTGAAGGAGATCCTCCTATTTTGGACATTAACCCCTTTTCAGATATGTAGCGTTCAGGGGGTCGGGGCGGCCCGTGGGTCTGGGGTCACCGCTCAGGAGCCTGGGATCCTTGCTCAGGGGTTGTTGGTCAGGGTTCTGGGGCCTGGGCCGCCCGCACGTCTTGGGTCACCGCTCAGGAGTCTAGGGTCCTTGCTCAGGGGTTGGTAGTCAGTGTTCAGGGGTCCCTGGCCACCCCGGGCTCCAGGCGCCTGTGGGCCCTGGGTTCACTGTCTGGGGTCTCGGGTGGTCAGCAGGTCCCTTTTCGTGTCCAGGTGTCTTGGTCCGCGGGTCAGCTGCAGGGGTGGAGGCACCCTGGGAGTGGGGTGTGGAGGCTCTACTGTGCCTGGGGGGGATGCTGCGAAG
Source organism: Canis lupus dingo (assembly GCF_003254725.2). NCBI lineage: Eukaryota > Metazoa > Chordata > Mammalia > Carnivora > Canidae > Canis > Canis lupus. Next base: position 97,939,387 of record NC_064243.1, read on the forward strand.
GGAGTGAGTACAGGAGGGGTGGCTGTGGAGTGGAGCTGTAACCTAGGACTGCTGTAGGTAACCCCTAGGTTTGCGGGACCAGGCGCGGGGAGTCGTACCTGTGTTATCATTGGTAAGTCCTTGCTCACAGCCCGTTAAGTGTGTGCACTTAGCCCTACACTGTGTCATGGGGGGAGCTGGTTGGTAGTTAGAAGCCTTTGCCAGCGCCGTACCCGTGTTCTTATGGGACCTGAGGTGGTGCGTGGCTGTGTTCCTTGCGAGTGAAAGGACTGTGTGGGTGTGCGTTGGTTGTGGAGATTTAGGGTTTATTTAAAGACGTCAAGGTGGGTCTTGTGTTTGGAAGCAGGGGTTGTGGGTGGTCGTGTGCACCTGGAAGGGTGTCGTGGGTTCGTGTCTTTGCAGTCTCCTGCGCCCCCGGAGGACCCATGGGCCCTGTGTGGTTTTGCACACATCCTATTTGAGAGTCTGCTGAGAATCTGTTGACATGAATTCCTACTTTTGAGGTTTATTTGTGTTTTTACAGAGTTGGAGGGAATCTGACTAGTGTATCATCGTCCTGTGTGGGTTGCTGATGTCTCTGTGATGGTTTGGGGCTCAGTGGAAGTCCGGAGTGTGTTTTTCTGCGAGTAGATGGGGTTAAGTTTATTTATAGGGTTTGAGTTGTAACTCAGGCACGTTCAATGTGTTTGGGTGATGTGTTTGTGATTTAGGGCCCTGCCCCCTGAATGTTTGCAGTTTGCGTGTAGGGTCGGGTTAGGAAGGGTTAGCTGCTCGTGCATACTGGCAATGTTGGGGAGGGTGTGCCTGTTAATCTTGGTGTAGGGGCTGCTTATTTTCTATGAAAATGATAAAGGTAATGTCGTTTAGTAGGGACTCTGGGAGCCCTCAGGCATTACCCCTCACTCTGGTAGAAGCATTGCTGACTGCTCCAGCCACCCGGTGGATGAAAAGCTGCCACCACCCGGGACTCTGGATCTTCTCCAGTCAACTTTGATTCAAAACCACTCCTCCCAACTTACTCCCCTCCTTTATAAAAACAAGTCCCTCTCTCCTTCTCTGCACTTGCCTGTAGGTCGCCATAGTTGGCATGTTCTAGATTGCACTTCCTCTGCTATTCCTGAATGAAGTTGTTTTGCTCGTAAAATGACTAGCTGTTTTACTTTTAAGGCTGATATTTTGAAATGTGGATGGATCCTTTGTCCATTTGGGGCATGCTGTCTGGTTACATGCATTTCTTTTGTTGATTTTCAGGAGCTGTGAGCACATATCTGGGGATGTGAGGGCAGGTCTGTGACTATTTTATAGGATTGGTAATATGTCACGAGAAGATGAATGTGTTGTATGGTGTGGGCTTCATCTGTATTCTGGAAGATGGTAGAGTTATTTCATAGAGTGTTTGAGACTGATTATGTGTATGTGAGTAATGTGAAGCTTTATATATATTTGAGGGTATAAGGTATGTTTTCTTATTTGTAGCGTGCTGGGTAATTTGGGGTATATTTGGGGGTTGTGATAAGAAATGTGCGTTTGTGTATTTGTGAAGCATGGAAGATTGGATGAATATTTTTGTGGTATGTATTTGGATTTTTCATTAGGTTATTAGTACATATCTGGGAGTATTTTTGTACTGATAGAGTAATGGGATTATATGTTTATGCAGGAGAGTTGCAGAATTGTATTTGTATGTACTTGGGATATGTAATATGGTTTTTTTTAGCAATTTTAAATGCTAATTTTTATTTACTGCTAACTGTGCAAAGGATACCAATTCAATACTGTGCAGTAACACAGTTACATAAATCCAGTATCAAACAATAGCATATGGGATAAATCTAAAGCAGAGCACCATGTGCCTTTGAAACTGATTATCACAGAACATAACTTAGTTCGGACAATTCTTAAGAACCTGAAGAGCTCTCTCATTTAATATTTAGTTATCCAGAAGCAACTGCTCTTGGTTTTGTTTTTTATTTTCCAGAAAAAAGTGAAAGTTATTTCAGTTCTGCACGGTTTAGTATGTGTGACATCTGAACCAAAGAAATAGTTTGTATGATTTATTCCTTTTATCAACTGGAACCATCAGCTAATACAAAGTTGACAAGCTGGCTGACAGGAAAGAAGGTGGAAGTTTGAGACCTTTAAATTGGGACTTGGAAGGGTTTTACATGCATTTATAAATGATGTGCTAGAGATGTTGTGTTGTAGGAGTGTATACTGTTTTGTATGTACATTTATCAGCACAGGGGTGAATTATGTATTTTACTCATAGTGTTTGGGGTTTCCAGGAATAGTCAGTGATTTCCTTTGGAGAATGCTAGGGTTTTTGTACAGTTTTAGGAATGTTTGGGGATTGTGGTGGTAATGTTGTATTCTAGAAATGTGAGGAATGATGTGTAGCGTTTTGGGTGGTGTCTGTATTTAGAGTTGGAAATTGTGTGTGTGTGTGTGTGTGCGTGTGCGCGCGCGTGTTCATGGGTGTGCGGGGGTCACAAGTGTAGGGTACAAGGATTGTTTTGTGCATATCTGAGTGTGAAGGGGGATTGTATATTTATAGCTAGTTCATGAGTGTGTATGTTAGTGGGTTCAGGGATCTGCTTCTATCACTTCTGGAATGTAATGATTGAAGAACTTGGTGGAGTTGCTTCTATACATGCTTTCAGTGTTTGTGGGATAGTCTTCTATGGATTTGGTAAGTTAGATTGGGCTGTGTAAGTATTTGGGTTCATTGGTGACTTATGGGATGTGTATTCTACAAGATGTGGGTGGTTCAGTGTGTGTATTTGGAAATAGTCTGTGTAGGTTGTGTATGTGTTCAGGAATTGTAGAGTATGTGTTTTAGAGTTGTGAGATTGTGGGAATATTTTTGGGTGGTTATGAAACAACCATATATGAGGTATTTTTTGAAGCTTGTATTTTTAGGCTTTCCAGTTGTAAACTTTTGGGTAGTGTGTTAGGTTTTGTTTGTATTTGGGCATGTTTGTGTCTATGTAGTTGTAGGTGAGGCATGTGAGCAGGATTTTGTCTGTAAAAATCTAGTAAGACAAGGTTTATATGTGTATTCAGGGTGCAAGTAGCAACTGTATGTATGTGTTCAGATGTATGGAAGATTTGTACGTTCTGAGATATGTTCTAGAGATATGTAGTGTAGTTTGTATATTCAGGGTAAGAGATCAGGGTATTACTTGGGGTACAAGTGAGTGGTGTGTGTACATTCATATGAAAGGGGATAGGGCGCACTGCAACTGGCTTGTACTAGGTTGGGATAGTTAATGGTGCATATTTCTTCCCAATTCTGTGACATCAGGTGGATTTAGTCATGCTGAGAATATTAACAGCAGGTAAATTGTTAAATGCCACAATCACCTTTACAATATACCCCTAAAGAGCATTTTATTAAACATTTACCATAATTTACCACTGGTGTGTGTGAAGCAAGGGTATTCAGGCATTGGTGGGTATGTGTAGAGAGTCTCTACGTGAATTGTGAGCAGGGCATCATCTATGGCTGTAGGCCCTGGCATGTGTGCCTGGTCATTCCAAATCATTGTATTGCTCCTAATTGGTTGGTCCGTTCTTTAGGGCCAAACAACACCCCCAGTAATGTTGGTGATTTTTGGCTCCTCCTCATGCAGATGGATTCACAGGTGTCCGTATGGTGGGCAGGTGGACACTGCTTTAGCATTCATGTCATCCGATAACCCCAACCACACCTTTTACTTGATTCTCATACACTAAGCCAATACTTCTCCTGACCTAAATCATCCCAGGATTAGGCACCAGGCAAGGAGAGACAAGCCCTGTAGCCTAAATCCCACCAGAACTCTCTAAACCAGGCAGTCCTACATTGTTCATTCTGCCCTGCCTTGTCTTTCCTGTGGACACTCCCATAAAGAATCTGGCATAGGCTTTCTCTTACTCCTGCTTCTGCCTCCTGTCCAAACATGGTGCTTCCCTATGGCCATGCATGGTGTGCTGTGCCCTCCTGTTTGGGGAAATGCAAGTAATGAATTCTGCTTTCGATAGCATTGGTGCTTGTCTCATCATTCAGTCACCTCCATAAATTAAATCCTGGGCATAATTTTAGAACAGTTTGCACAACCAGCAGCATGATTCAGTGTTCAGTGGAGGCGGCTTACCTCTGGACTGCTCTCAGCTTCCCAACCAACAATTACCACGGGGTAGGTTCTGGCACTACCAGCTGGTGGCACAGTTGTACATAGGCTGCTACCACTGTGTTGTGTCCTCTGTATGCTGCCCGGGCATTCCGGCTAAACTTGTTATAGCATCTTAAAGATAGTTATTATAGTATAGGTCTGCAAGGGCTGTGACTCCCTAGTTCATGCTTTTCTCAGGAGGGTTGATCCCATCAGTCTTTTTTCTGAGATCTACATGCCTAGCTTCTGGGCTGGGGACCCCAGAGATTACTAGAATAATGGGCCAACATACAAGGCAGAGGCTTCCTCCAACGTGAGTAAGGCGAGGCTTCCTACACTAGACTGTGTTGGAATATGAATTTGATCATCAAAGCCAACAGTAGTAGGCCACTGGGTTTTTTTTTTCCATTTCTATTGAAGTATGATTGACATATAACATTGTTTCAGATGTACAGTGTGATGATTTGTTACACATATATAGTATACAGTGGTTGTCAGAAGAGGATTAATTAATACCTCCATCAATTCACATCAGTTTTTTCCACAGTTAAACCATTTAAGATCTACTTCTTGGCAAGGTAATATGGTGCTGTAAATTAGATCCCCAGAACTTACTTGTCTCATAAATGAAAGATTATATCTTTGAGTAACATCATCCTGTTTCCCCCACTCTCTATCTTCTGGCAACCACCATTCTGCTCTGTTTCCATGAGTTCAGCTTTTTTTACACTATATGTCTAAGTGAAAACATACAGTATTTGTTTTTATCTGACTTAGTGTAATGCCCTCAAAGTCCATCCAAGTTGTTGTAAATGGCAGGATTTCTTTCTCTTTCATGACTGAATAATATTCCTCTGTGTGTGTGTGTGTGTGTGTGTGTGTGTGTGTGTGTGTCTATTTACTGTGTAATTGTTGACGGGCACTTAAGTTGTTTCTGTGTCTTGGCTATTGATAATAATGCTGCAGTGAATATGGGACTGGAGATATCTTTCTAACATACTGATTTATTTCCTTTGGATGTATGCCTAGAAGTCAGATTGCTGGGTCATATATTAGTGCTATTTTTAAAAGATTTTGAGGGGATCCCTGGGTGGCGCAGCGGTTTAGCGCCTGCCTTTGGCCAAGGGTGCGATCCTGGAGACCCGGCATCGGGTCCCACGTCGGGCTCCCGGTGCATGGAGCCTGCTTCTCCCTCTGCCCGTGTCTCTGCCTCTCTCTCTCTCTCTCTGTGTGTGTGTGACTATCATAAATAAACAAAAATTTAAAAAAATAAAATAAAACATAAAAGATTTTGAGAAACATTCATATTAGTTCCCATAGTGGCTGTACCAATGTACATTCCCACCAACAGTGCACAAGGGGTCCCTTTTCTCCACCTATCTTTTGTCTTTTTGATGATAGCCTTTCTAACTGGCATGAGGTGTTACCTCATGTGTGTGGATTTTTTTTCTTCTTTTTCAAATTTTTATTTAAATTCTAGTTAGCTGGGCACCTGGGTGGCTCAGTGCTTGAGTGTCTACCTCAGGCTGTGATCCCGGTGTCCTGGAATCAAGTCCCACATCGGGCTCCCTGCAGGGAGCCTGCCTCTCCCTCTGCCTGTGTCTCTACTTATCTTTCTGTGTCTCTCATGAATAAATAAATAAATCTTTAAAAATAAATAAATTACATGCATATAACATCCAGTGCTCATCACAAGTGTCCTCCTTAATACCCATCAGTTGTCACTGTGTTTTTTATTTTTGTTTCACTGATGATTACTGATGTTGAACCTCTTTTCATATATCTGTGAGTCATTCACATGTCTTTTTTGGAAAGCTGTGTATCTAGGTCCTTTGACTATTTTTTAATTGGGATGTTGGGGGGCGGTTGTTACGGAGTTGTATGAATTCCTCATATATTTTGGATACTAACCCTTATTTCTCTAGGTTCTCTTTTCATTTAGTTGAATATTTCTTTGCTAATGCAGAAACTCTGATGTGTCTATCTTTTTATGATTTTGTTGCTGGCTTTATTGCTAAAACCAGTGTCAAGATTATTTTTCCCTGTAGTTTCTTCTAGGAGTTTTGCAGTTTCAGGTGTTATATTTAAATTTTTAATCCATTTCTAGTTAATTTTAGTGAATGGTGTAAGATAGGGATCCAGGTTGATTCTTCTGCATGTAATTGTCCAGTTTTTCCAACACCGTTTCTTGAAGAGACTGACTTTCCCCCATTGAGTATTCCTGGCTCTCTTATCAAATGTTAGTTGACTGTATATTTATGGATTTATTTCTGGGATGTCTTCTCTGTTCTGTTCTGAATATTCATGGATTTATTTCTGAGATGTCTACTGTGTTCTGGGGTGTCTTTTAAATGCCAGTACCTTACTGTTCTGATTACTGTAGCTTTGTCATAAAGTTGGAAATAAGGAAGTTTGATATATCCAGATTTGTTCATTGTCTATACTGCATTGGGCTTTTCTGACTTCATACAAACTTTAGGATTTTTTCTATTCCTGTGAAAAATGCCATCGGGATTTTGATAGGGATTGCATCAAATATACAATGGCCTTGGGTGGTATAGATATTTTAATAATGTTAATTCTCCTGGTCCATGAACCTAGGTTATCTTTCCATTTGTGTGTTTCTTCAAATTCTTTGATCAAAATCTTACTGTCTTAAGTGTATATAGATCTTTCACCTCTTTGGTTAAATTTATTCCAAAGCACTTTATTGTTTTCGATTCTATAGCAGGTGAAATTATTTTAAAATTTCTTTGAATAGGAGAGCAGCCCCCGTGGCGCAGCGGTTTGGCGCCGCCTGCAGCCTGGGGTGTGAATCTGGAGACCCAGGATCGAGTCCCACGTTGGGCTCCCTGCGTGGAGCCTGCTTCTACCTCTGCCTGTATCTCTGTCTCTGTCTCTGTCTGTCTGTCTCTGTGTGTGTGTGTCTCTATGAATAAATAAAATAAAATCTTTTAAAAAAATTTCTTTGAATAGGAGTGGGGAGAGTAGATGTTCTTGTCTTGTTCTTGATCTTAGAAGAAAACTTTCAGCTTCTATCATTGAATGTGATGTTAGCTGTGGGCTTGTCATAAATGACCTTTATTCCTTCTACACCCAATTCATGAATAGTTATAGTAAAAGGATATTTTGTTTTGTCATATGTTTTTTTATATCTGTTGAGATCATATAATTTTATCTTTTTATAAATGCTTATTAATTAAAATTATTGAGTTTCATATGTTGAGCCTGCCTTTCATCTCAGGGATAAATCCCCTTTGATTGTGGTATATGACGCTTTCATTTTTTTTTTTTTTTAATGCAAGCCTGCCAAACTAGTCTTTTTCTTTAAGATTTTATTTATTCATAAGAGACACAGAGTCATAGACGTGGTCAGGGGAAGATGCAGGCTCCATGCAGGGAGCCTGATGTGGGACTCAATCCCAGAATCCTGAGCCAAAGTTGGATGTTCAACCACTTGTTCAACCACCAGGTGTTCCTGGTGTGTGACACTTTTAATATGCTGTTGAATTTGGTTTGCTAGTATTTTGTTGAGAAATTTTGCACCTATATCCATCACAGATATTGGTCTAAGTCTTCTCCTCTTTAGTGTTTCTTTTCTTTTTCTTTCTTTCTCTCTTTCTTTCTTTCTTTCTTTCTTTCTTTCTTTCTTTCTTTCTTTCTTTTTGTTTCTAAATGTTATCACATTTTTTTTGTATATTTTTTTTGTATATTTTTTTTTTATTGGAGTTCAATTTTCCAAGATAGAGTATAACACCCAGTGCTCATCCCATCAAGTGCCCTCCTCGGTGCTCATCACCCAGTTACCCCATCCCCTCACCCCCTTCTGTAATCCTTTGTTTTCCAGAGTTAGGAGTCTCTCATGGTTTGTCTCCCTCTCTATTTTTTCCCACTCAGTTCCCCTCCTTTCCCTTAAAGTCCCTTTCACTAGTTCTTATATTCCCCGTATGAGTGAAACTATATGATGATTTTTCAGAAGGGCTTCTCTTATTCACCTGATCAGATCACTCACTCTGATACCCAAACCGGGCTTCTGAACCCGGTTTGGGTATCAGGGTAATGCTGGTCTTATGAGTTTGGGAGCATTCTGTCCTCTTCAGTTTTTTTTGAAGGCATTTGAGAAAGATTCACATTTAATTCTTCCTTAAATGTTTGGTAGAATTCACCTGGGAAACCCTGGGTCCTGGGCTTTTCTTTATTGGGAGGTTTTATATTACTGATTCAATCTCCTTACATGCTATTAGTCTATTCACATCTTCTGCGTCTTTTTTAAAATTATTATTTATGATTTATGATAGTCACACAGAGAGAGAGAGAGAGAGAGGCAGAGACATAGGCAGAGGGAGAAGCAGGCTCCATGCACCGGGAGCCCAACGTGGGACTCGATCCCGGGACTCCAGGATCGCGGCCTGGGGCAAAGGCAGGCGCCAAACCGCTGCGCCACCCAGGGATCCCTCTTCTGCGTCTTTATGATTCAGTCTCGGATGGTTGTATGTTTGTAGAAATTTATCTGTTTCTTCTAGGATATCCAGTTTGTTGGTGTATAATAATTCACAGAAGTCCCTTGTGATCCTTTGTATTTCTGTGGCATCAGTTGTAATATTTCCTCTTTTTTTTAAATTTTTTTTAATTTTTATTTATTTATGATAGTCACAGAGAGAGAAAGAGAGGCAGAGACACAGGCAGAGAGAAGCAGGCTCCATGCACCGGGAGCCCGACGTGGGAATCGATCCTGGGTCTCCAGGATCGCGCCCTAGGCCAAAGGCAGGCACCAAACCACTGTGCCACCCAGGGATCCCTCCTCTTTAATTTCTGATTTTGAGTCTTCTCTCCTTTTTTCGTAGTCTGACTAAAGGGTTGTCAATTTTGTTCATCCTTTTAAAAATCAGCTCTTACTTTCCTTGAGCTTTTCTGTTGTTGGTTTTTTACTCTATTTATTGCTGCTCTCAACTTTGCTTTTCCCTTCCTTTTTCTGACTTTGGGCATAGTTTTTCTAGTTTCTTGAGATGTGAAATTAGGTTATTTAATATCTTTGTTCTTAATATGGACATTTTATCATTATAAGCTTTCCTTTTATTTTTTTATTTTTTTAAAGATTTTATTTATTCATGAGACACACAGAGAGAGGCAGAGACACAGGCAGAGGGAGAAGCAGACCCCATGCAGGAATCCCGACGTGGAACTTGATCCGGGGTCTCCAGGATCACGCCCTGGGCTGAAGGCAGCGCTAAACCGCTGAGCCACCTGGGCTGTCCTATAAGCTTTCCTTTTAGAATTTTTGTTGTATCCTTTAAGTTTCTGTAAGTTGTGTTTCCGTTTTCATATGTTTCAAGATACCTTGTTTTCCTTTTGATTTCTTCTTTGCCTCATTGGTTTTTCAGAAGTGTATTGATTTCCACATTAGTTTTCCAGTTCTCCTGTTACTGATTTCTAGCTCCATTAACATTATGGTTAGAAAAGATGCTTGGTATGAGTTCAATCTTCATCAATATGCTAATAAGTAAGACTTCTTTTGTGATCCAGCATATGATCTATCCTTGAAAACATTCCATGGGCACTTAAGAAGAATGTGTATTCTGTACCTGTTGAATGGAATGTTCTGTATACATCTGTTAGGTAAATTTGGTCTAAAGTATGGTCAATGTCTCTTATTGTTTGTTTTTGTCTGACTTCAACAATGGAAGGGGTATTGAAGTCTTCTGCTATTATCGTATTGTGGTCTATTTCTCCCTTCCAATATGTTCATATTTGTGTACTATATTAAGGTGTTCTGATGTTGGTGTGTGAAAATTTATGATTGTTATGTTCTCTTGAGGAATTGATACCTTCATCATTATACAGTGACCTTCTTATTCTTAGTCTTCCATTACAGTGTTTGAGTTAGTCTATATATCTAAGTATAGCTACTCATGTTCTCATTTGCGTGGATTATTTTTTCCATCCCTTCACTTTCTGTCTAATGTGTGTCTTTGAAGCTGAAGTGAATCTCCTATAGGCAGCGTATTGGTGGGTCTTTTTGGAGAAAGGTCTATTCAAGTCCTTTGTCCATTTTTTTTTTTTTTTGAGTTCTTATTGTTGAGTTGAAGGAAATCCTCCTATTTTGGACATTAACCCCTTTTCAGATATGTAGCTTGCAAATCTTGTCTCTCATTACATAGGTTGCCTTTCATTTGTTGGTTTCCTTTGCTGTGCAGAAGCTGGTTAGTTTGCGTATCCACTCATCTGTTTATACTTTTTTATTGCCATTACTTTAGGTGTCAGATCCAAACGTCATTGCCCAGAGTAATGTTAAGGTTTTTTTAGAAGATTAAAAAATATCGTTTGGCTCCTATATTTTATTTCTGGGCAATGACGTTTGGCTCCTATTTTTTATCTTATAGTTTCTGGTCTTAAGTCTTTTTTATTCATTTTGAAATGAATTATGTAGATGAAGTTAGATAAAGGATCAGTTTCACTCTTGAGCATATGGTGATCCTTTTTCCCATCACCATTTATTAGAGGCTCCTCTTTCCCCCATTTTGAGTTCTTGGAGTCCTTCTTGAAGATCACACTATAGATGGGTTTATTTCTGAGCTCTTGGTTCTATTGATCTGTAGATCTGTATGCCAGTGCTAATATATTGCAGCTTTGTAATATATTTTGAAATCAGTAAGTATGGTGCCTCTAGCTTTGCTCTTGTTCAAAATTATTTTGGCTCTTCGGGATCTCTTGTGGTTTCATATGATTTTTTGGATTGTTCTATTTCTGTCAAAAATTCCATTGGGATTTTGGGACGCCTGGGTGGCTCAGCAGTTGAGCATCTGCTGTTGGCTCAGGTCATGATCCCGGGATTCAGGATTGAGTCCCACATTGGGCTCCTTGCATGGAGCTGGAGCCTGCTTCTCCCTCCACGTATGTTCCTGCCCCCCCCCCCCATGACTAAATAAATAAAACCTTTAAAAAAAAAAGAATTCCATTGGTATTTTAATAGGGATTGTATTGGGGGCACCTGGGTGGTTCAGTTGGTTGAATGTCTGACTCTTGAATTCGGCTCAGGTCATGATCTTAGGGTCGTGGGATTGAGCCCCATGTCAGGCTCTGCTGGGCATGGAGCCTGCTTAAGATGCTCTCTCCCTCTCCTTTTGCCCTCCTCTCTCTTTCTCCCTAATAAAAAAAATAGGTGTTTTATGGAGTATATAGTTCACCTTAGGTAGTATGGGCATTTTAACAATATTAAGTCCTCCAATCCATGAATATGGGATGTCTTTCAATATTATCAGTGTGCCCTCATTAGCTACCTATACTTTACAGTTTACAGGTCTTTTACCTCTTAAGTTTGTGTATTCCTAAGCATTCTTTTTTTCATGCACAAGTTTATTTATTGAATTCAATGGCAGAGAGGTAAGTCTGTTTTAACACAGTGTAAAGGACTGGGTGCTAAGGGACAGGTTAACAGCCCTGGAAGGTAGGGCCAGTGGCAGATAGTAGAGGACTTAGGTCTCCTGCCATGAGCAGGTAGTGGTAACCACTGCTCTCCTGCATAAACTTTAAAATTATACTGTAGGCTGTAACATAGGAAGTCATTAGAATGATGAATCCAGTAGTCAGAAGGAATATTTCTAAGTATTTTATTCTTTGTACTGAAATCGAGCACGGGATTTTCTTAATTTCATTTTTAGGTAGTTCCTTATATTTGTTTAGACATGTGATTGATTTTTGTATGTTGTATGTTGATTGTTGACTCTATAATTTTTTACATATATGATCATGTCATCTGCAAACATAATTTTACTACTTCTTTTCTGATTTGGAAGCCTTTTACTTGTTTTCCTTGTCTAATTCCTCTGATTAGGACTTTCAGTGCTAAGTTGAATAGAGGTGGTGAGAGTAGGCATCTTTTCCTTCTTCCTAAGATCAGAGGAAGTTTTTCACTTTTGAAAAACTGTTTGTTTTGGGCTTTTCATATATGCCTTTATTGTGTTGAGGCATGTTATTTCTTTTTTTTTTTTAAATGTTCTTTCTATACCCAATTTGTTTTGAGTATTTATCATGGAAGAATCTGGATTTTGTCAAATTTTATTTCTGCATCTGTTGAAATCATCATAAGATTTTTGCATCTGTGTTCACCAGGAATAGTGGTCTGTAATATTTTTTCTTGCAGTGTTTTTTTCTGTCTTTTGTATCAGGATATGCTGGCCTCATAAAAGGAATTTGGAATATTCCGTTCTCTCCAGTTTTTTGGAAGAGTTTGAGGATTGACATTAATCCTATAATTGTTTGGTGGAAATTTGCCCATGAAACCTGATCCTGGACTTTTCTCTCTGGGAAGGTTTTTAAAAATCAACTCAATCTCCTTGTCATTGGTGTGTTCACACTTTACATTTCATCTTGATCCTGTTTTGGTAGGTTGGCTGTTTCTAGGAATTTATTTCTTCTAGGTTATTCAATTTGTTGGTGCATAATACTTCACGGTTGTTTCTTACGATCCTTTTATTTTTGCAGCATCACTTTTCAAGTCTTTTTTCCCTTATGATTTTGAGTATTCTTAATTAATAGAGCTAAGGGTGTGTTGAATTTACCTCAAAAATCACTTTGTAAGTCTTTTTGTATTATTTTTCTTTCTGTTACCTTGAGGGTTAGTTTTTTTCTTTTTTTCCTTAGGTCCTTGAGGTATAAAGGTAGGTTGTTTGAGATTTTTTTTAATGTAGGCATTTCTGACTCTAAAATTCCATCTTAGTGCTGCTTTTGCTGCAACCTGTAAGTTTTGGTGTATTGTGTTTCATTTTAGTTTGTCTTGATATATGTTTTCATTTCCTTTTTTGATTTCCTCTTTTCCTGATTAGCCAGAAACAACAAAGAGAATGGTTGCTTGTTTAGTTTCCACATACTATTGAATTTTCCAGTTCATTTGTTTTTGCTGTTATTGATTTCTGTCTTCATTCCATTGTGGTCAAAAAAGATCCTTTGAATAATTTTGATTCTCTTAAATTTAAGATTTGTTTGTGACCTAACATGATTTATCCTGGAGAATGTTACATGTATACTGGAAATGAATGTGTATTTCCTGCAGTTGGATGGAATGTGAGTTCTGTGTTCTGTTTATAAGATCCATTTATGTATAGTGTTGTTCAAGTCAACTGTTTCTTTACTAATTTTATGTCTGGATGTTCTATGTGTTATTGTGAATTATCGAAGTCCTCTAACATTATATTGCAATCAGTTTCTGCCTTTACACAGATCAATATTTGATTTATATATTTAGGTGTCCTGATATTGAGTGCATATATGGTTATTATATCTTCCTGTTGAATGAACCCTTTATATAATACAGACCTTTTTTGTCTGTAGGGAGTTTTTGATTTAAGTCTATTTTATCTAAGTATAGCCACTTATGCTTTGTTTTGCTTATCATTTGAATGGCATATCTATTTTCCATCCCTTAACTTTGAGCCTATATGGGTATGAATCTAAATGAATATCTTGTTAAGAGTATATATATTTAATCCTTGAACTGCATCATTGAACACCTGTTTCTTGATTGTTGATTTTAGCCATTCTTACAGGTGTGAGATGGTATTTCATTGTAGTTTTGATTTTTATTTCCATGATAATAAGTAATGATCATCTTTTCATATGTCTGTTGGCCATCTGGATATCTTCTTTGGAGGAATGTCTCTTTGTGTCTTCTACCCATTTTTAATTGGATTATTTGTTTTCTGGGTATTGAGTTTTATAAGTTCTTTATATATTTTGGATACTAATACTTTATTGGATATGTCATTGGCAAATGTCTTTCCCATTTCTGTAGGTTGCCTTTTAGTCTTGTTGGTTGTTTCCTTTGCTGTGCTAAAACTTTTTATTTTGATGTAGTTCAGTAGTTTTTTGTTTTGTTTTGCTTTACTTTGCTTTTGTTACCCTTGCCTTAGGAGACCTATCTAGAAAGAAGTTGTTACAGCCTATGTCAAAGAAGATAATGCCTGTGTTCTCTTCTAGTATTTTTACAATTTCAGATCCCACATTTAGGTCTTTCATCCATTTTTAATTTATTTTGTGTGTGGTGTAAGAAAGCGGTCCAGTTTCATTCTTTTGCAAGTTGAACCCAGTTTTCCCAACACTATTTGTTGAAGAGACTTTTTCCCATTGGATATTCTTTCCTGCATTGTCAAAGATTAATTGACTGTATAATTGTGGGTTTATTTCTGAGTTTTCTGTTCTTTTGATGTGTCTATTTTTGTGCCAATACCATACTGTTTTGAATACCGTAACTTTTTTTTTTTTTTTTTAATGCCGTAACTTTTTGATACTCCCTTGGAAGTCCGGAATTGTGATGCCTCCCGCTTTGCTTTTGTTTTTCAAGATTGGCTTGCCTATTTAGGGTATTTTGTGTTTTTTTTTAAAGGTTTTATTTATTCATGAGAGACACAGAGAGAGAGGCAGAGACACAGGCAGAGGGAGAAGCGGGCTCCATGTAGGGAGTCAGATCCGGAACTCGATCCTGGGACTCCAGAATCACGCCCTGGGCCGAAGGCAGGCGCTAAACCATTGAGCCACCCAGGGATCCCTTATTTTGTGGTTTGATACAAATTTTAGAATTGTTCTAGTCCTGTGAAAAATGCTGGTGGTATTTTTTTTAAAGATTTTATTTATTTGAGAGAGAGACAGAACAAGTAGGGTGGAGGGGTAGAGGAGTAGTGAGAGAGGTAGATGCAGATTCCCTGCTGAACAGGGAGCCTGGTGTGAGGCTCAGTCCCAGGACCCTGAGATCATGACCCAAGCTGAAGGCAGACACATAACCAACTGAGCCACCCAGGTGCCCCAATGCTGGTGATATTTTGGTAGGAATTACATTAAATGTATAGATTGCTTTGGATAGTATAAACATTTTAACAATATTAACAATATTGTTTAACAATATTTTAACAATATTTACAAATGACATAATGCTATACACAGGAAACACAAAAGGCTCAACCAAAAAACTGCTTCAACTGATACATGAATTCAGTATAAATTTGCAGGGTACAAAAATCAGTGTGCAGGAAACTGTTGCATTTCTATAAACCAATAATGAAGCAGCAGAAAGAGAAATTAAGAAAACAATCCCATTTACAATTGCAGCCAAAATAATAATATACCTAGGAATAAACTAACCAAAAAGGTGAAGGACCTGATGAAAAACACTAATGAAAAAAATTGAAGATGACACAAAACTATGAAAAGACATTGTATGCTCATGGATTGGAAGAAAACTATTGTTAAAATGTCTTGACTGTTTTTTTAACAGAAATACTCATATTTTGTGTTTCCCACCTTTATATTGTCACTTTTGGTCCCGTTTCTACCCAAAGATTCCCCTTTTAATATCTCTTGGGGGATTGGTTCAGTGGTCACGAATTCCTTTAGGTTTTGTTTGTCTGGGAAACTCTTTATATCTCTACTATAGCCTTGCTGGATAGAGTATTCTTGGCTGCAATTTTTTTCCACTCAGCACTTTTAGTATATCATGCCACTCTCTTCTGGTCTGCAAAGTTTCTGCTGAAACATTTCCCAGATAGCCTTATGGAGGTTCCCTTGCTTGTTACTGTCTTTTGTCTTATTGCTTTGAATTTTTTTTTTACTCACTGTATTTTGCCAATTTAATTATATCTTGGTGTAGATCTGCTTTTATTGATTTTAGTAGGGGTTCTCTGTGATTCCTACCTATTTCCTTCCCCAGATTAGGGACGTTTTCTGCTATTATTTTCTTCAAATGTATTTTCTGCCCCCTTTTCTGTCTCTTTTCTTTCTGTGATCCCTATAATGCAATTATTACTATGCTTGATGGAATCACCGAGTTCCCTAAGTCTCTTCTCATTTTGTATAATTCTTCTCTCTTGTTCAGCTTGATTACTTTTTATTACTCTACCTTCTAGGTTATTCTTCCAGCTTGCTGTTCATTCCATCAAGTGTGTTTCTCCTTTTGTTTATTGAGCCCTTTATCTCTACTATGTGATTCATTATTTCTGTGTTAAAGGTCTTACTCACATCTTCCACTCTTTTCTCAAGTCTAGTGAGTATCCTTATGATAATTACTCCCTTAGGCATGTTACTTCTTTGTTTTACTTAGGTCTCCAGCCATGGTCTTGTCCTGTTCTTTGGTTTGGGATAAATTTCTCGGTCTTCTCATTTTGTCTACATCTCTGTGCATTTTTCTCTCTGTGTTAGGAAAGTCAGCTATGTGTCCTGCTCTTGAGTAATGGCCTTATGAAGAAGAGATCCTGTGATGCCCTGCAGTATAGTGTCCATATTCCTCAGGGCCTGGCACTTTCAGGAGTGTCTCTAGTGTGTGCTGCATGTGCTCTGCTGTTGAGTACTGGCCACTTTATCCTTTAGGCCAGTCATTTGGAGAGGCTGTCTCTGTGTGGTATGGGCAATATTTGGTCCCTGGCCTGAATGTGGCTCATTTTAGCTAGATGTGCTCTGATCTGCTTGTGGAATGAGACCTGTCTGTCACCCCTGACATAGGAACCAAGAGTCTGCAAACCTCCAGAAGAGTGGGCCTGTCAAGCTGGGACTGAGGCTGGTGACTGGGAAGGGTGGTTCTGCCAGAGTGTGTGGGGGAAGGGCTTGGTGTAAGCAAGTTATTAGGTAGCAAGTACTGATGCTGCACTGGTTCCTATAGTTTTCCCTGTGTTTATGCTAAGGGGCAGGGGGAGGAAAATGGCCCAGACAGTTTGTTCCTAGACAGGTCTGTCCATGAATGCTGCCACTCTGGAATGTGCTCTAAGATGAGCACATAAGCTCCCACTGTGTGTTCCAGGTGCTCTTCAGATCCCTGTTTCCACACTGTACATCTGCAGTTGTTTGCCTGCCTTCTCTCCAAAAGCAGGGCTGCATCCTACAGGCTCTATTACCAGCCAAGCCCACTGACCTTTAAAACTCCATGCTTTAAACCCCACTGGTTGCCAGAAGTCATGAAGTTGGCCCATTTTGCTTTCCAAGCCAATTGCTATGGGGATTCGGTTTTGCCCGGAGCTGTGTGCTAGTCTGCCCTTCTCCATGACAGTGGCTTCCTCCCCACCAGTGGCCACAATCTGTCTCCCAAAATGCCTCTTCACACTTCTACCTTCTCTGATGTGGCTTCTTTCCTCCCTTTAGCTGTGCAGTTTGTTCTGCTACTCTTCAGGTCTATTTCTGGGTTCTGTAGGATGATTCGATAATTACCTAGTTGTGTTTGTGGAAGAGGCAGACCTAGGGTCCTCCTACTCCTCTGCCATCTTCTAACCCCTCAATGAATTTTTAAAATTTACTTGATTGCTTCACTGACGTAATGACTATGTAATATCAGATTGTCTAGCCTCCACATACTTTTTCCTAGTTTTTTTTTTTCTTGTAATTGGTTTCTAGTTTTATACTGTTGTGGTTGGAAAAGATGCATGATATGATTTCAGTCTTCTTAAATTTATTGGGCTTGTTTGTAGCCTAAGAAGTGATCTTTTCTGGAGAATGTTCCTGGTGCACTTGAAAAGAATGTGTATTCTGTTGTTTTTGGATAGAATGTTTTCTGTCCATGTTTTATATCCAATCCAGTCATTGTGTCACTGAAAGAAACTGTTTTCTTGATGATTTTCAGCATGGATTTTATATCTATTAGTGTTAAGTGGAGTGTTAAATTCACCTAGGATTATTGTATCACCATCAGTTTCTCTCTTTATGCCTGTTAACATTTGCTTTATGTATTTAAGTGTTGTGGTGTTGGGTGCATAGATATTTACAGTTGCTTTATCCTCTTGTTGGAGTCATCCCTTTATCATTATGTAATACCCTTGTCTCTTGTTACAGTCTTTGTTTTATTTTTTATTTTTTTAAAAAGATTTCTTATTTATTCATGAGAGACAGGCAGAGGGAGAAGCAGGCTTCACACAGGGAGCCCGATGTGGGACTTGATCCCGGGTCTCCAGGATCATGCCCTGGGCCGAAGGCAGCACTAAACTGCTGAGCCACTCAGTCTGCCCACAGTCTTTGTTTTAAAGTCTGTTTTGTTTAATGTAAGTACTGCTATCCCGCTTGCTTTTTCTCTTTTTCTTTTTCTTTCTCTTTCTCTTTCTTTTTTCTTTTTGCTTTTTTTTGCTTTTTTTATAATAAATTTATTTTTTATTGGTGTTCACTTTGCCAACATACAGAATAACACCCAGTGCTCATCCCCTCAAGTGCCCCCCTCAGTGCCCGTCACCCATTCACCCCCACCCCCCACCCTCCTCCCCTTCCACCACCCCTAGTTTGTTTCCCAGAGTTAGGAGTCTCTATGTTCTGTCTCCCTTTCTGATATTTCTCACACATTTCTTCTCCCTTCCCTTATATTCCCTTTCACTATTATTTATATTCCCCAAATGAATGAGAACATATTTTCTTTCTTCCTTTCTTCCTTTTCTTTTCTTTCTTCTTTCTTTCTTCCCCCCTCCCCCCTCCCCCCTCTCCCCTCTCCCCTCTCCCCTCTCCTTCCTTTCCTCTTAATGTATTTTGTTCCTTAACTTTCAGTGTGTATGTGTCTTTAGGTCTGGGTGAGTCTCTTCTAGGCAGCATATATCTTCTTTTCCTTTCTTTCCTATTTTAATTTTTTTCTTCTTTCCTATTTTTAAATCATTTCACATGCGCTTGTCTTTGAATTGAATATTTAGATCATTTCAATTCAAAGTAATCATTCATAGGTATGTGCTTATTGCTATTTTGTTAACTGTTTTCTGGTTTTGCAGTTCTCCATTCTTACTCTCTCTTTGTGATCGATGACTTTCTTTAGTGTTATGCTTGGCTTTTTAAAGTTTTTTGTGTGTATCTAGTATAGGCTTTGGGTTTGTGGTTACTTTGGGATTCATATATAACAACTTAAGTATATAGCAATCTATATTAGGTTGATGGTCATTTAAATTGGCACCTATACCAAAATAACTGTTTTTACTTTCTCCTCCCCATTTTATGCATATGATGTCATATTCTACATCTTTTTACTTGGTGAATCCTTTTGACTAATTTTTAAGATGTAACTGATTTTGCTATTTTTGTATAGCTTTATAAGTGATAGTCTACTGCCTTTACTGTATTTTGCTTTACTCATGAAAATTTTCTTTTCATGATTTTCTTCTAATTATGGCATTTTCTTTTGCACTTAAAGAAGTTTCTTTAAAATTTCTTCTAAGGCCAGTTTAGTGGCAAAGAGCTTCTTTAACTTTTGTCTTGGAGACTTTTGATCTCTTTAATTATGAATGATAACCTTGCCAAGTATTCTTGGTTATAGGTTTTTCCCTCTCAGCATTTTGAGTATATCATGGGATTGTCTTATGTTTCCGCTGAATACTTAGCTGATATAGCCTTATGGGGTTTCCCTTACACATAGCTAGTTGCTTTTCTTTTGCTCTTTTTAAAATTCTCTCTTTATCTTTAATTTAATGTTAATTATTATGTGTTGTGCTTTGGACATCCTTGGGTTCATCTTGTTTGGAATTGAACTCTGCATCCTAAACCTCGATGTCTGTTTCCTTCCCTACATTATGGAAGTTTGCAGCTATCCTTTTTTCAAATAATTTTCTACTTTCTCTCTTTTCATTCTGGGATCCCTATAGTGTTAATGTCTTTTCACTTAATGTTGTCCAAAAGATCTCTTAAGTAATCCTCATTTTTAAAAATTCTTTTTTTGGGATCCCTGGGTGGCGCAGCGGTTTGGCGCCTGCCTTTGGCCCAGGGCGCGATCCTGGAGACCCGGGATCGAATCCCACGTCGGGCTCCTGGCATGGAGCCTGCTTCTCCCTCTGCCTGTGTCTCTGCCTCTCTCTCTCTCTGATGACTATCATAAATAAAAAAATAAAATAAAATCACAAGCCTAAATCTGTTACTCAATTAAACGTTTGTAAGTTAGACTTGCAAAACCAATCAGCAGAGACACAATTATTTAAAAAAAAAAAATTCTTTTTTTCTTTTTGATGTTATGCTGGGGCTTCCCTTTCCCTGTCTTCCAGATAGCTGACCTGTTCTTCTGTGTCCTGTAATCTACTGTTGATTCCCTCTGTCATATTTCAGTTATTGTGTTCAACTGTGATTATTTATTTATTTAAATTTAATTAGCGACATATAGTACA
The DNA here is from genome assembly GCF_003254725.2 of Canis lupus dingo. Lineage (NCBI taxonomy): Eukaryota > Metazoa > Chordata > Mammalia > Carnivora > Canidae > Canis > Canis lupus. The sequence continues at coordinate 97,959,629 of NC_064243.1, forward strand.
TTAGTTTCAGATGTAGAGTTCAGTAATTCATCAGTTACATATAACACGCAATTATGTTTTCTGTCTCCCTTTGAAGTTCTCCCTGAATTCATCCACCATTTGCTCTACTCTGGTGAGCATCTTCATGAACTTTACTCTGAACTTTTATCAGGTAGATTACTTATCCCCATCATTTCATTTAACTCTTTTTCTGAGGTTTTGTCTTTTCTTTCATTTGTAGCATATTCCTCTATCTACTCATTTTGCTTGGCTTTCTTTGTTTCTATAAATTAGAATATCTACTTCTCCTGAAATTGTAGGAATGTACTGTACAGTATTCCTGTGTGTAGACTGTGTGTAGCTGGCTGGCTGGAACAGTGGCTGGCATGGGTTTGGGGGCCCTGGAGAGCTCTGCACAGGGGGTGCCCTTGAAAGAGAGATGAAGCCAAAGTGTCTGGGCCTGGAATGTTCCAGGATGCCTCCTCTCTATGTCACCTTGGCAGGATGGCTGGAGCTGTAGTGAGCACTGACCAGGAATGTTCCATTGTGTGCTCTGCTGGGGCCCCCTTTTTGGGATGGCTGGGGCTTGTGTGGGTTAAGGGCCCAGGGCCCACTGAGACAGTAGGTCAGCTAGGGTACACAGACCCTGCTCCTGTCCATATATCAAGGTAGAAAGGAGAATGTAAGGCATGGTGCTTGGCAGCTCCTCCAACCTGGAGAGGGCTCCAGTGGCTCTCATACCACTTAGTGGAGTTCTAGGACTGGGTCTTTTATATTCTAGTTGCTCTTTTAAATTCTGTTTTTTTTCCCTTTGCTTCAAGGAAGACAAATCAGCTCATGGTCCCTCAGCACCATCCTTTCCCACTGCAGTTTGCACTTTTATGGCTGCCGTTTTCTATGGTTTTCCTGTCTTTTGCTATGAAGAATCTTTTAATCCTCAGTTTTTCCAAAGGAATTACTCTGTAAATAGCTGTAGATTTGGTGTGTCTGTGGAGGAGGTGAGTTCAGGGTCTTCCTGCATCACCAGCTTGGCCCCTCCCTTGCTGAGATTCTTTTAAAAAATTAAAGTATTTGCAGGCAATTCATAGATACTTAACTTCTTTCAGGTTATTTACTGCAAATTTGTGTTCTTTTGATGGTATCATATTCCCTTGATTTTTTTTTTTAATGTTTTCTGTAGTCTTGTGTTGCTGTCTGCACACTTGAAGGAGCAGTCACCTCTTCTAGGCTTTGTGTACTGCCTTTGGTGGGAAAGACTTTCACACATTGGTGGGTATGAGGGCACTGGCTGAGTTGTTTGTGGCAGCCCCAGCTCCAGGGTCTCCTAGCAGTGGCTCTGGCTCTAAGAGGGCACAGTGGTGTTGAATCCATATTCAGCTTTCTTAGCTCAGTCAGCATCATCAAAGCCCAAAGGTTTCTGTGGGAGTAGTGAGGGTGGCTGGGGTTCCCCTGCTCTCCCTTTCCTCTGCCTAAGGAGGTCTCAGTTTAATGAATCTCTCTTGGCACCAGGATCCGAGGCATGGACACACATTAGACGGAGGCGTGGGAACACGTGGTAATTTTAGGGCCAGGGGGAGGAGGGAGGTGGGCATTGGCTTCACAGCTTGGCTTCTGCTCCAAAGGAGTGCAGTGGCATGAACTCTGGGCAGTTGTGTCAGCTAGGGTAGCATCAGTGAGGTCTGCACTGGTCCCTGGCGGTGAATGGCGAGGGCTGCTCGGGTCCTCCTACTGTCCATTGGCCTGTAGAGGGAGGTTGCTGCCACGTGGATCACACTGAGCACCCAGCTCCTGGGCTAGGAGACCAGGTGATGATGCAGGTAGAAGTTTCCTTGGCTTTCCTGTGTGTATATCCATGGAGTTTGTGCTCCACTGACTGCAGCTTCTTGATTTTATCTGGCACTCTCCCAGATCTATTTTCATTTTGGGTAGTTGTTACAGTATTGTTTTGTGTAAGGATGAGGTTGTGACTGCCTAGTCGGCCGTCTTGCTGTCACTCCTTGTTTAGATCTTTTATGGTTGAAAGACATATGACATATGATTGGATAAATATTCAACATTTTGCTTATCCATTTAGCCAGTGGTGGCTTATAGTTAACAGTGTACAAGTCTGGCATCTTATCCATAAGTATCTTATTCTTTTAGATGCTATTGTAAGTGGATATTTTTCTAAACTTTTTTGTTCACTGCCAGGGTATAGAAAACAACTGATTTTTGTGCTGATCTAATATCTTGTAACTTTGCTGAATTTGTTAATTAGATCAGATAGTCTTGTCTCATGAGTTCTTTAGGCTTTTCTATATATAGGATCATGTCACCTGCAAACAAATAATTATACTTCTTCATTTCCAATTTGGATGTGTTTTATGTCTCTTTCTTGCCTAATTATTCTGGCTGGAACTCCCAGTACAGCGTTCAATAGAAGAGTCAAAAGCTGGCATCCATCCTTTCACCATTGGGTATAATGTTAGCTGTGGGTTTTCTGTAGGTATTCTTTGGACATTACCTTCCGTACTTAGTTACATTATATTTTTCCTATACATGTGTGTATATGTGTATATATATGTTTTATTTACATAAAATAGTGGCATTTAGGAGGGCATGTGATGAGTATTGGGTATTATACTGTATGTTGGCAAACTGAATTAAAAATAGTGATTTCATTAAATTTGTTGCATTAACTGAGATAATCATGTCTTTTTTACTTTAAGAGTTTTTATCTAAAGTCATATATATTATTACTTTATTCCTGCATCCTCTCAATTGTTTCTTCCTTATATTTGCCCTTTTCTTTTCCTACGTGGTGAGATTTGGCTTTTACCTTCAAGGATCTTTTTGTGGTCTTTGTCTGGTTTTAGTCTAGTAGTAACCACCTTGCAAAGGTGAATGCCCACATGAACAGTTATGCCATCAGCCTTCTCTCACATACTTGTTCACCATACATGATGTATTTCTTCCTGTAAACCTGGACTACTTTGCCAATTTGCTGACCTTTGTAGTGTCCTCATACAACCTGTACATCATCCTTTCATATGGGTATGGATCAAATGTTGTACTTCTGTCTCAGCTCTTGGAAAGAGAGGAAGACACAGTCTTTCTGCGAATGTGGGAAGCTGGATTAAAATGCCTGTTATATAGTTCTTGCTCTGGTTGGAAGTCACAAAAGGATTGAATTTCATTTTGGCTACTGGCAATTCAGCAATGGCAGTAAAAGGGAAGAGCCTTGTTTATTTTTTCCTTCATTCTATTAATGTCATTTGTTGTATTGATTAATTTTCATATCTTGAAATATCTTTCTATTCATGTGATAAGTCTCAATTTATCATGATGGATAATCCTTTTAATATGCTCCTAGATTTGGCTAGCAGGGATCTTTATGAGGATTTTTACATCTGTGGGTGGAGGATAGGGAAATCATGTCTATGTTTTCTGTGATATCTTTATCTGGCTTTGATGCCAGGGTAATATTGACATGAATGTTCCCTCTTATTTTTTGGAAGAGTTCAAAGATTGGTGATAAGTCTTTAAATGTTTTGTAGAAATCACTAGTAAAGCCCTTTAGTTCTGAGCTTTTCTTTGTTGGGGGTTTTTGATTACAGATTGCATCCCTTGATATAGATCTGTTGAGATTTTCTATTTCTTTGAGTACATTTTGGTACTCTGTTTCTAGGAAGTTGTTGATTTCATCTAGGTTATACAATTTGTTGGCATAAAACTGTTCATTGTATTCTCCTACAATCCTTTTTCTTTCTGGAAGGTCAGTGGTAATGTCTCCACATTGATTTCTGAATTTATTAATTTGAGTCTTGTCTCTTTTTCTTGGTCCATCTAGCTGAAGGATTGCCAACTCTCTTGATTTTTTGTAACATTTCTTATTGAGCAGATCTATTAGTGATGAACTTCTTTAGTTTTTCTTTATGTGAATGTTTCCCTTCACTTAAAAAATTCTGCTAAAATACACATAACATAAAATTTACCATTTTAGCCATTTAAAAAAGCACAAGTCTGTGGCCTTAAGTACATTCATTTCACTGTGCAACTATTATCACCATCACACCACCCAGTTTTCTTGCAAAACTGAAAATCTATAATTATTAAATAATAATTTGACATTTCCCCCACCCTCAAGCCACAATTCTATATTTTTGTCTCTATATCAAGTACATAGAGTAATTAAATTCATAAAGTGGAATCATATAGTATATGTCCTTTTGCAACTGGCTCACTTTACTTAGCGTAATGCCAAAAGCATAATGCTCCATGTTGTAGCATATGAAATTTCAGATGGATTTTTCTTTTTCTGAAAAAAATTGAAATTTTGAAAGAGACTGCATTTAATCTGTACAGTGTTGAAAGAGATTGCATTTATATGTAGTACTGACATTAAGAACATCAATTTATGAACACAAGATTCCTTACATTTATTAATATCTTTATTAATTTTTTACTAACATTTTCTAGTTTTTGGTGTTGATGTCTTATGCCTCTCCACCCTGGTTAAATTTTTCCTAGATTTTTACTCTTTCACAATTCTGTAATGATACTGTTTTCTAAATTTCCATTTTAAACTTTTCATTCTTACTATATAAAAACACAGTATTTTTTTAGTGTTTTTGTATCCTGCAACTTTGTAAATATGTTAATTGTAGTTTTTGTGAAATCTTGAGGTTTTCTACATATGAGATTTTGTAATTTGTGAATGTTATTTTTCTTTTCAACTTTATGCTTTTGTATTTCTTCTTTAGGTAGGATATTTCAGTACTATGCTAAATAGAAGTAGTGAAAGCAGGTATCTTTCCTTTGTCCTTGATCTACAAGGAAAGCTTTAGGTCTTTCACCATTAAATATAATAGCTGTAGGTTTTTCACATACAGCCTTTATTATGCTAAAAGTCAATAACTTCTATTCCTGATTTTTTTTGAGGCTTCTTTTTTTTTTTTTTTTTAAATCAAGAAAGAGCACTGACTTTTGTCAAGTGCTTTTTTGGGCATCCATTAAGGTGATCATGTGGGTTCCTTTTTCCTTCATTTGGTCTTTGTAGTATATATATTGCATTGACAAGTTTTCATGTTGAATCAACCTTATAATCATTGCCCTAATTGGCCATGATATATAATCCCTTTAATGTGCTGTTGAGTTGTTTACTATCTTGTAGACGATTTTTGTATCAGTATTCATAAGGGACGTTTAGTCCATAGTGTTCGGGATCCCTGGGTGGCACAGCAGTTTGGCGCCTGCCTTTGGCCCAGGGCGCGATCCTGGAGACCCAGGATCGAATCCCACGTCGAGCTCCCGGTGCATGGAGCCTGCTTCTCCCTCTGCCTATGTCTCTGCCTCTCTCTCTCTCTCTGTGTTATCATAAGTAAAAAAAAATAAAATAAAATATAGTCCATAGTGTTCTTTTCTTGTAGTGTCTTTGTCTGGCTTTGGAACCAGTACAATAGGGACCCTCTAGAATAAGTGAGGAAGCATCCACTACTCTTCAGTTGTTTGGAAGGATTGGTGAAGAATGACCTTAATTCTGTGAATGATTATTAGAATTCAACATGAGGGAATCTAATCCAGAGAATTTAGTTGTTGCAAGGCTTTTTTGATAATAAATTCAATATTATGACTTTCACATCTTTCTTCAAAGATTTGGCAGAATGCAATTTCTAGAGTTTGTGCCTTTCTTTTAGGTTATCAAATTTATTGATGTACAATTGTGAATAATACTGTTTTAAGCCTTTTATCTCCATAAAATTGGTAGTAATGTTCCCTTTGTCATTTCCAATTTTACTTTTTATTCAAATTTCATTTAGATGTTTGTTTCAGGTATACATATAGTGATTCAGCACTTCTGGAATACAAAAATCCTAATTCAAAGGGATAGATGCACTCCAATTTTACTTAAAAAATTTTTTTAAGACAACAGTTGATCTAGCTAAAGTTTCCTCCTGTTGTTGGTCTTGTAGGCTTATCTGGCTTGTTGAGTTCTCATTGTAATAGATTTAAAGTATACAATATGTTGCTTTGATACATGTATATATTGCGAAAGGATTCCTACAATCAAGTTAAATAACACACCCATCACCTCATATAGCTTTTTGTGTAGGAATACTGAAATTCTACTCTCTTAGCAAATATTTTTTTAAAGATTTTATTTATTCATAGAGACAGAGAGAGAGGCAGAGACACAGGCAGAGGGAGAAGCAGGCTCCATGCAGAGAGCCTGACGTGGGACTCGATCCAGGGTCTCCAGGATCATGCCCTGGGCTGCAGGCGGCGCTAAACCGCTGCACCACCGGGGCTGCCCTCTCTTAGCAAATTTTAATGACACATACAGTATTATCAACTATAGTTACCATGTTATAACTTAAATCTTCAGACTTTATTCATCTTATAGCTTTAAGTTTTACCCTTTTAGAAACCTCTTCCAATTTCCACCACCATCCCATCTCAGGGAACCATTATTCTACCTTTTTTTTTTTTTTTAATAGATTCCACATATAAGTGATGCCATGTAGTGTTTGCCTTTCTCATTTGGCTTATTTCATTTAGCATAATGCCCTCCAGGTTCATCCATGTTATTGTAAATGGCAGGAATTACTTCTTTTTAAGATTGAATAATATCTGTGTGTTTGAGAGAGAGAGAGATATACAAAATTTTCTTTATCCTTTCATCTGTGATGGAACAGTTAGGTTCTTTCCATATCTGGACTATTGTGAATAATGCTGTGATGAACATGAGATAATCAAGAGGTAATGATTTTATTTCCTTTGAATATATATACCTAGAAGTGGAACTGTTAGATTGTATCATAGTCTTATTTTTAATTTCTTGGGCATCTCCATACTGTTTTCAGTATTGGCTATACCAATTTACATGCCACCAACAGTGCACAAAGATTTCCTTTTCTCTGTATCCTCACCAGCATTTGTTATTTCTTATATTTTTGATAGTAGACATCCAAACAGGTGATATCTTATTGGGGTTTTGATTTGCATTTCCCAGGTGATTAATCATGTTGAGCACCTTTATTTATCTGTTGACAATTTGTCTTTTCTGGGGGAAAATGTCTTAGTTATTTTACATATTTCAGTTTTAATTGGGTTATTTTTTTCTATTGAGTCGTATGAGTTTTTGTATTTTGCATATTAACCTTTATCTGATATGTGGCTTGCAGTTGTATTCTTCTATTCCATAGGTTGCTTCTTCATTTTGTGTGTAGTTACCTTTACTATGCAGCAGCTTTTTCGTTTGATATAGGACTCCTCCCTATTAGTTTTGCTTTTCTTGCCTTTGTTTTGTTGTCACATCAAAAAGAACATTTTTGAAAACATTGTGAAGGAGCTTACTGTCTACATTTTCTGCTGGGGGTTTTAAGTATTCAGGGCCTATGTTCAACTCTTTTTTTTTTTTTTTTCCTATGTTCAACTCTTTAATCTATTTTTAGTTGATTTTTGCCTATGGTGTAAGATAGGGGTCCAAGTATCCTTCTTTTGCATATGTTTATCCAGTTTTCTTAACACCATTTGTTGAAGAAACTATCTTTGTCTCATTGTGCCTTTTTGATTCCTTTTTGAAAGTTAACTGAATATATATGCGTGGATTTATTTCTGGCCTCTCTGTTGCATTAATTTATATATCTGTTTTTATACAAATATCCTACTGCTTTGATTACTATAGCTTTGTAATATGGTTTGAAATCAGGAAGTGTGATGCTTCCACTTTTGTTCTTTCTCAGGGTTGCTTTGGCTATTCAGGGACTTTGTGGTTCCATCCAAGTTTCAGGACTTATTTCTGTGGAAAAGTGCTATTGGAATTTTAATGGGGATTGCATTGAATCTGGAGATCATTTTGAATAGTATAGACATTTTCGCAATACTCTTCCTACCCATGAACACAGAATATCTTTCCATTTATTTGTGTCCTCAGTTTCTTTCATCAGTTTTGTAGTTTGAGTATACAGATCTTTCACATCCTTGGATAAATTTATTCCTAAGTATTTTATTTTTTTCATGCTATTGGAGATAATATTTTAAGTTCTCTTTTCATAACTATGCTGTTGGTGTATGGAATGCAGCTGGTTTTTTGTATATGGACTTTGCATTCTGTAAATCTACTGAATTTATTAATTTAAATGTTTTTTTTGTGGAATCTTAATGGTTTTCTATATGACATCATGTCATCTGCAAGTACAATTTAATCTTCCTTTTCAATTTAGTTCCCTTTTAATTCTTTTTCTTAATTTCTTTTGCTAGGACTTCCAGAATTATGTTGAATTAATGTGGCTACAGTGGGCCTATACTAGGATCATTGATTTGGGGCTTAGTTCTTCTTTTTCATGTTCTTTTAGGTGTAAAGTTAGGTTGTTCATTTGAGATATTTTAATGTAGGCATTTATTGCTGTAAACTTCCCTCTTGGAACTGTTTTTGACACGTTTCACAAATTTTTGTATGTTGTATTTTCATTTTAATTTGTTTCAAGATATTTTTTAATTTTCCCCTTGATTTCTTCTTTTGACCCATTTGTTGTTCAGGAGCATGTTTAATCTCCACATATTTGTGCATTTTGTGGTTTTCCTTCTGTTGATTTCTAGTGTCCTATCATTATGATTGGAAAAGATACTTGGAATAATTTAAGTTTTTAAAAATTTGTTAAGACTTGTGGCCTAATATATGATCTATTCTGGAGATGTTCCATGTATGTTTGAGAAGAATGTGTATTCTGCTGTTGGATGGAATGTTCTGTATATATGTTAGGTCCATCTGGTCTGCTATATAGTTTAAGTCAAATGTTTTCTTACTGATTTTCTTTCTGAAGTATGTATCCATTGTTGAAAGTGGAGAATTAAAGTTCCCTACTGTTATTGTATTGCTGTTTCTCCCTTCAAATCTGTTAATATTTGCTTTATATATTTAGGTGCTCCTGTGTTGGGTGCATAAATATTTATATTTGTTATGTCCTCGTGATGAATTTACCTCTTCATCATTATATAATCACCTTCTTTGTTTCTATAGGCCCACTGTAGCCACATTAATTCAACATAATTAGTCTGTTTTGTCTGATACAAATACAGCTATCCTTGCTTTCTTTTGGTTTCCATTTGCATGGAATATCTTCTATCCAACTTTAGTCTGTATGTGTCATTGAAGCTCGTGAGTCTTTTTGGTAGCATATAGTTGGGTCTCTCTCTCTCTTTTAATCCATTTAGCTACTCTGTCTTTTGATTGGAGTTTTTAATCTACTTACACATAGAGTAATTATTAATAGGTAAGACTCAGATTGGCATTGTATTAATTGTTTTCTGGTTGTTTAGGAAATCCCTTGTTCATTTCTTCCTGTTTTCCTTTGTGAGTTCATGATTTTCCATAGTGGTATTCTTTGATTCTATTCTCTCTCATTTGTGTATCTACTATAGAGTTTTGTTTTGAAAGTACCATGAGATTTAGATAAAACATCTTAAAACTGATGATTTTGAGATAATTTCAAATACAAAGCTCTACATTTTAATACTCTTTTCATTTTGTTTGCATCTTTTAGTATTGTGTATCCCTTAAAAAGGTATTGTAGTTATTGTTGTTTTTTAGTCTTTGTACTAAAGTGATAATGGATTTACCCATCACCTTTACAATATTATTCTGAATTACACATTTATCACTTTAATACTTTCATGGTTGTTTTATTTTAGAATGGCAAATTCCCGTCTCCCTTTAACAACTCTTGTATGGGGATCCCTGGGTGGCGCAGCGGTTTAGCGCCTGCCTTTGGCCCAGGGCGCGATCCTGGAGACCCGGGATCGAATCCCACGTCGGGCTCCCGGTGCATGGAGCCTGCTTCTCCCTCTGCCTGTGTCTCTGCCTCTCTCTCTGTGACTATCATAAATAAATAAATAAAAATTAAAAAAAAAAAACTCTTGTATGAAGTTATTCAGCTTTTTTTTTTTAAGATTTTATTTATTTATTTATTCATGAGAGACAGAGAGAAAGAGAAAGAGAGAGAGAGAGGCACGCGCAGACACAGGCAGAGGGAGAAGCAGGCTCCACATAGGGAGCCTGACGTGGGACTCCATCCCGGGTCTCCAGGATCAGGCCCTGGGCTGAAGGCAGTGCTAAACCGCTGAGCCACCCGGGTCTTCAGCTTTTCTCTTTGAAACTCTGTCTCAAAGTTCTGAGAATTTTGCTGGATAGAGTATGCTCAGGGCAAGTTTATTCTTCTACCACTTTGAATGTGCATGATCCCACTCCCTACTGGCCTGCAGCATTTCTGCTGAAAAATCTACTGATAGCTCTATGGAGAGTCCCATGTTTGGAACAAGCCACTTTCTCTTGCTACTTTTAAGATTCTTTGCGTTTTTTTTTTTTAACTTTTGACAGTTTCATCATAATGTCTCTTTATGGCTCTCTTTAGAGTCATTGTGTTGTTTTTTGGGCTTCCTTCATTTGGATTTGTTTCTTTTCCCAGGTAAGGGTAGTTTTCAGCCATCATTTTTCTTTTTAATCATGTTAAGTGTATTCTTTAATCTCCATCACCCATCTTACCCATTCCCACAACCCACATCCTCTCTGGGAACCAGCAGTGTGTTCTCTGTAGTTAAGAGTCTCTCTCTCTCTCTCTCTCTCTTTTGTCTTTCTCTTTTTTTTTCCTTTGCTTGTTGCTTTAGTTTCATAAATTCTACAGAAAAGTGAGATTATGTGGTATTTGTCTTTCTCTGACTGATTTGTTTTCCTTAGCATAATACTCTATAGCTCTATCCATTTCATTGCAAATGGCAGGATTTCGCTTTTTTTTATAGCTGAATAATACTGCATTGGGAATGTATATATCCTATCTTTGTTGTTCTATAAGTCTCTTCCTTCCTCCCTTCTCTCTTCCTCCCTACTTAAATTTATTTTGCCAGCATATAGTATAACACCCAGTGCTCATCACATCACGTACCCTCCTTAGTGCCCGTCACCCAGTTACCTCATCCTCCCATCACTCCCCTCCAGCAACCCTGTTTGTTTCCCAGAGCTAGGAGTCTCTCATGGTTTGTCTTCCTCTATGATTTTTTTCCCACACAGTTTTCCTCCTTCCCTTATGGTCACTTTCACTATTTCTTATATTCTGCATATGAGTAAAACCATATGATTGTCCTTCTCTGATTGACTTATTTCACTCAGCATAATACCCTCCAGTTCCATCCACGTCAATATAAATGGTGGGTATTCATCCTGTCTGATGGCTGAGTAATATTCCATTCTATATATACACCACATCTTCTTTATCCATTATCCTGTCAGAGGATATACAGCTCTTTCCACAGTTTGGCTATTTGGACACTGCTGCTATGACCATTGAGGAGCAGGTGTCCTATTGTTTCACTACATCTGTATCTTTGGGATAAATACCCAGTAGTGCAATTGTTGAGTCGTAGGGTAGCTCTATTTTCAACTTTCTGAGGAACCTCTGTTTTCCACAGTGGCTGCACCAATTTGTATTCCCACCAGCAGTGTAAGAGGGTTCCCCTTTCTCCACATCCTTGCCAACATTTGTTGTTTTCTGTCTTATTAATTTTAGTCATTCTCACTAAAGTGGTATAAAGTGGTATCTCATGGTGGTTTTGTAGTTCCCTGATGGCAAGTGACGGGAGTATTTTTTCGTATGCCTACTGGCCATGTGTAGGTCGTCTTTGGAGAAATTACTGTTGATGTCTTTTGCCCATTTCATGACTGGATTGTTTGTTTTTTGGGGGTGTGGAGATTGATACATTCTTTTTTTTTAAGATTTTATTTATTCATGAGAGACACAGAGACAGAGAGACAGAGACATAGGCAGAGGGAGAAGCAGGCTCCTTGCAGGGAGCCCAATGTGGGACTCGATCCCGGGTCTCCAGGATCACGCCCTAGGCTGAAGGTGGTGCTAAACTGCTGAGTCAGGCTGCCCATAACATGTTCTTTATAGATCTTGGATACTAGCCCTTTCTCTGATATGTCATTTGCAGATATCTTCTTCCATTCTGTAGGTTGCCTTTTAGTTTTGTTTCTTTTGCTGTGCAGAAGCTTTTTATCTTGATGAAGTCCCAATAATTCATTTCTTTTGTTTCCTGCTGTTAGAGATGTGTCTTGCAAGAAGTGCTGTGGCCGAGGTTCAAAAGCGTTGCTGCCTGTGTTCTCTAGGATTTTGACGAATTTCTGTCTCACATTTAGATCTTTCATCCATTTTGAGTTTATCTTCATATGTGGTGTAAGAGAATGGTCATTCTTTTGCATGTGGCTTTCCAATTTTCCCAGCACCATTTTGTGGAAGAGACTTTTTTTCCATTGGATATTCTTTCCTGCTTTGTCAAAGATGAGTAGACCATAGAGTTGAGGGTCCATTCCTGGGTTTTCTATTCTGTTCCATTGATCTACATGTCTGTTTTTGTGCCAGTACCATGCTATCTTGATGATCACAGCTTTGTAGTACAACTTGAAGTCCAGTATTGTGATGCCCCCAGCATTGGTTTTCTTTTTCAACATTCCTCTGGCTATTCAGGGTCTTTTCTGGTTCCATACAAATCTTAGGATTATTTATTATTTATTCCTTGGTTAGGTTTACTCCTAGGTATCTTATGGGTTTTGGTGCAATTGTAAATGGGATCAATTCCTTAATTTCTCTTTCTTCAGTCTCATTATTAGAAATGCAACTGATTTCTGTGCATTGATTTTTGTGTCCTGCCATATAGCTGATTTGCTGTGAGTTCTAGCAATTTTGGGGTGAAGTCCGTTAGGTTCTCCATATCATGTAATCTGTGAAGAGTGAGAGTTTGACTTCTTTGCCAGTTTCAATGCCTTTTATTTCTTTGTGTCATCTTATTGCTGAGACTAGGACTTTTAGTACTATAGTGAACAACAGTGGTGAGAATGGGCATCCCTGTCATGTTCCTGACCTTAAGAGAAGAGCTCTCAGGTTTTCCCCACTGAGAATGATATCTGCTGTGGGCTATTATGATATTGAAATATGTTCCCTCCATCCCTACACTTTGAGGAGCTTTAATCAAGAAAGGATGCTGTATTTTGTCAAATGGTTTTTCTACATCAAGTGAGAGGATCATATGGTTCTAATCTTGTCTTTTATTAATGTGATCTATCACACTGATTTTTCAAATATTGAATCACCCTGGTATCCCAGAAATAAATCCCACTTGGTCCTAGTGAATAATCCTTTTAATGTACTGTTGGATCCTATTGACTAGTATCTTGGTGAGAATTTTTGCATCCCTGTTCATCAGGGACATTGGTCTATAATTCTCCTTTCTGATGGGATCTTTGGTTTTGGGATCCAGGGAATGCTGGCCTCATATGAGTTTGGAAGCTTTCCTTCCATTTCTATATTTTGGAACAGCTTCAGTAGAATAGGCATTATTTCTTATTTAAATGTTTGGTAGAATTCCTCTGGGAAGCCATCTGGTCCTGGATTCTTGTTTCTTGGGAGGTTTTTGATGACTACTTCAATTTCCTTGCTGGTTACGGGTCTGTTCAGGTTTTCTATTTCTTCCTGTTTCAGTGTTGGTAGTTTGTAAGTTTCCAGAAATACATCCATTTCTTCCGGATTGCCTAGTTTGTTGGCATATAGTTGCTAATAATATATTCTTAAAATCGTTTGTATTTCCTTGGTGTTGGTTGTGAGCTCCCCTTTCATTCCTGATTTTATTAATTTGTCTTTTTTCTTTTTAATAGGTATGGCTAGGAGTTTATTGATCTTATTCTTTCAAAGAACCAGATCCTAGTTTTGCCAATCTGTTCTGTTCTTCTGGTCTCTATTTCATTGAGTTCTGCTCTAATCTTTATTATCTCTCTTCTGCTTGGTTTAGGCTTTATTTGCTGTTCTTTCTCTAGCTCCTTTAGGTGTAAGGTGAGCTTGTTTTTCCAATTTTTTGAGACAGACTTGCATTGCAGTGTATTTCCCTCTTAGTTCCTTGCTGTATCCCAAAGGTTTTGAACAGTTGTGCATTCATTTTCATTAGTTTGCATGAATCTGTTTAATTCTTCTCTAATTTCCAGGTTGACCCATTCATTCTTTAATAGGATATTCTTTAACCTCCAAGTGTTTGAATTCCTTCCAAATTTCTTCTTGTGATTGGGTTCTAGTTTCAAAGCATTGTGGTCTGAAAATACGCAGGGGAAAATCCCAGTCTTTTGGTATCGGTTGAGACCTGATTTGTGACCCACTGTGTGGTTCTGGAGAAAGTTCCATGTGCAGTTGAGAAGAATGTGTATTCAGTTGCATTTGGATGGAAAGTTCTGTATGTATCTGTGAAATCCATTTGGTCCAGTTTGCCATTCAAGGCCCTTGTCTCTCTGGTAATGTTTCTGATTGGAAGATCTGTCTTTTGCCAAGAGTGCCATGCTGAAGTCTCCCACTATTAATGTATTTTTATCTATGTATTTATTTACTTTGGTTATTAATTGGTTGATGTAATTGGCTGCTCCCAAATTAGGGGTATAAATATCATGATTATTGGGTCTTCTTGTGGGATAGACTCTTTAAGTATGATATGGAGTCCCTCTTCATCTCCTCCTACAGTCTTTGGTATAAAATCTAATTTATCTATCTGAAGATTGCCACCCCAGCTTTCTTTTGAGGACCATTTGAATGGTACATGGTTCTCTACCCCCTCACTTTCAGTTTGGAGGTGTTCCTTAGGTCTAAAATGAGTCTCTTGTAGATAGCATATGGATGAGTCTTGTTTTTTTATCCAGTCTGATACCCTGCATCTTGATGAGATCATTTAGCCCATTCAGGTTCAGAGTAACTACTGAAAGATATGAATTTAGTGTTATCATATTACCTATACAGCCCCTGTTTCTGTGGATTGTTTCTTTGGGCTCCCTCTTTCTCTTACAGGGTCCCCCTTCATATTTTTTTGCAGAGACGGTTTGATGGTCACATATTCTTTGTTTCTGTATATCCTGGAAGCTCTTTATCTTTCCTTCCATTCTGAATGACAGCCTTGCTGGATAAAGTATTTTTGGCTGCATGTTCTTCTCATTTAGAAGAATATATCATGCCAGCCCTTTCTGGCATGCCAGGTCTCTGTTGATAGGTATGCTGTTAATTTGGCATTTCTCTCCATATAAACTTTATCTTAGACATTTTCAAGCTTCACTATTACACGTCAAGGTGTTTGATCGGGTTTTGATATTTTTTTGTTGGGGTGATACCCTCTATCTCTTGGATTTGAATGCCTATTTAGGGAACTAGATTCCAAGTTTAGGGAAGTTCTCAGCTATGATTTGTTCAAATACACTTTGTCATTCTCTCTCTCTCTACCTCTTCTGGCATCCCAATAAGACAAATACTATTACTTCTTATGCCATCATTTATTTCCTGAAGCCTTTCCTCATTTTCTCTTTGTTCCTCAGCTTCCTTCCTTTCCATCAACTTGTCTTCTATGTCACTCTCTCTTCCACCTCATTCACCCTAGCAGTTAGAGCATCCAATTTGGACTGCATTTAAGTTAAAGTATTTTTAATTTCAGCCTGATTAGAGATTCTCTTACTACAGAATTGAGATCTATAGTCCTAAAGCTTTTTTTCCACAGCCACAGTAATTTTATAATTGTACTTCTGAATTGTTATCTCTCACATCCCACTTAAATCCATATCAAGTAGGTTTGTGATAGTATTACTACGGTTCCTTCTTTTGTGGTGACTTTTTCCTTCTAGTCATTTTGTCCAGTGCAGAATGGCTGTATGAGCAAGCAGAGTCAAAAATATCAGCCACAACCTAATATACCCTAGACAATTCCAGAGAGGTCAGAGACTAGAAAATAAAAAATAGGGCACAATAAAACAAAAGGACCATGAAAGTGAAAATTTTTTAAAATAGTGAGAATTAAAAAAAAAAAGAAAACAGTGGGAGGAAGTGGTGGTGGAGAGAGAATATAGTCTCACAGAGTGGACCTAGAGGGTGATCCTCTTGGTACTAGGTGTATTTTGTTCTGTATGTTAGAAGATGCTGAATTCCAAATTTATATAACCAGCAAAACTTTTATATAGAGATCCAACATCGATCACAAAAACAGAAACAAGATAAAAGAGGGGGGCAGAAGGGACACCTGGGTGGCTCAGTGGTTGAGCATCTGCCTTTGGCTCAGGGCATGATCCTGGAGTCCTGGGATCGAGTCCCGCATTGCACTCTCTGCATGGAGCCTGCTTCTCCCTCTGCCTATGTCTCTGCCTCTCATGAATAAATAAATAAAATTTTTAAAAAGGGGGTTAGAATGGGAAGGAATAGAGAATATAGTCTCACAGAATGAACCAACCTGGTGTTCTAGGTGTATCTTGGTCCATGAGTTAGAAGGTACTAACATCCACCATTACAAAACAAGACAAAAAATAAGAACCAAAAATCTATAACTCTTGTATCTACCAAAATTAAATTGAACACGTTGAAAGGAATCCAAAAAATGAAGAATATATCTAAGACATGTAACTGTAGAAATATTAAAGTCAAAAAGGAAAAAGCTTAAAAACAAAGAGTTGGTAAAATATTGTAGTTAAGGCAAGAAAAGAGAAAAAATACTGGAAATTTTTAACCTGAGAGATAAACAAATCATAAGGAAAAACCTTCGAGATCTATATACTATTTTCTCTTATCCCTGGAGCTTTCCAGTGCTGCTTGGTCAATAAACTTGGTCTTCCTTTGTTCTTCCAGCAGCTCTTCTGGAGGAGAACCTGCTGCACTGATTCTCAAGGGTCTGTGCCTGGGCAGAGATGCCCTACTCCTGGCCAGGTGGTCGGCTAAGTGCAAAGCTGTCTGTCCTGTGATTCCTTTGTTCCCTAGAGGCTAACCTTCTTCCAGCTCAAAAACGAAAAAACTAAAAAATGGTGGCAGTCAGATCTCCAGCCTGGGAGCCAAAAGCTCCCTGCATGTACCGAATTACAGTCTCTCTGTGCCCACTGGCCTAGATCCTCCTGGAGGCAGGCACCGGGGCACTGATCTGCACCAACTGAAGGGTGCCCAGCAGCAGTAGAGTTCTTGCCATCATGTGCCCTCCCCAGTTCTGCCTGTCCTGGAGGGAATGGACCCTTAGAGGGAGGGCCTTGTGCCCCTGGACCTGCACTCCTGGGGTCTGCCTCTCCCAAAGGGAGCAGAGGACATCTTACCTCTGTCCATCGCCAGGCTGTAGGGTAAAGAGAGCTCAGGTGCTGGCATGAGTAACTGGCAGGCTTCTCCCGGATGCTCTAGCAGGGTTGCTGTGTTCCAGCCCTTTACTGTTATCCGACTGTAGTTTGCAGTGAGCTTTTTCCCTGGCACCTCTATTCTTATTGTGTCACTGGGAATATTGAAACTTTGCTGCCCTTCCTGCGATTCTGCGCTGTTTCCCCACTGAACACTCTTCAGTCAGGGATTCTAAAGTTCCTGATTATCAGCTCTGCTGCCTTCCTGCCCTGGCTTCCCGCCCCTCCCCTCCCTCACCTTCCTCTTTGCCACCATTCTTCCTTGTCAGAAGTGATAATTTTTCCCTCTGTAGCATTCCAGCTGTTCTCTTTACATATCAGGTTGGATTCATAGGTGTTCAGGATGTTTTGAAAATTAGGTAAGTTTGGGGGACCAGATGAATCAAGGACCCCTACCCTTCTGCCATCTTGCCTCTTTGTATAGTTTTCTTAGTGGTTGCTCTGGGTATTATAATACACACATGTCTTTATCATAGTGTGTCAGTATATTACCATTTGGAATGAAGTGTGAAAATGCTGTTTTTGTTTAGGTCCCATTACTTTTCCCACTTTTAAACATCATTGTCTAGAGTATAAGATGATATAACTTTTGCTTATGTAATTTTAAAAACTGAATGATAGGTAGAAGGATGGCCTGCTTTATGTCATATTTGTGCTCTTTTCATGTTTTTTTTTTTTTTTTCCCTTCCTGATGCTCAGTATTTCTTTTATTATTTTCTCTGTCTGAATAACTTTCTCAGTTTAGCCATTTTTTAAGGTCAGGTCAGCAAGCAACAAAGTCTTAAAGTTTTCTTTCATCTGGTAATGTGTTAATTTTGCCTTCATTTTTGAAGGATAGTTTTGGCAGATACTCAGTTTGCAGTTAAGTCTTCTTTTACAAATTGGAAGAAAAATGTTGTGCCACCTCCTTGTGATGAACTCAATAATTTCTTGAGAAATCTGTTATTTGAATTGGTCACTCCCTAGGGGTAATGAGTCATTTCTCTGGGGTTGCTTTTAAGTTTTTTTCTTTAGATTTCAGAATTTTAATGATGTTTTAATGTGGATTTCTTAGGATTTATTTTATTTGGTGTTCATTTGGCTTCTTGAATCTATTTTTTTAGTTCTGTAACTTCCCCCTTGAACTTTGGTGTAACTTCTGTGTTGTTTTTTTTTTTTTTAATTCTTGAGATCTTGTAACTTTTTTCATTTGTTTCAAGAGAACTTGTGATTGCTTGAGGCATTTCTTTAATGGCTGCTTTAATATCCCTGTCAGTTCCAATATCCTACTCATCTCACTGTTGGTATCGATTGTCTTTTCTCATTTAAGTTTTGATATCCTGGTTCTTGGTATGATTAGTAATTTTCTATTGCATTCTGCACCTTTAGCTGTTAAGACTCTGGATCATACTTAAAACTGACTTTAGCAGGCAGTCACCCTGTTTTTAGGTTAGTTCCCAGATTGCAACCTATATTTTGCAGGTGGTTCTTAACCCAATGACAGTGTAGCTTTCAGAGCTCTTGCAATGCTATTTAGGTTTACTTGGCTTATTTGGTACCATTGTTCTTTCCACCTTTTCATGCTGGGATTGGGAGCGTGGAAGGGGTTTCCCTAAAACAGGCTGCTTGGTGTCTCTAGATAGGGGAAAGGATGCTCTGGCTCAAAAGGGGGAGCAAAGGTTTCGCAGGTGGAGCTGCTAATATTCCAGTGCCTCCTGGCAACCTGTTGTCTGCGAGAAGGGAGATGGGTCTCTCCTTGGGCTGGGCAGTGTAGCAGGGATGGCCTTCCTGGTGTGACCCATCTGCTAAGTGTTTTTCATCTAGATAGAAAGTCTCAGGTCTCTGGGGATAAAGAACAGTTCCTAGAACAGGTGTGTCTGTGGCAGGACCCTCCCAGTCTGTGTTGGGTCTGGTGAGGGTGGGGAGTCTCAGCCCTGTGAGACTAAAAAGCACTTCCCTTAATCATTCCCACCTGCTGGTGCTGCTGGACTCACAGTGTTGTCAGCAGGACTTTTGTTCCATCTGGGGAGGAATGGACCTACCTGGGCTGTCTTTTGCTAGTTTGGGAGCCAGAAAATGCTGGGCCACTTTGCACCTTGTGATTCTTACACCTCCCCTCCCCCCCAACCCCATAGAACATTCTCCAGGAGATACAGCTAATTCCCTTCTCCTGGAGTATGAACTGGACCCACTGATTACTTCTAACGAATAGGGTATGGAAAGAGTGAAAATGGGAAGTTTACAGTGGAAAGTCCTGGCAGATACCAGTTTTACCAAGTGATCAAGGTTACATTACCATGAATAAATCTGGTTAGTATGTACCATTTGACAATATAGTAAGGATACTTCACTTCTGTGGTATTCTACAAAGTTGGTAATGCAAATCTAATAATGAGAAAATAGATAATCCCAAATTATGAGGTTCTATAAAATACTTGAGCTCTCTGTCAAGGTTATAGATGACAAAGACTGACAGAGGAACTGTTACAGATTGGAGGAGACTAAAGACACATGAGGACAAATGCAATATAGGATCCTAGCCTGGATCCTAGATCACAAAAAGGACAATTATGGAAAATCTGAACAGTTCCTAATAGTGTCCTAAAGTTAATGTCTTAGCTCTGATAACACTATGATAAGATATTAATATTAGGAGAAAAAATGTAGTTCCCAGTCGGCCCTTGACATTCTCCCGTAAGCAGCAGACTACTAACCTGTATACTTACTACTGTCCTGGACATGGTATTTTCCCCCAGTTTCTAAGTCATGAGTGTATGGAATTAGTTTGGTGCTTAAACTGCCCCAGACTTGGACAGTGGGTAGGAAACCCTTCAGACCGGCTCCTGTGGCCCCAGTGTCATGTTCCATCATGTTTCTCAACACTTCCTCACTTTCTGGTATTACCAGACATTCAGGATCCCCTCATACCTACCCTGCCTTAACCTTGAAGCTGCCATTAACCCAGGAAGCCAGGATTTCCACAAAAGAAAACAGTGCTAGACTCAGATCTGCACACTGGATGTGTGGATGCCCATGGGGCCGCCCTTGCTTCTTGGTCTTGTAGCAGAGGTTAGAAAATACACACAAATACATCTGCCCATACAGGTCCACGCACACACGTGAGCACATATGCACTTAGGAATCTCATGTTCACATACGTACTTCATCACAATGGCTCACAGGATTATTTTCTTGCTTTGCCCCAATGTATATTTGTATGACTTTGCTTCCTTGGTGAGAACCCTGTCTCACTACAGCATAGCCCCATGTATGCCTGTGCTCATTCCTCTGATGCAGGAGATTGCTCCAGAACTGCTTCACCATCATGCTACAGAAAATACACTGAAGGGTGAGGGATGTTTGTTTTTTGTCATCCTAAGAAAACTAGGATAGTAAACCCTGCCCAAATCCTCTGTGCATTATTCCCCTTCTTACACGAAAGGCAACAAACTATATATGGTTTGGCACTTTGCTCTTTTTACTTAAAACATTTCTTAAAAATAATTCCATGACATTTCGTTGGTATCTTCATTTTTTTTTCTCGCATTTTACTCCATCGTATGTACCTGTTTATTCAATTTCCTGTGCTTAGTCAAGCAGTTTTCAGAATTTGGAACTAGAAAGCATGCTATAAAAATAACTATGCATGTGTGTATTCATTCATACACTTGTCAGTGACTCTCCAGGACACATTTTCAGAAATGTGCTTGTTGTGGCAATGGGCAGGTGTACATATAGTCTTGTTACCCTAAATATTGCCAGGTTCACCTATATAAGGCTTATGCCATTTTGCATTCCTGCCAACAGTGTATGAAAATGCATTTTCCTGCAGCCCTACCAGGCAGAGTACTGTCCAGCTTTTGAGTTTTCATCAAGCTGAGTGAAATAATTTGAGTGTAGTTGTAGTTTGCATTTATCTTATCATGAGTGAAGCTCAGCAGCTTCTCAATATACCTCTTTTGGTAAACTGATCAGGTCTTTTGTCCACTTTCTTTGGCATTTCTGGTCTTTTGATTTTTTGAAAGTCTGTTAAATGACCTTTTATTTGTGAAATACGTTGACATTTGTTTTTTGATATATATATTTTTTGCCATGTAAAATTTTGGTTATTTTATTTGGGGGGTATTAATTTTTTATTGCCTCAGGGCCCGGGGAAAATGACTGTGGGGACCATTCTGTGCCCCAGGCAAAGGGACAAGGCCAGCCCTGGGCTGGGCACAAAGCAAGCTAAAGGGACAGTACCTTGGGCTGGGTGGAAAGACAGGTGCTCTAGCTCCTTAGCCCCTGTCTGGTGGACTAGGGAGGGTTGTGGAAGAAAGGCCCGGAGTCCTCAGGTGGAATCACTGGTGTGTGGCTAATAGGATGCAGGGTTGGTGGTTCAGAAAGATGCCCTCACTAGCATTACTGGAGGACCTAAGAAAGGGTGATGATGAAGGCCCTCCCCCCACACAGGGCCAGAGTCCAGAACAAATAGACCATGACCCTCTATGTATCCTGAGGGTTAGGACCACAGGATTCTTGACAGCTGAATAAATGAGGGTGTATGGTTGGTGTTCATCTTTATAAAGGAGCAGTTTATTAAACAGACCTGGGTGTGGAGGAAGGCTTGGAAATCAGGTGTGTCCAACTCACTCCCTGACAACCACCGCCCCCGCCCCCCCCCCCCCCCCCCCCCCCCCCAGGCCGCCAAGAGGAACAGTGTTCTTCCTGCTTTCTGCTTCAGGAAAGCATAGCACTGCCCAGTGCTTCCTGCTGGCTTCACATAAAGGTCATGACCTTTTATGGTGGGGGTTCAGGGCAAGTAGGAATTTGGGGGGGAGGGGCTGGTCCATAGGGCCAAGTGTTATGAACTAAATTTTCTAACAAAAGTTGATAATGAAGCCCTTTCCTGATGTGACAGTATTTGGGTACAGGACCTAAGGCAGTACTGAAAGATAAAGGATGTTGGAAAAGTGGAGCCCTGATCTTACAAGAGTAAGGACACCAGAGTTCACTTGCTCTCTAGCACACATGCAAGGGAACAGCTACGCAAGGAGAATGTGCCACCTGCCAGGCAGGGGTCAGTAGATCAGGGTGATCGTGGGCTTGCAGTCCCAGGTTTTGTTATGGCAGCCCTGGCAAAAGAACACATACTAAGTATGACAAACTGTGGAGATGGTTTTAGACCTGGGTGATGGGTAGAGGGTGGGAAGAGTCTTGAGGTACTTGCTGGAGAAAGCCAAGGTTGCCTCAAAGAGGCCATGGTAGGAACAGGAAGATTAGAAATTCTGCTGTGACCTCAGACAGAAATGTGGAAGGTTACTGGAAATTGAAGGAAAGGCTGTCCTGATTATGAGGCAGTGAAAACGTGGCCGGGTTGTGCTCCATTGTTTAGTAGAGGGTAGAAGTCTGAGGTGACAAGTGACCACTTCTTAGCTGAGATGTCTAAGCAAGGGGTTGAAAGGTATACCTGTGTCTTATTGCTTCTCATAGAAATATGTGAGGAGGGAGGTAAATCGAAGGAACTGTTGAGCAAAAAGGAGCCAGAGCTTGAAGATTTGGGGAATTCTTAGCTCATTCCTATTGCGACAATGAGAAGGTATGTTCTGGAGAGAACACCAGTGGTGTTGCTGGACACTCGTTTGATAGATTAGTTTGGAACCAGTTAATGCTCAGTGGAAACTACAAGCCTGAACTAAGGATGGTACAGATAGGACACAGCATAGGCTGGCTGTAAGACCTCTTAGTGAGTAGCACCACAGAAGAGTTGTGAGTCCAACAGGAAATAGAGCAGTAGGTCTGCCATTCCCATGGTGGGCCCGGGGGGTGAATGCGTCCATGGTCTCAGGGGGCTGTACACTGCTGCTGCCCAGCAGGACCATAGGGCAAAGCATCCAACGAGACATTATTATCAAGCCCTAAAATCTAATAGAATTTGCCTCCTAGGCCATAGACATGTTCAGGGGACCCATCTTTTCTTCTTCCCCCTTGTGGAAAGGGAATGCAAATTCTACATCTGTGGTAACTTGTCTAGTTCACAGCTAGAGAGAACTGTGTCTCAGGATGAAACCTATTCCTAGCCTCACCCACACTTGATTTACATAACATTTTGGACAGAGTCAGTGCTGGGATAGGTCAACACTTTGGGAGCTGTTAAGAACATACCCTGAAGAAGAATGAATTTGGGGCCCCAGGGGTTGAGTTTTCCAAATTCATATGTTGAAGTCAACCCACATATGACCTCATTTGGTGACAGAGTGGGGTCCTAATCCAGTAAGGCTGGTGTCCTTGGAGGAGGAGGGGGAGACACCAGGAAAGTGCATATACGGAGGCCATGTGAGGACACAGTATGGGTGCAGGCATCTGCCAGCCGAGGACAGAGGCTTCAGTAGAAACCAACATGCATAAATTGACTTGGACTTCTAGTGCCAAGAACTGTGAGAAATTGTTCTTCAGCCATCAAATTTGTGGTGTTTCATTATGGCAGCCCTGGCAAATTAAGACACATTGCTAGCACAGAACATAAACCATGAATCGACTGTCTTTCAAGCACTGAAAGAATACATTTTTTCCCTCTACTGCATTTGAGGGAAGTGAAACATTTCCTAGTGCTTCCTGCCACCTTCACACTCATGAGGAAAGGAAAGATTAGGAGAACAGCTTTGAGGTGGGAAGCGATGGCTGGACTTGGTCCTCCTGTGTCTGTGAAGGTGAGACTTCTGGCTAAAGCCCCGGCCGCACTCCCTGCACACATACGGCTTCTCTCCTGAGTGGGTGCGCTGGTGTCTGATAAGGGCCGACCTGAAGCCGAAGCCTCGCCCGCACTCACCGCATACACATGGCTTGCCCCCTGAGTGTGATCTCTGGTCAGAGGTGATGTGAGACTTCTGGCTGAGTCCTTGCTCACACACTCCGTACACATCAGCCCCTTCCTCTAAGTGTGTCCTCTGGTGTCTGGTGAGGAGGGACTTGAAGCCAAAGGTGCGCCCACACTCTGGACACAGGTAAGGCCTCTCCCCTGTGTGCGTCCTTTGGTGTCTGATGAGGGTAACCTTCTGACCAAAGCCACGCCCACACTCCGGGCACAGGTAAGGCCTCTCCCCTGTGTGTGTTCTCTGGTGTCCCATGAGGGAGACCTTCTGGCTAAAGCCACGCCCACACTCTGGACAGAGGTAAGGCTTCTCCCCCGTGTGTGTCCTCTGGTGTCTGACGAGGGTGACCTTCTGGCGAAAGCTGTGCCCACACTCAGCACAGACGTAAGGCTTCTCCCCGGAGTGTGTGACTTGATGACTGAGGAGCAGCGCCTGCTGCCTGAAGCCACGTCCACACTCAAGGCACAAAAAGGGCTTTTCCCCCGAATGTGAGCTGCGGTGTTGAAGGAGTGATGCCTTCTGGCAAAAGCCTCTCCCGCACTCAGGACACACAAAGGGCTTCTCCTGCAAGTGTGTCCTCTGGTGCAGGATGAGGGCGATCTTTTGGCGAAAGCCTCGCCCACATTCCTGACATTCAAAGGGCCTCTCCCCGGAATGTATCCTCTTGTGGTTGGTGAGTGAGGACGTGTACCTGAAGTGGCGCCCACACTCCCCGCACATGTAAGGCTTCTCCCCTGAGTGTTTCCTCTGGTGGATGGCGAGGGAGGACTTTCGGCCAAAGCCTCGCCCACATTCCCTACAGCTGTAAGGTTTCTCCCCTGAGTGTGTCCTTTGGTGCTTGGTGAGGTCTGACTTCTGACAGAAGCCTTTGCCACACTCAGGGCACACGTGA
This sequence comes from Canis lupus dingo, assembly GCF_003254725.2. NCBI lineage: Eukaryota > Metazoa > Chordata > Mammalia > Carnivora > Canidae > Canis > Canis lupus. The sequence goes on from NC_064243.1 coordinate 97,984,518, forward strand.
TGCTTCTGGAGGTTCAAGAGGCTAGATTTGGGACCAAGTGCCAGTCGGTATTTTCCACACATGGCTGCTTCAGATGCCTCCTCAGGACACCTAACTCTCTCAATTTCCACCCAGTCTACTGGCCGACCCTGAGCAGGTCTGAAGAGCACCCTGGAAACCCCACTCAGCTGGAGTCTCCCTTCCCTCTCTCCATCATCTGCTTGTTCACTTGAGCAGCTTGGGATGGGGCTTTCTGTGTAGGAGCTTGGGAAGATCCGAGGAAGGTGACCACACAGCACATACTGTTGGAGGAACCGTGGACCAGGAAAGGTCACTGGGCATGAGTGGCCACGTGGCTGGAATTCTGGCCCTGGTTCTGCTAGAAAGAAGATGTTGGTCAGAATGGTTGGTTCCACCTGCCCAGTGGTCATTCCTTAGCTGTTCCCGCAACCCAGACTTCCTTTACAGTCCCACCTTTCCTCCCTCGCTGACACTCATGCATATCTTAGCACAGAAGACACATGTGATGAGCCAGTTCCAAACAAACACCAGCCCAGCAAGAAAGCATCAAGAGCAGCCTGGCCCTATGAATCACTGCTGTTGGTTACACACGTCCCCTAGTACAGCTGTGCAAGCCAGAGTCAGCAAAGTGATGCAAGTGTTCTCCACAGCTAGGTGCTTCTGCTGAAAAACTACATGACTCATGGGGGAGGCAGAGCAAGACAGTGGAGTAAGAGGACCTGAATCACACCCAGGCCTAGGTTTACAACTAGGTACCACTCACGTCTTACTTAGTCTGTAACCCAGGGAGTGAGCTAAAGACTGGCAGAACAGACTCCAGCACTGAATGCAGAGAAGCTGCATCAGAGAGGTTATGGAAAGCGGAAACCACAGTTGGAAGGTGCTCGAAGCGGGGAGCTGTGGTCACAGAGGAGAAAGCACCATGGAGCCCACACAGAGCAAACAAATCCCCAGCATGTTGGGCCTTGAAAACCAGAGGGGCTGAGTTCCATGAGTTTGTGTAACCAGTGGGATTTAGAGCTCTAAATGTCAGCCACTCAGCGCTGGGTGGTGAGTAAGCCAGGGCCTGCCCTAACATGACAGCAGCCTGAGAAGCAGCATAGAAGCGACAGCCTGCACGAGGGGAGGGAGATCGGCTTCTACTGATCCTGGAGCATATTGGGGGACTCTGGGAACAAGGGAGTGGGCAGGTGCGCTGCTCCTGCTCCGGCCCCCGTGGCAGAAACACAGCCACCTTTTGGGAATGGGAGCACAGACATTTGCTGCTTTTCCTGCCACACCAAGTTCACTAGCCCCAGGCCTGGGCTGAGCAGAACTTCTGTGGCCACTGCGCTTCTTCAGGGGGTCTGGTTTTGTACTGGCAGCTCCTGCATAGGCCTTGCCCAGTTGCTGCACACCCCAGGCACTGGACCCCTGGCTGTCGCCTTGCTTTGGGGGAATCAACCTACAACTAGTGGCCCAGTGCAAGTTGTGCTGACCTTGTGCATCCTATGTCCAGCCACCACAGGTTCCCCAGGTGCCCTCTGTTGGTACCTCAGCTGCTTGAGCTTCCCCCAGGCCACTGCCGCTAATGTACGCCACACCCCTGGCCACTACCACACTGTGGGGAAATCTGCCCTAGGACTAGTGACTCCATGCAAATTAGGTTGCCACCATCCCACCCCTGAGCCCTCCTATGGTCATTCCCTTTCAAAGCCAGCCTGCCTGGGTCTCCCTAACACCACAGACAGCAAGCACATCCTACAGCAGGCAGAGTCAGTGCAGAAGTCTGGACTGAAAGGAAAAGCTATTCAGACGCTAATAGCAGGGTGCAGGTAACACACACAGACACCTCTGAAGCGCCAGGTCCTGGTGAACAGGGAACACTGCAGGACCTTTTCTTCATAGAAGCACTACTTTCAAGAGGAGATGCAGCTGAGTTTCCTAACACGTAGAAACAGAAACAAAATGAGGAGACCAAGGAGTATGTCCCAAGTGAAAGACCATAATAAAACCACAGCAGGAGAGTAGCCTAATAGAGAATTTAAAGTAATGACCATAAGGACACTACTGGATGGAAAAAAACTGGTTATTAGTGAGACCCTTAACACAGAGATGACATACCAGAGATGAGAACTCAAATGAAACTAAGAATACAATGGATGGAATAAATAGGCTACAGGACAGAGAGTAATGTATTAGTGATCTGGAAGATAGAGGAATATAAAGCAGTCAAGCTGAGCAGATGAGAGAAAAACACTACATAAGAGAACAGACTTAGGGACCTCCATGACTCCCTCAAACATAGTAACTATTTGCATCTACATAGGGATCTCAGAAGAGGCAGGGAAGAAAATGTATTTGAAGAAATAATAGCTCCAAGTTTCCCAAATCTAGGAAGGGAAACATTCAGATTCAGGAGGCACAGAGAACCCCCAACAAGATCAACCCACGGAGATTAACTCCAAGACACATAGGAATCAAACTGACAATTTAAAGGGTGCAAGAAAATGTGCATACACAGAGAAACCCCATTAAGGCTATTAGATTTTGTAAGCCAGATGGGAGTGGCATTATATATTCAAAGTGCTGAAAGGGAAACCTCTGCAGCCAAGAATACTTTATATCCAGCAAAACCATCATTCAGGATAGGAGGAAGAAAGAGTTTCCCAGATCAAATCTACAGGAGTCTGTGACCACCAAACTAACTGTAGAAGAAAGATGAAAGGGAACACTTTTCAATGGAAAGATAAGGGAGAGTATGAAAAAGTACAAAAAAAATAATGGATGTAAATTAAGATACCATACACCTAAAACATGGAAGGGAGGGGAGGAGTAAGGAATGAGTTCAACACTGAGTGACCATTAGCTTAAAACAGACTGCCATATGCAGAAGATGTTCTATATAATCAAGTGGTAACCACAAATCAAGAAACAGATAAGCAATACATAAAGAGTAAAGAACCCAGGTATATCACTAAAGAAAACCAACAAGCTGTGAAAGAGAAGAATCAGAAAAAAAGCTATAAATACAACCACAAAACAAGTAACAAAATGGCAATACGTATGTATCAGTAATTACTCTCTTTCCTTTTTTTTTTAATTTTTATTTATGATAGTCACAGAGAGAGAGAGAGAGAGGCAGAGACACAGGCAGAGGAAGAAGCAGGCTCCATGCACCGGGAGCCCGACGTGGGATTCGATCCCGGATCTCCAGGATCGCGCCCTGGGCCAAAGGCAGGCGCTAAACCGCTGCGCCACCCAGGGATCCCCAGTAATTACTTTCAATGTAAAATGGACTACATGCTCCACTCACAAGACATAGCATGACACAGTAAATAAACCAAGACCCATTTATATGCTGCCTTGCAGAGACTCCTCTCAGACCTAAAGACACATGAAGATTGAAAGTGAGGGGATGGAGAACATCGTACAAATAGACGTCAAAAGAAGCTGGAGTAGCAGTACTTCTATCAGACAAAGCAGACTATAAAAGTCTGTAAAAAGAGTCAAAGAAGGATACTATAGAATCGAGAAGATATAACAATTGTAAATAGTTGTGTACCCAACATGGCAGCACCCAAATATTTAAAACAGTTAAGAACAAACACGAAGGAACTATTTGGTAGAAATAAAAAAATAATAGAGGGCTTTAACACATTAATGGATAGATCAAACAAAAACAAGGAAACCAATGGCTTTGAATGGCACGGGGAACAGATATAGTCAGAACATTCCATCCTAAAACAGCACAATACACACATTCTTTTTAAGGGCTCAGGAAACATTCTCCAGAACAGATCACATATTAGGCCACAAAACAAGCCTCAACAAATTAAAGACTGAAGTCATACTGTGCATCTCAGACCAAAACACCTTGAAACTAGAAATCAACCACAAGAAAAAATCTGGAAAGACTACAGATATATGAGGTTAAATAACATGCCACTAAACAAGGAGTTGGTCAGCTGAGAAACCAAAGAATACATTTAAAAGTACATGGAAACAAGTGAAAACAATGGTCCAAAACCTTTGGGAATGCAGCAAAAGCCGTTTTAAGAGAGAAGTATATACAATACAGGCCTATCTCAAGAAGCAGGAAAACTCTCAAACAACCTAACCTTATACCTTAAACCTTATACCTAACCTATATACTTAAAGGAGCTAAAAAAAAAAAAAAAAAAAAAAAAAAAAAAAAGACACCCAAAACCAGCAGAGGGAAAGAAATAATAAAGCTTAGAGCAGAAATAAATGATATAGAGACCCCTCCCCCCTAAAAACTCCCAAATCCCCAAAACAATAAAACAATGAAACCAGGATCTGGTTCTTTGAAAACATAAAATTGACAAACTCTTATTCAGGTTCAAATAAACCAACTCAGAAATGAAAGAGAAATAACAACCAACATCACAGAAATACAGTTAAGAAATTACAAAAAACTATATACTAACCAGTTATACAATCTAGAAGAAATGGATAAATTCCTAGGAACATATAACCTACCAAAACTGAAGCAAGAAGAAATATAAAACTTGAAGAAACCAATTAGCAGCAAGGAGATCGAATCAGCAATCAAAAAATTTCCAACAGGGATGCCTAGGTGGCTCAGCAGTTGAGGGTCTGCCTTGGGCTCAGGGCGTAACCTGGAGTCCTGGGATCAAGTCCCACATCGCCCTCTGCCTATGTCTCTGCCCCTCTCTCTTAATCTGTGTCTCATGAATAAATAAATAAAATCTTAAAAAAAAAAAAAAAAACTTCCAGCAAACAAAAGTCCAGGATCAGACAGCTTCCCTGGCAAATTCTACCAAAGATTTTTTTTTTTTTTAAGACTATTTATTTATTTTAGAGAGTACGTGAGAGGGATCCCTGGGTGGCGCAGCGGTTTAGCGCCTGCCTTTGGCCCAGGGCACGATCCTGGAGACCCGGGATCGAATCCCACATCAGGCTCCCGGTGCATGGAGCCTGCTTCTCCCTCTGCCTGTGTCTCTGCCTCTCTCTCTCTCTCTCTCTCTGTGACTATCATAAATAAATAAAAAATTAAAAAAAAAAAAAAAAAAAAAGAGAGTACGTGAGAGCACATAGAGGGAAAAGCAGACTTCCACTGATACAGGGCTTGATCCCAGGACCCCGAGATCATGACCTGAGACGAAGGCAGATGCTTAACCAGCTCAGCCACCCAGGCATCCCTCTACCAAAGATTTAAAGAGTAGTTAATATTCTTCTTAAATTCCTTCTATGAGACCACTATTATCCTGATACCAAAACCAGATAAAGACACCACCACAAAGAACTACAGGTCGATATCTCTAATGAACACAGATGCAAAAATCCTTCACAAAATACTAGCAAAGAGATTCCAACAATACATTTAAAAAAAAAAATCATTCACCCAGGATCAAGTGGGATTTATTTCTGGGGATGCAAAGGTGATTCAATAACTGGAAATCAACATGAAACATCACATCAATAAGAGAAAGAAAAACTGTATGATCATTTCCATAGACTCAGTAAAAGCATTTGTACAGCATCCATTCATAGTAAAAACCCTCAGCAAAGTAGGTTTAGAGAGAATATACTTCAACATAATAAAGGCCATACATGAAAAACCCACAGCTAACTTCATCCTCAATGGGGAGAAACCTGACTGCTTTCCCCCCTAAGGTCAAGAACAAAACAAGGATGTCTGTCTGCTCTAACCATTTTTTTTTTTTTTAAGATTTATTTATCTGAGAAGAAGAGAGCAAGGGCAAGAGAGAGCATGAGGAAGGAACCCAACATGGGGTTTGATTCCAGGATCCTGGGATCATGACCTGAACTGAAGGCAGACACTGACTGAACCATCCAGGCACCCCCCACCCCACTCTCACTTTTATTCACCATAATACTGGATGTACTAGACACAACAATTAGATAATATATAGAAAAAAAAGGTACCCAAACTGGTAAGGAGGAAGTAAAAATTTCACTATTTGCAGGTGACATGAGACTATATTTAGAAAATCATAAGGACTCTACCGGAAAGCTACAAGAACTGATAAAACAAAAACAAAAAAAACAACTGATAGATAAATTCAGTAAAGTTGTAGGATACAATATCAATGTGAAGAAATCTTTTGTATTTCTATACACTGATAATAAAGCAAGAGAAATTAAGAAAATCCAATTTACATCTGCCCCCCAAATAAGATACCTAGGAATAAGCCTAATCAAAGAGGTGAAAAACTTGTGGTGTGAAAACTATAAAACACCAATGAAAGATACTGAAGACAACATAAGGACATATGAAAGACCTGCATGCTTATAGATTGGAAGAACAAATATTAAAATGCCAATACTTACCCAAAGCAACCTACACATTTAATGCACTCCCTACCAAATACCAACAGCATTTTTCACAGAACTAGAGCAAACAATCTTAAAATCTATATGGGACCACAGAAGACTTTAAACTGACAAAGCAGTTTTGAAAAAGAAAAGCAGGGGATCCCTAGGTGGCTCAGCGGTTTGGTGCCTGCCTTTGGCCCAGGGTGTGATCCTGGAGTCCTGGGATCGAGTCCCGTGTTGGGCTCCCGGCATGGAGCCTGCTTCTCCCTCCTCCTGTGTCTCTGCCTCTCTCTCTCTCTCTCTATCATAAATAAATAAATCTTTAAAAAAAGAAAAAGAAAAGCAAAGTTGGAGGTATCATAATTCCAGACTTCAACTTATGTTACAAAAGTTGTAGTAATCAATACAGTATGGCACTGGCACAGAAACAGACACATAGATCAACAGAAAAGAATCCAGGACCTAGAGATAACCCCACAATTAAATGCTCAGTTAATCTTTGATAAAGGATTAAAGAATATCCAGTGGGATGTTCTCTTCAACAAATGGTGTTGGGAAAACTGATCAGCTATATGCAAAAGAATGAAACTAGACCACTTTCTTAGAACATATATAAAAATAAAATGGATTAAAGACCAAAATGTGAGACCTGAAGCCATAAAAAATCCTAGAAGACAGCATAGGCAGTAATGTCTGACATCAGCCAAAGCAACATTTTTATAGATATGTTTCCTGAGGCAAAATAAAAGCAACGATAAACTATTAGGACAACATCAAAATAAAAAGCTTCTGCAGAGTAAAAGAAACAATCAAACTAAAAGGCAGTCTACTGAATGGGGATATATATTGGCAAGTGACCTATGCAATAAAGGGAGAGAATCCAAAATATATAAAGAACTTCTAAAATTCAGCACCCAAAAAATGAATAATCCAATTAAAAATGGGCAGAAGACATGAACAGACATTTCTCCAAAGAAGATGGCCTAAAGACAGATGAAAAGATGCTCAACATCATTAATCATCAGGGAAATGCAAATCAAAACTATGATGAGATATCCCCTTACACCTGTCAGAATGGCTAAAATCAAAAACCCAAGAAACAATAGGTGTTGGCAAGGGTGTGCAGAAAAAGGAACCACCCACCCCTCTTGCACTGTTTGATGGGAATGCAAACTGGTGCTGCCACTGTAGAAAACAGTATGGAGGTTCCTCAAAATTGAAAACTAGAACTACCATCTGATCCAGCAACTGCACCACTAGGTATTTACCCAAAGAATACAAAAATACTGATTCAAGGGATACATGTGCCTCAATGTTTATTGCAGCATTATTTACAACAGAATTATGGAAACAGCCTGTTCATTGACAAATAAAAGGATAAAGATGTTGTGTTTTCACACACACACACACAAAATTGGGATATTATTCAGCAAAAAAAAGAATTAAAACTTGCCATTTGCAATGACATGGATGGAGCTAGGTATAATGCTAAGTGAAATATAAATCAGTGAGAAAAAGACAAATATTAATGTGATTTCACCTATGTGGAATTTAACAAATGCTCAAAGGAAAAAAAAGACAAACCAAGAAACATACTCTTAACTATAGAGAACTGATGGTTACCAGAAGGGAGGGGAGTAGGGGAATGGCATTAAATGGGTGATGGGGATTAAGGAGTGCACTTGTAATGAGCACAGGGTAACATATGGAATTGCTGAATCATTTCATTGTAAGCCTGAAATTAATATAATACTGTAAAATATATATATATATAATATTGTACATTAACTAAATGGAATTTAAATAAAATTTAAGTAACTGTGACTTGTTACAAATTTCTTTAGTGATTTTTTTTTTCCTACAAGAAAGGGATCAAATAACTAACCAGAGTGTTCTGTCTGCCTTGGCTTGCTTATACCCCTACTGGGTCATAAAGCCTTCCAGTGGAGGAAGCACTTTTGTGTGTCTTCCCAATTACATATGGTGGCTGATTTAAATATAGTTAAGTGTCACCTTTATGGAAATGATAGCTGGCCTGCTTACGGTTCTCCTTCTCCTTCTGTTCTTCCCACCAACCTCCCTCTTTAAAAAATAAAAACAATTTTTACCAACAAAATATAGTTAATCATAAAATTTTTCAGGATGAAAAAGAAAATTAAGCAGCATATAAACTGTTAAAATCTCCAACTGCTCTTGTGCTAATTGACTTTTTAGACGAGTAAATACTTCAGTAATTGTACATGAACTCAAAACTTTACAAAGCAAAGAGAAAAGATCAATGCCTAATGGTTCCTTAAAGAAAATTTTCCTTCTGCAGCTGCATTTGAGGAATGAAAAGTGTAGTTGTGTGTTAAGTGAATGGTCTTAGACATTGGCCCCTGAGAGAAGGCATGCCATGCATTCACTGCTTTTAAACAAGTTTCAGAATTCTGAGCCTTGGTCCACAGGTAAAAGGGATAGGTTTTCAACATTAATCAGAATTAATCCCTGGAAATCAGACAACTTTCATAACATACCATCTCTATGACTTATTATTTTGGTTTTATTTTTTATTTAAATTTAATTAACATGTAATGTATTACTAGTTTCAGAGGTAGAGGTCAATGATGTATCAGCCTTATAAAACACCCAGTGCTCATCACATCACCTGCCCTCCTTAATGTCCATCACCCAGTTACCCCATCCCCCACCTCCTTCCCCTCCAGAGACCCTCAGTTTGTTTCCTAGAGTTAAGAGTCTCTCTGATTTGGTCTTGTTTTATTTTTCCTGTCTTCCTGTATGATCCTCTGTTTTGTTTCTTAAATTCCACATGAGTGACATCATATGAAAACTGTCTCTTATTTCGCTTAGCATGACTTCTTAAGGTAAAAAGTTTAAATCACTGATCACAAACCTTCCTTCTCTTCTAATATAACCACTTTAGGCTATCAATGTCCCTGTAAACACACAGGGGCATTGCTGAAAAGAATTTTAAAAGACCTAGAGAGTGGGTTATAAGACTTGATATTGGTAAGGTGAGTTATCTGTAGATACACCAAAATATCAATAGTAAACACTATCTAGGTTTTCTTTGTCTTTCCTCCATCCCTCCCTCCCTGCCTCCTTTCCCCTTGCTTTCTTTCTTTTTTTTTTTTTTTTTTAATGAGAAGCTGACACTAAAATATAAGTGGAAATGCAAAGGATGTACACTACCCAAAGCAATCTTTAAAAAAACCAAAACCAAAAACCTGACAGAGAGGGAGAGACTTACACTATCTGACTTCAAGACAATGGTCCTACAGTAATATAGACTGTGGTTTAAGGACAGGCCTATTAATGAAAGAAACAGAACTGAAAATGTAAAACAGATCCACACTTAGCCAGCCAGTCATTGGATTTTCAACAAAGCAATTTAAGGAGGGGAAATCAGGTCATTTCAACAAAAAATGCTAGAGCCACTGGGTATCCATATGCATGAGAAAAATCTTGATTCCTGCCTCACACCATACACAAAAAATTACTTCAAGATGGGTCACAGACTTAGATGTAAAAGCTAAAACTTTACAGCATTTAGAAAATGTATTTTCATGATAATAAATTTTAAATAAAAATTAGACTTCCTCATCAAAATTAAACATCTGCTCATCAAAGGTAACTGTTAAAAAAATGAACAGAAAAGCTTCAGACTAAGAAAATTTTTGCAAAATGTGCATATGCCCAAGAACTACTGTCCAGAATTAATAAAGAACTCCCAAAATTCAACAATTTTAAATATGCAATAAACTGGAAACTGGAGAAAGATTTGAATGTATACTTCACAAAGTATATGATATATACATATGAATGATTAAAAAATACATAGAAAGTGCTCAACACTGACCCATCAAGGAAATGGAAATTAAAGCCCCTGTAAGATACCACTACATACCCATTACAGATACGATGAAAACTGTCAGGATGTGAGGCAAAGGAACTCTCAATGGTCACTTCTCATAAAACTGCATATATTGTAACCCTAGAACCCAGTGTATTAGGTTGAATGGTATCCACCAAAATTCATGTCTACCTAGAACATGTGAATGTAGACTTACTTTGAAATCAAGTCTTTGCAGATGTGATCAGGTTAAGAAGAGGTCACACAAGAAGAGGTCACACTAAATTAGGGTGAGCCTTTTTTTTTTTTTTAAGATTTTATTTACTTATTCATAGAGACACACAGAGAGAGAGGCAGAGACACAGGCAGAGGGAGAAGCAGGCTCCATGCTGGGAGCCGGACGTGGGACTCGATCCCAGGTCCCCAGGATCACACCCCGGGCTGCAGGCGATGCCAAACCGCTGCGCCACCAGGGCTGCCCTAGGGTGAGCCTTAATTCAACAACTGGCATCCTCACAAGGAGAAAAAGACTTGGATACAGAGATACATAGAAGGAAGAAGGCTATGTGATCACAAAGACATGGATTGGAATGACACAGCAACAAGCCAAGGAATGCTAAGGATTGCCAGCAACCGCCAGAAGCCAGGAGAGAGGTGAGGAACAGATCTCCCCCAGAATGTCCAGAAGGAACCAACCCTACCAACCAACCCTGGTCAACCCAGAAGGAATTCCAGCTTCTGAACTGTGATAGAATAGATTTCTTTTGTTTAAGCCTCTCAGTTTGTGGTAATTTGTTATAGGAATGCTAAGAAACTAAAACACCCAAACTTACTCTAGGTATTTATCCAAAGGAAATGAAAACATAGGTTCATGAAAACAAAACAAAAACATAGCATAAGAATACTAATAACAGCTTTTTCACAATAACTATGGACTAAAAGCCATCAAGGTGTCTACTGAGGAGAAAGGATAAATAGTCGTATATTTATATGATGGGATGCCACTCAGCATTAAAAAGGAACTGACTACTGATGGATGCAACAACATGGCTGAAGCTCAAAAACTATGTACTGAACAAAAGAAATCTACACAAAAGAGTACATATGATTATATTCACACAAAATTTTAGAGTGGGAAAAGTTAATCTACCATGAAATAAAATCAAGACCAGTGGCACCTCTGAGGAATAGGGTGGGGGTTTACTGGAATGGGTCAGAAGGGAGCTATCTGGGATGGTAATGATCTGTTTTTGATAGAGTTTGGGTTTTAGAGATGTATACATCATTTGGATTCATACACCAGCAAACATAAGACTTTGTATTTTCTCTAAGTAAATTCCACCCAAAAAGAACAAGTACACTACTCTAGGTAATTATACACATCTACCCACCACCTTTCATGGCACTCCCTTGCTGAGATGAACTACCAGGGACTGCCCTCTTAAAATGTGGTGTCTGAAGATGCTTAAGTGGACACACTAGACCTGAGTCCATAGGTCCCTGCTTGCCATCCACCCATATGAGCCAACTCAGGAGCAGACTCTCTTTCCTCTCACTTGTTAGAATGTCTTTGCCAGATCCATTCAGTGGTCAGATCAGATCTTTAGACACACTTATATCTGTCAATTACTCTTGAGGGATAGAGAGCATCTAAGGAGAAATGAACAAGGACATCCCAAATGACCTCACAAAATGACAGCAATAGCCACCCATAACCAGGACATCATAAGCTCTTTACCTACCCACAGAAAGAACAATAGTCTCTTTTCCAGGAAGAATAAAGTCTTGACACAGAGCTCTTACTCAGATATGCTCAGCTATCCAGCTCTCCCTAAGAGGAACTGCTTACACTAAACTTATCACTCTTACTAACCAAGGAGATCTTGCTAAAAAACTGTCAGAATGGCCAAAATAAAAAGTAGTGCTGATACCAGATGCAGGCAAGAAGATTGAGAAATGATTATTCAAACACTGCTAGTGGGGGGATCCCTGGGTGGCGCAGCGGTTTAGCACCTGCCTTTGGCCCAGGGCGCAATCCTGGAGACCCGGGATCGAATTCCACGTCAGGCTCCCGGTGCATGGGGCCTGCTTCTCCCTCTGCCTGTGTCTCTGCCTCTGTGTGTGTGTGACACTATCATAAATAAATAAATAAATAAATAAATAAATAAATAAATAAATAAATAAAAACCAACACTGCTAGTGGGAACTTAAATGGTATAACCATTCTAGACATGAGTATTCCACTTTTTTATAAAACTAAACATTTATTTACCATATGACTCAGCAACTGCATTCTTGAGCATTTATCCCAGAAATAAGACCTATGTTCACACAAAAACCTATATAGAAATGTGTAAGGCACCTTCATCTATAATAGCCAAAAACTGCAAACAATCCAAATGTCCTTCAGTGGGTGAATAGTTTAACAAACTGTAGTACATTAATACAAATATGACTCAGCAATATAAGGAATGAAGTATTGGTACGTGCTAGGTTTGGATGGATCTCAAGAGCACTACACTGAAAAGGCAATCCCAAATGTAACATACTATATGACTTCTTTTATATAACATTCTTGAAATGACAGAAATCATAAAGACAGAGAACAGATTAGTGGTTGCCAGAAGGTAGGAGAGGCGGGGAAGGGGTGGGTGGTTGAGGGAGTTGGCTGTCACTATAAAAAAGCAGCACAAGGCATCCCTGTGATGCAGCTGTTGTTCTGTATCTTTGAATATAGTGCAGTTACAGGAATTTAGATGGGATAAAATTTCATAGAACTAGATAAACACACACCCCATCACATGCACAAAAGAGCAAAGGGAAAACTGGTGAAATCTGAGTAAGATCACTGCATTGTGTTAACAAAAATACAGGGCTGGTTTAACAAGAAAAGAAATGTCATTTACCTCATATATGGAATTTAAGAATGAAAATAGATGAACATAGGGGAGGAAGGGGGGAAAAAAAGAGAAGCAAACCATAAGACACGCTTGACTACAGAGAACAAACAGGGCTGCTGGAGGGGAGGTAGGCAGGAGATGGGCTAGATGAGTGATGGGTATTAAGGAGGGCATTTGTTGTGATGACACCGGATGTTATACGTAAGTGATGAAAACAATACTATACTATATGTTAACACTATATGTTAACTAGCTAGATTTTAAACTTGAAACATTAAAAAAAATGACTGCACTTGTTGAGGTGAGCACAGGGTGATGTATGGAATTGCTTAATCACTACCCTGTACACTTGAATCTGTATGCTATAACACTGTATGTTAAATAAAATTAAAACTAAAACTTAAAAAAAAAAATCAAAGACTAAAAAAACCCCAGATATGATCATCTTAAAAGATGCCCAAAAAACATCTGGCAAAAATCCAACATCCATTCCCAATAAACTCTCAGAAAATAAAGAATAGAAATTTGTTGTGCTGATAAAGGGCAGCTATAAAACTTATACTTAGGAGAAAGCATTCCCCAAAAGATTAGGAACAAGGAAAGGATGTCCACTCTCACCATTTAAATTCATCATTGCACTGGATGTTCTCGCCTGTGCAATGAGGCAAGAAAAAAGAAAAATATACTGAATGTAAAGAAGTAAAACTTATTCACAAATAACACGATCATCTATGTAGAAAATGCTATAGAATTTTTGAAAAAAGCTATTAGGACTAAAAAGTAAGTTTTGGAAATTTATCAGATACAAGATCCTTAACCATAAGTTAAATGTATTTCTCTAAACTTTCAACAGTTACAAACTAAACTTGAAAATAGCTTAATTTAAGTAGTATCAAAAATATGAAATATAGAGGGATAAATCTGACCAGAGATGTAAAGATTTGTATAATAAAAAATTATAAAACAAGGCTGACAGAAATTAAAATGGAGAGATAAACAGTGTTCACATATTGGGTGATACAATGTTAATGATATTTAAAATGAGGTAGATTTAACTCAATCCAAATCAAAATCCCAGCAGGCTTTGTAAAGTTGCTGATTCTAAAATCAATATGGAAATATGAAGAATCTAGAATAATTAAAATAAACTAAAAAGGAAAAAATGTTGGAGATTTATACTGAGTTCCAGACTTAAAAAGCTACATTAATCAAGACCATGTGGTACAGACATCAAGACAAAGAGGGGCGCCTGGTGACTCAGTGGGTTAAGTGTCTGCTTTCAGCTCAGATCATGATCTTGGAGTTATGTGATCGAGCCCCTTACTGGCCCTCCCTGTTCAGCGGGGAGTCTACTTCTCCTTCTGCTCCTCACCCCATTCTGTCTCTCAAATAAATAAATCTAAAAAAAAAAAAAAAGAAAAAGGAGTGGAAAAAAAAAGTCCAGGGCGACCTAGGAGGCTCAGTCTTAACCGATTCGATTCGATTAAGCATCTGATTTTTTTTATATCAGCTCAGGTCTTGATCTCAGGGTCATGAATTCAAGCCCTGTGCCGGGCTCCACACTGGGCATGGAGCCAACTTAAAAAAAAAAAAAGAGAGTCCAAATATAGACCGCTTATACATTTGGTCAACTAGTTTACCACAAGGGTAAATAAGCAAATCAATAGAGAACAGCTTGGGCAGCCCCAGTGGCGCAGCGGTTTGGCGCCGCCTGCAACCTGGGGTGTGATCCTGGGGACCTGCTTCTCCCTCTGCCTCTCTGTCTCAATAAATAAATAAAATCTTTAAAAAAAATTAAAAAAAAAAAAGAACAGCTTGCCTTTACAGTAAATGGCGCTGGAAAATCTGGGTATTTGTATGCAAAACAAACAAATGTACTTAAATCCAGAGCTGGTACTAAGTATAAAAATTTACTCTAAATATGGAGCTAAATATAAAATAAAAATTATAACACTTTTAGAAGAAAAAATATATGAAAATTTGTTTCACCTTAGATCAGGCAAAGTTTTCTTAAATACACTACCAAAAGTGAAATTCATGAGATAAAAAACTAAATATTAGACTTCACCAAAATTGAGAATTTCTTTGAAAGACACTATTAAAAGAATGAAAAGAAAGCCATAGGGAAAATATCTGTAAATCAAACGTCTGATAATGACCTACTATACAGAACATATGAAGAATTTTCAGAACTCAATAGCAAAAATATAAGAAACCAGTTTTTTAAGTGGGCAAAAGATTTGAGAAGACGTTTCACCAAAGACATACATACAGATGTAAAGACATACAGAAGGCAAATAAGCACATGAAAAGATTCTCAACATCAGTCACTAGGTAAATGTCAAACAAAACACAGATGCCACTCTACAGCTATGTGAATGCCTAAAATTAAAATAACAATACCAAATTTTGACAAAGATGTGGAGCATCTGAACCCTTACACTCTGCTGGTGGGAATGTGAATGGTAGGTATAGCTTCTTTGGAAAACAGTTTTTGAGTTCCATGAAAAGCCTCTTATAACCTAGCCTTTCCAGTCCCAGATATTTATCCAAAAGAAATAAAAAACTTGTCATGAAGGTTCACACTTATTTTACTTGTATTCGTCAAAACTGGAGCCTATTTCACTGAGGGGGGCACTTGGCGGGATGAGCACTGGCTGTTATGCTAAATGTTGGCAAAATGAACTCCAATTAAAAAAAAAAAAAAAACTGGAGGGATTCCTGGGTGGCTCAGCGGTTTAGAACCCTAGTGCCTAAGTGCCTTCAGCCCAGGGCGTGATCCTGGAGTCTCAGGATCGAGTCCCATGTCGGGCTCCCTGCGTGGAGCCTGCTTCTCTCTCACCTGCGTCTCTGCCCCTCTCTCTCTCTGCGTCTCTCATGAATAAATAAATTAAAAAATAAAAAAATAAAAAAACAAAAAAACTGGAGCCTATTTAAAGATCTTTCAATAGGTGAATAGTTAAATAAGTTGCAATATCTATATAATGGAATACTATTCAGCAGTAAAAAGAAGTGAACTATAATACACACATTATGGATGGAATTCAAAATAATTATGTTGAGTGAAAGAATCTGGTATATATTCTGTATTATTTGATATTAATTCTGGAAAATGTGAACTGGTCTGTAATGACACAAAGTAGATCAGTGGTTACCTGGGTATTGGGGAGAGGGAGGAGAAGGAGTAAGACAGGGAGGGACAGGAGATAGGGATTATAATAACACACAAGAAAACTTTGGGGTGATAGATATGCTTGGTATTTGGATTGTGGCAATGGTTTCACAGCTGTGCTTCATATGTCAAAACTTACCAAATTTTGTGCTGCATCCTGGACAAACTCTTACCCTTATTTCCATGGAAATAACAAGAATATATAGCAGCATTATTTAAAAGCCAAAAATTGGAAATATCCAAAAGAAGGGAACTGATAATTCAACTGCACTGAATTGAAATATTCACAATGAGGGATCCCTGGGTGGCGCAGTGGTTTGGCGCCTGCCTTTGGCCCAGGGCGTGATCCTGGAGACCCGGGATCGAATCCCACATCAGGCTCCCGGTGCATGGAACCTGCTTCTCCCTCTGCCTCTCTCTCTCTCTCTCTCTCTCTCTGTGTGTGACTATCATAAATAAATAAAAATTAAAAAAAAAAAAATTTGAAATATTCACAATGAAATCAATATAACAGTTTTTAAAAGTATAAATCTACTCATTTTCTCATGATTCTCACATTAAGGTGGTAAAAAAAAAAAAAAAAAAGCGTGTTCCAGAAGGATGTATATATTACAATACTATGTGCAGAGAAGTTTATAAACATGCAAAATGACACTATCTGGCTGAAGGACTCATCAAGTGGGGAAAGAAAGGCACATGAGAATGCTAGTGCAGAGGAGCAGGACACACCTGGAAGAAGGTGCAGGGACTGTTTTCAGGTCTTTCATGTCTGTTTCTAGGCCGCAGGGAAGGCACACAGGCATCATATAATTCTACACACCCTGTTGTAATCTTAAATAATCAACATAAAAGAAACAAGGTTATGGGGATGTGTGGGGTAGAACTGATGCACTAAGATGTTACCAGGTTAAGAAGAGAAATTGGACAGTGTCTCCCAGGGGCAGCAGACTCGGTCTCAGAGGGCAAACACTATGCAGAGTATCAGGCCAACCAATAAAAGCCCAAGAATGGGGAGATGAAAGAACTAGAAAAGGTGCTGGAAAAGAGACACCACATGAGTGGGATGAGGCTGCTGGGAGAGGGGAGGCTGCCAGGGATGCACTCTCTGGGTGAGTGGAGAAGGCATGGAAGGGAGGCTAGCAGAAGAGCCCTCCCCAGGAGCTCATGGGCTCTCCTTCCTCATCTGCTAAGTGCCTCACTGCCCGGTCTCCTACTCTGCCCACTGCTTCCCACTCACCTGGACAAAGGTCCAGAAAACATTCGTTCTCCTCTCTCCAGGGCTCATCGCCTTGCTCCAGTTGTGTGATGAGTTTGGGTTTGGAAAAGGCAATTCCTGCTCACAGGGAAAGAAACCAAGGTGACCCTGGGTTAGTGGCTTAAGAGGCAATGGCAGAACTCGGTCAGCAGGCGAAGGCAAAAACTCAGAAGGGGGCCGGGCAGCAGGACGATGTGCAAAGGCTTGCCAGAGTGCCGAGAAAGGATGACTAAGGGGGGGTGGGGATCCCGATCTAAAGGCAGTACACTAACTCTCCTCTGTGGGTAAGTGAATACCAGTATTCCCAAATTTGAGGAAAGATCACTTTGGACAGAGGCCCAGCCTTGGAAGAGGCATGGCAATTCAGGGTCAGACCACACCTCCCCAAACACCTTTACTGTTTCAACTCTACAGAATCCAGACGTTCTCTGGGGGTATAGGGAAAATACTGCTTTTCTTTCTGAGCCAAAAGCATGGCAGCTGCTACATAAAACCCTAAGGTGCTCACAGGGAGTCTGAGATCTGAGACAAGCCATCCTTACCCAGCGACACCAAGTGGCTGTAGTTCTCCAGCATTACGTCCCGATACAGGGTCCTCTGAGCAGAACTCAGTAGCTTCCACTCCTTCTGGGTGAAGGCCACAGCCACATCCCTGAAGGCCATTACTGCCTGTAACATAAACACATTCCTGCTCACCCAGAAGCCAGCCACATGCACTAGTCGGCCAAACCCAAACCACTACCCAGGGCCAAGGCAGGAAGAATGCTGGTGTGGGGCACCCTGGGGGAGATTCACAGATCCTGCTTTTAACTCAAACTCTAGTGCCATGTGTTCAAGACTGTTAATCCCCTTCTCACATTGCTCATGGGTCTAGTTAAGGGTCCCCTCCTCTCTTCTCTTGGATGTCTGTGATGCTGTCAGAAATGCAGTTTTGTTTAGCTATATCACTAAGTCTTGAAATCAGGGAGACTGATTTCTCCTGCTTATTCTTAATTTTAAAGGTTATTTTAGCTAGTCTAAGACATGTCCTTTCCATATAAATTTTATAATCTTAATTTGTATCTACCCAAAAACCTTGTTGGAATTTTGACAATGTATTTAAACCTTTATATTTGTGGAGACCTAACATTTTTACTTTTGACTCTTCAAATCCATGAACACGATGTGCCTCTCCATTTATTGAGACGTTAATTTCTTTCATCAGCATTTTGTGGTTTATAGCAGACAAATCCATGTTTTATTAGACTGATGCCTAAGAACTTTTTTTTTAAGATTTTATTTATATATTCATGAGAGACACAGAGATAGAGAGGCAGAGACACAGGCAGAGGAAGAAGCAGACAACCTGCAAAGAGCCCGATGCAGGACTCAATCCCAGGACCCCGAGATCACAACCTGGGCCAAAGGCAGACGCTCAACCACTGAGCCACCCAGG
The DNA here is from genome assembly GCF_003254725.2 of Canis lupus dingo. Taxonomy (NCBI): domain Eukaryota; kingdom Metazoa; phylum Chordata; class Mammalia; order Carnivora; family Canidae; genus Canis; species Canis lupus. Next base: position 98,003,436 of record NC_064243.1, read on the forward strand.
TGACTGCCTAAGAACTTCTTTAAGTGAATTTAATGGTATTATATTTTTAATTTCAGTGACACTATGTTCACTGCTACGATACAGAAATACAGTTGTTTCTGTGTTTATTTTAAATCCTGCAGCCTGGCTGAACTCACTTAGTTCTAGGAGTTTTTTTTTCCTCCTCCTAGATTTCTTGAGATTTTCTACATTGACAAGCATGGCGTCTGCATATAGGGACAGATTTACTTCTTCCCTTACAATCTGTATGCATTCTATTTCTTCTTGCTTTATTACAGAACTTCTAGCATAATAAAGAATGAGTGGTAAAAGCAGACATCTTTGCTTTATTTTTCACATAAGGAGGAAAGCGTTATGTCTCACAGCATTAAGAATACTACTCCATGGTGAGATGCCATGCCATACCCACTGGGATAGCTATTACCAAAGAAAAAGGAAAGAAGAGATTCTGGCAGAGTGTGAAAAAACACTGGAACCTCTGTGCATTTCTGGTGGGAAATGTAAACTGGTGTGGTTTCTGTGGAAGAGTCCGTTAACATTAAATGTACAAATGACCCTATGACCCAGCAATTCCATTCCTATCTATCTACCTCTCTATACTTGTATGCCAACGTTGCTAATGGCATTATCCAACAACAGCTCAAATACCTATCAATAGATAAATAAAGAATATGTGGTATATGCATACACTGGCATATATTTAGCCTTAAAAAAGCAAGGAAACTGATATTTGACATCGAGGATTAGCCTTGAAAACACGCTAACTGAAATATGCCAGTAACAGGCCAAAAAGTGTACAGCAGGTATGCAGAATGGGCAAACCTAAGAGACAAAGTAAAATAGAGGCTACCAAGAGCTGAGAGGAGTGGGTAATGATGAGTCAGTGTTTAACGGACAGAGTTTCTGTCCAGGAAGATGAAACAGTGCTGGAGATGGAGAATGGGGTCGGTTTCACAACAGTGCGAGTGTACTTAATGAACTAATGTACTTATTTAACTGTACACTTATAGTTAAAAACAGTAAATTTTATGTTATGTATATGTCAGAAAAAAAAAAAGAAATGTTAGATAAGTAATCAGGAAAGGCCTTGCTGAGGGGAAAAAAAAGATACAGATATCTTTGTAGATATCCGTATGCAAGTAGAGGAGTTCCCCTACCTTCCTTCTGTTCTCAGGCCTTTTGTTCCCACTGTGGTTCTTGAATTCTGTCAAATAAATGCTTTTACTACTTCAGCTGATACAATCATGTGGTGTTTTAGTCTGTTAATATGGTGGATTACACTAAATTTCAAGTATGGAACTAATCTTGCGTTTCTAAAGTAAACTGTACTTGGTAATAGCATAGGATTATTTTCTTTCTCTTTTTTTAAGATGAAGTATTTTAAAGATTTTATTTATTTATTCATGAGAGACACAGAAAGAGGGAGGCAGAGACACAGGCAGAGGCAGAAGCAGGCTCCAAGCAGGGAGCCCGACGTGGGACTCAATCCTGGGTCTCCAGGATCATGCCCTGGGCGAAAGGCGGCGCCAAACCGCTGAGCCACCCGGGCTGCCCACATATGATTATTTCCTATCAACCCAACACCTGCTCCAGAGTGAGCTGGGAAGTGTTTCCTCCTCGCCTATTTTCTGCAAGAAACCACATAGCACTGGTGTCACATCTTCTTTAAAGATTTGGGAGAATTCCACAGTAAAAACGTCTGGGCCGATAGATTTCTTCTGCAGGAATTTTTAGATTGTAAATTGGACTGAAGAATTACAGAGCTGTTCAAATTACTCCATATTGGGTAGGTTTTGGTAGTTTGGGCTTTTTAAGGAAGCAGTCATTTCATCTAAGCTGTGAGAGTTATGGGTGGATATTCTTTTGATGGCTTCAGAGTGCGTAGAGATATTGTTTCATTCTTGATATGGTCACTTGTGTCTACTCTTTTTCTTAGTCTTACTAGAGGTTGTTTCAATGTTATTTTCAGAAGAGCAGCTCTTTAACTGATTTTCTCTAGTTTTATTTTCAATTTCACTGATTTCTGCTTTTATCACTATTATTTCCTTCTATTTGTTTCCTCTGAGTTTATTTTGCTCTTATTTTTCTAGGTTCCTGAGTCAAACTTATTGACTTGAGACTTTTTTTCATACATATTCAGTGCTACAGGCTTTCCTCTGAGGACTGCTTTAGCTGTATTCCACATCCTTTGATATATTGTATTTTCTTCTCCATTCTTTCATGTATGTTTTTATTTCCCTTGAAACTTCATTTTTGATGCATGGATTACTTAGAAGCATGTAGTTTATTTTCTAAGTGTTTATAGACCTTTCTGTCAACTCTCTCTCAACTGACTTCAGGTTTCATTCCATTGTGGTCTGAGAAACACCTTGTATGGTATCAATTCTTTATATTTGTTAAGACAAATTCTTATGTTCTATGTGTTGTTTTATGGCCCAGGATACATCTATCTTGGTGTATGTTTCGTGGGTATCTAAAAAGAATATGTATCCTGCTCTTATTCTATAAAGATTAGATTTCATTGGTTGATGATGCTAACAAACTCTTACTGGAGTCTAGTTTTTCCATCATTGAGAGAAGGGTGTCGACGTCTCCAATTGTTGATTTGTCTATTCCTTCTTTGCATTTTCCTCTTCACATACGGTGAAATTGTTATGTGATGCATACATATTAGGTCACTATCTTCCTGGAAATTGACCATTTATCACCTTCTGTGTCTGATGACTCTCCTTGTGCTGAAATCTACCTTACTTGATTTCATATAGCTACTCCTGATTTAATATAGCTACTCCTGCTATCCTTTAATATTTGCATGATGTTTCTTTTTATCCTTTTAACTGGCCTATGCTATATTTGAAGTTTCATTAGATAGCATATATGGTTTGTTGTGGCTTTTTTTCTTATTCTACCCGTCTCTTTTGGTTGGTATATTAGATAATTTTGTTCTTTTTGGTCTGTTTTCTATTTATTGACTTCTTTTGGGTTACTTGGACTTTTCTTTAGAATTGCTTTTATTTATCCAGTGCTTTCTGTATATTTGTTTGTATAGGTTCTTTTAGTGGTTACTCTAGGAGCTACCTTATGTACACATAACTAATCAGTCTACTGGTATCTTCATTTTCCAGTTTGAATGAAGTATATAGAAACTTTACCTCCCATTACATCCTTTGCCCTTCCAATAATTCTAAGTATTTCCTCTTTATTTATTTAGAATCACATCAGACTGTAATAATTTTTCCTTCAACCATCAAAATTAGTTTAGAAAATTCATGTGTAGGGAAGCCTGGGTGGCTCAGTGGTTGAGCGTCTGCCTTTCGCTTGGGACATGATCCGGGGGTCCAGGATTGAGTCTCACGTCGGGCTCCCTGCATGGAGCCTGCTTCTCCCTCTGCCTGTGTCTCTCCTCTCCTCTCCTCTCCTCTCTCTCTTTCTCTCTCTGTCTCCCATGAAAAAATAAATAAAATCTTAAAAAAAGAAAATTCATGTGTAAAGGAGTGTTTCCTCTATATAACCATATTTTCTCCATGTTTTCTTTCTTTCTGATTGTGTCGGGGTCCCCAAGACCAATCCCTGGTTTGATATTTACTAGGATATGCAAGATTCATCCACATAGTTTTACCCATGGCTACAACAAAGGGATACAAAGCAAAATCAGCAAAGAGAAATTGTACAAGAGACAAAGTCCAAAGGCAACCGGGAACAAACTTCCAAGAATCCCCTCCCAGTAGAATAACACATGACCCACTTAACTCCTCCACCAAGGACTTGTGACGTGTTAAATATTGTCTAACAAGGATGCTCATTAGAGGCTGTGTCCAACTTTTTTAGTGGGGTCTGGTCACACAGGCACTTTCAGCATAAACCCTACAGTTTGCATAGTTTTAGGCACGGTGAGACATCCTTATCAGTTCTGGGAATGGTGCTAACCCTCCAGAAATGCAAGATCCCAATGCCAGCCAACGGATAATCTTGCAAGCAGGATTTCCTAAGAATAGCCTGTTATGTTAACACTTTCCCACACACAGATGTTCCAAGATTCCCTCTTTTATGGTTTCCTTTTTGTTTATAAAATCACCTCTATCCACACTCCTGGAGACAAATTCTCAGGTTTTTTCTTTTTCAAGAATATCCAATTTCCCCTTCATTCCTGGAAGGTATTTTCATTTGGCACAGGATTTGGGGTTGGTAATTCTTTTCTTTCAGCACCTAAAGAACATCACACCTCTTCCACCCAACTTCTTTGGTTTCTAATGAGACATCTACTACTATTCCAATAGCTTTTCCTTTATGAGAAATGTGTTGTTTCTCCTTGGCTGCTTTCAAGATGTTTTCTTCATTTTTAGGCTTTAGAAGATTCATTATAAGGTGTCTTGGCATGGATTTCAGTGAGTTTGTCATATTTGGCATATGTTCAAACTTTTTGAATCTGTAGGTTTACATCTCTTGCCAAATTTGGGAAGTTTTCAGCCACTAATTCTTCTAATGCTTTTTCAGCCCAGCCTACTTTCATTCCTTTTTCTAGAACTACAATGACACAAATATTAGATATTGTGTTATGTTCCCAGTTTTTGAGGCTCTGTTCATTATTTTTTCCCAGCATATTTTCTCCCTGTTGTGCAGATTGGGTAATTTCCATTGTTCTATCTTCTAGTTCACGGATTTCTCTGTAACCTCTAATCTGGTAAGCCCATCTATTGAGCTTTATCTTTCAAGTATGTATTTTTTGTTCTGAAATCTCCATGTTTATTCATTGTATCTCTATTTCTTCAGAGGCTAATTTTTCATTAATCACATGTGTTTTAGTGTGGATCCCCGGTTGTCTAAGCACTATTTGTATGGACCATCCCTTTCCAATTGAATGATCTTGGCACTCTTGTCAAAAATCAATTGACCATATATGTGAAGGTTGTTTTTTTTTCCCCGCTCAGGCTCTCAGTTGTATTCCATTGTTCTATATATTTATCCTTAAGTCAGTGAGAACCTATTTTGCCACTGTTTGTATTCTTGGTACTAAGTACTGAAATCAGGCAGTTGACTCCTCCAGACTTGTTTCTGCAAGACTCAAGATCCTGTGATATTCCAAATGAATTTTAGGATAGCTTCTTCTATTTATGTTTTTTTTTTAATCATGAATAGAATTTTGATGGGTATTGTTCTGAATCTATGGATTACTTTGGGTAGTACTGTCATTTTAGCAATACTAAGTCTTCCAGTCCATAAGCAGGGAAGTGTTTCCATATACCTAGGTCTTCTTTAATTTCCACGCTATTTTGTAGTTGTCAGTAAACAAGTCTTTTGCCTCCTTAGTTAAATTTATTGTTGAGTATTTGATTCTTTTAGATGCTATTGTAATTTGAAACTTTATTGCAATCTATTCTTTGGAATTTATTTTATTGGAACTTAAAAATATATGTATTTTCTATTTGGATAGTTTGTTGAAAACATACAGAAATAAAACTGGCTTTTCGATGTTGATTTTGCATCCCACCACTTTACTAAATCTATTTATTAGCTCTGACTTTTTTTTTTAACCTGTGTGGATTTTAAGGCTTTATGAATATGAGAATGTCTTCAGTGAAGAGATCACTTTACTTCTTTTCTAATTTGGATGTGTTTTTCTTTTTTTTTTTTTTTAAGATTTTATTTATTTATTCATAGAAACACAGAGAATGAGAGGCAGAGACACAGGCAGAGGGAGAAGCAGGCCCCATGCAGAGAGCCCGACATGGGACTCGATCCAGGGTCTCCAGGATCACGCCCTGGGCTGCAGGTGGCGCTAAACCACTGTGCCACCAGGGCTGCCCTGTTTTCTTTTTCTCACCAATTATTCTGGCTAGAACTGCCGTACTGTGTTGAACAGAAGTAGCAAAAGCTGGCATCCTTATTTCATTTGTGTTCTTCAGAAAAAAGCATTCAGTGTTTCACCAATAACAGTGTTAGTGTGGATTTTTCATATATGGCCTTGATCACATTGAGAAAGTTCCCTTCTATTCCTAGTTTGCTGAATGTTTTTTCATGAAAGGTGTTTAGTTGTGTCACATGACTTTTCTTTTTTTAAAAAAAATTTTTATTCATTCATTCATGATAGACAGAGACTGAGGCAGAGAAATAGAGGGAGAAGCAGGCTCCTCGCAGGGAGCCTGATGTGGGACTCAATCCCCAGGACCCCAGAATCACGCCCTGAGCCGAAGGCAGATGTTCAACAGCTGAGCCACCCAGGTGTCCCTGTCATATGATTTTTCAACTAAGAGATGATGAGTGATTTTTACCCTGCTGTCTCCTAATGTGGTATATTATAGAATTAATTTTAACATGTTGAAACATTCTTGCATTCTGAGAGTAAACCTCATTTGCTCAAGAAGTACAACTCTTAATATGCTGCTGAATTAGCTTTAGACATATTTTGGTGAAGATTTTTCCATCTGTGCTCATAAGGGATATTAGCCTATAGTCTTCTTGTAGTGTCTCTGTTTGAGACCTGGTATCAAAGTAATGCTGTCCTCATAGAATGAATTAGGAAGTGTCTTCTTAAATCTTTTGGAATAGTTGGAGAAAGATTTTGTTAACTTTTTTTATATGTTTGGTAGAATTAACAAAGCCACCGGGTTGTGAGGTTTTCTCTGTTGGGGGGGGGGGGGGTTATTGATTTAATATCTTCACTATTTCTAGGTCTATTCAGAATTCCTATTCTTTCCTGAGTCAGTTTGGGTAGATTGTGCATTTCTAAAAATTTATCCATTTCACCTTGGGTAACCAAGTTGTTGCCATACAGCTATTCTCTTATGTAAGTATTCCCTTATAACCCTTCTTACTTAAAAAAAAAAAAAAATGACAGTAATGTCTCCAAGTTCATTTTTTATTTTACTTATTTTGTTGTTAGTCAATCTAGATAAAGGTTTGTCAATTTTGTTGATCTTTTTAAGGAACCAGCTTTAAGTTTTGTTGATTTCTCTATCATGTTTCTGTTTTCTATTTTATCTCATCTTTATTATTTCCTTCCTGTTTCTAGCTTGGGTTTAGTTTGCTCTTAAATTGTAAAATTAGGTTGCTGATTTTAGATCTTTCTTCTTTTTACATTATGCATCTATAGCTATAAAATTCCCTCTAAGCATCATTTTTGCTGTATCCCGTAAGTTTTAGAATGTCGAGTTTTCATGTCTATTTGTCTCAGTGTATTTTCTACCCTCTCTTGATTTTTCTTCTTGGGTAGAATGGTTGCTTGAGTGTACTACCTAATTTCCACATATTTGTGAATTTTCCAGAGTTCTTTTTTTTTTTTTTTTTTTTAGATAAGTATTTGGTTTTTTAAATTTATTTATTCAGAGAGAGAGACTGAGAATCAGAGACACAGGCAGAGGGAGAAGCGGGCCCCATGCAGGGAGTCTGACGAGAGACTCGATCCTGGGTCTCCAGAATCAGACCCCGGGCCGCAAGCGGCGCTAAACCGCTGCGCCACCAGGGGTGCCCTCCAGAGTTCTTTCTGATCATTCCTAGTTTCATCCTACTGCGATCAGAAGTTACTTTGTGTGACTTCAATCATTTCAAATTCAAATTCACCTACCTTGTGGCCTAATAGATGTCTAGCCTGGAAAATGTTTTAGGTGCACTTGAGTGAAATATTTACTTTGCTGTTGTTGGGTGGTGGTGGTGTGTGTTGTTTGCCTATTAGTTGCAACTGATATATAGTGTAGTTCAAATTGTGTATTTCCTTTGCTCTCCCATCTGGCTGTTCTATTCATTATAGAAAGGCGGGTATTGAAGTCTACACCCATTATTGTAGAACCATTTTTTCCCTTTAATTCTGCCCATTTTTACTCCATATATGTTGAGACTATACTGCTAGGTATGCACATATTTATAATTGTTATATCTTCTCTCCATAGTGAACTTTTTATCAACATATGATATTCTTCTTAGTCTTTCGTGGTTTTTGTTGTTGTTTTTTTAAAAGAAGATTTTATTTATTTATTCATGAGAGACACACACAGAGAAGCAGAGACATAGGCAGAGAAGAAGCAGGCTCCCTGTGGGGAGCCTGATGCAGGACTTGATCCCAGGATGCTGAGATCACTCAAAGCCACAGGCAGACACTCAACCACTGAGCCACCCAGCTGCCCCCCTTCTTAATCTTTTGTAACTTTTCCTTTTAAATTGAAATATAATTGACACACAATATCCTTAGTTTCAATTGTACTTCATAGTGATTTAATATTTTTATACATTACAAATATATCCCCACAATATCTAGTTACCATCTGTCACCAAAGATACTCTAGTATTATGACTATATTTCCCCTGCTATACAATGCATCCCCATGATTTATTTTATAACTAGAAATTTGTACCTCTTAATCCCCTTCACCTATTTGCCCACTCCTCAACCCCTCCCCACTTGGATAACAGGATGATAAGATTCAGGGTGTGCTAAGGATCCCACAGGAAGTGGCACAGTAGGGACAGAAAAATTGAGCCAGTGACACATTCCATTTTGGCCAGGAATGCTTCTCTATTAACATCATAAATGGTAAAGTAAAACATACAAAAGTTTTCTCTTACTTTAAGTAACACGCTGAATTAAATATACTACATAAACATTTTCCCTCAAAGGTATAAAATATTTGACAACTGAGGGACATACAGCTCTTAATGATTCTGATAACCAATCAATTTTAATTTGTACAGTAACATACAAATAACCACCATACAAACCCAGTACTAAGATCAAGTTCAGATCTTCTTGCAAAAAAATTCTATATTTGATATGACAGGCAATGAAAAACTGAATCCAATTGACACTATTTTTGTGTAACTGATATAATCAACACAAGATAGCCCACCTGCTCTCTATTTAGGTGATTAGTAAATGTTAATTTTATCCAATTATGTCAAGTTCACCTGTTGCCTAATCTTACAGGTTATAAAAATCTTTCCTTTAGGATATATATTCACTCAGTTACAGTTGATCCGTAACACGGGGCTACAGGGGTGCCGATCCACCATACAGTCACAAATCTGCGTATAATTTTTGACTCCCCAAAAACTTAACCAATAGCCTATGATTAACCAGAAGCCTCACTGATACAATGAATAAACATATATTTTATGTTACGTGTATTATATACTGTATTTTTACAATAAACTAGAGAAAAAAGTATTATTAAGAAATTCATAAGAGAAAATACACTTAAAGTGCTGTCCTGTATGTACTGAAAAAAATCCACATATAAATGGACCCACACAATTCAAACCCATATTGTTCAAGGATCAACTATACTATTTATTTCCTAATCCTTGATTTTGACATGGCAAAATCCTCAAAATCCAGCTTGCTCCAAGTTCAGGCCCACAATCCTCAGCCTAGCTTTCCAGATTCTGGTGATTTGGCTGTCCAGGCTCAGAGCAGGTGAAGGCAAAGCCTTCAGGAGACAGGAAAGGAATGAGTGAAGCAGTCTCCTCAGCCTTGGGGTCTGGGAGTGAAAGTGAGTACAACCACACTGTGGAGACACTGTTTGGCTTCAACTATTTGTCATCTGCCAAGAGAGTGGACTCTGGAGAGTGGTGAATGAACGACCTATTCTCAGAGAAGTTGGCAATCTACACTTTCAGACATAATCTTCCAATTTTTAAGTGTGGAAAACTCATTTAATATAAACTACAGGGGGCGCCTCGGTTGCTCAGTCACTTAAGCATCCACCTTTGGCTTAGATCATGATCTTAGGTCCTGGGATTGAGCCCTGCATTGGGCTCCCTGCTCAGGGGGGAGTTTGCTTCTTCCTTTCCCTCTGTGTTCTCTCTTGTTCTCTCTCTCGAGTAAAATAAAATCTTAAAAAAATACACACACACACACAATTTATGTGTGTGTGTGTACATATATATAAAACACAAGACTGGCCAAACTAAATGTATCCTGAGTCACAAGCAGACAGACAACAGGTCAGCACCCTCACCACCACACAGAAAACTAATGTGACTAAAGGCCACTGGCTGCTCAAAGCTTTCTAAATGAAGAGGGACGGCCTGCCAGTCACCCGGTTTCTGAGACACAGTAGACTTCCTGTCATACTCCCACTGGAAGTTCTTCAACCTGCCAAGTCCATCAGGGGCAGCTCAGACAGCTCGGAAGAGAGCTGTCTCCTAAAAGTCTTCCTTCACTTTTTTAGGCCTTGGGAATCACTGGGCATGTAAGCATGTATGTCCATGCTTACGTGCCCAGTAAGTATCTGTATCTTAACTGTGATTATGGTTTGCTACTCGGTGAATGCCTGAGTCATGAATAGGGCAGAGGAATCTGAGAAATGGTTCCAGGCAAGATGGGCCACACCCCCAAAATCACGGCTAGATAGGACCTAACACCATCAGGGCAATCCCAGGACCAAGAAAGGCAATCAGTCCATCCTGCCAAGAACTAAGAAAAAATTTCAGGACTCACCTCATCCCTGGTTGTCAGGAGCCCTGGGGCCATATTCCTGGTCAGCTGAGTGCCGTTCCTAGATGGCAGAGCTGAGGAAAAGAACAGAGGTGAAGGGGCGCTCTGGAGAAGTACCCTTCCACTAGCCTCCCAGCTCAGCGGGGGAGCACAGATAAGGCAGGCAGGTTGCAGGGGGCATCAGAGCTGCCCATTTGTAACCAGTGTCCTATTTTTAAAAAGGGCCCCCAGAGTCAGATCAGCAGTAAACTCAGTTCCAATCTCAAGTTAGGAATTAAAGCCCAGACCCCTGCAGGTAGATGAGACTTTTCTCACTGTGGAGACTCTATTAAGGACAGGGCCTCAGAGTAGGCACAGGAGAGCACTCATGGTGAGAGACAGTCACCCATCAGAGGGAAAAAAGAAATTCCCCACCCACATCTGCCCTAAAGCCAAAGGGCAAGTTGCAGGAAACCCAACCAGAAAGAGTGCTACAGGTCTCCAAAGAATGCAGATTGGGGGGAAGGAGGGGGGGCCAGGACAGGGACATGAAGAAGGGTTGGTGCCAACATCTGGCTGCCCCTCCACCCCCATTTATATATCCAAGATTGAGTTCCCAAGATTTTAAATGTGATTTGAAATTTAAGAAACAAGAAGTCAGCACATGGCCCAGGGCTTCAACAAGCCAGTGTCATGAAGAAATTATTAAGAGGAGAGACTTTCCTGAATGCAAAGATTAGATAACCACTCTTCGGTTACGATTATTTGCTTTGGCCAGGTCCTAGTTTGCACAAATGAACTAGAAAGCATTTGGGGGGTTACAGAGGATAGTTCAGGATGAACCGGGTATTAGAGAACCACTGTGAACACTGGGAGCTGTGATCATGATACTCTGCACATGGGAAAAACAAGCTGTTACTAAGAAATGGTGCTGAAATACTGAGGGGCGAATTGACATACGTGTAATCTATTTAAAATGTGAAGCTTTCAACAAGTTAACAACATGAAAAGAGAGAACTCTGATGGAATAAAAGGGGACTTTAGAGACCCAGCAACCAAATGCAACATGTGGAGACCATGTTAGCAGTTTTGAGCAATCCAGGAAATATGAACACTGGCTAGATGTTAGAGAACAGTAAAGAAGTGATACTAATTTTGTCAGGCTCAAGTTAAGAACAGGCTGTGCTGACAGCCTCTGCAGATAACTGTGGTTGTGCTTAAAGAAAGAGTGGAAAAGCCACCACTCATACCCTGCTGGGTGCTGAGAAAGTAGCTGCTGTCCCTGAAGGTCAAGAACAAAGCAAGGATGTTCCCTCTCGCCTCTCCTATGAGCATCACACTGCAAGTACGAGTCAATACAAAATAAGAAAAGATTCACAGATGGGAAAGAAGAAACACAATAATATCTTTGTCTGCAGATGACCTGATTGACTATTTAGAAAATACCAAAGATTTCTGGCACTACTAACAAGTGAGTGTAGCAATACAATACAAAACAATACAAAATTTCTGGCACTACTAACAAGTGAGCATAGCAAGGCTTCAGGATACAAGGTTATTATACAAAAATCGATTGCTTTCCTACGTTCCAGCCAAGAACAAACGGGATTTTAAATTCAAAACACTACAACATTTATATTAGCACCCAGAAAATAAAATACTTAGATCTAAAACAAATTTGTACAAAATCTCTATGAGGAAAACCACAAAATTTCTGAAAGAAATCAAAGAATACCTAAATAAATGGAGAGATGGTCTGTGTTATGGATAGGGAGATAGGATGTTGTTGACAGGCCAACTTGCTCCATATATCCAGTGAAATCTCCATCAGAATCCTAGCAAATTATCTTGAGGTATCAACAAACCCGTTCTAAAGTTTATATGAGAAGCCGAAGACCCCAAAGAGCCAACACAATACTGAAGAACAAAGTCAGGAGCCTAACGTGACCAGATTCCACAACTAACTATAAAGCTGCAGTGATGAAAAAGAGCACAGTGTTGGCAAAAGGGAAATGTAATAGTCAAGAGTTCTGGGGAAGATGGAGGAATAGGAGGGTCCTAAGCTCCATTCGTACCACAGACACAACTAGATAACACCTACATCAGTGCAAATAACCCAGAAAAGGATCCAAGGACCGGCAGAACAAATACATGTAGAGAACGGGCCACATCCAACAGCATAGGAAGGCTGGAGGCACAGACAGGCGCTAAACAGACCAGCGGGATGGTCTGTGGGAGGGAGGGACACATATACACAGAGAGATACACAGAGAGGAGAGGAAAACAGAGCCCCACACTCTGCACCCCAAGCATGGGGGACCCTCTAGGGAAAACCAGTCCCGGTAACATTGGGCTTTGAAAGCCAGAGGAGCCTAATTTCTCAAGTTCTTACAATCAACCTGTGGAGCTTAATACCTGGAACTTTAAAAACCGTGGGCTCCGCTCTGGAAGAGCCGAGGGTGATAGGAAACTGAGTCCCTGTCCTTAAAGAGATAGCACAATAAATGGCCCTTCGGAGATACAGCATGGAAACACCTTTATGAGAAATGCCTGAGATAAGGGAGGGACATCTGTTTACTAATCTCATGCAGGTGCTGGAGGGGCAGGGATCTCTGGGGGCTTCTCCAGGAAAAAGGAGCTGGCTAGAACCATTTCCTTCCTCACCCCCCAGCCTAGGCACATGAGCATCTACAGGAACCAGCACAGCATGAACACGAGCCACCTAATGTGCTAAAAGCACCATCCCACCGTGTTCTCCTGCAGATCTGTCCACCCCTGTCCCCAGGCCGGGCCTTGCTGCAGCTCTCCCAGAACAGCCCCACACAACCCTTGCTAACAATCCATGCCTGACCCTGCACTCTTCTGAGGATCCATCCCCTCCAACCCAATTGACCTCAGGCCCAGGGGATGCTGGTCCCTCCTGCTGGCCCTGTGCACCATGCTCCCCGAAGTGAGGCAGCAGTCTTCTAAAGCAGCTCCAGGTCCCTTCCCTCAATGGACCTGCATAATCCTTGCTGAGACCTTAGGGCCTATATCCACATTCCCCTGCGAATTTGTCCCCTCCAATACACTCTTGGCAGAGCCCATCCAAACTGGTGCCACAAGCCTGGGACTGGGCAAGCTTCCCCTCCACAGTGACTCCTGCCCCAGAGAGAAAGAAAGATAGCCACACAAGTCCCACTGCGGCCCCAACAGAGGGCTGGAGTAAGACAACTGGTCACATTGCAGGGCCCATCCACCAACAAAAGCTTCTCAGGGGACAACACAGAGAGGCACCCTGCAGTTTGGTGCTACCACAGCTCTGGCAGACACCTGGTCTGACTCAACTAAGCCCAAGGCAGCCCAGACTGGCTGACCAACAACACAGGGACCAAACCCTGCCTTCAACAGGCAAAGAGAGCCACCGCAGATGACTAATCTAAAGGTAAGAGCGGCTCTGCCACGGTAGCAGGGTGCATGCAACACACAGGAGAGCCCTGAAGTGCCAGGTTCTGGTGAACAGGAGACACAGCAGGACACCACTAAACCTATTCTCCATAAGGCCATGACTTTCAGGGGCCTCTGGGTGGCTCAGTCCATTAAGCGTCTGCCTTCAGCTCAGGTCATGATCTTGGGGTCCTGGAATCGAGTCCCACAGCAGGCTCCTTGCTCAGTGGGCAGTCTGGTTCTCCTCCTCCTGGCCCTTCCCCACCATCCTGTGCTCTCTAATAAAATTTTTTTTTAAAAAAAGGCCATGACTTTCAAGAGTAGGAGACATAGCTGACTTTCCTAACACACAAAAACAGTTAGACAAAATGAGAGAAATATGTCCCACATGAAAGAGCAGAACAAAATCACAGCAAAAGAGCTAAATGAAATGGCGATAATATGCCTGGTAGAGAATTTAAAACAATGGTCATAAGGATACTCACTGGACTTGAGAAAAGAGTGGAGGAGCTCAATGAGACCCCCTGACAAAGAGATAAAAAACATAAAAGAAAACTAATCACAGATGAAAAACTTAATAACTGAAATTAAAAATACATCAGAAGGAATAAACAGTAGACTAGAGGAAGCAAAAGAATGGATCAGTGACCTGGAGGACAGAGAAATGGAAAGTAATCAAGCTGAACAAGAAAGAGAAAAAACAACAAAAAATGAAAACAGACTTAGGAAACAAAGAGACACTATCAAGAGTAGTAACATTTGTATTATAGGGATCCCAGAAGGAGAGAGAGAGAAGAGAGAGAGATTATAGGAGGCAGAAAATTTATTTGAAGAAAAAAATGGCTGAGAACTTACTGTATCTAGGGGAGGAAAGAGAAATCCAGATGCAGGAGGCATAGAGTCTCCCACAAAATAAACCCAAGGAAGTCCACACCAAGACCTATAGTAATTAAAATGGCAAAAGGCAGTGAGAGAAATTTAAAAGCAACAAGAGAAAAGAAAACAGTTACAAATAAGGAAACCCCATAAGGCCATCAGCTGATTTTTCAGCAGAAACTATGCAGGCCAGAGAATGTGGCATAAAATATTCAAAGTGCTAAAAGGAAAAAATCTGCAACGGAGAATACTCTGTCTGGGAAGGCTATCATTCAGAATAGAAAGACCAATAAAGAGTTTAACAGACAAACAAGTTACAGAAAATTCATGACCACTAAACCAGCCCTCCAAGAAACATTAAACGGGACTTTATCAGTGGAAACAAAAGACCATAAGAAGGAGTAAAAAAAGTAGGAAGCACAAAAGCAGTAAAACTAGGTATATTTATAAAAATCAGTCAAGGGAGGAGCTCCTGGGTGGCTCAGTCAGTTGAGTGTCCAACTGTTGATTTCAGCTCAGGTCCTGATCTCAGGGTCAAGACATCAGGCCCCATGTCAGACTCTGCACATAGTACAGAGTTTGCTTGTCCCTCTCCCTCTACTTCTCTCCCAACTTGCATACTCTCACTTTCAAATAAATAAAACTATAATCTTTAAAAAACATCAAAGGATTCACAAAATAAAGGAGTGTAAAATATGATATATATTCCTAAAACATGGTAGGGAGAAGAATAAAGAACAGGTTCAAACTTAAGCGACCATCAACTTAACATAAACTGCTATATACATGAGATCTATAAATCTAATAATAACAAATCAAAAGCCAGTAACAGATAAGCAAAAAACAAAGAGAAAGTGAAGTATGTTGC
Source organism: Canis lupus dingo (assembly GCF_003254725.2). Taxonomy (NCBI): domain Eukaryota; kingdom Metazoa; phylum Chordata; class Mammalia; order Carnivora; family Canidae; genus Canis; species Canis lupus. The sequence goes on from NC_064243.1 coordinate 98,019,011, forward strand.
TAAAGAAAGCCAGCAAACTAAGAGACAAAAAGAAAAAAGGAACAGACAAGAACCACAAAAACAACCATGAAAGAAGTAACAAAATGGCAATAAATACATACCTGACAATGATCACCTTGAATGTAGATCGACTAATACACCAATCAAAAGACACAGGATGGCATTATGGATAAAAAACAAGACCCATCTACATGTTGTCCACAAGAGCTTCATTTCATACCTAATGACACACACACAGATTGAAAGTTAAGGGATGGAGGGGCGCCTGGGTGGCTCAGTTGGTTAAGTGTTGGCCTTTGACTCAGATCGTGATCTCAGGGTCCTAGGATGGAGCCCCGCCTTGGGCTCCCTATTCAGCAGAAAGCCTGCTTCTTCATCTCCCTTTGCCTGCTGTTCCCCCTGCTTATGCCTGCCTCCCTCCCTGCTTCCCTCTCCTTTTCTCTTTCTGTCAAATAAATAAAATCTTAAAAAAAAAAAAAAAGGGATGGAGAAGCACTTATCACACAAATGGAAGTGATAAGAGAGCCAAGGTGGCAATATATATATATATATATATATAAAAACACACATATATATATATATATATATATATATTAGGACAAAACAGACTATAAAACAGACAAAATCAAGATACAAAGAAGGACACTACATAATCATAAAGGGAACAATCCAACAAAAGATGTAACAATTGTAAATATTTGTGACCCAAAATGGGAAGACCCAAATACAAAAAACAGCTACTAATAAACATAAAGGAGAAAATTAATAGTCATAAAATAATAGTAAGGGAACTTAATTAACACCCCACTTACATGAATAGATTGCCCAAACAGAAAGTCAACAAGGAATCATTAGCTTTGACTGACATATTGGGCCAGATGGATCTAACAGAATTATCCACAACATTCCATCCTAAAACAAATATGCATTCTTTTCAAGTGCATATGGAACAGTCTCCAGAAGAGATCACATGTTAGGATACAAAACAAGTCTCAAATTCAATAAGATCAAAATCATACCATGCATCTTTTCTGACCACACACTAAGAAAATAGAAATCACCACAAGAAAAAAATCTGGAAAGAGCACAAATACATGGAAGTTAAATAACATGCTACTAATGAATGGGTGAACTAAGAAATCAAAGAAGAAATCAAAAAGTACATGGCAATGGGACGCCTGGGTGGCTTAGCAGTTGAGTGTCTGCTTTTGGCTCAGGACATGATCCCGGAGTCCTGGGATCAAATCCTGCACCGGGCTTCCTGCATGGAGGTTGCTTCTCTCTCTGCCTGTGTATCTGCCTCTCTCTCTGAGTCTCTCATGAATAAATAAATAAAATCTTTTTTAAAAAATAGGCTTTAAAATTTTTTAAGAAAAAAATAAAGTACATGGCGACAAATAAAAATGAAAACATATCAGTCCAACATCTCTGAGATGCACCAAAAGCTCTTCCAAAAGAGAAGTATACAGCAATACAGGCCTACCTCTAAGAAGAAAAATCTCAAACAACCTAACCTTACACCTAAAGAAAAAAAAAAAAAAAAAAAAACACCCAAAGCCAGTAGAAGGAAAGAAATAATAAATATTAGAGCAGAAGTAAATGGAATAGAAGTTACAAAATCCAATAGAACAGATCAATGAAACCAGCATCTTATTCATTTAACCAGCAGTGAAACTGAATCACTGGTAAACCTCCCAACCAACGAAAGTCCAGGACCAGACAGCTTCACAAGTGAATTCTACCAAACATTTAAAAGAGAATAAATACTCTTCTCAAACTATTCCAAAAAATAGAAGAAGGAAACTTCTAAATTCATTTATGAGGCCAACACTACCCTGATACCAAAAACAGATAAAGACACCACAAAAAGAAAGAGAAAAAAAAAGAAAAAAGAAATACAGACCAGCATCTCTAATGAACATAGATGCAAAAATTCTCAAAAAATATTAGTGAACCAAACCCAACAATACATTACAAAAATCATTTACAACAATTAAGTGGGATTTATTCCTGGGCTGCAAGGGTGGTTCAGTATCCACAAACCAACCAATGTAATATATCACATCAATGAGAGAAAGCACAAAAACCATATAATCATTTCAGCAGATGCAAAAAGGAAAAAAACATTTGACAAAGAACGACATCCATTCATGATAAAAACCTTCACCAATGCAGGTTTATAAGGAACATACATCAGCATAATAAGGCCACAGCCAACATTATACTTATGGTGAAAAACTAAAAGCTTTTCCCCCAAGATCAAAAACAAGACAAGGATATCCATTCTCACCACTTTTATTCAATATGATACTGGAAGTCCTAGCCATAGCAATCCAATTAGACAAGAAATAACAGGCATCCTAACTGGTAAAAAAGATGTAAAACTTGCACTGCTTGCAGATGACATGAAACTTATATACAGAAAACCCTAAAGACTCCACACACACACACAAACAAAAAAACCACAAAACAAAAGCCAAACTACACACACACATACACAAACTACTAGTACTGATAAATGAGTCCAGTATGGTCACAGGAAATAAAGTAAATATACAGAAATCTGTTGCATTTCTACACACTAAAAGTAGCAGAAAGAGAAAGTAAGAAAACAATCCTATTTATGATTGCCTGAAAAATAATAAAATCAGGAAAAAACTAAACCAAGGAGGTAAAAAACCTATACTCTGAAAACTATAAAACACTGATGAAAGAAATTGAAAATGACATAAATGGAAAGATATCCCATGCTCATGGATCAGAATAATTATTGTTAAAATCTCCATACTACCAAAGCAATCTACACATTAAATACAATCCCTATGAAAACATCATTAGCCTTTTTCACAGATCTAGAACAAGAAATCCTAAAATTTGTATGGAACCACAAAAAAGCTACAAATAGCTAAAGCAATCTTAGGAAAGAACAAAAATGGAGGTATCACAATTCTAGATTTCAAGATATATTACAAAGCTGTAGTAATCAAAACAGCATTGTACTGGCACAAAAAATAGACACATACATCGGTCAGTAGAACAGAAAAGAACACCCAGAAATAAACCCATTATTAGAATGTCAATTAATCTTCAACAAAGCAGGAAAGAATATGCAATGGGAAAAAGTCTCTTCAACAAATGGTGTTGGGAAAAGTGGGCAGCTCCATGTGGAAGAATGTAACAGGATCTCTTTCTTACATCATACACAAAAATAAACTCAAAATTGATTAAGAATCTAACTGTGGGACTTGAAACCGAAAAATCCGGTAAGAGCACATGTAGTAATTTCTCTGATATCAGCTACAGCAACGTTTTTCTAGATATGTCTCTTAAGGCAAGAGAAACAAAAGCAAAAATAAACTATTAGGACTACATCAAAATAAAAAGCTTCTGCACAGCAAAGGAAACAATCAACAAACCTAAAACACATCCTGGATGGGTATATTGGCAAGTGATACAGGCAATAAAGGGTTAATATCCAAAATATATGAAGAACTTGTACAATTCAACACCAGAAAGCCCCCAAATAAACCAATTACAAATAGGCAGAACACATTTCTCCAAAGAAGACAGATGGCCAAGAGATGCATGAAAAGATGTTCAACATCATTAATCATCAGGGAAATGTAAATCAAAACCACAACAAAATACCACCTTACACCTGTCAGAATGGCTAAAATAAAAAATACAGGAAACAAGTGTTAAAAAGGATGTGGTGAAAAATGAACCCTCAAGCAGGGTTCCACTGTTGGTGGGAATGCAAATGGTGTGGCCACCGTGGAACAGTGTGGAGGTCCCTCAAAAAAAAAAAAAAAATAGAACTACCACATGATGCAGTAATTTCACTACTAGGTATTTACCCAAAGAATATGAAAACATTAATTTGAACTGATATATGTACCCCTGTTTACTGCAGCATTATTTACAATAGCAGAAATATGGAAGCAAACTAATTATCCAATGACAGAAGAATGGATAAAGAAGATTTGATACACACACACAGAAAAAAATGGAATTATCAGACATTAAAAAAAAAAAAGAATGAAATCTCATAACAACATGAATGGATCTAGAGGGTATAATGCTAAGTGAAATAAGCCAGTCAGAAAAAGACAAATACAAAATGATTTCACTCATATGTGGAATTTAAGAAACAAGTGAACAAAGGGAGGAAAAAGACAAAAAAACAGACTCAACTATAGAGAACAAAGTGATGATTACTAGAGAAGAAGGGGAGGGGAAGATGGGTGAAATAGGTGAAAATGATTCATTATACACTTATCCTGATGAGCTCTAAGTAATGTATAGAATTACTGAATCACTATATTGTACATCTGAAACTAATGTAACACTGATGTTAACTGTCTTGGAATTTTAAAAAGAGAAAAACCCTCAAAATGGATTAAACACCTAAATGTCATCAGGCTCACTGTGAAGAGCCTGCTTCTCCCTCTATGTCTCTGCCTCTGTTTCTTTCATGAATAAATACATAAAATCTTTAAAAATAAATAAATACCTAAATGTGAAACCTGAAATTATAAAATTCCTACAAGAAAACAGAGGCAGTAATTTCTCTGACATCAGCTGTTGCAACATTTTACTAAATATGCCTCTTCAGGCAAGAAAAACAAAAGTAATGATAAACTATTCTGACCACATCAACATAAAAAAGCTTTTGTATAGTAAAAAACGATCAACAAAACAAAGACAACCTCTACTAAATGGGAGATGATATTTGCAAATGATATATCTAATAAGTGGTTAATAATCCAAAATACATAAGAACTTACACAACTCAACACCAAAAAAAAAAAAAAAAAATTTCCAATTGGCAGAGGATCTGAATAGACGTTTTTCCAAAAACAACATCCAGAGGGCCAACAGACACTTGAAAAGATGCTCAACATCACTCATCAAGGAAATGCAAATCAAAGCTACAATGAAATACCACCTCACACCTGTCAGAATGGCTAGTGTTAAAAAGACTTGTCTACGTGAAAAAAAGAACTTCCTAGAGAACTTAAAAATAGAACTACCATATGATCCAGTAATTTCACTACTGGGTATTTACCCAAAGAAAATGAAAATGCTAATTCAAAAAGATACACGCACTCCTGTTTATTACAGCATTATCTACAGCAGCCAAGATATGGAAGCAACCTGAGGGTCCACTGATAGATGAACCAATGTACAAACAAAACAAATGAACAAACCTAAAACAGACTCAAAGATACAGAGAACAAAATGGTGGGGGTGGGGGTATAGGCAAAATAGATAAAGGGGATTAAGAGGTGCAAACTTCCAGTTATAAAATAAGTCACAGAGATGAAAAGTACAGCATACGGAATATAGCCAATAATACTGCAATAACATTGTATAGTGACAGTAACTATACTTATCAAGGTAAGCATCTAGTCGTGTAGAAAATTGCTGAGTCAATATGCTGTACACAAATATAACATTCTATGTTTATTATACTTTAATACAAATTTTAATAAACATTTTAAAAAATTCCTTATTCATAAGAGATGCATACTGAAGTATTCACAGGTAAAATGATGTGCGGGATTTGCTGCAAAACACTTGAGCAGAGAAAACCAAAAGGGAGAAAAAAAGAGAACGTTGACAAATACTGAAGCTGAGTGAGGGGTAGAGACACGATCTTTCAATATTCTTGCTACTTTGGGCTGTGTTTGTAAAATTTTCACAATAAATTTTAAATGTAATAACCCCATCTCCCTCCACATCCCCCAAAATAAGTAGGAGAAACTTTAAAGGGCGGGGATATGGGCAGCCCCGGGTGGCGCAGCGGTTTAGCGCCGCCTGCAGCCCGGGGCCCGATCCTGGGGACCGGGGATGGAGTCCCACGTCGGGCTCCCTGCACGGAGCCTGCTTCTCCCTCTGCCTTTCTCTGTGTCGCTCATGAATAAATAAGTTAAATCTTAAAAAAAAAAAAGTAAGGGAATATCTTTTTTAAAAAAATGAATAAACAAAGGGCGGGATATGCAGACTGCAAACACTGGACGGCCTGGTTCCTGTTAGTAACATTAGGGGAGGCGACCAAGGATCAGGAGAAAATCAATGTTTAAATCAGCATTAAATGTATGAGATAATCTTTTAAAATAGAGCACCTCTTTTAAATTTTTTTTATCAACTCTGGAGGTGAGGTAGAGCCTCGGCAGTCCTTACCGCGCCATTCACCCCCGCTCCCCGCGCGGTCCCCAGGGCGGCCGCGGAAATCCCAATGCGGCCAACACACACCACCGTCCCCGAAACAGCACTGTTCCCGTATTGGTCCTGCCCTCGCTGCCCAAGCCCTGCGAACACGGCGGAGGGCACCTACGAGACGCTGGAAGCTCGCGACTGAAGCCGGCCTGCCCCCTGCGGCTCCGCGCCCACGCACCGCCGAGCCCGCCGCAGCACCGCCGCCGCACCGGGTGCCGGCCCGCAGCTCCCCCGGGACGCGCTGGCGGTCGGAGGACGCGCGCGACGCCGGCTCCAGGACGGCGGGCACCCGGGCACCCTGGCACCCTGCACGCGCCTACGCCTCCTTTCACTTTCACAACGAAATTCAAACATGACCTCGGTGCGGGGTCTTAGCCTCCGCGGCCCCCGCGCCGGGCGATGCGGGGGCGGCCAGCGGCGGGGGCGGCCAGCGGCGGGGCCTGGGGGGCCGCGACCAGGGACCCCGCCGGCCCGAGGCCACGCGGGCCCGAGCGTCTCCAGGCTGCCCCGGGCCGACCTTCCCCCACGTCCGGGCGCACGGGCTCCACCGCCCCGCGCCCCCAAGCAGGTCGCCCGGGCAGCCCCCACCCCCACCCCCGCCCGCGGGGAGGCCGCCCACCGCCCCTCCCAGGCGGACCGCTGCGACCCCGCCGAGAACCCCGAGCCCCCGCCTCCCCGGGCCGCGGCCGCGGCTGACGAGCTCACCCTCAGAGCCCCAGCGCTCCCCCGCCTAAGCGACGCCGGCGGCCGGGGGGGCGGCGCTACCCGCAGCGCCCCGGGCGCGGGTCGTCATTACCCACAGTGCCTCAGTGCGCAGCGCGCCTGCGCCGTCGCCTCCCGACTGCACCGCGCCGCGGGCGACCCCAGGCGGTGGCTGCGGGCAGCGCTCGCCGGACCCCTCCACTCCGGGACTCGCGTAGTCTCCTGGGCTTTCGCAGACGTGGGGAAGTCATGAGGCAGGTCAAGTCAACCTGACTTTCCCCTACAAGAGAAGGGTGGTTCACGTGACTGGAAAATCTTATTGATTTCTAGGGCCCTTGTATTTTTTGCTGAATAATAAAATAGTTACATGACTGTGTACTTGTCCATCCTGCAGAGATTCACCACTGTGTTTACATTTAAATTACAGTAAAAATGAGAGCACTTCTAAAAAATGCCAAAGATACTGGCATTGTTCTCTTTCAAAGAAGATACTGGATCATAAAAAATAGTAATTAGAACAAAAATGGAATAAAAATTCTAACTTTAAAAATAAAACTGCCAGGGGCGATTAAGCATCTGCCTTCAGTTCAGGTCATGATCCTGAGGTCCTGGGATGGAGCCCCAAGCTGGGTAGGGGGTCTGCCTCTCCCTCTCCCGCTGCCCCTACCCCTGGCTCCTGCGCACCCATGCGTGCGCTCTCAAATTTAATTAATTAATTGATTAATTAAATTAATTTATTAATTAAAACAAATGAATAAATTCATTCCTTAAAAAAAAAAAAAAAGAATAAAACTGCCAGAGGCATTTGGGTGTCTCGGTTAAGTAAGACTCTTTGACTTCAGCTCAGATCTTGATCTTGACTTGTGAGTTCAAGTCCCACAATGGGCTCAAGCCCATAAATAAAACTGCTATTTTACCAGCAAAAACGGGTTCACTGAGAAATAGAGAATTGCAATCCCAGACAAGCAGGTTTTGGGAAAACCATTAAGTCCAGGAGCAAAGCAGAGGAAGTTCTTTTATGGAAGAGAGGAGGCTGGGAGGGGCTGTTGTAAAGTAAAAGTCCATTGGAGAAAATCAGGAGCCGGAAGTGTAGCGGCTTCTCATTGGCTGGGCTGTCACCTTCTCTCATTGGCTGAGCTGTGATCATCTCTTACTGGCACAGATGCTACAGGGGGCAGGGGAGGGGAGGAAAACTAACTCCTCCTGGAGTAGTAAAGAAGTATCTCAATGTTTATCTCTTCATATTGGATCTCCAATTGTCCATGAGAGCTAAGAATTGAGAGCTCCCCCTGCCAGCCTCTTGGCTCCATTCTTTTTTATTTTTTTTCTCTATTCTAAATGAGATTTCCTTTTATTTTCACGTTCCCCCCTCTTTTAAAGATTATTTATCCATGAGAAACAGAGGCAGAGACATAGGCAGAGGGAGCCACAGGCTCCCTACTGGAAGCCAGGTGCGGGACTCGATCTCAGAACCTCAGGATCACGCCCTGAGCCAAAGGGAGCTTCTCAACTCCTGAGCCACCCAGGTGCCCCACCTTTGCCTCTTTTGATCAAGATCTTTCTTCAAAAGCACTGCTGATCAAGAGTCAGGTTTTTTGTGTTTAGTAGTTTTGTCCCTTTCTGCCAGGAAAAATGTTTCCTGGTCGTCATGGCCTACATCAGAGGGAAAATGCATAGCAGTTGGAGACCACTTAAGGCCACATTTGAGTAACAAGAAAGCTTAGGAGGGAGAACTCTCAGGTACTCTAACCTGAAGTCCATATCTTCTCAAGATCGTAAGTGTTGAAGCTCACCTTGAAGGGCTGAGCCTGCATTGCTTTTTTGAGTACATCAAATTTGTTTGTTTGTTTGTTTGTTTGTTTTAGGTTTCACAGGCAACAAGATATGAAACTTAATTATACACAACAGAAGTAAGATAACAATTCATAATGGTTCTAAACCAGGAATCTAGGTCTAAAAGTAGCCAACTGATATATCTATCGGCATTTATTCCAACTTAGAGAAGAGTGGTTCTCACAAAGGCAAATGTGGGGTCATGTATACCTCCTGGAAGTTTCTGCCAGAAGCAACCACAAAAGTTGATTCATGGATAGCGCAGGAGCAAACGGAAAGAATTAACCAAGTACATTTGGGAAGATACCATGCAGATATAAATATGAAACAACAGCTGATGAACTTTTTGCAAAACCAGCACAACTCAAAGACATTCTAAAACAGTGTTGTTATCTCAAAAGAACTGTTTGGAATCAAATCTGCTATTGATGATACAGCTTATAAGCCTGCCAATTCAGAGACCATGAATTTGGATAAGAATCCAAAGTCAGTTAACAGTTCAGGAGAAAGAAGGCTTTTGTGAATTCTGAATCTTCTAACCCTTTGAAGAAAGCAAGTGAAAATTAACTTGTCCTGGGATCATAATGAGGCCGTTTTAAAAAGACACAAAGAAGAGGTTTCCCTCTTTCACAAGGACTGGATAAAGCAGAAAGGGGCATTGTCATCCTACAAAAGAGAGAAGAAACAACAGTGAGAAGGTATCCTGGCCTGGTCCAGACATCGTGGGAAATCTATGTGGTCAGGTGCCGTCTGCTTCCATTCTGGGAAATCTGTACTTTCTAGACATGTCTCCCAAGGCAAGGAAAACAAAAGCCAAAATAAACTATTGGGGTTATATCAAAATAAAAAGGTTTCGTCTAGTGATGGAAGCCATTAACAAAACAAAAAGGTAACCTACTGAATGGGAGAAGATATTTGCAAATTATATATCCAATAATGAGTTAATATCCAAAATATGTAAAAAAATGCTTGTATGATTCAACACCAAAAAACCAAACAATCCAATTTAATAAATATTAATAAACAAATAAATGTCCTGAATAGATATTTTTCCAAAGAAATATAAATATAGCCAAAAGACACACAAAAAGATGCTCAACATCACTAATCATAAGGGAAATGTCAGTCAAAACCATAATGAGATATCACCTCACATCTGTCAGAATGGCTAACACCAAAATGACAAGAAATAACAAGCGTTGGCGAGGATGTGGAGAAAAAGGAGCCCTCATCCACTCTCGGTGGGAGTATAACCTGGTACAGCCACAGTGGAAAACAGTATAGAGGTTCCACAAAAAAAAATAAAAATAGAAATACTATAAGATCCAATAATTCCATTATTGGGTATTTACCCAATGAAAATTAAAACACTAACTTGAAAAGATACATCCACCTCTATATTTATTGCAGCATTATCAGCAATAGCCAAGTTATGGAAGCAACCTAAGAGTCCATCAATAGACAAATGGATGAGGAAGATATGGTACATACATACATACATACATACATACAATGGAATATTACACAGCCAGAAATAAGATCATGCCATTCACAACTACATGGATGGATCTAAAGAGTATTATGCTAAGTGAAATAAATTAGACCGAGAAAGACAAATGCCATATGATTTCATTCATATGTGGAATCTTTAAAAAAAAAAAAACAAATGAATAAACAAAAAGCAGGATCAGAACTATAAATACAGAGAAGAAATTGTTGGTTGCCAGAAAGGAAGAAGGTGAAGTGATGGGCAAAATGGGTGAAGGAGAGTGGGACATATAGACTTCCATTTATGGAATGAATAAATCATGGGAATAAAAGACACAGCATAAGGAATATAGTCAATAATATTGTGATAGTGATGTATGGTGACAGATGGTAGCTACACTTAAGGTGAATATAGCATAATGTGTAAACTTTTCTTTTTTTTGTATAAACTTTTCAAATCACTATGTTGTACACCTGAAACCAATATAACAGAGTGTGTTAGCTATCCTCAAATAAAAAAGGTAAAATAAATTACTTTTGGGTTAAGTCGGTGCACATGAGGAAGGATCATAGTCTTTTTAAAAATAAAAGCAGCTGGAGTCCCAATGTTTGTGGGGGTGAGTGGGTACCCTCAAAGTACTGAGATCCCATTTCTTAGAGGTTTTTATCTAGAGTATAAAGAAAAATCCTGAAACAACACAGTTTCAACAGGAACAGTCTGGCTCCAAAAGGAATCAGACCAAAGGCCAGCATGGTTCCAGTAAGGACAGCCCAGTTCCCAAAAGGGATCAGACTGGAGGCTTAATAGGTACAACAAAACCTTACAACTGAGCCTGAATAAAGCCCAGAGAGCTAGAACACAGAGCAGAGCTCAAAACCCAGGAAAAAATTTAAACTCAAACTAAATGGTCAGCAGGACCCAGTGAGCCCAGTTGGCTGTGTGGGCACCAGCACCTGTTTGCTCACTAGCCTTGGAGTGATTGAGGGTCATTGCTGAATCTCACCTCTGATCAAAAGTAATGCTAAACTTAGAAATAAAACTGTCAGTTATTTTACCAGCAAAATATAGGTTTATTTGGGAATAGCAAAGGATTGCAACCCAGGACACGCAAGCTGTGGCAAACCATCAGTGAATCCAGAAATCAAAGGAGAGAAAGGTCCTTTTATAGAGGAAAGGAGAATTTGGGAGGGATTGTTGTAAACTAAAAGTCCATTGGAATAAATAGGGAGCTGGCAGCGTAGTGACTTCTCATTGGCTGAGCTGTGGCAGAGAAAGAAGAAACCTTCCTTCCTCCTGCTGGATTAGTAAAGGAGTCCATTTACAAGATACATCTCTTCCTGTTGGGTCTGCCAACGCCCATGAGTGGTAATGTGGGAGGGTGTGAGAGTGCTCCCTGCTGTCCTTCTGACTCTATTCTAAACCAGGTTTCCTTTTATTCAATATTTACAAAGTAAATGTGAAAACACTTAAAGCTATAATAATTAAAATTATTTTTTAAAAGATTTTATTTATTTATTCATGAGAAGCAGAGAGACAGAGAGAGAGGCAGAGACACAGGCAGAGGGAGAAGCAGGCTCCCTGCAAGGAGTCCGATGTGAGACTTGACCCCAGACCCTGGGATCAAGCCCTGAGCCAAAGGCAGATGCTCAACTGCTAAGCCACCAGGTGTCCCTTAAAGTTATTTTTATACAAAAATCATTGATTAGTTGTAACAGAACAGAGAGCTCAGAAATATCAAGGTGTTTATAAAGAAACACACATTCTTTTTCTAGGAGTTTGACAAATGTTTTCAAATTACTTCCTATTAACTTTGGATCAAAATGAAGTAATAGGAACCAGATTTAGCCTCCTGCCTATAATAAATTTTAAAAGGACAAAATATATGAGGAGATAGGTTTGAAGATGGTTGATAGAAGACAATGAAGAGCAGTGACCTTGAGAAATGAATAAGTAATAAATCACATAAGCACTTGAACTTCCCTGGATGGAGAGAAATTTCAGGTCATAAGCCAGAGAAGGGAAACCCAAGTGGAGGCTCTCCCTCTTCAAGTATCAGCTGAGTGCTGAGCAAGTCACACTTGTGCAACCCTTAGGAAAGAACCCTTGGACAGGATTAGGAGGAAATACTGTGAGCTCACATAGTCCAGGAATAGTGCCTGTTCCCCTCAGACTGAAAAACCTTCATAATTCACATGGGCATGGAGGAAAGTACTCAAAAGGGTTTTGCCTCAATAGTGGGGCAAAATTAGGCTTGAATGCTTGATAGACATAATTGTTATATTAAATTTGGGGAGAGAAAACATATGTCTTAGAAATCTTAAAAGTTGCTTTCATTTTTTAAAAGATTTTATTTATTTGAGAGGGAGAGAGAATAAGCAAGGGGAGGGACAGAGGGAAAGAGAGAATCAGACTCCCCACTGAGCAGGGAGCCCAACATGGGGCTTGATCCCTGGACTCCAGGATCATGACCTGAACTGAAGGCAGACGCTTAAACCAACTGAGCCACCCAGGGATCCTAAAAGTCGCTTTCATTTTTGCATGAATTACATATGCAAAATTACACATAAATAAAAATAAAATTTTAAAGAAGCCTAAATTCATGGTCTCCACAAAGTGAGCTGTACGTTTAATAAGATCCAATTAAAATAACATCTGCATACTTTTCAACCCCACAAAGTAATTCTAATATTTATCTGGATTACTATATTTACAAATACAATGGTGATAAACAATAAAGCTTAACTTCCTGTATTAGTAGCATTTCAATATAAAACTATAATAATCAGTGTGATGATGGTGCAAATCTGCTGAACGGAACTAAAGGGAAAGTCAGTAAAGCAATTAGGAAGGGAGAAGTAGAAAGAGAGAAGAAAAGTGAGAATGATTTCAAATTGGTTTGAAATGCTTGAGAAAATAGTTGTTTGTGGGAAGTTAAGCTAGATCACAAAACAAATGTAAAAAGAGAAATCAAAGATACTATATGATGGAGTATAAATGATTTTGAAAACTACCTTGTAGTATGGAAGGTTTTTGTATGAATTACACCAAAGTAGAGACAAGAAAAGGAGGCCAATACAGTAGCACCAGGACAAGCATGCTCATGGGCAGAGTTCTCTCTCATTGCTCTGGGCTGAAGTCCAGCTGAAGTGACTGAGTCTGTTATGGGGAAAGAGAAGGGACATTCTGGAACTTAAGTATTGAAACCACAGAAGAAAGTTTGAAGAACTACTACAAGCCATGGGGAAAATTTACAGACTGTGTGACAATAAGGAATCCTGCAAGCAAGAGCTAGAGTATTGCATTTTGTAACTTTCATACACGGCAGAGGTTGGTGCTGTCATGGCTGCAAGATGTCATTCAATTGATGGGAGAGCAGTTGAGTCAAAGTGTACTGTAGCAAGAGAATCTGGAAGACCTGGCACTCATGTAACTACAAGGAAGCTACTTGTGGTGGAATTAAAGAAGATATTAAGGAACACCACCTTAGAGATTATGAAATGTGTATAGAAAGGTTGATACCACTTGAGATCATTACTGGTAGGCAGTCTGGAAAGAAGAGAGGCATTGGTTTTATTACTTTTGATGATCATGACCCTATGGATAAAATTGTACTGTGAAAATACCATACCATCTGTAGTCAGAAATAAGAAAGGCTTTGTGTAGACAAGAAATGCAGGGAGTCAAAAGTTCTAGGAGTGGCAGATGAAGGTATTTTGCCTTGAATGATTAATGCAGAAGCAGTGGATCAGGAGGTAAGTTTGGGGGAGGTTTTGATGGGCATGGAAGAAGATGTGGACTTGGGGATGGCTATAATGGGTATGGAAGAGGATTTGGAGGTGGCATTTTTGGAGGCAGCATGGTTATGAAGGAGAAAAATGAGGATATGGTGGTAGAGATATAGGCTGTGGGAACCAGGATGTGGTTTCGATGATGTAGGAAGAAATTATGCAGTGGAAATTACAATGATTTTGGTTATTATAACTAGCAGCCTTATAACTAAGGTCCAAGGAAGAGTGGTCATTTTGGTGATAGTAGGAACATAGGCGGACCATATGGTGAAGAGAACTATAGTTCAGGAGGAATGGAGGAAGTGAGGATTGTGAGGGAGGAACAAATACTGAATTTCTTCCTATTTTCCATGGGTTTCACTGTATAACTTGGAGAGGACAAGAGCCCAGAGGTAGCAAAACAGCTTTGGGTTATCAAAATGACAATATTTAGAAAATTTATATCTCAGGCATGCATAAGTATGGAATGATATGGCCATACTTCCCCCAAATATACAATTATCCTGCATACAAATGAGGACACTAACACTTTTTCAAGAAGATGATGCAAAGACCTTAAATAATGTTCACTCTTCTCCTTAACTTAAATATATATATGTGTATATATATATATATGCTATATCCTATAACTTAAATACTATAGTGTAAACAAAACAATATTTAAATGCTATAATGTAAAGTCAATGCAGCTTACATTACATGATAAAAGGGTAAGAGAGTGATAAAGCAAAGTATGCTGTATTATGTATATACATGCACAGAACACACATGTGTTCATGACAAAATAAGGAAGAAATATTCATGGTAATTATAGTCTTCATTTCCGTAACTGCTCACGTGGTTGTAGCTGGTATTGCTAACTACCTCTGTCCACTACTGATTCCATATTCCCTTTGCCCTCAGCGAACATCTTAGCTGGTCATGGTTCTTTGCCCAGTGGGGTGATCCAAACCTTCATTCCTGAAGGGCTTGAGCCAGCAGCAGTCCTGCCTATCTTGCATTGTTGTATTTTTCCATTGACCTTAATCACAGAGCATAGCAATGCTAAGACACCCCAAGGAATCTCCTCTGTTTCAGACATACTCTTTCTTATCTCCACGGTGGAGTAGTGGTTCAGCTTCTCTAGGTCATCAAAATCAATCAGCCCAGCCAGCATAGCAATTCCTTTCTCTGCCTGTTGATTCAGAGGCAAGAGGAGTCCAAAATAGCCAGATGACAGTCTTAACTCTCAGTTCGATACACTCATTGCTGTGTCTCCTAGTGGGAGCATTCCTGCCTTTGGAACTAAGACCTCTAGGCCAGCAGAGCACAAGACTATGGGTACAGGAAGCAAGACTATTGTTAGCACATTACTAGGAGTAGTTGTGAGTGGTATCACTCCCAATTCTACCCCTTGATCCCCAGACCTGTGAATCCTGGCTATGGGAGTAATAGCACCATATACTGAATGCTGATTCAGAGTATATTCAACCTTTGGAAGAATCTTGTCTCATTCCTGAAGGGTATTGCCACCTGAGTGGAAATGAGGTGTGAATCACCATCCCTGCATCTTCCCAATCCTTGATGCTAGCACTAATCGCTGCAATACCTCCAGGAATGCAATGCTACTTTTATTTTATTATTTTTCTAAGTAGAGGTGGTTCTAGTGGCTTCTGATTTGTTTCCCACCATAGTAGCCCTTACTCCACAGGTCAGGGAATCAATGTGGGAATTCCCCAGTTGCTGAGTTTATCTATTCCAGTTATGCATTCTGGAACTGGGGAAATAACCACAGGATGGTTTTGAGGACCCACTGGCCCACTGCAGGAAGGGTGTGAGCTAAAACTCCATTTATCATATAACCTCCATAAGCCCCCTATTTTGACTGGTGGACACGAGTGACATGGAGTCTCCCAGAATTGGTGTCAGCTCAGAGCCAGTGCCCAGTAGTCCTCAAAATACCTATTATTATTATTCCCTTTTCCCCAATGCAGTCACCCTGGTAAACACTACAGGTTCCTTTGGGAAGGCTGGGAGAACAACTAACAAAATTTGGCAGTATATCCATGTCCTTCCTCAAAGGAACCCATCCTCCCCTTCACTCAAGGAGTTCTGGATCTGGCTCCAGTCTAGAAGTGGATTCAGGGACTGTGATTCTCTGTTTTCATGATTCATGTTCAAGTTTTGTTCACTTGATCTAGAACTTCTCTCACTTATACAGACCAACTAAGAATGGAGTAGGCTTCCAGTCTATTTCACTTCTAAAGACACCGCAATCAACTAGACAAAGCCATAGGTCTGGAAGCAGAGAAGGGTGGTGGTGGTGGATTCTGAAGAGAATCAGCATTGTTTTGCAAGGCAACTGCCCCAAGAGAGACCATTACAGTTTCCTCAAATAATGCAGAGTTAACCCCTCAGACTGGGTAGAGAGGCTGCTTCTACTGGCAAATAGACTCATCAAGGGCAGTCTGGTGGCTTAGCAGTTTAGCGCTGCCTTCAGCCCAGGGTGTGATCCTGGAGACCCAGGATCAAGTTCCACATCAGGCTCCCTGCATGGAGTCTGCTTCTCCCTTTGCCTGTATCTCTGCCTCTCTCTCTCTCTCTCTCTCTTTGTGTGTGTGTGTCTCTCTTGAATAAATAAATAAAATCTAAAAAAAAAAAAAAGAATTTAGGGGCTCAGTGTCCCCAGCTTCATCAAGGTCTTTCCATACATCCCCATGCCAACTTTAAGGATCCCATTTCTTCCTAATCAATGCCCCCACCTTAACAATAGACATCCTGAAAAGCTGGAAGTTCAATGTGCACTCTAAGTCAGCCAATTGCAAAATGCAATTCTGGGCTCAATTTCCAGCATTCCTAACCCTGTGGCTACAGGAGATAAGAGATTCCTACAGGGAAGACATAGACACTCTTCAGTCATTTGTGTGGCAATTGAGCTAGAAATTTAAATCCCTGAGCTCATCCTTTTTTCCCTCCATTTCCTTCAGTAACATTAGGAGCAACCAGCCGAATTCATTATACTCATTAGTTTGACAAAAATGTTTGAAAATATGAACATTACCACTTAGACTCTTAGTTCTTATAAATTTTGATTAGATGTGATGAATGATTTGATGTGATGATGTGATTTCATTCATGTGTGAATTTAAGAAACAAACAAACAAAAAAAAAAAACAGACTCTTAATTATAGAGAACAAACCAGTGGTTACCAGAGGGGAGGTGGGCGTGTGGACGAGTGAAGGGGGCTAAGAGAACTGGGTGAAGGGGATTAAGACTACATGTATCATGATGAGCACTGATTAATGTATGGAATTATTGAATCACTATATTGTACACCTGAAATTAATATAACACTGTATGTTAACTATGCTGGAATTTTAAAAGATAAAATAAGAAGTATCCAGTGATAATATTTTATATAGCTCTGTTGTCAAATCACATAATTGACTATCAGTGTTCTCTTTATCTTACCATCTGTCATCATCATGGAAACACAAGTCAAAACCACAATGAGATGCCACCTCACACCAGCTCAATCCCACAATCCTGAGATCATGACCTGAGCTGAAACCGAGAGTCAGACGCTTAACTTGACTGAACCACCCAGGCACCCCAAAGACAAAGAATGAATATTGAAACAGTAAAAGGGAAGCGAATCATTACATACAAGGAATACTCTGTAAGAACATTTGCAGATTTCTCATCAGAAGCTTTGGAGGCCAGAAGATAGTGGGTCAATATATTCAGAGTGCTAAAAGGAATACCTGTCAACTAAGAATCCAATGTCCATGAAAACGAGGGAGAAATCAAGACATTCCCAGATAAACAAAAAATTGAGGGAATTTATGACATTAGACCTGCCTTGCAAAAAATACTCAAGGGAGCACTGGAGGATGAACAAAAGGGTACTAGACTCACTCAAAGGCATATGGAGAAATTAGGATTTCCATAAAGGTAAGCACATATACGGTTATATAAGCTAATGTTATTGTAACAATGACTTGTAACTATATTTTTTTGTTTTCTTCATGATTTGAGATTAATGCATTTAAAGAAAAAACAATTATAAATGTAAAGCTGGTATTACTATAACCTTGATTTATAACTCCAAATCTTGTTTCTTACATAATTTAGGAGACTAATACACTTAAAGGAATTATTAGTTCAGGGTTTCAGACACACAGTATATAAAGATGTAATTTTGTGACATCAGGATGGGGACAGAATTGTAAAAGAACAGAGTTTTTTGTCTTATTGGAGTTAAGCTGCCATAAATTCAGATTAGAATGTTTTAACTTAAGGATATTAAATGTAATCCCCATGGTAACCACAAATAAAATAGCAACAGAATATACACAAAAGGAAATTAAGAAGGAATTTAAACAGTTCACGACAACAAAAAAAATCAACTAAACACAAAAGAAGACAGGGATGTAGGAAATGAGAAACAAGAAAACTATCTGGCATATAGAAAACAACACAATAACAGAAATAAATCCCTCCTTATCAGTAATTGTTTTAAATATGAATTGAACTCAAATCAAAAGCCAGAGATTGGCAAAATTGATAAAAACACATATACTGCCTATAAGAAACTCACTTGAGATCCAAAAGCACAAACAGGTTGAAAGTGAAAGGGTGGGAAAAGATATTTCATGCAAAAAATACCCAAAAGAAAGAAGTGGTTATACTGATATCAGACAAAATAGATTTTAAATTAAAAAAAAAAGTTTACATTCCCACCAACAATGTAGGAGGGTTCTATTTTCACTGCATCCTCACCAACATCTGTTGTTTCCTGAGTTATTAATTTTAGCCATTTTGACCAGTGGAGTTGATATCTCATTGTGGTTTTGATTTGTATTTCCCTGATGCTGAGTGATGTTGAGCATCTTTTCATGTGTCTGTTAGCTATTTGTATGTCGTCTTGGAGAAATATCTTCTGCTTATTTCTTCTTTGGATTTTGGGGTTTTGGGTGTTGAGTTTGATAAGTTCTTTATATATTTTTGATACTAGCCCTTTATCTGAAATGTCATTTGCAAATATCTTCTTCCATTCCATAGGTTGACTTTTAGTTTTGTTGATTATTTACTGAGGTTCCTCAAAAAGTTAAAAATAGAACTACCTTATGACACCACAATTGCACTACTAAGTATTTATCCAAAGGACACACAAATAGTGACTCAAAGGGGCACCTGCGCCCCAAAGTTTATAGCAGCAATGTCCACAATAGCTCAAAATATGGAAAGATCCCAGATGTCCAATGATGGATGAATGGATAAAGAAGATGTGGTATATATACGTATGTATGTGGTAGGTATATGGTATTATATATATATATATATATATGGAGAGAGAGAGAGAGAGAGTATATATATATACACATAGGTAAGGTATATGGTATGATATATACATATGTATATGGTAGGTATATGGTATATACATATGTATGTGGTATATATATACATGTGTATATGGTAGGTATATGGTATGATATATATATATAGTATTCATCAGCCATGAAAAAGAATGAAATCTTGCCATTTACAATGATGTGAATGGAACTAGAGGATATTATGCTAAGCAAAATAAGTCAGTCAGAGAAAGACAAATACCATATGATTTTACTCATACATGGAATTTAAGAAACAAGACAAATAAACATAAGGGAAGGAAAGGAAAAAATAAAGTTAGAAACACAGAGAGGGGGTTAACTTTTTAAAGAGATTTTATTTATTTTATTCATGAGAGAGGCAGAGACATAGACAGAGGGAAAAGCAGACTCCTTGCAGGGAGCCCAACATGGGATTCGACCCCAGGACCCAGGATCATGACCTGAGCCAAAAGCAGATGCTCAACCACTGAAACACCCAAGTGTCCTGACAGAGGGTTAACTTAAGAGACACTTAACGATAGGAAACAAACTGAGGGTTGCTAGATGGGAGATGGAGGGGGATAGGGTAACTAGGTGATAGGCATTAAGGAGGGCACTTGATGTAATGAGCACTGGGTGTTGTATGCAACTAATGAATCACTAAACTCTACCCTGAAACTAATAATACACCATATGTTAACTACCCTGAATTATTTTTAAAAAGTTTACAAGAGACAATGAAGGACATTATATATTAATAAAAGGCTCAAAACAGTAAGAAAATATAACAATTATAAACATTTACATACCTAATGACAGACCATCAAAATATATGAAGCAAAAACTGACAGAATCAAAGGGAGAAATAGACAGTTCTTCAATAACAATTGGAGTCTTCAATCCCCCAATTATCATAATGGGCACAAAAATTAGAAGATAAGAAAATGGAGGACTTAACATATCATACCAAATAGATCTAACAGACACGTAAGGAACACTCAACCAACAACAGCGCCCACACTCTTCTCAAGTGCCCCTGGAACATTTTCCAGGATAGAGCATACATTAGGCTACAATTTAATCTATTATATTTTAAAAGATACGTATTGCATAAAGTATCTTCTCTAACCACAAGAGGATAAATTAGAAATCAATAACATAAAGAAAGTTGAAAAATTCATGACACTGTAGAAACTAAACCACAAACTTTGAAACAACCAATGGATTTAAAAAAAAATCACAAGGGAAATTAGAACATGGAGATAAACAAAAACAAAAACACAACATAACCAAAATCTATGGGACACAGCAACAGCAGGATTAAAGGAGAGATTAGAAGTGCTATAAGCGCTTCCATGCCATTAAAAACAAACAAACAAGAAAGAAAAATCTGAAATCAACAACCTAACCTTACAACTTAAGGAACTAGAAAAAGAACAAACCAAACTCCAAGCTAGTAGAAGGGAAGAAATAATAATGATTAGAGCAGAGAAAAATAAAATAGAGAATAGAAAAAACAATAGAGATAATCAATGAAACCAATATATCATTCTTTGAAAAGATCAACAAAATTGACAATACCAACAGAATTTTTCACAGAGCTGGAACAAAAACCCTAAAACTTATAGGGAACCACAGGAGACCCCAAATAGCCAAAGCAATCAATGAAACAGAATAGAGAGCCCAGATATAAACCCACAATTATGTGGTCAGTTAATCATCAACAAAGGAAGAAAAAATATGCAGTGGGAAAAAGACTGTCCCTTTAACAAATGGTGTTCGGAAAACTAGAAAGTAACATGCAAAAGAATGAAACTGGACCATTCTCTTATATACACATAAAGAAATTCACAAATGGATGAAAGACCTAAATATGAGACCCATAACTATAAAAATCCTAGAAGACAGCACAGGTAATAAGGTCTCCAACATGAGCTGCAGCAACATTTTTCTAGATATGTCTCCTGAAGCAAGGGAAATAAAAGCAAAAATAAACCAATGGGACCACATCCAAATAAAAAGCTTCTACACAGTGAAGGAGACAATCAACAAAATTGAAAGACAATCTGTACTGAATGGGAGAAGATATTTGTAAATGACATACCTGATAAAGGGTTAGTATCCAAAATATATAAAGAACTTAAGAAACTCAACACTCAATAAACAAATAACCCAGTTATAAAATGGGCAGAAGTCATGAATAGACATTTTTTTTTCAAAGAAGATATACAGATAACCAACAGACACATGAAAAGTTACTCAACATCACTGAGCATCAGGGAAATGCAAATCAAGATCAGGGGACTCTTGTCCATCCAGTGGGTTGCACCAGAGAAGAACCCCGAGCTTAAGGAACCTGCATCTTTTATAATGGGAGGGAAACTGGCCTGACCTTTGCACTGGAAGGAGACACTGGAGAGTAAATCTTGTTTTTGTTCCAGAAGGAGACACTGTTGCTGTCCTCCAAGGCCGTTTGCTATAGAATGTCTCTCTGAAAGGACAGTCCCAAACAAAGGGTGTCAGTGTCTGTGTTCATAATGCACGCAGACATGTGAGAGACCCATGGACAATTTTCTCCCGAAAGGTGTATGTTCATTTCTTTCCTAGAAACCAGAATTGTGTCTTACGACATTTGAATATCACCAAAGAATAAGATATTGTGATAATATTTCACGTTGTTAGTTGGACCAAAATCTTGGGTTCTGCTATATGTAATAAGTTGTGTATTATTAAATATCGAATATATATTTAAAAAAAAAGACTGCAAGGAGATATCACCTTGCACCTGTCAGAATGGCTAAAATCAAAAACACAAGAAACATCAAGTGTTGGTGAGGATGTAGAGAAAAAGAAACCAACCCTCTTGCACTGTTGGTGGGAATGCAAACTGGTGCAGCCACTCTGGAAAACAGTATGGAGTTTCCTCAAAAAGTTAAAATGAGAACTACTCTATGATCCAGTAATCATGCTACTGGGTATTTACCACCCCCCCCCCCAATTTTTTAAAAATCGCTAATTCAAAGGAGTATATGCACTATGTTTATAGCAGCATTATTTGCAATAGCTAAATTATGGAAACAGCCCAAGTGCCCATCAATAGATGAATAAAGAATATAATGGCATATTATTTAGCCATAAAAAGAATGAAATCTTGCCATTTGCAACCTCTTGGATTCAGCTAGAGGGTATTATGCTAAGTGAAATTAGCCAGTCAGAGAAAGACAAATACGATATGATCTCATTCATATGTGGAATTTAATAAACAAAACATATACGCAAGGAAAAAAGAGAGAGATAAACCAAGAAACACTCTTTTTTTTTAAGATTTTATTTATTTATTCATGAGATACACACACACACACACACACACACACACAAACAGAGGCAGAGACACAGGCAGAGGGAGAAGCAGGCTCCATGAAGGGAGCCCGACGTGGGACTCAATCTCGGGTCTCCAGGATCAGGCCCTGGGCTGAAGGTGGCACTAAACGGCTAAGCCACCCAGGGCTGCCCAAGAAACAGACTCTTAACTATAGAGAACAGTGTTGGTTAGCAGAAGGGAAGTGGGTGGGGGGCTAGGGAAAATAGAAGATGCGGATTAAGGAATGCACTTTTTGTGATGAGCACCAGGTATTGTATGGAAATGTTGAATCACTATATTTTACACCTGAAACTAACACTGTCTTTAACTATGTTGGAATAAAATAAAGTCAAAGCCTGAAATAAACTCTTTCATATATTATCAGATGATTTTTGACATGGGTGCCAAAACCAGTGAATGGGAAAAGAACAGTCTTTTCAACAAATAGTGCTGCGAAAACTGGATTTCCATATGCACATTTACCTAACACCATATACAAGAGTAAATCAAAATAGATCAGGGAAATAGCTCAAAAAGGACCTAAGAATCTAAAATAATAAAGCAAAAAAACCCACATTAGATTTAGCAATGATTTCTTGGTGTAGGCAATAAAAGAAAAAATAGACAAACTGAGCTTCATGAAAATTTTTTAATTGTGTGCTTCAAGAAACACTATCTACACAGTAAAAATGCTGCCTAGTGGGAGGAAATATTTGCAAGTCATGTATCTGCCTAAAGATTAATATTCATAATATACACCCCTAAAACTCAGCAGCAACAACAAATCTCAACTCAAAACTTGGTGGAGAACTTGAATAAACACTTCTCGAAGGAATATATACAAATGACCAATAAGCACGTGAAAAGATACTCAATATCTCTAATCATTAGGGAAATGCTAATCAAAACTACAATGCAATGCCACCCTACATCCTTAAGATGCCTACTAAAAAAAACAAAACAGAACAAACAAACAAAAACCTAACAGAAAACGACAAGTATTGTCAAGGATATGGGTAAATTGAAACCCTGGCGCCCCACTGCAATGTGGTGCAGCCACTATGGAAAACGGTATGGAAGTTCCTCAAGAAACTAAAAATAGAATTACCACATTACCCAGAAATTCCATTCTAAGTACATAACCAAAAGAAATGAAAGCAGGGTCTTGGAGAGATATTTGCATACCAATTTTTATAGCAACAACATTCACAACAGCCTTTTGTGGAAGGAAAATCATGGAAGCAACCCAAGATTCCATCAACTAATGAACTGATAAGCAAAACATGATCCATACATACAATGGAACATTATTCAGCCTTAAAAAGGAAGGAACTTCTGCAATGTGCTGCAACAGGGATGAAACTTGAGGACATTGTGCTAAGTGAAATAAGCTATTCACAGAAAGACAAATACTATATGATTCTACCTATATGAGGTACTTAGAATAGTCAAAAATCATAAAGACAGAAGGCGTAATGGTGGTTTTCAAAGGCTAGGGGGAGAGGAGAAGAGGGTCATTGTTTTACACGTACAGAGTCTCATTTATAAAAGTCATAGGTTTGGATGGTGGTGACAGCTGTAAAACAATGTGAGTGGGGATCCCTAGGTGGCTTAGCGGTTTAGCACCTGCCTTCAGCCCAGGGCGTGATCCTGGAGTCCTGGGATCGAGTCCCACGTCAGGCTCCCTACATGAAGCCTGCTTCTCCTTCTGCCTGTGTCTCTGCCTCTCTCTCTCTCTGTGTCTCTCATGAATAAATAAATAAAATCTTAAAAAAAACTGTGAGTATATTTAATACACTGAACTATACATTTAAAAACTGTGGAGGTGGTAAATTTTTATGCATATTTTAACTCAATTTAAAAAGGAAGAAAAAATATTCTATTCCTCCAGAACCATTCTCATTACAGGAATCATTATTAGAGCTCTCTAGAGAAACAGAATAGGATATGTATGTATATGTACGTTTATGTATACACACCCACACATTGCACAGAAGAAATTGATTCACATAATTATGGAGGCTGGAAAGTTCAAACTATGCAGTGGGGACCAGAAGGCTCAAGTCCCAGGAGAGTCGGTGGTATAGTTCCAGTCTGAAGTCCAGTAGACAGAATTGCTGGTAATGTAGATGGAATGTGAAGGCAATCTGCCATAGAATTCCCTCCTACTTGGTGAAGATCAGGATTTTGTTTCTGTGTAAGCCTCCAACTGACTGGATGAGGCCCACCCACATTATGAACGGCAATCTTCTCTACTCTTCCAAGGAAAACATTAATCTCATTCAAAAACACCCTTGCAGAAACACTCAAAATAATATTTTACAAAACATTCAGGCACCTTGAGGCTGATTCAGATTCACAAATAAAATTTACTGCTGCTGGGCCTATGTTAGCCTACTTTCTATCTTTATGGATAGACTATTAGCTAATCTATGGATTAACCAATTCTGTACATTCCATATAAAAGTAAGCCTTCAAAGAAATGGAAAAACATTCCATGTTCAAAAAAAAACCAAAAACATTCCATGTTCATGGATTGGGAAATAAATATTGTTATAATGTCTATGCTACCCAGAGCAATCTACACATTCAATGCAATCCCTATCAAAACACCATGAACATTTTCACAGAGCTGGAATACACAATCCTAAAATTTGTATGGGACCAGAAAAGACCCCAAATAGACAAAGTAATATTAAAAAAGAAAACCAAATATGGAGGTATCACAATTCCAGATTTTAAGTTATATTACAAAGCTATAGTGATCAAGACAGTATGGTACTGCCACAAAGACACATAGATCAATGGAACAGAATAGGGAACCCAGAAACGGCCCCTCAGTGATGTGGTCAACTCATCTTCAATAAAATAGGGAAGAATATCCACTGGAAAAAAGGCAGTCTCTTCAATAAATAGTGTTGGGAAAACTGAACAGGCACATGTAGAAGAGTGAAACTGGACTGCTTTCTTATACCATACACAAAAGTAAAAATCAATGACAGACCTAAATATGAGACAGGAATCCATCAGAATCCTAGAGGAGAACCCAGGCAGCAACCTCTTTCACCTTGGCCACAGGTTTTTTCCTTTGACTCTTTCTTTGAATGTGTTAATTTGCTCTGACCTCCAGTGTTACTACTGATAAGTCCCCTAGTTAGATCTTATTGCTGTTCCTTTACACGTAATGAGTTGGGGTAGGGGGCTGCTGCTTTCTAATTTTTGTCTTTGTCATTCAAGATTTTAGCTATTTTGCAGTTGGTATAAATCTCCTACTAGGAGTTCGTTAAGCCTCTTGGTTATGTGAATACATGTTCTTCATCGAACTTGGAAAGTTTTCAGCCATTTCTCCTAATTGTTTTCTGCTTCTTTCTGTCTCACTTCTCTTCTGGTACTTGTACTATGCATATTTTTGTGCACTTAATGGTGTTCAATGTTTCTCTAAGGCTTTGTTCACTTTTCTTCATCCTTTTCTCTCTCTGCTACTCAGATTGCATAACCCCTATAAATATATTTCTGAGTTTGCTGATTCTTCTGCCAGTTGAAATGTATTGTCGAGTCCTTCTAATAAATTTTACATTCTCCCTATTGGACTTTTCAACTCCAGAATTTCTATGTGGTCATTTCTTTCTCTTTATAGATATTTTCTATTTGATGACATTGCCATCATAGTTTCCTTTAAGCATAGTTTTTTTCTTTAGTTCTTTGAACATATTTATAATGACTGCTTTGAAGTCTTTGCTAAATCTGACATCTAGTTTCTCTCAGTTTTTTTCCTTGCTATTTTTTTCTGTGTATGGGTCATAGTAATATTTTTTTACAAGTTTTATAATTTTTTTTTGTTGAAAACTGAACACTTTAGGTAATATATTGTAATAAGTGAATGTTAATTACCCTACCTCCTCTCTATGGCTTCTTTTGTTGTTGTTTACTTGTTTATTTTTTTAGTGATTTGGCTAGATAAATTTAATGAGTAGATTATTCTATTGCCTCTGAACTTTGAAGACTCTGATGTCACTCCTCAGAGGGTATAGTCCTGGGCATTCACACAGTTACCCTGGGATAACAAAAGTTTTAGGAAGTTAACTGCTGAAAAGGAAAAGCTTTGCCAATCTCTTTGTTATACTGTTCCCCTTGACTGGCATTACACCCATCCATTAAACTCCACTAATTGCTATTTGTCACTCTATTGTTTTCAACAAATTCCTGCGGGAAAAACTGCTGCACAGCAGATATAATTAAATTCAGGAAGAGTTATTTTTTGGGGCCAGTATTTGCAATTTGCTCTAACCCCTGGAAGCTTCTTCAGAGCTGGTTTTCCCTCTGGTTTTCTCTAGTAAACTATCTGGCCTATAATTAGCTTCTTGCTTTTATATGGCTATCCGCTTCCTCTTAATTGCTTACCACCAAGGTTTTTTGTTATTGTCCCAAAGAATTGAGACCTTGCTCATTCTTTTCTATTTATATTTTCATTTCATTTCTATTTTCTCTGTGTTGTTCAGACTGTGTAATTCCTATTTATCTTTCACTGACTTCATTAATTCTTCCTTCTAACATGCAGACTGTTCTGCCCATCAATGAGTTGTTAATTTCAGTTATTGTATTTCAGTTCAATAATTTCTTGTTTTTTTTTTGTGATTCCGAATTTTTCTTTTTCTTTTTCTTTTTTTTTTTTTTTTTTGTCATTGACAGGGCATTTGATGCATCAGTTGCCACCTGGTGGCCTTGCTGCATGGCTGCTTTATTTATTTATTTATTTTTAATTTATTTTTTATTGGTGTTCAATTTACTAACATACAGAATAACCCCCAGTGCCCGTCACCCATTCACTCCCACCCCCCGCCCTCCTCCCCTTCTACCACCCCTAGTTCATTTCCCAGAGTTAGCAGTCTTTATGTTCTGTCTCCCTTTCTGATATTTCCCACATATTTCTTCTCCCTTCCCTTATATCCCCTTTCACTATTATTTATATTCCCCAAATGAATGAGAACATATAATGTTTGTCCTTCTCCGACTGACTTACTTCACTCAGCATTCCGAATTTTTCTGCTGATATTTTCTGTTTGTTTTTTTTTTTAATTTGCCTTAAGAGAATTTGTAATTTCTTGATGAAGCATTTTTATGTCGCTGCTTTAAATTCTTGTCGGTGGTGTCAGGCTGACCATATTTCATCCTCTGCCCTGTGGAAGCATGAGGTACTGTAATTCAAATTAAAGAAAATCAAAGATGAAGAAAAAATTCTGAAAGAGGCCAGAGGGAAAAAGACAAGAATTACATATGACTTCTCTTCAAGGAACCATGCAAGTAAGAAGAAAGTGACTTGAAATATATAAAGTGTTGGGGATCCCTGGTTGGCTCAGTGGTTTAGAGCCTGACTTTGGCCTGGGGTATGATCCTGGAGTCCCGGGATCAAGTCCCACATCAGGCTGCCTGCATGGAGCCTGCTTCTCCCTCTGCCTGTGTCTCTGCCTCTCTCTCTCTCTCCTCTCTCTGTCTCTCACGAATAAATAAATAAAATCTTAAAAAGAAAAAGAAATATATAAAGTGTTGATAGAAATAAAATACTAAACTATAATTTTTTACCTTGTGAATTTATCCTTCAAAAATAAAGGATAAATAGTGAGATAAGAATGCCACCTCCTGCTACATGGAATGGAAGATCAACTTCTTGCTCAGCCCACTAAGTCCATGGTGGAGGAGAGTCTTAATGGTGTTTGGCTGGGGTAAGGTATATATTGTTAAAACTGTTTTGCTATCCTCTCAAGCCATATTTTTTCAGTCCTTTGACTAGCAGAACAGGGTTTTCTTGAGCAAACTCTAGGGAAGAAAGAGGATATGATTTTCAGAGTTACCATATTATAAGAGCCAAATGTCTGATTTTCAACTACAACAACAACAACAAATCACAAGGCACATAAAGAAAAAGAAAATATGCCCATTTTAGAGAACAACATTAACAGAAAGTGGCCCTGAAGAAACACAGGCATCAGACTCACTAGACAAATACTTGTTAAAAATTGTCTTGAAGATAGATATTCAAAGAGCTAAAGGAATACATGAACAAGGACAGGAAAACAAGGTATGAACAAAATGAAAATATCAATAAAAGATAAAATATAAAGCTTAATGGACTCTAAGTGGGATAAACACAAAAAGACCCACATAAGATACATTATAATTAAACTGTCAAAAGAAAAAGACAAATAATTATGAAAGAACAAAGGGAAGCAACTCATCACATATGAGAAATTCCTGGTAAGATTATCAACCAATTTTTCATCAGAAACATTGGAAGGCAGAAGGCAGTGGGTCGAAAATTCAAAGTGCTAAAAGAAAAAAATGTTAACCAATAATTCTATACCCATAAAAACTGACCTTTGAAAAGGAAGGGGATGGACACCTGAGTGGTTGAGCATCTATGTGCCTTCGGCTTGGGGCATGATCCCAGGGTCCCATGGGGAGCCTGCTTTCTCTCTGCCTGTGTCTCTGCCTCTCTCTCTGTGTCTCTCATGAATAAATAACTCTTTCAAATAAATAAGAATAAAGTTGAAGGATGCATACTTCTCAACTTCAACTTCAAAATTTGCTACAAAGCTACAGTAACTAAATCATTTGGTACTGGCAGAAGGACAGGTGGAGATTATTGGAATGGAACAGAGTAGAGTCCAGAGATAGACCTTCACTTATATAATCAATTGATTTTTGACAGGGGTGCCAAGACCATTCAATGAATAAAGGATAATATTTTCTCCAAATGGTGCTAGAAAAACTAAATATCCACATTCAAAAGAATGAAATTGTATCCTTACCTCATACCACATACAAATATTAACTCAAAGTAGATCAGCTATCTAAACATAACAACTAAATGGGTATAACTTTTAGAAGAAAATGTTGGGGAAAGTTTCATGACATTGGTTTTAGGCACAATTTCATGAGTATGATTCCAAAAGCACTAGCAACAAGAAATATATACACATATATATTTATATATTTTATATATTTTAATATATTACTATTTCTAATCTTTTGTTGTATAGATGTATCCTAGCTTTTGTGACTATTAGACATACCTTCCTCACATTGACATTAAAAATATTCTCCCATATTTTCTTCTAATTCATTTAGATACTTTACTTATAATCCATTATATATGGGGTGAATCATGAATACAGATAGTAGAGATGTGAATATATTTTTTTCCAAATAGCCATCCACTTGCCCCAGTAGCCTCTACCAACCTCTGGGTCTTTACCACTTATTTTTGTTTTCTTAATCTTATATTCCTGAGCCCTGCACTTCAGTAACCAAATCTCCACAGGAGGGGCACCTGGGTGGCTCAGTCAGTGAAGCATCTGTCCTCAGCTCAGGTCATGATCTCAGGGTCCAAGGAGCATCAGGTTCCCTGCTCAGTGAGGAGTCTGCTTCTCCCTCTCCCTCTGCTGCTCCCTCCACTCATATGTGCTCTCTCTCACTCCCTCTCAAATAAATAAATAAAATATTTTTAAAAACTCCACAGGAATTCCAAAATAGATAAAAATGAAGAAAGCACAGCTTGCAAAACACACTCTGACTCACAAAAGAAACTACCAAACCCAAACTATGATGTCCATTACTAACTCTGCAACTCTGTAACACCTGTTTGTTCTGACCCCACATGTATTCTAAGATAGAACCACAGATGAATGAGCCCAAGAGTGACCTAGAGACTTGTGCATTCTAAAAAATAGAACACTATTTGTTATAGTCAAGTCTCTAATTTATAAGTTCTGAATAATCCCTGCCAATACCATCTATGACCAACTCCAGCCCCCAGGCGTCCCCTCCCAGCCCACACCCTGCTCCACCCTGAGATGCCCCATGCAGTTCCATATGATCTCTGTTCTCCACTTTTGCAGAGTAACAAATATGACTCTGACTGCAGGTGTGTTCCTGATGGTTTTGGGGCAATGACTATCAATTTTAAAAATTATAACATGAAACCTGAAAAAAGAGAATATTATCTCTTGACCATAAAAGGTGACAACTCTGAAAACAGAGGACTCTGAGAAGGAGGAGTTAATGGAAACCATGGCCTCAGACAACAGCCGCAGCCCAGAACCAATGCAGAAGCATTCCACCCAGCACAGTGAGAACCAGAACAAAGGTTTTCTTGCCCCAGAGTGATGACGCAACCCAAGGACAACAGAGAGGAAAACCAGAAAATCACTCCATCAAAATTGAAAACATTTGTTCATCAAAAGACACTGATAAAATTATGAATAGACAGGGATTCCTGGGTGGCTCAGTGGTTGAGCATCTGCCTTCAGCTCAGGTCGTGATCCTGGGTCCTGGGATTGAGTCCCGCATTGGGCTCCCCGCAGGGAACCTGCTTCTCCCTCTGCCTGTGTCTCTGCCTCTGTATCTCTCATGAATAAACAAAATCTTAAAAGATTATAAATAGACCACAGACACAAAATGCTCGCAAAGGATATATAAGGATTGTATCTAAGAACATACAAAGATATCTTATCACCCAAGAAGACAAGAAGCTCCATTAAAAATGGACAGAAGACTTGGAAATGTACTTCCCCTAAGAATGTATACAAACAGCAAAGAAGCACATGGACAGTGTGCAGCATCAGTCGAAGGGCAGTCCAAACCACAATGAGATACTACTAGAATAGCTGAAATTAAATTAAAAAGACCATCTGTACCAACTGTTGGAAAGGATGTAGTGCAACTGGAGCTCTCACTGCTAGTGGCCATGCCAAATGATACAAGTGATTTAGAAAACAGTATACCAGTTTCTTATATAAAGTTAAACATTCACTTACTATATGACCCAGCAATTCCACTCCTCTGTATTTATCCAGGAGCACTTAAAGATTTTATACTTGCATGTTCATCATAGCCCCAAATTGGAAACAACCCAAATGTGCATCCACTGCTGAGTGGATAAACTGTGATGGATCCATAGAATAGAATACAAATCAACAATAAAAATGAGTATGACTTTGACACACGATGCCTAAGAACATGGATGAATCACACAATCCATATGCTAAGTGAAAGAATCCAGACAGGAAAGGTTACATTCCATATCCTTTCCCATTTGTGTGATATTCTGGAAAGGCCACATTATAGGGCAGAAATCAGATCGGTAGTTGTCGGAGGCTGAGGTCGCGGTGAGGAAATTTCCTGTAAAGGGCCATGAGGTGACTTTATGGGGAGGTAGAAGTGTTCTATATCCTGATTATGGTGGTGCCTATACAACTATATATATTTTTCAATGCTCATCAAATGATACAATTAAAACCACAAATTTATTGTATGTAAATTATATCTAAATAAAACTGTTTTTTAAAGCTATTCCTCAGCTATCAAAATTATAGATGCACATATCTTTGGGCCCAGTAATTCCATTTCAGGAAACATTCTACAGATATACTTGCACACATGGTATAGCTTGTGCATAGGGTTCTCACGGCATTGTTGGGGATGCCTCACTAAAGGGGAACAGGGTAGTTAGTGGTGGGAATGGGAGGGAGACTGTTTGCTTTTGTACTTTTGGGATTTGGAATCATTGAATGTACTCTTAATTAGTTTAAAAACAAACAGTATTGGGGTGTCTGGGTGGCTCAATCAGCTGAGCATCTGACTCTTGATTTCAGCTCAGGTCATGATCTCAGGGTCAGGAAATCCAGGCCCACATCAGCTCTGCACTCAGCATGGAGTCTGTTTGTCCCTCTCCCTCTTCTCCTCCGCCCCACCCACCTTTCAAATAAATAAGTAAAACCTTTATTTTAAAAATGATGAAGTAGGGGTGGTGAAAGGGGAGGAGGGAGGGGGGTGGGGGTGAATGGGTGACGGGCACTGAGGGGGGCACTTGACGGGATGAACACTGGGTGTTATTCTGTATGTTGGCAAATTGAACACCAATAAAAAATA
Source organism: Canis lupus dingo (assembly GCF_003254725.2). Lineage (NCBI taxonomy): Eukaryota > Metazoa > Chordata > Mammalia > Carnivora > Canidae > Canis > Canis lupus. The sequence goes on from NC_064243.1 coordinate 98,051,688, forward strand.
AATTTATTATAAAAAAATAAAAAAATAAAAAAACAAAAAAAATAAAAATGATGAAGAAAGAAAGAAAGAAAGAAAGAAAGAAAGAAAGAAAGAAAGAAAGAGAGAAAGAGAGAAAGAAGGAAAGAAAGAGAATTTTTAGCAATTTCCATGGTCCAGGTGAGAGGTGCTGGCATCCTGGTGAAGGGATTCCTCCCCTTGGGGCGGCTGCTTATTTATCACGCGACCCCAAGCAGGTCATTCCTCTTCATCCACTTCATCTGTGAAGTGACTCCTAGAGTCTATCTCTGCTGAGTATCATCCTCGGTTTTTTAAAATCCTAGGGTAGCCTCTGAAGTTTGGTTCTCTCTGCCACCTTTTTTGTCACACTAGGTTGAGGGCACCCCGGCAAGAAGCAGTAACTTTTGTCGTCTTTGGTGCCTGGCAGGACCTGGCCCGGGTCGGGGGCGCGCAGGCTGCTATTTGATGGCGTAACCACCAGATGGCAGCATGGCTCTGTACCCGAGGCCAGATCTCACGCTGGATCTGTCCAATATGGTAGCCAATAGCCACGTGATGGTTATTGAGCACTGGAATGTGGCTAGGCCTCATTAAGATTTACATGGAAAACACTCATGGGATTTTGGACTGAATATGAAAAAAAGAGCATAAAGCACCTCATTAATAATATTTTTACATTGGTTACATATTGAAACAATATTCTAGATACACTGGTATAAATAAAATACATTAAAATTTCCACCTTTTTCTTACTACTCTTTTTAATGTGATGACTAGAAAATGTGAAATTACACATGTGGTTCACATTCTATTTCTACTGGACAGTGCTGTGCTAGACGCCCTGTAGAACCTTCCTCACACAGAGCCAAGGAGCCTGTTCCCCTGCCTCTGCCCCAAGATGGGCAGCCACATAGCACCTGGAAGTCACAGAACCCCTTCCCCATCACAGAGGTCCAGGTCACAGCAAGACCCCAGATCACCACAGAGCCTCTGACCATCCTGACCACCCCTCTCCGACGCAGTCCGGGCTCATGGGGAATCCGCCTGGGAGAAGGCCGCCCCACTGGATGCTGGGCCAGCCAACATGCAGCACTTTTCCTGTATTCCCTCACTGAGCCCTGACATCAACCCAACTTCAGTGAAGAAATAGGAGAAGTGGAGAGATCTGCCCAAGTTCCCCAGCAGTGACTCACAGAGCTGTCACAGATGTCACTAGATGCAGGCTGTGCCTTCCTTTGTGTCACACTGCCATTCTAGCGAATCTATCGAGACCGCAGAGGAAGGAAGGCTCTACACGCTCCTGATTGAGCTAGAAACCTGGACAGCCAGTCATCTCAGTTCTGCTCTGCGCATGGGTCACGTGTGATTTCTTGAAGGCAGGAATGGAGTAGCTTCCCTCTCAGGCGATGCCCACACACTGACAAGGAGAGAGAAGCTGGTTCGTGCACTCGAGCTACACTGTGAGTGGGACATGCTGGAGGGGAGACTGGCCATGGGAAGCCCAGGGCAGAAGACTTTCCTGGAGGCTGGCTCCATGCTAGACCCTATGCTGTGTGTTTTTCTTAAATTATCTCATTTAATCCACATAGGGCCCCTCCAAAGCAGGTGCTGCTAGCCCCAATTTACAACTGAGGAAACTGAGGCATAGAGAGATCTATGTGGACAGGCAGGAGAAGCTGAGACCTTCTGGTCATAGTCTGTGCCATTCTTCGGTCTTCAGGCCACGGTGTCTCAGCAATGTGAGTGTACAGACATCATCTTTCTGATGATGGGTGAGGCTGGGCCTCGCAGAGCCCACGAGGCGAACAAAGGAGGAGGGGGACATCTAGAATCTACTCTGGCTGAGTGACCTCTGAGAAAGTTGGAGCAAAACTAGGAGAATACAGAGGGCCACGTATCTTCCTTTCAGACCACGTCCTCTTCACCTACTATTAAGAGCTGGGTATCCTAGACCTGCACTTATGGTCCAAACAGTCCAGCTGAGGGTGATACTCTAGCCTCACCTTCCATGACACACATCTTTCATGTACCACCGCAGCCTACTCCCTGCTTCCCACACATGCCCCCTTGCTTACCTGCCTCCTGGCCTCTGCTCCCATTATTTCTCCCCTAGAAATGCTCTCTCCCACACAACCCGCGACAGGCTCCTCTGTCTTTGCCTGACCTTAGCTTGCCAACTGTTTGAGACACAGCCAGAGCATGCGTGGACTAACCCTAACAACAAAGCATGCTTAACGGACAGGTAAGTTTTGTGCAGGACTGTCAGGGCACTTGAAAGCTAAGATAATTAAGCTAGAGAGACTCCTGCATTGAAGAACCAGCAAAGGTTTGGAGGCAGGAGAAAGACCTAAAAAGCATGGTCTTTTGGAACAGGAGGCAAAGGTGAGGCAGAGAGCCCAGGGAAGCCGATCAGAGACCACAGAACTCAGTGATTCCAAATGATGCTGTAGGCTTCCCAGATGTGGGCTCCAGCCTAGTCCTGATGCAAACTGACCACATGGCCTTGGGCAGGTCACTTCCAATGTGACAGACATGTGTGGCAAACATAGTACTTAATTCTTACAATTACTCTGTGGGATTATATGCTACTTTTTATTCCCAGTTTACAAATAAATCAGGGCTTTTGGATGTTGCACAATTTCTCTAACACCACACAGCTGGTAAAAGGTGGTAGCGGGAATCCATAGGCCACATCCGTAATAAGAATAGCACAGATGCCTAATGTGCTCATCCAGGGCATCTATCAGATACTAAACTTCAAGTGAGAAATGATGGGCCTGAACCAAAACATGGAAGTACCAGTGGAGAGGAGACCAGGACTCTAAGGATTGTGAAGCAGCAGCAGAAAAAAAAGCACTCTAGCATTATCAGTAACATATATATGTGGACTGTAAATTTTATAGAGCTCATTCACATCTATACTCCAGAAGAATCTCCCAAGAGATCTGTAAGCAGAATTTAAATTCCCTGCTTTGCAAGAAGAGAAGCAGAAGCAGAGGTATTTGTGGTGGAGTGCAGTGCCACTCCTGCACAGCCTTCCATAGTGCTTTCCCACTGTTCTTAGGGCTCATGGGGTTGTAGTGAGGTCAACCAGACCCTCCTCAGTTTAAGCGAAAGGGAAAGATGGCAGGATGATGGGGTGGCAGTAGCACCTGGACTTCAGCATCAACTGGGACTTAGACTCGGGAGACATCAGGAGCGCCCACTCCTGCTTAGGACATAAAGTCATGGAGAACCATCCCTCCTACCCTTAAGATCAATAACAACAAAAGCCAGATACGCTACAAAATTATAGGTTTAAAAAAAAATGATGGGAAGGAAAAAAAGTGAAAGGGGAAGCAAACCATAAGAGACTCTTAACCATAGAGAGCAAACTAAGGAGTGACAGAGGGAGGTCCATGGGGGGATGGGGTAATTGGAGGATGGGCATTAAGGAGGGCATGTGATGTAATGAGCACTGGGTGTTGTATGTAAGTGATGCATCACTAAATTCTACTCCTGAAACCAATATTACACTATATGTTAAGTAACCAGAATTTAAGCAAAAATTTGAAACAATAACAACAACATAATGGTGGCTTAGCTCATCAGAAGGCTGAGGTCACCAAGAAACCTAAAGCTAAAATACAAAAAGTGACAGTGTCCTCTTCAAAGAAAAGGCATTCCCGTTATTTTATTATTGGAAGAGCAGCAAGAAGAGGAGAAGGGTGCCATAAGCATGGGTAGGAAGAGTTTCCAAAGGCCAAATGGGGCTGGTTTAACAGTTCAGAATCTTCAGCAGCCCAGATATAAAGGGAGCCTACAGCCATCATACAGCTGTTTTCAATAGGCTTTCACTGAGTGCTCCTGAGAAAGATTGGGGGCGAGCAACAGAACCAAACGAGACTCCCTCTGAGGCACAGACACTCAGAGACTCCTAAAAAAAAAAAAAAAAAACAGAAGAACTCCACAGGAACTCTGACCATCACACTGGGTATGGGGCAGTGGTGGCCCACAGAGTGGGGGTTAGGTCAGGGAGCCAAGAAAATTGGCCAAGGGGGCAGGCAGTGTTTGCTGAAGTCTGGGCACAGTGGGAGGGCTGAAGGGGCTCTGAGACACTCAGGGTCTTACAAGAAATGGGAGGCAGTAGCCTCTACAGCTGTTAAGTTCAACACAGGAAAGATTCTTGGCCCCAATAGTGGAACAAACAGGAACTAAAATAACTACGACGACTATTTTAAGGAATCTAGTGGAAAGAGAGGACAACAGAAACAGTGGGGAATTTTAGCATACAGTTGAAAACGTCTTTTCCTCAAAAAGAGCCAAAAAGAAACACTAGAAATAAAATATACATCAGAGAAGAAAAAAAAACCTTTCAACAGACGTACCAGCATTATACAAGCAGAGGAAAGAATAGAAAACTCAATGCAAATCAACAGAAAATATTCAAATCAAAACACAAAAGGTAAAGAGTGAAAAAATAGTGTTAAGATTTTTTAAGCATCTGATTCTTGATTTCAGCTCAGGTCATGATCTCAGGGTTGTGAGATCAAGCCCTGTGTTGGACTCAATGCTGGGCATGGAGCCTGCTTAAAATTCTCTCTCTCTACCCCCTCTCCTTCTCCCCCTTCCCCCCCCCACTCACATTCTCTCTCTCTCTCTAAAATAAATAAATGCATCTTAAAAAAAAAAAGACAGCCATTCCATGCTCATGGATTGGAAGAAATATTGTTAAAATGTCTATACTACCCACAACAATCTATAGAGTTAATGCAATCTCTACCGAAAGACCTGCAGCATTTTTCACAGAACTAGAATAAACAATCCTAAATTTTATTTCATCTTTATTTTAAGATTTGTTTATTTATTTATGAGAGATGCACAGAGGCAGAGACATAAGCAGAGGGAGAAGCAGGCTCCTTGCAGGGAGCCCAATGCAGGACTCGATCCCAGATCCAAAGGCAGACGCCCAACTGCCGAGCCATCCAGGCATCCCCTAAATTTTATATGGAACCACAGAAGACCACAAATAGTCAAAGCAACATTGAAAATGAAAAGCAAATCTGGAGGAATCATGGCTCCACACTTCAAGTTATATTACAAAGCTTTAGTAATCAAGACAGAGTGCTATTAGGTTGCCTGGGTGGCTCAATCTGTTAAGTGTCTGACTTGTAATTTCAGTTCAGATCATGATCTCAGGTCATGGGATTGAGCCCCATGTCAGGCTTTGTGCTCAGTGGAGAGTCTACTTGGGAATTCTCTCTTTCCTTCTCCCTCCGTCCCTCCTCCCACTCATGTGCGCTCTCTCTCGCTCTCTCTCTCAAATAGATAAATAAATCTTAAAAAAAAAAAGACAGCATGGCACTGGCACAAAAATAAACACATAGATCAACAGAACAGAAGAGAAAACCCAGAAATGGACTCACAACTATATGGTCAACTAATCTTTGGCAAAGCAGGAAAGAATTTCCAATGGGAAAGACAGTCCTTCAACAAATGATGTTGGGAAAACTGGGCAGCAAAGAATTAACTGTACCACTTTCTTATACCATACACAAAAATAAACTCAAAATGGATTAAAGACCAAAATGAGAGGCTTGAAACCATAAAAATCCTAGAGGAGAACACAAGCAGTAACTTCTTTGACACTGGCTGTAGCAACTTCTTTATACATATGTCTCCTGAGGCAAGGGAAATAAAAGCAAAAATAAACTATTAGGACTTCATAAAAATAAAAAGCTTCTGGACAGTGAAGGAAACAATCAACAAAACTAAAAGGCAGTCTACTGACTGGGGATATATATTGGCAAGAGATCTATGCAACAAAGGGTTAGTATCCAAAATATATAAAGAACTTACAAAACTCAACATCCAGAAAACAAATATTCCAATAAAAAATGGGCAGAACACATGAACAGACATTTCTCCAAAGAAGACATCTAGATGGAGGTGCTTGGGTGGCTCAGTAGGTTAAACATCTGACTCTTGATTTTGGTCCAGGTCATGATCTCAGGGTCATGAGATTGAACACCTCATCAGACTCTGTGTGGAGTGTGGAGCCTGCTTGGGACTCTCTCTCCCTCACCCTCTGTCCCTTGCCACCCCCACTCACTCTCTTTCTCAATAAAATAAAATCTTTAAAAAAAAAAAAAAGATATCCAACAGACACATGAAAAAAATGCTTAACATCACTCATCATCAGGTAAATACAAGTCAAAACTCCCAACAGAGGGCAGCCCCGGTGGCTCAGCAGTTTATTGCTGCTTTCAGTCCAGGGCGTGATACTAGAGACCCAGGATCGAGTCCCATGTCGGGCTCCCTGCAGGGAGCCTGCTTCTCCCTCTGCCTGTGTCTCTGCCTCTCTCTGTGTTTCTCATGAATAAATAAATAAAATCTTAAAAAAAAAAAAACTCCAATGGAAAAAAAATTCCAATGAGATATCACTTCACACCCGTCAGAATGGCTAAAGTCAACAACACAAGAAACAAAACGTGTTGGCAAAGATGAGGAAAAAAGGAAAATCCCTTGCAGTGTTGGTGGGAATGCAAACCAGTGCAGCCTCTCTGGAAAACAGTGTGGAGGGGCGTCCTCAAAAATTAAAATAGAACTACCCTACAATCCAGCAATTGTGCCACTAGGCATTTACTGAAAGGTTAGAAAAATACTCATTCAGAGGGATACAATAACCCTAATATTTATAGCAGCAGCATCTACAATAGCCAAATTATGGAAATAGCCCAAATGTCCATTGACTGATGAATGGATAAGGAAGATGTGGGGTATACATAAACAATGGAATATACTCAGCCATAAAAGAATGAAATCTTGCCATTTGCAATGACATGGATGGAGCTAGAGAGTATTCTGCTAAGGGAAATAAATAAGATTTTTTAAATGTTCTGGTTACACAAAATAGTGAAGATATCAATTCTTTCCGAAATGATCTATACAATCCCTATCAAAATCCCAGCTGTATGTTTTGAAGACTTAGACAAACTCATTATAGACTATGTAGAAAAGTAAAGGAATGGCAAAATACAAAAATAAAATCAACCCAAACCTCACACTTTCCACAAAAATTAACTCAAAGTGGATAATGGACTAAAATGTAAAATATAAAACTATGAAATGTTACCAAAAATATAGGATAAAATCTTTGAGATCTAGGGCTAGGCAAATAATTCTTAAATATGTTGATAAAAATAATTTAAAAAATGATAAATTGGAGTTTATCAAAATAAAAAAGTTTGCTTTAGTGAAAGACCCTGTTAAAAGAAGAAAAGACAAGCTACCGATGGGAGAATATACTTAGTAATGATGTACTCAATAAAAGATTCCTATCTACAATATATTTTAAAATTCTGAAATTAGAAAAACAAGCCAACTAGAAAATGGGCAAAATATATGAATAGAGATTTCATTAAATAGGAAATGATGATGATACATAAGCACATGAAAACATGTTCAACATTATTAATTATAGAAATACAAATTAAAATCACAAGAAAATATAACTATACCAACTAGAATGGCTGAAATAAATCAGTGTTAGCAAGATGGCAGACTAGGAAGCTCCAGGCCCTCATCTTCCCAAGGAAACATTAAAAATACAATTAGAGACTGATTAATGTAATTTTACAGGAGCTCTGGAAACTGAACTACCACAACCAAGCAAATGCCCAGTGAAGAAAAAAACACACTGAAATGGTAGGAAATGTTGTGGCATTTTAAACTCATTCTCACCCCATCTTCTCCCAGGTGCATAGCCTGTTTTATTTTATTTTATTTTATTTTATTTTTTATTTTTTTTCATAGCCTGTTTTAGAGGAAATAAACCAATCCTCTATTCCCTCCCTCAAGCCAGAAGGACTAGCCTGTGGGCTACCTGACTGACTGGTTTGTCATGCCTGAGTCAGAGCACAGAGAGGGAACAGCATAGCTCAGAATTGGCAGAAGTCACTGAAGGTAGTGGAGGACACAATAACACATGAAAATGCAGAACCATGGACACTGCAGCAAGAATTATGGGCAAAAGAACATCTAAGGCCCTAAGAGGCTTTGGTGAGACCCTTTGGGAAATTAACATATTTAAGAGCAGTCATTTATTCTGGAGAAATTGGAGGGAAAATTTGCACACATATGGCTGAAGCAATATGCATGTCAGAAAAAAACCTGGAGAAGGTATTAGTTTCATGTCGGACAGATCTCAAGGCTAAGGACATGCCTTGCTAATTACCAAATTCTTCCAGGTTTGTCTGCAAAGACAAGGAGAGGTGGCTGTTTTCCCTTCCACCCAATTTCCAACAAAATATCACAAAGCATACACAGAAACTAAGGGCATGTTCAAAACAACAAAATAAAATTTCCAGAAGCCATCCTTGAAGAAACACGGGTTCTGGACTTACTAGACGATGTTATTTATTTATTTATTTATTTATTTATTTATTTATTTATTTATTTTTTAGACGATGTCTTTAAAACAAGTGGCTTTTTAAAAGATTTTATTCATTCATTCATTCATTCATTCATTCATTCATTCATTCATTCATTTATGAGAGACACACAGAGAGAGGCAGAGACAGAGGGAGAAGGAGACTCCATGCAGGGAGCCCGATAGGGGGCTCAATCTCAGGACCCCAGGATCATGCTCAACCACTGAGTCACCCAGATGCTCCTTAAAACAAGTGTCTTAAATGTGCTCAGAATTAAAGGAAAACTTGGACAAAGACTAAAGGAAATCAAGAAAATAACATATGAGCAAAATAATACTGAACAAAGAAATAGTAATAGAAAGGAGCCAAAAAGTAATTCCAGTGCTGAAAATACAATGAGCCAAAAAATTCACTAGACAGGTTCATCAGCAGACTTGGACAGAAGAATCAGTGAACTTGAGGCAAGTCATTTGAAATTACTGAGTCTGAGGACAAAAAGAAAAAAAATGAAGAAAAAGTGACTAGAATATGAGGGCCTTACAGGACACCATCAGGAGGATCAATATAAACACTAAAAAAAATTTCAACTGAGAATTTTGTCTTGCATAACTGTTCCTTAAAAATAAGAAAGAAATTAAGGAATTCCCAAACAAGCTGAGGGAGGTCATTACTACTAGATCTGCCCACGAGAAACATTCAAAGTCCTTCAAGTTGAAACAGAAGGACAGACCTGACCCTGTGAAACTCCTAGAGGAAACAGAGGGACACAGATCATTGACAAGAGTCACTTTATTTTCCTATTGTTGACACACAATGTTATGTTTCAAGGGCACAACATAGTGATCCAACAACTCCAGACATTATAGCTATACTCACCACAAGTATAGCTACCATCTGTCACCATATAACACTATCACACACCGACTATTTCCTGTACCTTTCACCTCCGAGAATATTCTTTTTTATTTTTAAGATTGATTTTACTTATTCATGACACACACAGAAAGAGGCAGACAGAGGCATAGTGAGAAGTAGGCTCCCTGTGAGGAGCCCAATGTTGGACTGGATCCCAGGACCCTGAGATCACACCCTGAGCCGAAGGCAGACGCTCAACCACTGAGCCACCCAGGTGCCCAAATTATTCATTCTGTAACTAGAAGCCTGTACCTTCTTCACCCATTTTGCCCATCCCTCCATCCTCCTCCCTTCTGGCAACCACGAATTTGCTCTGTATTTATGGATCTGTTTCTGCTTTTTGTGTATGTATTAATTTGTGTTTTAGATTCTACATATAAGTAAAATCATACGGTATTTATCTTTTTCAGTCTGACTTATTACACTTAGTATGACATCCTCTGGGTCCATCTGTGTTGTCAGAAATAGCAAAATGTTATCATTTTTTATGGCTCCATATATCCATTATGTGATATATATGTATATATTACGTGAGATATATAACAGTAGACAATAAACACAGGAGTGCATATATCTTTTCAAACTAGTGTTTTTGTTTTCCTTTTACCCAGTAGTGGAATTACTGAATCATATGGTATTTCTATTTTTAATTTTTTGAGAAACCTCCATACTGTCTCCCACAGTGGCTGCACCAATTTACATCCCCACCAGCAGTGCACAAGTGTTCCTTTTTCTCCACATCCTTGCTAACACTTGTTTCTTATCTTTGACTTTAGTCATTCTGACAGATGTGAGGTGGTATTTCACTGCAGTTTTGATTTGTATTTCCCTGATGATGATCAGTGATGTTGAGCAACTTTTCATGTGTCTGTTGGCCATCTGGATGTTTTCTTTGGAGAAAATGTGTCTTCAGGTCTTCTGTCCATTTTAACTGAATTATTTGTTGTTGTTTTTTGGTGTTGAGTTGTGTAATATATATATATATATATATATATGTTTTAAGATTTAAGATTTTTAAGATTTAGTTAGTTAGTTGAAAGAGAGAGCACAAGAGGGGCAGACGGAGAGGGAGAATCTTCAGCAGACTCCATGCTGAGCTTAGAGACTAATGCAGTGCTTAATCTCAGGACACTGAGATCAGGACCTGAGCCAAAACCAAGAGTCAATCAACTCTGCCACCCAGGTGCCCCTATATTTTTATGTATTAACCCCTTATAGGATGTATCATTTGCAAATGTTTTTCCCATTCAGTAGGTTGCCTTTTTTTTACATTTCCTTCACTAAGCAAACCCTTTTTATTTTGATGTAGTCCCAAGTTTATTTTTGTTTTTGTTTCCCTTGCCTCGGGAGAACTATCTAGAAAAACATTGCTATGGCTGATGTCAAAGAAGTTACTGCCTATGTTTTATTTTAGGAGTTTTATGGTTTCAGGTCTCACATTTAGGTCTTTAGTCCATTTTGAGTTTATTTTTGTGCATGGTGTAAGAGTGGTTCAGTTTCATTCTTTTGCATGTAGCTGTCTAGTTTTCCCAGCACCATCTGTTGAAGAGACTGTCTTTTCCCATCGTATATTCTTACATAGATTAATTGGCCACATAAGTATGGTTTCTTTTTGGGCTCTCTATTCTGTTCCATTGATCTATCAATGTGCCAATATCATACTGTCTTGATTACTGTGCCTTTATAGTATATCTTGAAACCTGAGATTGTGACACCTCCAGATTTGTTCTTCTTTTCGAGACTGCTTTGGTTGTTATTCACAGTCTTTTGTGGTTCCATACAAATTTGAGTATTACCTAACATTGGTCTTGGCCGTGTTTTTCTGGATGACATGAAAGCACAAGTAACAGAAGCCAAAATCAACAAATGGGACCACACCAAATTAAAATCTTCTGCACAGCAAAAGAAACAATCAACAAAATGAAAAGGAAACCTACAGAATGGGAGAAAATATTTACAAACCATCTATCTGACAAAGGGTCAATATCCAACATACAGAAGGAACTCAATTGCAAAATATTCTGATTAAAAAATAGGCAGAGGAGATTTTTAGGGAAGATGGCAAAGTAGGACTCTATGCTCACCCTATTCCATGGATATGACTAGATTACACCCAAATGAGTGTAAATAATCCGGAAAATGACCTGAAGCCTGGTAGAAGAGACTCTCCACAGCTAAATGTAGAGAAGAGGCCACATGGAGCAGGGTAGGAAAGGCAGACACACAGGACTGTCCTTAGAAGGGAGAGATGGTGTGGGTGCAGAGAAAGGAGAGGAACAGACCTGACACCAGGTATCCAGGCACAGGGAACCCACAGGAGGAAGATGAATCCCGTAATAGTTGGCTTTGAAAACCAGAGCGGCTGAATTTCATGAGTTTTTACAATCTGTGGATTTTAGCACCTGGGACTTTAAAAATCATAGTCTCATCTCTGGAAGAGCTAGAGGGTGATGGAAAACTGAGTCCCTGGCCTTAAAAAGATAGCACAACCTACAGCCCTGTGGAGATAGAGTAAAAAAGTAGCAGTTTGATAAACACCTGGGGTATACGGGAGGGACATTTGTTTACTCCTCTCAGGGCATGTGCTGAGGGGACAGGGATCATTGGGAGACTTCTCCAAGAAAAAAAGAGCTGGCAAGTGCCATTTCCCTCCCAAACCCCCCCTCCCCAGCCTTGACACACAGACACCTCTGGGAACCAGTGAAGCACCAACATGCTCCCCCTTACCTGCTAACAGTATGCCCCTGTGATCCCCAGGGGACACAGCTCCTCCAGCTGACCTCATTCCCACAGCAGACGAGCACAAACTTTGTTAACACTGCATGCACTGCCCTATATTCTCCTGTGGACCTGCCCTCCATAGCCAGGCCTCAGTTCCAGGTATCCTCTCACAGCAGACCAGTGGACCTTGCTAGCACTGGATCCTACCCTCATGTTCTCCTGTGGACCTGCATTCTTAAATACACCTTTTGGCCAAGCCCATCCAAAGTGATGCCACAAACCTAGCAGTGTGCAAGCAGCCCTAATAGGGGCCAGCACCACTCCCAAGTGACTCCTGCCCTAGAGAGAGGGGAAGAAAACCACACACAGCAGTCCAACTGAGGTCTTGGCAGTAAGGTAGGATCAGACACCGGCTCTGACTGCAGGCCCTGCAGTTTTGTGCTACTGAATCTCTGGCAAAGACTTAGTCTGACTCAATTCAACTGCAAGGGAGCCCGAGGCTGACCCACTAACAACAAGGGACCAAACCTTGCCTTCAACAATGGCAAAGAGATCCACTGCAGGTGACTGGTCTAAAGACAAGCACAAGCCACAACAGTAGGGCATGCACAACACACATAGGACATACTTCTGAAGCACCAGATTCAGTGAGCAGAGGACACTACACTGCAGGGCTCTACAGGAGGGCCCTTCTCTTCTTCATAAGACCATAACTTTCAAAAGCAGGAAACACAGCTGAATTTCCTAACACAGAGAAACAGACACAGGGAGTTAAACAAAATAAGGAGAGAGAAGGATATATCTCAAATGGAAAAAAAAAAAAAAAGAACAAAATCATAGCAAGAGAGCTAAAATAAACAGTGATAAGTAGTATGTTCAATTGAGAAGCGTAGAAGACCTCAGTGAGACCCTAAACAAAGAGAAAACATAAAAAAGAACAAACCAGAAATAAAGAACTGAATAACTGAAATTAAAAATACACCCAATGGAATAAATATTAGACTAGAGGAAGCAGAAGAAAGGATCATTGACCTGGAGGGCAGAGAAATGGAAAGCAATCATGCTGAACAGAAGAGAGAAAAAATAATAATAAAAAATGAAAACAGACTCAATGACACCATCAAGAGTAGTAACATTTGCATTATAGGAATCTCAGAAGGAGGAGAAAAAGAAAAGGGGGCAGAAATTTTACTTGAAGAAATAATAACTTAAAACCTCCCAAATCTGGGTAAGAAAACAGAAATCCAAATTCAGGAGCCACAGAGCGCCCCCCCCCCCAGGAGCCACAGAGCACCCCCAACAAAATCAACCGAAGGAAGTCCACAGCAAGGAACTAAAATGGTGGGGGGGGGGGGGGGAAGTGGCAATAAAGAAAATTTAAAAGCAGCAAGAGAGAAAACAGTTACATACAAGGGAAAGGACATTAGACCATCAGCTGATTTTTCAGCAGGACTTTGCAGGCCAGAAAATAGTAGTATGATATATTCAAAGTGTTGAAGGAAAAAACATGCAGCCAAGGATACCCTATCCAGCAAGACTATCATTCACAATAGAAGGACAAATAAAGACTTCCCAAATAAAAGTTAAAGGAATTAGAAACTACTAAACCAGCCCTACGAAATATGTTAAAGGGGACTCTGAGTGGAAAAGAAAGACCATAAGTAGGAGTAAGAAAAGTAGGTGACACAAAAGCATTGAAAATAAGTATCTCTGTGAAAATCAATCAAAAGAGTCACAAAACAAAGGGATGTAAGGTATGAGTAAAGAATGTTCACACTTAAATGATCAACTTAATATAGATTGCTATATGCAGAAGATGTTACATATAAACCTAATGGTAACCACAAAAAAAAAAAAAAAAAAAAACTAGCAATGGATATCCAAAGAAAAAAGAGAGTGAGAAGAAAGGAACAGAGAACTTCAAAACAACTATAACAAGTAATAAAATAGCAATAAATACATACCTATCAATAATGACTTTTCTGTAGATTTTTCCCTTTTAGCATTTTAAAACTAATATAATACTGTATGCTAACTATACTGGAATTTTTAAAAATGTTACTTTGAGGGATCCCTGGGTGGCGCAGCGGTTTGGCGCCTGCCTTTGGCCCAGGGCGCGATCCTGGAGACCCGGGATCGAATCCCAAGTCAGGCTCCCGGTGCATGGAGCCTGCTTCTCCCTCTGCCTGTGTCTCTGCCTCTCTCTCTCTCTCTCTCTCTCTCTCTCTCTGTGACTATCATAAATAAAAAAAAAAAAAAATGTTACTTTGAATGTAAATGGACTAAACACTCCCATCAAAAGACACAAGTTTATAGAGTGGGTTAAAAAAACAAACAAAACGAGACCCATATGCTGTCCTACAAAAGACTCATTTCAGACCTAAAGACATCTGCAGATTGAAAGTGAGGGGATGGAGAAATACTTATTATGCAAATGAATGCCAAAAGAAAGCTGGAGAAGCAATACTTATATTGGACAAAATAGACTTTAAAACAAATATACTTGGAATAAGAGAGAAAGAAGGACACTACATAATCACAAAGGGAACAATCAAACAATAAGATATAACAATTGTAACTATTTATGCATTTAACATGGGAGCACCCAAATACATAAAGAAGCTAATAACAAATATAAAGAAATTAATCAATACTCATACAATAATAGAGAACTTAACACTCCACTTACATCAATGGGCAGATCATCCAAACAAAATCAACAAGAAAACAGTGGCTTTGAAGTACACACTGGACCAGATGGATCTAACAGACATGTTCAGAATGTTCTATCCTAACATAGCAGAACACACATTCAAGTGTACATGAAACATTCTCCAGAATAGATCACATATTAGGCCACAAGTCTCAGCAAATTTAAGAAGCTCAAAGTTATACCATGCACCTTTTCTGACCACAATGCTATGAAACTAGAAATCAACCACAAGAAAAAATCTGGAAAGACTACAAATGCATAGAGGTTAAATAACAAGCTACTAAACAGTGAATGGGTCAACCAGAAGATCAAAGAAGAGATTTTTAAAAATGGAAATAAGTGAAAATAAAAATACAATGGTCCAAAACTTTGGGATGTGGCAAAAGTGGTCCCAAGAGGGACGTATATAGCAATACAAGACTACTTCAAGGGGCAAGAAGAATCTCAAATAAACAACCTAACCTTACATCTTACAACCTAATCTTACCCTTATAACCAAGGGGCTAGAAAAACAACAACAAAGCTTAAAGCCAGCAGAAGAAGGGAAATAATAGAGTACAGCCAGCAGGCTGGGTGATTTAGTGCCACCTTCAGCCAGAGTGTGATCCTGGAGACCCCGGATTGAGTCTTGCATCGGGCTCCCAGTAGGGAGCCTGCTTCTCCCTCTGCCTGTGTCTCTGCCTCTCTCTCTCTCTCTCTATGTCTCTCATGAATAAATAAAATCTTAAAAAAATAAAAATAAAGAGTAGAGACGAAATAAACGATGTTGAAACTGAAAAACAAACAAACAAAACAATAGAACAGGTTAATGAAATCAGCATCCTATACCTTGAAAAGATCAAAACTGATAAACCTTTAGCCAGACTCATCAAAATGGAGAGAAAGCACTCAAACAATATGATAAATGAAAGAGGAGAAAAAAACTAACACCACAGAAATACAAAGGATTATAAAAGAATATTATGAAAAATTAAAGTCAACAAATTAAACAATCTAGAATAAATGTATACATATCTAGAAACATATAACCTCTGAAGACTGAATCAGAAAGAAATTGAAAATTTGAACAGACCAATTACCAACAATGAAATCGAATCAGTAATAAAAAAAAAAAGACTCCCAACAAACAAAAATCCAGGATCAGGCAGATGCACAGGTAAATTCTACCAAACATTCTACCAAAATATTTAACAGGTAATATCTAATTTTTCAAACTATGCAAAAAGAATAAGAAGAAGAAGAAGAAGAAGAAGAGGAGGAGGAGGAGGAGGAGGACGATGACGACGACAAAGAGTTTCCAAATTTATTCTGAGGTCAAGATTACCCTGATACCAAAATGAAGACTAGATAAAAGAGACTACAAAAAAAAAAAAAAGAGAGAGAGAGAACTATCCACCAATATCTCCAAAGAACACCGATGCAAAAAAATCCTCAACAAAATATTAGCAAACTAAATCCAACAATACATTTAAAAAAGTCATTCACCACAATCGAGTGGGATTTATTCCTGGGATGCAAGTGTGGTTCAATATTTGCAAATCAATCAGTGTGATACATCACATCAAGAAGAAGGAGGATAAAAAAGACATTATCATTTCATTTTAGATTCAGAGAAAGCATTTGACAAAGTTCAACATCCTTTCATGATAGAAACCCTCAACAAAGTAGGTTTAAAGGTCCCACACTTAACATCGTCTTCAATGGTAAAAACAAAAACAAAAACAAAAACAAAAAACAAAACCAGAGCTCTTCCCCTAAGGTCAGGAACAAGATAGGAATGTGTCCACTCTCACCACTTTTATTCAATATAGTACTAGGAGTCATAGCCATAGCAATCAGATAACAAAAAGAAAAATAAATAAAAGGTATTCAAATTGGTAATGAAGAAGTAAAACTGTCACTATTTGCAGATGACATGATACTATATACAGAAAACCCAAAAGACTATACACACACACACACACACACACACACACAAATAAACTACTTGAATTCAGCAAGGTTGCAGAATACAAAATCAATATACAGAAATCATTTACATTTTTATACACTAATAATGAAAAGTAGAGAGAGAAATTAAGAAAACAATCCCATTTACAACTGCACCAAAAATAAACAATTAGGACTACATCAAACTAAAAAGCTTCTGCACAGCAAAGGAAACAATAAACAAAACTAAAAGACAACTTACAAAATGAAAGAAGATGTGTGCAAATGACATATCTGATAAATGGTTAGTATCCAAAATATAAAAAGAACTTCTATAACTCAACACCCAAAAAACAAATAATCCAATTTAAAAATGGGCAGAAGACATGAACATCTCTCCACAGAAAGACATCCAGATGGCCAACAGACACATGAAAAGAGGCTCAACATCACTGATCATCAGGGAAATGCAAATCAAAACTACAGTATCACCTCACACCTGTCAGGATGGCTAAAATTGAAACCACAAGAAACAAATATTGGTGAGGATGTGGAGAAAGGGGAGCCCTCTTATACTGTGGGTGGGAATGCAAACTGGTGCCGCCACTCTGGAGAACAGTGTGGAGGTTCCTCAGAAAGTTAAACAACAAAAAAAAGTTAAACAATAGAATTACCATATGATACAGTAATTTCACTACTGGGTATTTATCCAAAGAATACAAAAGCACTAATTTCAGGGGATCCCTGGGTGGCTCAGTGGTTTAGCGCCTGCCTTCAGCGCAGAGCATGCTCCTGGAGTCCCGGTATTGAGTCCTACATTGGGCTCCCTGCATGGAGCCTGCTTCTCTCTCTGCCTGTGTCTCTGCCTCTTCCTCTTTGTCTCCGTCTCAGTGTGTGTCTCTCCTGAATAAATAAAATCCTTTTTTTAAAAAAGCTCTAATCTAAAGAGATACATGCACCTGTTTGTTGCAGCATTATTTACAGCAGCCAAGATATGGAAGCAACTTTGGTGTCCACTAATAGATGAAATGGATAAAAGAAGATGTGGTATCTTTATACAATAGAATATTATTCAGCCATAAAAATGAAAATCTTGACATTTGCAACAGGAAGGGATCTAGAGGGTATAATGCTAAGTGAAATAAGTCAGAGAAAGACAAACATCATCTGATTTCACTCATATGTGGAATTTAAGAAACAAAATAGACAAATAGAAAAAAAGGATAAATCAAAGAACACTTATCGATAGAGAATTGATGGGGAGGTGGGTGCAGGGAGGGGTAAACTAGGTGAAAGGGATTAAGAGGACACTTATGATGAACATGAACTATCATGATGTGTAGAATTGTTGATCACCATATTGCATATCTGAAACTAATATAACACTGTATGTTAACTATGCTGGAATTAGAATTTTAAGAAAATGGACAAAGGAATTCAATAGATATTCTGTAAAGATGGCATACAAATGGCCAACACGTACATGACAAAGTGCTCAACATCACTAATTATCAGGGAAATGCAAATGAAAGTCATAATGAAATATCCTACACCTGTTAGGATGGCCATCATTAAATGGCAATAGATAAAAACTGTTGGCAAGGATGTGGTGAAAAGAGAACCCTTTGCATTGTTGGTAGGGATATAAACTGGTGGAATCACCATGAAAACAGTACGAGGGTTCCTCAAAAAATTAAAATAAAGCTACCATATGATCCATCAATCCCACTTCCGGGTTATCTATCCTAAAGAAATAAGATCAGTATCTTGAAGAGCTTTCTGTTCTATGCTCACTGCAGCAATACTCACGGTAGCCACAGTTATCGAAACCACCTGTGCCCACTGACAGATGAATGGACACAATGCGGTATGTATGTGTCACCAACTATTACAGGCATATGAAAGGAGGAAATCCTGCCACTTAGGATAATGTAATAAATTTGGAGGACACTATGCTAAATTAAATAAGCTAGATGCAGGAAAACAAATATTGCATGATATCACTTATATGTGGAATTTTAAAAAGTTGAACTCAGAGAACTACAATATAGAATGATGGTTGCCAGGGGCTGGGACTTGTGGGAAATGGGGAAATACTAGCCATACAGTTAACTTTAAACTTTCAGTTATAGAATGAGTATGTTCTAGAAATCCACTGTACATGGTGACTATAGTTGATAATGTTTTATATACTTGAAATTTGCTGAGAGTAGACCTTAAGAGTTTTCCACAAACACACAAATGGTGGGTCTAGGAGGTGGGTATGTGGCATCATTACATGAAGTATGCTCCCACCCCACCAATTGTACACCTCGTATGTAATTGTCAATCCCCGCCATGAGTCGTGTTCACATTCAGGTCCTACCGCAGCCTCCAGATGCCAGAGATTGTCTTCAGGCATCCTTCCTCGCTGATGGCCTCAGCACCTTCACTCCTCCCGACAGGGAAGCACATCTGGGGGCTTGCCTTGAATGTCCCTGAGCTAGGTGGGATCCTGGGAGAGAGCACACCCACTCACTGTGGCCTGGCTCATTCTCCTCACCTGAATTCAAGTGTGGAGGTGGGCAAGCACTGGCTCCATCCCTAAAGCTCAGGGCCATCAGAACTCTAGGTTGGCGTGGCCTCCCTTCCTCTCGTGGTCACACACAACCGTGTTCAAAGGTAAGCAGCAGGGTAGTTTCTCCGACAACCTTCTTCTGAAGGATCCCTCATCCCCTCCACACTCCTTACACTCACTGGCGGGATCCAGGCACAACCCCTCTCGAGACCAAGAGCGATGGCCCCTCTCTGCGGGCACCAGGCTGAAATGCCCCCCTGCACCCAGGCTCCCCAGAAGCCGTTGTGTTCTTGCCAGGCCCTGCCCTGGGGATGGGCAGCAAACCTGCCACCCGCTGCCCCTGGGCTCCCACCAGGCCTGTCCCAGGGAGCTAAGTGCAGCGGCTCCTCCCCAGTACCCACCAGTCCCATCCCCACCTACCTCACTGCTCACTGGTAGATTTCCTTCCTGTTGGAGAAGCTCATCACCTTTCCCACTGCTCTGTGGCTACAATGCGACTCACTACCCTCTGTCCTCCAGCTTTACCTCTCGACACGTTTATACAAAATGTCAAAAGACCACTTCAAGTACCTGCTTTTGCCACTTATTTCCTGGTTGACATTGGCACTCAGAGCCAAGAACTCGTCCCCTGGTCATTGCTGTGTCTGCTTCCATGGGGCAACAAGCTAAGCTTCTGGGCCTAATTCCAGGGCTGGGAGCACTTCCAGCTAAGAGAGAAATAAAGATGTCCCACCAGGGTCAGGTGGCGGAGGCTTAGGCAGCGAGCGCAGGGTGTATGTGAACCCTGTACTTTCTGCTCCATTTGCTGTGAACCGAAACTGTTCTAAACAAAATATGTTAATTTAAGGGGAGGAAGGCCTGATTAGCTCCAGGTTTGTACTAGGCGGAGGGAACGTGCCCTGTAGTCCCACAGGCCTCCTGGGCAGCTCGGCTGCTCCCTAGAGAAGTGGGCCCCACAGCCTTTCCCCCTGAACCTCCTGCCTCTGGGGAACCTACTGTCCAGGTGTTAACAGCAGGGGTGGATGGGAGCCTCCTCCTCCCTTCTCCTTTCTGGGGAAACCAACTGCTGCTCGGCCCACCCATAGAGGGGTCACTGCCAAGCTCTTCAAAAGGCTGGTGGCCAGCTCACAGCAGCCTTCATGACAGAGGGGACATCTTGAGGACGGAGACCATGGGTCAGAGATGGCCCAGACGTTCCAACTGAAGATGCTGACCAGGATGCTTCCTACAGGCTGGGGGTAGCCACACCTACTTCTCTAACCTACGCTCTTCTGGTATTAACAGCAGTTCACAGCAATTACTTTACCCCCACACAAGGAAAATTAGCCTTGAAGTCCAACTAAAATTGTTCTGAGCTTCAAACAAGAGGTCGGAGTCCAGCACCTGCGTCCAGCAGACGCTTTCCTTGGGTAGGCCATTGCATCACCCAACATTGCTGAAAAGACTGCTAGCCAGTGCTCATGGGCCTCTGGTTCCCCTCCCGCCAAGACCCCAACAGTGGAAGGCAAACTAGCAAACACAAAATGGGGGGAGCAAGAATACCTGGAAAAGTTAGTTCAGTAGAATGGAAGAAAAAAAATGAGGTCTATGTGGTATGGCCTGCACGTTCCAATGAGGACAGTTAGAAGTAATTTAGAACTTTTATAAGCAAAACCAGAAAAATCTTGAAATGATTAAAAAAAAAAAATCACCCATCTTACTATCATTTCCACTCTCGCTTTCCCTATGCATTTTTCAGTGTACACAAAATTTGTCATTTTGCCTTTTAATTGAAATCTTTAAAATCTTAGACTTTAAAGGACAATGTAAAAAGTATCTTAGAAGCCACGTCCACCTATCTCCATTTACACAGGAAGTTTAAAGCTCCAGTCAGAGGTTGTAGACTAGGCCTAGAATCCACCTCCTGACCTTTCCTCACCTGAACATCCTCTAAGTGGGGCAGGATAAAAAACTCCAGAGAGGGCAGCCCCGGTGGTGCAGCGGTTTAGTGCCACCTGCAGCCCAGGGTGTGATCCTGGAGACCCAGGATCGAGTCCCACGTTGGGCTCCCTGCATGGAGCCTGCTTCTCTCTGCCTGTGTCTCTGCCTCTCTTTTGCTCTGAATAATCAAATCTTAAAAAAAAAAAAAAAAAAAAAAAAAAAACTCCAGAGAGCCCCTTCAACCTTCCACCCAGGAACCTTTTAATTATTATTCAAAGTAGTTTGGAATAAATTAAATCTAGTGCTGGGATACTAATGCAGACATCCCAAGCTCAACTGATGTTTGAACCAGACTGGGGAAAGGGGTGGGACAGAGATTTTTTACAAGGTGGTGTCTGCTTGAATAGATGCAAAAAAATTACACCTATAAAGTGGGGGCATCCTGAGCCCATGTAATGAACTGCAAAGACACAAGCACTTGTAAAAATGGAAATGTCAGATATGGCTCACATTAGTTTCATTAATGTACATCTGTGCATAGTATGATCAGCAAGTTCTTGTGAATAAAACGGTGAAATTAAGAACTTTAACAGATCTTAAAACAAGTCTAAATTCTTATACAGAAATGCATCTAGTTTGGCAAGGATGGAGATGAAAGTTAAGAATGAGGGATGCTTGGGTGGCTCAGCAGTTAAGCATCTGCCTTCCAACTCATTGTGATCCTGGGTCCTGGGATCAAGTCCCACAAAAGGCTCCCTGTATAGAGCCTACTTCTCCCTCTGCCTTTGTCTCTCATGAATGGATGAATGAAATCTTTAAAGACAAACAAAAAATACCCAGAAAGAATGAGTATAAAACCACAAGTTTTAAAGTAGTATTTTATTGAAAAGATACTTAATGCCCTTATACACATTTAGGATTCAATCAGAGGGTTACAAACCACATTGGTGCTCAGTGTGATGATGGACTCCCACAATATGCAACAGCACACCCAGAGCAGCCCTAAGCTTTAAGTCCAGACTCAGACCTTTGCAAGATAAATATTTACAAATCCAGTGAAGGAAAGAGCAGGGATCTCAGCCTTGTTCAATGCCTTCATTCAAGTTTAACAGTGGCTACAAAGGGAGAAACAGCTGGCAGGTTCTACATCAGAAACGAGAACTTGACCAAAACCAAAAAACCTGTTTTCCAAAACTTTCCAGGGACCTCAAAGTGTGACACATAAGCAACTAGGTATTCTCCAGAGTCCTAAATTCTCATTAGCTGACCTGTAGTAACCAATGCTGGTGCCATGCTGCTGTCTGTAAATCATTAATGTGAGCATTGCTTCCTCTGGTATTCCTGCAATGTTTTCATTTCTAAGGAAACTTGCAGAAAGAACCATGCTTACACCAAAACAAGGTGAAAAGAGCAGGTTACCGTGGAGTAATAAGGCCCTAAGAAAGGCAGCAGGTCGTATAGTTACCTCCTTGTGGGCAAAATCCCTGCCCTAAAACTATGCAACCTACTACCTCTTCCTAGGAACCCATTTCTTTCCCATGCTGGTCTTCTACTTGGCAGATGCACTTCAAATTAACCTGTTCAATCAGGCATATTCTTTGGGTTTTATTTCAAATTTGAATGAATTAGAATTTCTTCACTGAGGCTTTTCAGTAAGTTACTGGCCATGACCTTGGTAAAATTCACAAATGCATTTCCTTAAAATCAAACCTATTGTCAATAAGGAACAAAAATGAAATTTTATCAGAAGATGGAAATCTTAGAAGCCTAATACCTCCCAACCCACCATGTATTGTTGGAGCCAAAGACTTAAAAACAAAACAAAGTATCATCAAAATTTAAATATCTAACCTCACAAAAAATCTCCAGCCTCTTTCCTCTTTTGCAACACTGGGAAATGAGGGGACACTATGTGTAAATGCTTCTTGCCACCTTTCACTGGAGCACATGACCAAGTTCCCCTGGGACACCAGTTGTT
Source organism: Canis lupus dingo (assembly GCF_003254725.2). Lineage (NCBI taxonomy): Eukaryota > Metazoa > Chordata > Mammalia > Carnivora > Canidae > Canis > Canis lupus. The sequence continues at coordinate 98,074,829 of NC_064243.1, forward strand.
TCCTAGTTATGGCCAGCTCCCACTCCTAAGTGTTTTCACAGAATGGAGCAGCTCTCCACAATTTGATTCACTTAACTGGGCTTGGCTAGTAAGGATACGAGTGGGTCCTTGTGTAACTAATGAAAGATACAGATTCACGTTTCTCCACACCTTAGTCATTCCAACTGCAGAGTGGCCAGGATGTCCACACCGGGAGCAGCACATGTCACAAAACCGCAAAACCCCATGACTCCACTAGCCACACAATGAAGAGAATCATCCAACTTATCAGCTTCACAAAAATTAAGCCCAAGAGGATTTCTTGAACATTCCCACTTTTCTTTGGCACAGCAAAAGACAATGAAAGTAAAAGGTCTTCCCCCTGCTATGTCCAGTTTATAACAAAGAACAACTCTGGACCATGCAGGTGTCCACCCATACCCCAAGGATGAAATAAAAAACATAAACTCAGCCTAGAGCAATCACGTGAGAATTGGATGTTTTCTCTCATGCAAAGTTCCTACTGCCAATGGCAATGCACTGGAATTATCTTAGTAAGATTCGGGACAGGTGGAAGAAACATTTGGGAGAGGTGACCTCTTCCTCACCTCCATACATTGCCTCTTTTTCTCCCAAAACAAAATAAACAGCAAGTTGTTTCTACAGGGAGCTTTTAGTGCTGCTTGATTATAAAGGCCCAATGTAGGATACGGTTTGGCCAACAAAGTAGGTGTTAAAACTCAAGTAGCCCTTTCTAGCAAGATCCTCATGTTTTCCTTTAAAACAATGGACTATGGATTTCCCCCTCTGACAGCTTCAGAGCAGTCCCCTGTGTGAAGGTCAGGCTCCAACAGGTTTTGGGGGCAAAGCTGAGGTCTTCATGACTTACCAGGAGCAAAGGTAGGACCCAGAGCCCACCTCTCATTTCCCAGGCTGGAGGTGAAGCTGTCCAAATCAACATACCAGTGAAACAGAGCTTACAACATTGTCAAAGGCAACCCCAAACCCCACACTTGACTGCAGTTCAGCTCACACAGTGCCTCTCCCATCTGTTTTTACCGCGGCCTCCCAGGACCCTACCCCAGACACGTGCAGCGGGACGCAGAGCGATGCACCTATTCTTCATTCCAGAGGGGCTCAGTTCCCTATTAAGATTTACTCTCCACACAGAGGTTTTTGTTTAATTTTAAATTTCTGAAACCATATGTGAAATATAAAAAATATTAGATCATTGTATCTACTGTAGGTACACTATCCTTCAACAGAAAAAATTAGCAACTGATATAAACAAAGTATAAAACAATGTCAAAATTAACTTCTGAGTTTTAATATCTAGATAAAGATAAAATGCAGCAAGTCTACTCCTCAGGGAAGGCAATAGATTGTATAGTTATCTCCTGAACAGGGTAAAATCACTACCCCACAACTATACAATCTACTACCTCACTCTGATAGAGCAATCTTTTCTTCTGGAATGGAGAACGTAATCTTTTTCAAAAGAAAAATACAACAAAATTATCAGCATCAAATGAAAATATACACTTATTCTTATATACAGAAAAGAGAAACAGAAAGTATCCCCACTACCATCTGATCTACTTGTTAAAAATTTTAATCATTAAACAAGCAACCTCACAACATAAAGAAATGCTGCATTATAGCATTTTTACATAAGTTACTTTAAAAACATTGTAAAACTAGGTATCAACTTTCTATGAGGCCGCTGGGATGCAGATTTTTCTATCACGTTAGGAAAGACAGTAGATTGTATAGTTATCTCCCAGTGGTGGGTGTGACCCTAAAACTATACAACCTACTACCTCATCCCACAGTGAAGAGAAAGGTCCAGGGTAATGCTGAACAGCACCACAGGAATGTTTTCTTCTGAGTAACCCTGGGTCTCCTGTGTGAGGAAAGCAGAAAACACAGTATTAGAACAATTTCATTCACTCAACTTGAACATAAGTTTAACTGAACCTTCTAAAACCAGCATTTTAAGTTCTAGCTATCATAAAGATCTATGCAGTCCTTTCATTTCCTATTATTTGGTTAATATTATTTTAAATCTGCTCCCAATGCTATGTATTTATAAGATCCAGAAAGCACTTTCTTCCAGTATCTTACCTATCATCAATTTCTGACTTTTTTTTACAGTTGATAGAAACGAAAATTCATAAAATCACATATCTTTCCATGAGAAACTAAAAGGAAAAAAAAAACCATTATAAAGGAAAACAAGAACCAATAACAAAATCTAATGCCCTCAAAACCCAGAAGTGCTGTTTCTCTTGTGCATAATTCATGATTAAATAGAGAATGGTATTTTTAAAAATATGCAAAGAGAACCTTATTTTTATTTAAGTATTTATGAAGCAGGCTCCACAACAGTGTGGAGCCCAACACAGGGATCAAACTCATGATCCTGAGATCAAGACCTGAGCTGAGATCAAGAGTTGGACACCTAACCAAGTGAGGCACTCAAGCACCTTGAGAACCTGATTTTAAAATTAACCTGATGCATGTAATTTCATGACAACAAACATGAAGTGGTCTTTTTAAGAGAAAATTAACTGTATCTGACTTGGAACCAAGATCCTTCTTTCAGCTAGAAAGGTGCAATGAGGGTGTCAAAGGTAGAGACCAAGATACTTAACACCTTTGTAGAATACTTTTGAACTGAGCAATGATCACTTTAGTTATTGACTTTCAACAACACTGCCAAGATAATTCAGTAGGGAAAGAATAGATTTTTCAACAACTAGTGCTGGAACAACTGAATATCCCCATGTGGAAGAATGGATTTAGATCCCCTACCTCACACCATATAGAAGTTAAAACAATCTATTTTAAAGAAGAGCAAAGGATTTAAGCAGACATTTCTCTAATGATTAACAAGCAAAAATGGCCAAATACATAAGAAGATGCTTAACATCTTAATTAGACATTAGGGACATCTAAACCAAAGCCACAATGGGATGCCACTTTCAGATCCACTAAGATGGTTATGATCAAAAAGACAAGCGATGGTGAGAATGTAGAGAAACTAAACTTACAGGACCCTCATATACTGCTGGTGGGAATGTGAAATGGTGCCGGGTGTTTTGGAAAAGTTTAGCAGTTCACTAGAAAGTTACACAGTTACCACATGACCAATTCCAACTCCTAGAAATACCCCCAAGAAAATTAAACAAACAAATTGTAAAGGAATGTTTCACAGCAGGAATACTCATTTGGAGTCATCAAAAACCAAGATTCAAATCCTGGTCCTGTTCACTCACTGTTATATCAGTACATTGGGCTGAATGATCTGTGAGAATAAGGGGAAAGATTTACCATGCATCCAACATACAGAGGGCCCCACGTGAGCCCTGTCATGTCAATAAGTCATCTTTTCTATCCCTATGGGTGGGAACTCGTGTGAAGTTTAAGAACTTGCCTCAAATTACAGAAGATAGTACTAGATGTCCAAACTTACACTACTATATGAGTTCATTCCCATTCTACAAGGCCAGATGCTCATGAACATGCAGATGACTGTCCCTAAAAAGTCAAGCCCTTATATAAGCCAAATTCTTTCCTCAGCACCAGCATGGTTCTTTTAAGAGTGACAGCCAATTTTCTCACTTAAAACATGTTTGAATCCTCACCAAACATAAGTATCTAAAATGAAATAAATGTACAACCTAAAATGTATTCATTTTTCAATCTTGGCAAGTTGGCATGCTTATTGCCTTGTACTATTTTTCTTGATCCAGCAATTTAAGTACCATACTGGTAAAAAGCAATTTGGCAATTTATAGATTAAGGGCTATTAAAATGCTCAATTTTAGGAGAAACATAAATATAACTCCAAAGTTAAGATGTTTAAGAACAAGGGGCAGAGGAAACAGATATCTATTATGTAACATGACTACTGATTAGAGCAGTGGTTTCCACCTTTCCACAATCCACAGCAGAAAAAAAAACATTTCATACTTCTAAACCATATTTGTACATGTCTATCAATAGTTAATACTAGTACAGTAAAATATTAACATTCACAAATCAACACTATCCCTTACTCTTACATTTTCTATTTTGTTATACACAGTAAATTGGTTTTATGATCCACTGCTGGTTCTCAGCCTGTTTTCTAGAAAGCACTGACAAGAGCAAATTTTGGAAACGAAAATTTGACAGCTGAAAGAAGGTAATGTTTAATTAAGCAAGCTTTCAGAACACAGAACACAATTCATACACTAGAACTTACGGATTATGAGGACCCATGGAAATAATTGTCAAGACATAAGGTTAGTAAAAACCCTACCATGTACATAACCACAACTATACAATACTTGGCTACCGGGAAAGAGAAAGGAGAAGCATTAAGTTGCTAGCATATTTTTAGTTCTTGAGATTTTTTCCTTTCATAGAGATCTGATTTGAATCCTGGCTTTTTATTTACCACATACATATTTACATTAGGTAATCTCTGGGCCTTTGTTATTTTTACTTATAAAAATCTGACAGGGGCAGCCTGGGTAGCTCAGGTGTTTAGCGCCTGCCTTTGGCCCAGGGTGTGATCCTGGAGATCCAGGATCGAGTCCCACGTCGGGCTCCAATACATGGAGCCTGCTTCTCCCTCTGCCTGTGTCGTTGCCTCTCTCTCTCTCATGAATAAATAAATAAAATCTTAAAAAAAAATATCTAACAAATTTTACAGGGCTGTTAAGAAAGATTAGAAAAATACAAAAAGCACCAAGTACAATGCTGGGTACATAATGGATGCTCCATATCTGGCAGCTGCAACCATCAATTACTAGACTGTTAACTAAATTAACTAAAACACTCTTAGAAAAGGGGCACCTGAGGGGCTCAGTCAGTTGAGTGTCTGCCTCTGGCTCAGGTCATGATCTCAGAGTCCTGGGCACCTGAGCACCACGTTGGGCTCCCTGCTTAGTGGGGAATCTGCTTGTCCTTCCCCCGTTTCCCCTCTGCTAGTGCTGTCTCAAATAAATAAAATTTAAAAAAACAACAAACAAACAAAAAACCACCTCTTAGACAAGATGCTATTAGCTAAAACTATCTGAATTTGATCTTTCAAGTAAATTTTTTAGAAAGTAACACACTTTTATACCACTTTCAGTGCTTATTCACATACTACCTCAATCTGCAGCTTGAACTACTCCTCACCCATTAAAAATTATAGTGATTAAAAGTTAACAACTGAACTTGAACAAAATGTATCCTAAGAAACTGATTTCAGCACAACATAGCAATACAGGAAAGAAGCTCAGACCAATGGCTTTGGGGCTGAGGTGCTCAGTGGCTGTGTTCTTGGGCAAATTATATAACTTCCCTGAGATTTAGTTCTCTCATCTCAGATTAGGGAACTAACATGCACACCTAATGGGGTCGTTTTAAGAACTGGGAACATGTGCAAAGCATCTTAATGATCCAGAAGTACTCAACAAATGAGAATTATTCTTCTCACTAAATTAAATCAACTTGAGAAACTGCCTCAGACAGCAATTTTCCTTTCCCAGAAATACTGGTGATAGAAATACTTATGTTCAATGTAAAACTTGCTGTCAATTTAAAATGTGCTGTGAAGAGGCTAGTTATTAATTATCAATAAGCTTGTCTATATCTGTACTTATATTAAGGTTCTAGAACTAAAACATTCACTGCTTAACACATTTTAAAATCCACTTATATTTTAGTAAGTAATAGTGTAACATTATATAACATTTAACATACTACTTCTATAGCCAAACTTAAAGTCAGGGTTCCTAACTTACATTCATAGCAGGCTTCACAAAGGGCTACAGTACCCCCCAGAAATTGTATATAAAATTTTTCTGCAGTAATCTATAGTTTTTATGACATTTATAAGAAAGTCTATGACAAAAAGTCTAAGTATCATGATTCAAAAAACACATCTGAATATACATTCTGAAGGCTACATGTTAATGAAGTAAAAACTGTAATTTTCACCTTTGCATCTGACAATTTTACTAAGATAGTATTTTATTTTTTAATTTTTTAAAAAATTTTATTCATGAGAGACACAGAGAGAGGGAGAGGCAGAGACACAGGCAGAGGGAGAAGCAGGCTCCGTGCAGGGAGCCCGATGTGGGACTCGATCCCGGGACTCCAGGATCACACCCTGGGCCAAAGGCAGGCGCTAAACCACTGAGCCACCCAGGGATCCCGTAAGATAGTATTTTAAACAAACTAGCTCTAAATTCTTAAAAATATACTCAACTTAGTCCAGTAGCAGGCATACTTTACCACCTTCCATACACTTCATACTTATTAAGAGTCTGAACTTCTGGGCTAAAATAATGATTTTCTAAAGTCTAGTTTCCTAGATTTTTATATTAATTTACATACTCCTAACAAAGTAGCTCAGAAAGTTTATTTTTAAAAACCTTTATTCATATGTCATTCTAAGGCTGTATAAATTTCATTTTTGCCAAACTTCCATATAAATAAAGTAACCATTTCCTTCAGTCCTATCATTGTTTTACTTGCTGATAATCAAATAGAATACTGGCTACTTTATGAAGATTTCCTTCATTCACAAATATTCAGCTGAGTATTAATGAAATCCTTTATTTGTTGGCTGAACAGTAAAACATTATTTTCATTCCTTTGACAGAGCATATGCAATATTTTTAGCAATGGGTCAACTCCATCAACCTAACTAAGGTGACATGTGAAACTGACAAAATAATGTTTTTAGATATAAGGTTTGCTAATGAAAGTTAACT